>NC_091059.1:166547033-167282033 GCF_000393655.2 Nicotiana sylvestris
TTTCCAATTCGTGGCAAAGATCAAAATTTCATTGTTTGAATTAGTTTCCTATAGTTATATTTATAGTATGAAATTATTTTGACTAGATTCGAGCCATCCGAAGTTGGAAAATTGAGGGAAAAGCCTTCTAGTGGATTGATTTAGCTTGGTTGAGGTAAGTGGCTTGCCTAACGTTGTGTAGGGAAAATTCCCCTTAGGATTGGTATTTCTTGTGATATTGTGATGTGTAAGAGCCGTGTACGCAAGGTGACGAGTGTGTACATGGGCTAAATGTGGACATTACTGATTTTTAGCTACGTAAATTCCTTTCATGTCTTAATTGAGTTACTTTAACATGTTATAGACTTCATTTTTATTCTAATTTCACATGTCTATTTGTCTTATCTCTTACTTGCTAATTTCTCGACATGTTTAGTTGAAATTCTTGTTTCTCTTATTCCGTATTCATTAGTTAACTGTTGAATTCTTTACTTGAAATTATTATTTTCTTGGAATATCATGTTGTTGAAATTGGTATTTAGATGCAAAGGTCGTGATTCCTATTAAGGCAAAGTGTTAAGTTGTTAAATATCATTCTATTGAGTTATCCTTCCGGTTGTTAATTGTTGAGACTTTGTGTACATTATGGTTGAGCCGTGGGCTCCTTATTGTGATATTATGTTATTGTTTGGTCTCTCTAGCACATTGTGATATTGGGCACTTGAGGTGCGATTTGTGATAAGTTGTGATATTGATACACATGCGGTGGTTTAAGGTTTGGGTGTTGAAATGCATGCAGTAAGATAAGGTGGGCTTGATACGCGTGGCTAGTAGAGGAGCTACTAGAAGCCATGCAGTTTGATAAGGTAGGCTAAAATACGGGATGCTATTTTGGGAAAACTGATTTTCAAAACTAAATATAAAGTCTCCCGTGGTGATATAAGGAAATATTGTGATTTATTTTATGATTTGAGTCTACGAGGCGGTACCTCGGTAGTGACTCTTGTTGACATTTTTCCACTCTTTGTACTTGTCTTTGATTGTTGTTTCCTTAGCATATTATTAATTGTCTTCTCCGTGTTGCCCTATTTGCTTAGTTTTGTGTAGCTAATCTTGGTGCGTTAATCGTTGTTCCAATTTCATTACTATCTTTATTACACTGCCACTTTTGTTCAGTCTTTTATTTATTCCGGCAGGGCCCTGACCTGACCTTATCACTGCTTTGCCGAGGTTAGACTTGACACTTACTGAGGTACCGTTGTGGCGTACTCATGCTACTTTTTTGCACATCTTTTTGTGTTGATCCAGGTCCGTCTTATCAGTCCCGACACTAGTGAGTTAAGTTGCATTTGGAGACTTCAAGGTACACCTGCCCACGTCGCAAGCCTCAGAATCCCCTTCTATACCTTTTGTTGATACCCAATTTTTCCCTATAATATTTTTGAAATGTATATATACCTTTAAAACTATTCATTAGCATCAATGTATATTTTCCCATAATTTTACATCTTTAAATTAATTTATTTCAATATTTCTTTCATATGAATAACTGTAAAATTGCATCACAGACGAATTTAGAACATGTCTTGATTTAATATTATTATTATGGTCCTATAGAGTCCAAATTATTTCATAAATAACCAAATTGGCACCTTTTGGTTATAATTACAATAACTTTGCAATTACAGCCCATGCGTACATTTTTGTATTATTTTACCAAAATGAGTCCTTTTGCATTTTTAAATACTGAATAACTATTTTTAAAATATTTCTATGCATGAATTTCATTTTTTATAACTAATAATTATTTTACAAATTATTTTAAATCAATTGTTTGGGGTATTTAACAAATAGCCTCTTATGTTTCAATTTTAAGCCTTTTTATACTAGCCTAACCCCCCCTTAATATTAAACCAAAACCAACCCAAAAGACCCCAGGCCCAATACCTACCTACTCGAACCAATAGCCCCATTTAATCGTGGCCGTTGATCATTTTGATCAACAGTCCACGATTAAACTTACCATATTAACTAAAATGACCCCCCTAAACCCTCTCATTAGCTCTCATTTCTGCTGCCCTTTCGTTCTCTCATCTCTCAAATTCTCTCTGACTCTAACCCTAATTCACCCTCGCCGTTACACATCTATTGCCGTTCATGGTGGTTCTCACCACCCCAGGCCTCTAATAGACTCTCCTATGCTAGTATCGCCATCTCTAGGGTCCTCAAGGGACCAGGGTTAGTCCGCTTACGCCTTTGGTTCTTGCTCACCTGTTTCAGGCCATTCTGGTTTGATTTTGAGTAAGATCTTCCTATTTTGACTTAAACCTATGGATTTTTAAGCCTACTTCTTCATCTCTATGTTGTTTTTCTCGAAACCCTAATTTCTTCCTTTGAACTTCTCGGATCTGTACAGATCTGAGATGGATTGAACTTATTTCACCGGTTTTTATGAGAATCTTCTAGTTTAACGAGTGGCTTTCCATTTTTCTCAAACTAAGGTTTCCTGAAAATCCTTTTCTTCAAAACGTTTTGCTGACTTTAAGTATTTAATCTTCTATTTTATGTGTTTTTGAGTGATTTCGAAGAGTTTTCTTCAACCCCAACTAGCTTATGCTAAAGCCCTAATTTTCTTATGTTTTGCTTCGATTCTAAGTCTTTCCGTGGTACTTGTTACGTTGTTTGTTTTGTGCTTTGATTTCATGATTTCCCCCTTAGTCTAATTCAATGTCTTGTGATTTTTACCTAGTTTATCTCTATTAGGGTTTTTGATTCGATTTCTCGGCTAATTTCTGTATGTTTATGAAATTCTATTTTAGCCTACTTGTCTATTTGTGAAAAACCTATATTTTCACCCTTAAATCAGTACTATTTGAATTTTTGATTCATTAATTGGCTCTGTTAAAAACTATGTGTTGATTCTTGATTATTTTCTTTATTTACGACCTTGATACCTTGTTCGATTAACTATGATATTTACTGATTCTTCACTAATTATTTCCTTAATTAAACTTCTGTCTATTTACCCCTAATTGCTCACTTGATTTTCTTTCCTTAAATGTATTCTGCCTTTACCGTTGGGAAATTACCCTTAATTAAGGGAAAATTATACTAATTGGTGTGTAATTGATTTTGTGGCTTCCTTAATTGTTGAATGGTTGATCTCCTTTACCTTATTCTTCTTGATCTTAGCTACTATATATACTCTCCCCTATTCTCACTTTTAAGGGACGAACATTAGTTCATCACTACTCTCACACTCTCAAAAGCTCTCTATTCTCTTCTGTTACTTGTAATTCTCACTAACCTAGCCGGCTGTAAGCCAAGGCTGGCTATTTGCACCATCTCTGCTCTATACTCTATGTTCTCTTCGTAACTGGTATGTCTTGATTCAATTCAAATTCCAAAACCATGCGTTTCTTTGTTGTTTCAGTTCATTAATTGTGACTTCCAATCCTTTTTATTATTTTACTATCATGTTGCTCAATGTGCAACCAGCATGCCTAGATCACACTACCTAACTACTGTCTCACTTAGCATGTTGGAGTTTGTTATGTTAGAAGTTATGACTAGTTTATTTACCCACAAGGATTTGCTTACTGTTTAGCATGCCCAATCTTGTCTTGCGATAATTGCATGCATATTGTTTGCTCATTAACATGTCCAAGCTACATTGCTTGTTTACTGTCTCACCCAGCATGTCTAAACTCTGCTTGTTCTATATGTGATCAGTATCTCTAAACTATGAGTGTTTGCCTAGTCTGTTCATTTAAGTCTTGCCTACTCTGCTTTACTAATAGATTTTTCTAAGTCATCTAGCCCTTCAAGGTAACTCCATTTGTGTGTTTAGTCATGTCCAAGATCTATGTGTCCTCAACGTGTCTTTGCTGTAATCTTTATCAATTCTACAAATTCTTGAGAAGCCTACGCATCTGTTTTCTTATACACTAAGGTGTATTCTATGTATCCCCAATCCCCCTCTCCATGTGTGGAATCAGTTTGCCAAAGTTGTTTCTGAAGCTGTTTATTTTGTGACTTGTGTTCTAATTTCAATGTATTTTTTTATACATTTCTCCAACTGTTTTACCACCAAACTAACCCTGGTTTTCAGAAAATCTTTGCATCTCTAAGAGTCTTCTCTATAATGTTTACCAAAACTCTTTATTCAAAATTATGCACTCTCACTTATTCTTAGATTTCTATGTCCCGCCCCTCTAGTATGTGTACTGCTTATAGACCCTTGAGATCTCTCTGAACTCTAGCATATTAGGGTTGGCCCTTCCACACTGCACATAAATCAATCCTTACTTGGGAAAGGTCTGGGTGTGAGCACTGCCCGGGATCCTTGAGGTCCTTAGGGAACTCAGACACACCTAGACACGAAATTTGCTATGGAACTTTGGGCATTTGAGACTACTGAAGGTCTGGTATATCAAGATTTGCTTTGGGCCTACTTCAGGCTCCCTATAGTTTAATTTCTCTTCTATTTATGTAATTTTTATTCGATCATTGGTCTGTAATAATTAATTATAAACAGATATTGGGGTGACTAGTGAAAAGGGAGAGTAGTTGTATACTATGGATAAAGTTGGGTAGATAACATACTTATAGGTTTTACTTTGGTTCAAACGTGTTTTGTTAGATAACATGCCTATAAGGTTCTTTTTGGTTCAAATGTGTTTTGTTAGATAATATACCTATAGGATCTAAAATAAGATTTAATTAGACATCATGACTATAGGATTTAAAATCAGCTTTAATTATAGAAATCATGCCTGTAGGATCTAAAAAATCAATTTAATTAGAACTCACGCCTGTAGGTTCTGAATCAGTTTAATTAATTATCCTACTCGTTTCTTTAATAGTCCTCAACGTCGTGTTAATTAATTTTATTAGAAAGCATGCCTATAGGATAAAGGACTTCAAAATATCTTCCCAGAATTGTGACTGCATATACACATTTAGGCAAGCCATAGGACTTTAAATAACTTTGAAACCAGTTCTGTTTGTATGTGAGATTATCTAGGATTAACAAGCTATAAACCCAGTAGGCAAATTGGTTAGGATTCTTCTAATTTCCTTATGCATATCCTGAATCTGCAACATTCATCTAGATATCATGTTATTAGGATTTCTGAATTTCTTCAAAATATGTGTTTTAGATATGCTGTTTGTTTGCCTATATACATGCGGAGGTGAATGTGAACCTTCTAACTGCTTGTCGTATATGTTATTTGCTTGTCGCCTATATTTTTTACCTTTTACAAACCTTAGGCTGTCTAGAACAGTCTAGATTTAGAGGTCCTAAATTCGTCCAGGACCATAAGGAAGGGACGGGTAGCAGCACACTTATAGGTCGTTGATTAAACTCTCTCATATAACCACTAAGGAGAGGGTAATGGGTAGTAAAAGGATATGATGACTTGCGCGCTAATGTCACGTGTAGCCCCTCATTGAGGAGTGATTACCGAGCATTGCATGGGTATGATCCTGTAGGCCAATCAACCTAGGACTTCCCTTTCCCAATTCATATGTGTTTGAATTTTATAAACTTCCTTTTCTATACATATGTGTGCAAGTTGCTCAAACCTCTCCCTTGCTTCCATTACCTGAATCATACATATATTTAGGATGTGAAAACATGCCTTTATTTGCAAATATGTGTTGAAATTGTTTACTTGTTAAATGACTAATTCACATAGTTTACATTCAGCCAGGACTCATCGTTGTGGACCGCGATGGGTGCCTAACACCTTCCCCTCAAGGTTATTTTGAGCTTTTACCCTAATCTATGGTAATGAAAACTAGTTACATGAGTTAATTATTCTAGGTGCCCTAATGCACCATAATCCGTTAGGTGGCGTCTCTTCAAAAATACCCAATTCCCAAAAGGAAACGAGTTGTTCCCCCCCATGAATGTCGAAACCTGGACTTTCCCATCAAAAGGGAAAAAAGGGGGCGCGACAGCATGGCGACTCTACTGAGGATATTTTAGACTCTTACCATAATAAACTTATTTTGTGAATTAGTCCAGGGATGCTCTATCCCACGTACCCTTTCCCCTTATTTGAATTTAACTGTCTATTTTTCAAGCATTTATGATTTCTTTATTGTCCTGAAACTGACTTGTCTCTTTGTTTTCTTTTCGTAACTGTCTTTCAATTATTTAAATACTGCATTCATTACTTTTCTTACGTGCAAATACTTGACAACATGCTATTTATTTCTTCATAAATTATGCTCAACATCATATTCCACTCGTGCATAATTAATCCTATAGCAATGCTTGATGTGTGGTTGCGCTCTTCCTATATATCACCCATTAAATTCGGAAAGGCGTATTTGCAGTAAAACTAATCGATCAGCGGTGCATTTGACGTTTCGTGCCTTTCCTTATCAAGTTGTCCACTTGATGATCCCAGTCTAGACCTTTATAACGTCCTTACTCTGATTAATTGTACATGCATCATGGTCAAACCTAGCTGGGTTATATATTGTGTGCATAATAACCCCTTAAGACAAGCCTTGTCCAAAAGTCCATTGGGTTTTTCATAATCCCAACGAACCTAACCACGATTATATGCATTAATTTGGAGAAATAAGTGCTAATATGCTAATCATTACTGTATAAATAGACAAACTTGGAAGGGGAAAGGGCCTAAATCTCTTTTGTTTTGCAGAAAATGAGGCACGAAGTTCCCAGATTTGTTATGGTCGGTAGCATACCCTCACTTTTGCTAGACTGGTGGAGGGATCTTCCTTCATATGACCAAAACCATGTGAAACGATTCTTAGGAAACTTGCCTTCTCTGTTGGGTCTTCAGTTCAACAAAATATTAATCGAGGCTGCAACTATGTTTGGGATTAGGAAAGGGTTGTGTTCCATTTTGGGAACATAGAAATGACTCCCCTTCTAGAAGAAATAGGAGGATTTGCTGGGTTGCCTTGGGATAGCCCTAATCTGTTAGAACCTGAAAATCAAACCACCAGAGGGTTCCTTAAGATGATGGGGCTGAAGAAAGATGACAACTTGAAATGCCTAAAGAACTCCTACATACCCTCTGACTTCCTTTATGAATGATACGATCATAGTTGCTCTTACCATATTTTTGATGATGAGTTCTCAATCACCTCTTTGGGTTGGATTCATCATAGGGTCTTCGTGTTTATTTTGTGTTTTTTGGGCATACTGGTATTCCCAATCCAAGGGGATAGAATCCATACTAGGCTGGCCATGGTGACAAAACTCTAATGGACGGGATCGAGGGGGATACATACATTATCTTCCCTATGATCATTGCAGACATGTACCAGGCTTTGGAGCGATGTTAGAAGGGGTTCAGGTTCTTCGAGGGTTTCAACTTGCTGTTACAGGTCTGGTTGTGGGAACATCTCCAAAAGGGACAATACCGTCAAGAATTTCCGCGAAGGCCGTGGAATGATCACATAGCCTTCCATCATCCCAAAAGAATGAACTATATTCCAGACATGTTTGCTCAACCGGAGGACGCTGTGGGATGGGTATAACTTTTCAAAAATTTGATCGAGGATCAGGTCCAGTGGATGTTCGAGTGGTTCCCTACCGATCAGTTCATCATCATACCTAGAGATTTTCCATACTTGGTGTTGATTGGGTTAAGGGGCATATACCTTTACGCTCCACTCAAGGTTATGAGACGAGTAGGCAAGAGACAGATCATATCACCGGTCATTAAGATGTGTCACTTCAGAGCCGATTTCCAAGGTGACGCCTTCTCTTATAAGAATGAAGCACACTATATGTGGACTTTGAAGATTATTGTGGAGAAGGATACTATCAAGCCAGACCGATATCATGCGGGCCACTTGTACCTTTACCCTTTGTGGTTGAAGGACAACATAGCTAGGGTCTTTTGTGCCAAGGGCTGGGCTAGGAAATAGGGTCATAGACAAGGTTTCTTAGGCAGAGGTGAAGTACAACAAGCTACGAAAAAAAGTTCAAGAGTCCGAAGCTGAGCATATGGCGCAATATAAGGCTGACATAGAAATGATTAACGAGTAGAAAGAAAGAGCTGTCAAATCCAATGAGAGGCTGGAATATCTGGAGTACAACTTGAGGGAATTGGAGGGGAAGATGAGGAGCCATAACTCTAAAGGAAATGAAGGAAGGCATCTGGCAAGGGTATTCCTAATACTGAACCTGCGCGAGTTGGGAGAGTTGATCGACAACAGCATCCAGTCTGGAGAGGATCCTTTTGAGACCAAGTAGATTAGATTTACTTGCTTTCATTTCAAATGTAATAAGTCCAAGTGCCATTAGCAACACTATCTTATTTAGTTTCGTTTTGGTTTGTTTACTTTTACATTAATGAAATGAGGCAATTATTGGCATTAAATTTCTCCAAATTTATTTGTCGCTCGGCCTACCTCGGGCACAACGAGGTTCCAAAATTAGGATGCGAATTTACATTCCCGCAATATGTGTTTAAATATTGCAAACATTTCAGAATCCTTACTGACTTGTTTACCTTTTTGTTTTTCTTATTTCTTTATTCCCATCCCCTAAGGTTGGTTCGCTCATACTGGCATCATCAGCATATCACACCAGATCTAGAGGCCCTACACCTCCTCCTCCTCCAAGTAATACAAAAGGCAAAGAAAGAGCAAAAATGGACGACTTAAGTGGTTATCGAAAGGAGAATGCTTAGAAAGCAAAAACTTCAGACGGTCGGAGTACTCCAGCACCAAATGATCTAGTCTTGAGGTTGGAACAAAAGATACTGGAGCTACAAGGAGATCTTGATCAGGTCCGCAACTTGGCAAACTTACCGCTCACTCTGAACGTCCCCGACATCAACACAAAGAATCCAACACCACCTCAAAGCACACCAAACCAACATCCACAAAACCCTCATGCACCGCATCAATACGCAACCCCACCCCAAAATGTCAATGCCATACCAATACCAACTCCGCCACAACATCACCGTCAACCAATTCAGTACCCACCAACCACTACTTATCACACTCCCTAGAGCACACCACAACCCATTCCTGATCCTTAATACTCAACCAATGACCACCATTACACCCAAGCACCCGACACTCACCAAAACAACCCTATATACATGGAAACTGTACCTCATTCTATCCAACCAACCTCCTACACACAGAATCCTCCGAGAAGGACCTTCTCATTAAAAACATGGTCGAGGAGCTCAAGAAGTTGACAAGTCGAGTTCAGGGTGTCGAAGGCGGCAAATGAATAGAAGGTTTGAACTATGAAGACTTATGCATACAACCAGGTGTAGAACTGCCAGAGGGTTATAAACCCCCCAAGTTTGAAATGTTTGACTGTACAGGTGATCTCAGGGTTCATCTGAGGACCTATCGTGACAAGTTTGTTGGGGTCAGAAAGGATGAAAGGGTCCGAATGAAACTCTTTATGAGAAGTCTTACGGGAGATGCTTTGTCCTGGTACATCAGCCAGGATCCTAAGAAATGGTCCAACTAGGTGAGTATGGCATCTGATTTCATTGACCGATTCAGGTTCAACACAAAAAATACACCAGATGTTTTCTACATTTAGAACCTTAAGAATAAACCCACCAAAACTTTCCACGAGTACGCTTCTCGTTGGAGGTTAGAAGCAGCCAAAGTCAGGCCATCTTTGGATGAGGAACAGATGAACAAGTTCTTCATCAAAGCACAGGATCCACAATATTATGAAAGGTTGATGGTTATTGAAAATCATAAATTCTCTGATATCATCAAACTCGGAGAAAGAATCGAAGAAGGAATCAAGAGCGGGATGGTGACAAACTTTAAGGCATTACAGGACACAAACAAGGTATTACAATCAGGCGTCATATCAAAGAAAAGAGACGTTGGGGCTGTAATGGTGGCTCAAGGCCCGAAATCTCCACTTACATATCAAAGACCTCCACCCACATATCAACACCTCCACCCACAAACCATGTACCACCACCCACATATCAACCTTCATCTCCCAGATATTCCCAACCAGCCTCAGCCTATCATACCTATATTTTCCAACCATCTCATTTCCAGTCACCTCCAACTCGCCAAAATTATCCAAGACCACGACCAATCTTTGACCGCAAGCCACCCAAACAATATACCATCGTTGCTGAACCCATCAATCAGCTGTATGAAAGGTTGAAAGCCACTGGTTATGTCACCCCATTTCCCGATGTTCCATTATAAAATCCATCCCAATGGGTTAACCCAAACAAAATCTGTGCATACCATTCCGGTATGAAAGGGCACACCATTGATGAGTGCCGAATGTTGAAAGATAAAATCCAAACGTTGATTGACAACAAGGTTATACAAGCGAAAGAAGCTGCAACCCAATGTCCGCAACAATCCTCTGCCGGATCATAGAGGTGGCGAGATACATGTGATAGAAATGGATGAAGAATGGTATCCTGAGAGGTCAATCGAGCTTATTCGAGAAGGAGATGACTTTAAACCTACAGTCACACTTACTCCCATTGTAGTGCAGACTCTGTCACTGATCAAAGTTGAGGTAGCTGCATCAGTTCCATTTGAGGTAGATGTAGCTCCACCTGCGGCCACCCCTGTTCTATTCGCAGTGGAAGTGGCCACACCTTTCATGGTGACAGTATCAACCACACCTCTTTTCAACTCAAAACCGATACCCTGGGATTATGTCACTGAGTCTAGGTGAAAAGGAAAGGCAAAGATGGAGGAATCTGATGCTGCGCAAGGAATGACTAGGACCAGGAGAATCTATACACCTAAACACTCGGGAGGACCAAGTAATGATACCGCTACCAAACAACCTGTCATTGAAACAGGGCCAGATGATGTTTGGAGGAAAGTACAAGCAAGGGAACACTCCGTCATCGATCATTTGAACAAAACCCCAGCTCAGATATCCATACTGTCACTATTGCAAAATTTAGAGGCGCACAAGAATGCTTTGATAAAGGTGTTGAGCGAAGCTTATGTACCCAACAATATCACATGCGGAGGGATGGCCAATATGGTAGGGCAGGTGCTAGAAAGTCACAAAATAATCTTCCGCGATGATGTGCTACCACCGAAGGGTTGAATCACAACCGAGCATTGCATATAACAATGCAATTTGAAGACAAATTCATTGCCAGGGTCTTAATTGATGGAGGTTCAAGCCTCAATATTTGTCTGTTCGATACTCCGAAAAGACTAGGCAAAGGTTTGCATGAAATACGGGTAGGGAGCATAAACGTGAAAGACTTTGATGGGTCTCAAAGGGCCACAATTGTGGAACGTAATCTTTGTCTAGAGATGGGGCCAACTTTGTTCGATGTTGAATTTCAAGTGCTCGATATACCAGCCTCATACAATCTTCTGTTAGGGCAACCATGGATAGATGCTGTTGGGGCTATGGCTTCCACACTACATCAAGCCGTGAAATTTGAATGGAACCATTAGGAGATGATCATTCACAGAGAAGAAAGTAACCCCATTTACACCAAGTCAAACCATCACGGTTATTAAAAACAAAAGAAGCTTAGGAGGGGAAAACTATAATCACATCGAACATGTCAATACCGCCGAGAAAGACAAATGGTGGAGTAGCAAAATAGAAAGCATACTGGCATGGACTGGGTATAAACCCAACAAAGGGCTTGGGAAGAATCTCCAGGGTATTACTAAACCAATATAGCTGAAGCGTCACGGTACTACCTTCGGGCTCGGATACCAGTATACATGGCAAGAGTATAATGATTGGTCGCCTCCATGGCGTGGACCATATTACCCTCTCGAGCAACCAGTGCCACATATGGATCAAGCTTTCACAAAGCTGATACAATATGGAGAACCGCAGAAGAAGGAGCATTGGCTGGACTGAGGAATCTGTTCTTGGAAGATGAAGACATGGACTGCAATAATTAAGGAGGAGGAGGAAGAAGGCCTCACTATTCAGACTGTAGAGAAGGGAGTTGTCCTCAGGAACTGGACCGCCACACTATCCTAGGCCCGTCGAGTCCTTGGGTAGCTTGGCAGATTTTATTCCTATAGCCATTCTAGGCATTTAAGATTTTTAGTAATTTTATTTTTAAGATTCACTTGTTTCAAAATAAATGCTCGATTCATCGAGTCGTACCCGTTTGGATGTTTTAAGTCTTAATCAAATGCATTTCTCCTTATTATTTATTATTATCTTCCATATTCTTTCTTTCTACAACATTATTGTTACTTTTCCTAATGAACCGGTGACCGTGAAATGTAATGAGGCAATGCAACATGAGGACAGTGATTCAGATGAAGAAGATGAGATAACCAACGAAGTTGTCAGGGAGGTTGAAAACTTTGAGAATAAGCCTAAGTCCAACCTGGACAAAACCGAAATAGTAAATTTGGGGAACGCCAAGACCATCAAGGAGACTCGCATCAGCATTCACTTATCACCGACAGAGAAAGAAGAGTACATTGACTTCTTAAAGAAATATGAGGACATTTTCGCATGGTCGTATGATGACATGACCGATTTGAGCACGTCCATAGTGGCTCACAAGTTGCCTACTAATCCCATGTGTCCACCAGTGAAGCAGAAACTCAGAAAGTTCAAACCAGATATGAGCCTGAAGATCAAGGAGGAAGTTTCTAAGAAGATCAAAGCCAAAGTTCTCAGGGTTGTTGAGTACCTAACCTGGTTAGCCAACATTGTGCCAGTTCCGAAGAAAGATGGGAAAGTCAGAGTATGTGTTGACTATCGTGATTTAAACAGAGCGAGTCCCAAGGACGACTTTCCACTGCCAAACATACACATCCTGATCGATAATTGTGCCAAGCATGAACTCCAATCCTTTGAGGATTGCTTTGCAGGTTATCACCAGATTTGGATGGACGAAGAAGACATAGAGAAAACCGCTTTTATTACACTATGTGGGGTATACTGCTACAAAAAGATGCCATTTGGTCTAAAGAATGTTGGATCTACCTACATAAGAGCCATAACAATCATCTTCCATGATATGATACACAAAGAAATAGAGGTGTATATGGACGACGTCATTATCAAATCTAAGAGGGTCGTAGATCACATAGCGGACTTGAGAAAGTTCTTCGACAGGATAAGAAGGTACAATTTGAAACTGAACCCTAAAAAGTGTGCCTTCGGGGTTCCCGCAGGAAAGTTACTGGGATTCATTGTCAGTCGTCGAGTGATCGAGCTGGATCCATCTAAAGTCAAAGCTATTCAGGAATTACCGCCGCCTAGGAGTAAAAAGGACGTTATGAGCTTCATGGGACATCTCAACTATATCAGTCACTTCATAGCATAGTCCATAGTTATATGTGAACCCATCTTCAAGATGGTGAGGAAAGATGCTGAAACAAGCTGGACTAAGGATTGTTAGAAAGCTTTCGACAGAATCAAGGAGTACCTGTCCACACCACCAATTTTGGTCCCACCAGAGCCTGGACGGCCTTTGCTACTCTATCTATCTGTGTTTAATGGAGCATTCAGATGTGTTTTGGGACAACAAGACTGGATAGGGAGAAAGTAGCAAGCCATATACTATTTGAGTAAGAAGCTCACACCTCACGAAGCACGGTACTCTCTACTAGAGCGCACTTGCTGTGTTTTAACCTGGACGGCCCAGAAGTTGAGGCATTACTTCTGTGCATATACTACATACCTCATATCTAGGATAGACCCTTGAAAGTACATATATCAGAAACCCATGCCAATCGATAAGTTAGCCAAATGGCAGATACTATTAAGTGAGTTCGATATCGTCTACATAACTCAAAAGGCGATCAAAGGACAAGCATTGGCAGACCATCTTGCTGAAAATCTGGTGTGAGGAGAATATGAACCCCTAAAAACATTTTTTCCTGATAAAGAAGTGTCGTTCGTAGGAGAGGACATTACCGAAGCATACGACGATTGGAGGATGTTCTTCGACGGAGCTGCAAATTTTAAAGGAGTGGGCATTGGAGCAGTTTTGGTATCAGAAATGGGTCAACATTATCTGGTATCTGCTAAACTCAGATTTCCCTACACCAACAATATGGCACAATATGAATCTTGCATACTAGGACTCAACATGGCAATCAACATGAATATTTAGGAGTTACTGGTAATTGGTGATTCAGATTTACTTGTGCACCATGTACAAAGAGAGTGGGCCACCAAGAATTCCAAGATATTTCCATATCTACACTATGTATAGGAATTGAGAAAGAGGTTCACGAAGATAGAGTTCTTGTATGTTCCCAGACTTCAGAATGAGTTTGCCGATGCACTGGCCACTTTGTCATCCATGATACAACATCCAGATAAGAATTTCATTGATCTTATCCCAGTGAGAATTCATAATCAGCCGGCATATTGTGCCCATATTGAAAAAGAAACAGATGGAAAGCCTTGGTTCCACGACATCAAAGAGTATTTGGCGAAAGGATAATATCCGGAGCATGCAAACCACACTCAGAAATGCACACTCCGAAGATTGTCCAATCATTTCTTCCACAGCGGAGGAAATTTGTATAGAAGAACTCCTGATTTGGGATTGCTAAGATATGTCAACACAAAAGAAGCTTCTAAACTACTTTAGGACATACATGTTAGGACCTGCAGCCTGCATATGAATGGTTTTGTCTTGGCCAAGAAGATACTTAGGGCCGATTACTTTTGGATGACCATGAGACAGATTGTGTCAAGTATGTCCTCAAATGCTACCAATGTCAAGTACATGCTGATATGATAAAACTGCCGCCAAATGAGCTCAATGCAACAAGCTCACCTTGGCCATTCAACGCCTAGGGAACGGATGTCATCGGTCCTATCGAGCCCACGACTTCAAATGGGTACAAGTTTATTCTGGTAGCCATTGATTACCTCAAAAAAAGGTATAGGCTGCATCTTACAAATCTATAACAAAGAAATTCATCGCAAACTTTGTCAAAGATCGTATTATTTGCCGATTCGGAGTTCCCGAGTCCATTATTACTGATAATGCGGCCAATCTAAACAGTGATTTGATGAAAGCCATGTGTGAAAATTTCAAAATCAAGCATAAGAAATCCACAGCCTATAGACCTTAGATGAAAGGAGCCGTAGAAGCCGCCAACAAAAACATCAAGAAGATACTAAGGAAGATGGTAGAAAACCACAAACAATGGAATGAGAAGATACCTTTTTCTTTGTTGGGATACTACACTATAGTTCACACATCAACTAGGGCAACTCCTTACATGCGGGTTTATGGTACCGAAGCTGTCATCCCAGCCGAGATAGAGATCCCTTTTTAAGGATCATATAAGAAGCCGAACTCAGTGATGCAGAATGGATAAGGAGCCGCTATGAACAACTAACCCTTATCGATGGAAAAAGAATGAACGCAGTATGTCACGATCAGCTTTATCACAAAATGTCTAGAACTTTCAACAAAAGGGTCAAACCAAAGTAGCTTGCACCAGGACAGCTGGTACTGAAGAAGATCTTCCCACATCAAGATGAAGCCAAAGGTAAATTCTCTCCCAACTGGCAAGGTCCTTACATAGTCCATAGGGTGCTAACAAGAAGAGCACTAATACTTGCAGAAATGGATGGAGAAATCTAGCCAAAACTAATCAATTCAGACGCAATCAAGAGATACTATGCTTAGACTATTTATATTTCCTCATCTGATGTAATTGAACTACGCTTGACCTGATTCCCGTTTAAGAGGGTATACATAGGCAGCTCTGTGGGTTCGGTCATATCATAATAAAATTTCCACTTTTCGCAAGATGAAAAACTGGGGCAAAAGTTTAAGGAGGACCCTCAAAATTCCGGAGCAAGTCCAGCCGATGCCAACTTATGCCAGACAGTCAAAAATTTGTTCAGAAACTGGGGCAGAATTTTGAGAAGGATTCTCAAAATTTCGAAGTTCAACAAGTCTCGTTATTCGCAAATGACCGAAGGATCATCTACAGAATTGGGGCAGAATTTTGAGGAGGGCCATCAAAATTCTAACATGAGGAAGCTGCAATGTCTCTGAAATATGTTACAGTCACTAGTTCATCTAAAACTACTTGATATTTTAATATGTTTCTAAAATAACTCTATTTTTTATCAATAATTGCATATTTTCGAAAACTCTATTTTTCATAACAGTCAGGTGTTACCCAGGGAAACTCAAACGATACCTCCAGAACGAAGCAAAGCAAGGCCAGCGAACAAAGGCACAAACCAACCTCCCCCTCATAAAACTTACAATTTTTATTTGAGCGCAGGCACATCTGACGTAGCGATAGCATGAGAAAACATGTATACATGTAACAAGATCACTATCAATCGGGCCATCAGACACCGAATATATCCCAGCTAAAAAATATGTTACTCTTATTTGCTACTCATTCTTTGCATGGGACAAAGCCCTGTCTCGCATACTTGTATAAGGCTAATCCTTGCCTCTTTATTTGTATGAGGCTAATCCGTGCCTCCCTATCTGCATGAGGCTAATCCTTTCCTCTACACCTGCATGAGGCTAATCCTTGCCTCCCTACCTACATGATTCTAATCCTTGCCTCCCTACATGCATGACGCTAATCCTTGCATTTTTATCTACATGAGGCTAATCCCTGCCTCCATATCTGTATGAGGCTAATCCATACCTCCATATCTGCATGAGGCTAATCCCTGCCTCCAGATCTGCATGAGGCTAATCCCTGCCTCCAGATCTGCATGAGGCTAATCCCTGCCCCCATATCTGCATGAGGCTAATCCTTGCCCCCATATCTGCATGAGGCTAATCCCTACCTCCATATCTGCATGAGGCTAATCCCTGCCTCCATATCTATATGTGGCTAATCCCTGCCTCCATATTTGCATAAGGCTAATTCCTGCGTCCACACTTGCATGAGGCTAATCTCTACTTCCATACTTGCATGAGGCTAATCCCTGCCTCCATATCTGCATGAGGCTAATCCCTAGCTCCAGATCTGCATGAGGCTAATCCCTGCCTCCACACTTGCATGAGGCTAATCCCTGCCTCCATACTTGCATGAGGCTATTCCTTACCTCTATACTTGCATGAGGCTAATACCTACCTCCATACTTGCATGAGGCTAATCCTTACCTCCATACTTGCATGAGGCTAATCCCTACCTCCATACTTGCATGAGGCTTATCTCTGCCTCCACATTTGCATGGGACCAAGCATTGCCCCTCCTTGCATAAATATTGCTCTATTCCGGTACTATCTATTTGCTTTTCAATCAAGCTAAGATCTGCCTTTCATTTCACAAGACTAAGCCTTGTCTTTTTAACATAATATTATTGTATCTCATAGGCTAAAATATCGCCAATCTATCCAAAGGCATCATAGTCTAAAAAGCATCATCCTCGTAGCCGGAAGACACCATGCCATGGCCTGAGGATCTCTCAAATTTACATATCATTATTCAAAGGTATCATGGTTCGGAGGCACCATCTTCATGGCCCGAGAATACCACTTCATGGCCTACAAATTCCTCATCGAACAATTCATAGCCCAGGATATCATGGTCTGAGGACGTCATCCTTAAACCGTCCGAAGAAAACTTTCATGGTCCAAAGAGAATCTGCATCATGTTTAAATTTTCGCACAACTACATGTTTGCAGCATATCTTTATCGGCAGGCGATCAGTAAGCAACCGCTATCCCAGCAGGAGCAACCTCGCTCCAGTTCCTTCAACTATCTCAAAACTTAACCATTCACCATAACCATTCCTTCACCTATTCCGAAATCTCATGTCCATTCTTGTAATGACTTCATCAGTATATTCCGCCAATGAATCTGGAACTACACATCACCTGATTCCTGTAAAACCAGGGATATGTAGGTAGCTCAAAGGCCAGAGTCTGGCCTCTATCTTTCAAAACATCCCATTCGGTCAAAATTGGCCATCATTTCTTTACCCGAAAATTCTTTCATCCTTCCCGGGTAAAGAGGGGCAATTGTTGATACCCAATTTTTTCCTATAATACTTTTGAAATGCATATATACCTTTAAAACTATGTATTAGCATAAATGGGTATTTTCCCATAATTTTACATCTTTAAATTAATTTATTTCAATATTTTCTTCATATAAATAATTGTAAAATTGCATCACAAACGAATTTAGAATATGTCTTGATTTAATATTACTATTATCGTCCTATTGAGTCCAAATTATTTTATAAATAGCCAAATTGACACCTTTTGGTTATAATTACAATAACTTTGCACTTACATCCCATGCCTACATTTTTGTATTATTTTACCAAAATTAGTCCTTTGTATTTTTAAATACTAAATAGCTATTTTTAAAACATTTCTATGCATGAATTTTATTTTTTATAACTAATAATTATTTTACAAATTATTTTAAATCAATTGTTTGGGGTATTTAACAAATAGCCTCTAATGTTTCAATTTTAATCCTTTTTATACCAGCCCGAAACCCCCTTAATATTAAACCAAAACCAACCCAAAATACCCTAGGCCTAATACCTACTTGCCCGACCAAATAGCCCCGTTTAATCGTGGTCGTTGATCATTTGATCAACAGTCCATGATTAAACTTACCATATTAACCAAAATGACCCCCTAAACCCTCCCATTAGCTCTCATTTCTGCCGCCCTTTTGTTCCCTTGTCTCTCAAATTCTCTTTGACTCTAACCCTAATTCACCTTCGCCGTCACTCATCTATTGTCATTCATGGTGGTTCTCACCACCCCCATGTTACATCTCGCATTTTCGTACGTTAAAATTTCGTTTTCAGTTAACCGACGTAGACTCGGGGATGAGATCATCTTGACGTTAACGTACTTACGCTATTTATAACAAGCGATAAATAAAATACGGGTCGAGCGATAATACCCGATTATTGTGAACTAGCACCATGCAAGGTACCATATGACTACGGTAGTATAATATATAAATTATATATGAAGTATTTTAAAAATAAATAAAATTTTAAGTTATTTGGGGTAATTTTTAAATTATGGGGGTAATTGGTTAATTATCGGATCATGAGACATTACCTGATTAACTAATAAGTGGATAAAAACTTAATAATTATTCCGCCCAATCACGTGGCAAGAAGCCACCAAGACAAGAAGTGACTAAGTAGTCACTTATGCCTAGGTGGCAACCTAGGCATACTTGAAATTGGATGACTAACCAAGTATCTACCAAAATCTAAAATGAGTCAAAATTAATCCAAAACAATATTGTTCTTTTAAAAACTTCTAACAACAGAAACGTTATTCCTTTCAAATTCTCAAAGAACCAAAAAAGAAAACAACGTCTTCCTCTCAAAGACTCAAGGAAATCAGAAACATTCCCTTCATTAAAAATCAAGCAACATTTGCATTTTATCTTTGGTTTAAAAAAAAAACCAAAAAACGTGAAAGCAGAATCATTTTCGTTCAAAAATTCAATCTTTAGCCAACGTTTCAATTTCAAAGAGCTACCAATTTTGTTTCTGAATTTCGAGAATTTCAAGCAAATTTCGTCCATATTTCGCAGAAGCAGATTCGTTCAAATAATTCCGGGAACAGATACGTTAATGTCGTCCCTTCTTTCTTTTTGCATGGTCCAAATTATACTGAAGAAACGAACAAATACACAGTGGGCATAAATTACTCTATTCATAGAAATAACAAGGGTGTCAATATTCTTGATTCCCCATAAAAAATATTATTATCTTCTGTTCGTGGGTCTCAGAATAATACACAGTTGAAAAAAAATTTATCTAGAAGGAATATTGAGATTATTACGTATTTTTCATGCATTTCACTCATTTATACATATGAATTTACCCATGACCAGATGGTGTTATATACGTGTGTATATGTATATTATATTTATATGGGATACAGGAAAAAGGTTACGGTGTTATATACTCACCACCACTTGATCATATGGTATATGATGATGATGTTTCCCACAATGGCTGGAATATGACTTAGACAACGTTATATACGTGTATATATGTACGTATATGTATACAAGATATGGGAAGAGGTTATGTCATTATATACGCACCACCACCTGATAAACTGATATATGTTGATGATGTGCCCATTGTGGCCGAAATGATATGGTGGGGTGCCCTCAGTGGCTTGATGATATTATGTATACCCATACCTATGCATGACACGACATTTATACGCATGTGCATGACGTTATAAACGTTTTAGAATTTACAAAGTTATTCATATTTAAAGATGTGTTTGTATATTCCATGTTTCATCTATGTCTTTTACGTACAAATTTTCATGCATTACATACTCAATACATTTTTTGTGTTGACGCCCTATTTCACGGGGCCTGCGTTTCATGCCCACATGTGCATCTAGGCAAGCTGACGGTCCCCCTTCTTAGGATCCCTAATCAGCGAGAGTTGGTGTGCTCCATTTGATCCATAGCTGTTTTTGATATTGGTATGATACGTTTGAATATATATATATATATATATATATATATGTATGTGTGTGTGTGTGTGTGTGTGTGTGGGTATGACATGGCTCAGTCCTGTCTTTGTACAGTTATGTCTCTGTTAGAGGTCTGTAGACAGTATGTCTAGTTGGGTTGTATGTGGCCTTGTCGGCTTTCTGTTATTGGATGTATAGTTGTCTATAGCAGCCCTGTCGGCTCGCCCAGTGTATTTTGCATGTATACGTACATATGCCTTGTTGGCAGGTTTCCTTCATGTATGTTACCTTCTTAATTCAGAAAATGTTATACAGGTTCATATCCTAGACGTATGCTTAGGGGTGTTTGACAGGTAGGACTCAGGCACCCATCGCGGCCCATCGGTTTGGGTCGTGACAAAAGTGGTATCAGAGCAGTTCTGTCCTAGAGTTGTCTCCAGACCATGTCTAGTAGATTTTTGTTTATGGGTGTGTTGTGCACCATATTTATAGATAGGAGGCTACAGGACATATAAGATGTCATCCTCTCTTCTTATCTTAGATCTTGCAATATAAGCATTCGTGTTCCTAACGATGTGTTATGTTTTTAGCGATACCTCTGAAGACTACAGCCGCTAGCACGGGTCAAAAGGCTATGAAGGTGTTAGAAAGATAGATAAGTTATACTATGGATTTATACCCATTGGAGATCATGGGTTCTATTTAGGAGGATCCATTCGAGGATCCACATGAGTCATTTGTTCGAGTTGTTTCGACCACTTCGGTAGTAGATGGGGTGAGAGGAGTTCCGACCTCACCAAGGCCCTTAGTTTCACAGCCTATTGATCAGGGTATGAGGGGAGTAGTGCATGGATTGGCACAACCGGGATTCCCTCAGGCTCAAAACTATGTCAAGGTATTTGAGGACACCAACTCTTCTGTGGTTCCGGATAGTCCACAGTCCTGGGAGTCCGTCAATCAATGTTCGTCGGTGTATGTTATGGGATACACAGAGGGAGAAGATAGTAGTCGGGCCAAGAGGAGGAAGGTAACAGATAGCGATATGAAGATTCTGCTTCGAAGTGTGTCCGATCGAGGTTCTTATATAGGATGAGGCAATGACCCTCTACTATAGTCTTCCTCCAAGTGTCAGTTTTGGTTGGTAAATTCCACCTCTTCTTAGAATATTACCAAGTCAGGGTTTTAAATGTGTTTGGTTGTTTTATGAGGATGTAGGGAGCCCCGTCCTGACTTGTATATATTATGGTTATGCCTACTTAGAGGTTATGCAGACAGTATCTTATATATAGTTTTGGGTATGATATGCCTACGGCTTAGTCGACCCATATGTATATAAATCTTTTTCTAAATTAGTTATGCGAGTTAAGACTTAATATTGTTACTTATATATATGGATGTCGCCGTAATGGCCCGTGATTGAGTTAATGATAAACAAGGATAAGGTACGTGGTGTTCGGTTGGGTAAAACTTGATATTATAATGGGTATGGATTGGTTGGCCTTTTGTTATGCTAACATCAAGTATAAGTCAAGGATGGTTTGATTTCAGTCCCAAGGAGAGCCTGTTTTAGAATGGGAAGGTAATACAACATTACCAAGAGGTAAATTTATCTTCTATCTCATGGCAAGGAAGATGATCAATAAGGGTTGTATTTATCACTTAGTTCGGGTTCGGGATATGGAAGTAGAGTCACCAACCATTTTTTCCATCCCTGTGGTGAATGAGTTTCTCGATGAGCTTCCGGGTCTTCCACCAGAGCGAGAAATTGAGTTTGTCATCGACCTACTACCAGATATTCATCCAATATCTATCCCCCCTATAGAATGGCCCCCGCATAGCTGAAAAAGTTAAAGGAACAACTAAGGGACTTATTTGAAAAAGGTTTTATCGGACCTAGTGTGTCACCATGGGGAACACCTGGG
The DNA here is from genome assembly GCF_000393655.2 of Nicotiana sylvestris. Lineage (NCBI taxonomy): Eukaryota > Viridiplantae > Streptophyta > Magnoliopsida > Solanales > Solanaceae > Nicotiana > Nicotiana sylvestris. The sequence continues at coordinate 166,569,346 of NC_091059.1, forward strand.
TTATTTGTAAGAAAGAAAGATGGTTCCTTATGAATGTGTATTGATTATAGGCAACTAAATAAGGTGATGATCAAGAATAAGTACCCGCTCTTGAGAATTGATGATCTATTTGATCAGTTACAAGGTGCCAAGTGTTTTTCAAAGATAGACTTAAGGTCTAGGTACCATCAGGTAAGGGTTAACGATGAAGATATTCCAAAGACTACATTCAAGACTAGATGTGGGCACTTTGAGTTTCGGGTTATGTCGGTCGGTTTGACCAATGCCCTAGTAGTATTCATGGATTTAATGAACCGTATGCTCAGGCCTTTTTTAGATCTGTTCGTAATTGTATTTATTGACGATATATTGGTATATTCTCGTTCAGAGGCTGAGCATGCAGATCATCTACGTACTGTGCTTAGAGTTCTACAAAAAGGTAAGTTGTATGCAAAATTTTCTAAATGTGAATTCTGGTTGAACTCTGTAGCTTTCCTTGGGCATATCATTTCGGGTGAAGGCATCCGGGTGGATACACAAAAGATTGAGGTAGTAAAGACTTGGCCCAGACCCACAACACCGATGGAGGTTCGTAGCTTTCTCAGTTTCGCAGGTTATTACAGGAGATTTGTGGAAGTATTTTTTTCCCTTTCAGCACCCTTAACAAAGTTGACTCAGAAGGGAGCAAAGTTTCAATGGACTGATGCTTGCGAACGAAGTTTCCAATCATTAAAGGACAGACTAACATCAGCACTGGTTCTAACGCTTCTAGAAGGGACCGATTGTCACGTTATCTATTGTGACGCTTCAGGCATTGGATTGGGTTGTGTGCTGATGTAGCATGGTAAGGTTGTGGCTTATGATTCTAGACAACTAAGAAAGCACGAGAAGAACTAACAGACCCACGATTTAGAGTTAGCTGTGGTGATTCATGCACTAAAGATGTGGAGGAACTACTTGTATGGCATTCATGTTGACATCTATACGGATCATAAGAGCCTCCAGTACATCTTCAAGCAAAAGGAATTGAATCTACGTCAAATAAGATGATTGGAGCTACTTAAAGACTATGATGTTGATATTTTATACCATCCAGGGAAGGCGAACGTAGTAGCTGAAGCCCTCAGCCGTAGATCTATAGGTAGCATGTCGTATTCGTAGCCAAAAAAGAGGGGAATAGCCCATGAGGTTCATCCGCTAGCTAGTCTTGGAGTTCAGATACTGGACTCAGGAGATATTGGAATTACACAATATGGGGTCCTCAGATATCGAAGACGATTATGTGTGCCTAATGTTGCAGGTCTGGATCGACAAGTTATGGGAGAAACTCACTATTCTCGTTATTCTATCCATCCAGGAGCAACAAAGATGTATCATGATATCAGGGAAGTGTATTGGTGGGATAGAATGAAAAGGATATAGCAGATTTTGTTGCTCAGTGTCCTAACTGTCAGTAGGTTAAAATTGAGCATCAAAAACCCGGTAGGTTATTGCAAGCTATGGAGATTCCGACTTGGAAATGGGAAGTAATCAATATGGACTTCATCATAGGCTTACCCCATACCCATCATAAGTTCGATTCAATATGGGTGATTGTGGATAAGCTTACAAAGTCAGCCCATTTCTGCCTGTCAGAACTATATATTCCTCAGAGGATAATGCGAGGCTTTATATTAAGGAGATAGTGCAACTACATGGTATCCCTGTATCTATTATCTTGGATAGATGAGCTCAATTTACAACTAACTTCTGGAGGTCCTTCCAATAAGGATTGGGGACTCAGTAAGTCTTAGTATAACATTTTATCCCCAGACAGACGGACAGGCTGAGCATACTATTCAAACACTGGAGGATATGTTACGAGATTGTGTAATAGACTTCAAATGTAGCTGGGATGATCATATGGTGAAGACTTATTTAGTTTCCGTATAATAATAGCTACCATTCTAGCATTTAGATGGCTCCATATGAAGCTCTTTACAGACAAAAGTGTATGTCGCCTATAGGGTGGTTCGATATTCGAGAATCTAAGTTACATGGTCCAAACCTGATTAAGCAAGCCATAGATAAAGTAAAGCTTATCCGGGATCAATTATTGATAGCTCAGAGTCGCCAGAAGTCATATTCTGACATGCAGCAACGAGATTTAGAGTTTGGGGTTGATGACTGGGTATTCTTAAAGGTGTCACCTATGAAGGGTGTGATGAGGTTTGGCAAGAAAGGTAAACTTAGCCCACGGTATATTGGGCCTTATAAGATCATCCGGAGAATGGGTCAACTAGATTATGAGTCATAATTGCCCTAAGAATTGGAGTCTGTCCCTCTGGTTTTTCGCGTAACTATGTTACGGAAGTGCATTAGCGATCCTACCTGAGTGGTGTCCACGAATGATGTACAGATTACAGAGGGCTTGTCATATGAGGAAATTCCGGTTGCCATTCTAGACCGACAAATCCGCAAGCTACGAAACAAGGAGGTAACCTCCGTGAAAGTACTTTGGAGGAACAACAATGTGGAAGAAATGACTTGAGAGGCCGAGGAAGACATGAAGTCTAGATATCCCTACTTATTTCCTCCTCCAAAGAAGGGTCTGATTGAGATGTCATAACCTCAAGGTACATGTGCGAATTCTTGTGTTGGTTATTATCGTTGGTCATGTGAGGCCATTGTCATTATTCATAATTATGGTCATGTGTGTCGTTGGGTTATTAAGCTTCTACGGGGAGAGTTGGTAGTGGTTTTGTTACAGAGACGACCTTGCCAAAGTTATATAGATCACGGGGAGTTGAATATTCGAGGACGAATGTTTCTAAGGGGGGAGGGATGTTACATTTCATGTTTTCGTACGTTAAAATTTCATTTTCAGTAAACAGATATAGACTCAGGGATGAGATAATCTTGATGTTAACATACTTAACCTATTTATAACAAGCGATAAATAAGTGTTATGAAGGATAAAGGGGTACACAGATTAAAGAAAACGAGTTTCGTTGCAAGTGGTCAATTTGGAATAAAATACAGGTCGAGTAATAATACCCGATAATGATAAACTAGTACCATGCAAGGTACCATATGACCACGGTAGTATAATATATAAAGTATATATGAAGTATTTTAAAAATAAATAGAATTTTAAGTAATTTAGAGTAATTTTTAAATTATACGGGTAATTGATTAATTACAGGATAACATGACATTACCCGATTAACTAATAAGTGGATAAAAACTTAATAATTATTCCCCCAATCACGTGCCAAGAAGCCACCAAGACAAGAAGTGACTAAGTAGTCACTTATGCCTAGGTGGAAACCTAGACATAGTTGAAATTGGATGACTAACCAAGTATCATCCAAAATCTAAAATGAGTCAAAATGAATCCAAAACAATATTGTTCTTTTCAAAACTTCTAAGAACAGAAAACGTTGTTCCTTTCAAACTCTCAAAGAACCAAAAAAGAAAACAACGTCTTCCTCTCAAAGACTCAAGGAAATCAGAAACATTTCCTTCATTAAAAATCAAGCAACATTTGCATTTTATCTTTGGTTTAAAAAAAAAAACCAAAAACGTGAAAGCAGAATCATTTTTGTTCATCAATTCAATCTTTAGCCAATGTTTCAATTTCAAAGAGCTACCAATTTTGTTTCTGAATTTCGAGAATTTCAAGCAAATTTCGTCCATATTTCGCAGAAGCAGATTCGTTCAAATAATTCTGGGAACAGATACGTTAATGCCGTCCCTTCTTTCTTTTTGCATGGTCCAAATTATACTGAAGAAACGAACAAATACACAGTGGGCATAAATTACTCTATTCATAGAAATAACAAGGGTGTCAATATTCTTGATTCCCCATAAAAAATATTATTATCTTCTGTTCGTGGGTCTCAGAATAATGCACAGTTGAAAAAAAATTTATCTGGAAGGAATATTGAGATTATTACATATTTTTCATGCATTTCACTCCTTTATATATGTGCATTGACCCATGACCAGATGGTGTTATATACGTGTGTATATGTATATTATATTTATATTGGATACGGGAAAAAGGTTACGGCGTTATATACTCACAACCACCTGATCAGTTGGTATATGATGATGATGTTGCCCACAATGGCTGGAATATGACTCAAATGGCGTTATATACGCATATATATGTACGTATATGTATATAGGATATGGGAAGAGGTTATGGCGTTATATACGCACCACCACCTGATCAGTTGGTATATGTTGATGATGTGCCCACAGTGGCCGAGATGATATGATGGGATGCCCTCAGTGGATTCGTGATATTATGTACACCCATACCTATGCATGACACGACATTTATATGCATGTGCATGACGTTATAAACATTTTAGAATTTACAAAGTTATACATATATATGTATATGTATATGGGTATGATGTGGCTCAGTCTCGTCTTTGTACAGTTATGTCTCTGTTAGAGGTTTGTAGACAGTATGTCTAGTTGGCTTGTATGTGGCCTTGTCGGCTTTTAGTTATTAGATGTATAGTTGTCTATGGCAGCCCTGTCGGCTCGCCCACTATATTCTGCATGTATACGTACAAATGCCTTATTGGTAGGTTTCCTTCATATATGTTACCTTCGTAATTTAGAAGATGTTATACAAGTTCATATCCTAGACGTATGCTTAGGGGTGTTTGACAGGTACGACTCAGGAACCCATCGCGGCCCATCGGTTTGGGTCGTGACACCCCAGGCCTCTAATGGCCTCTCCTATGCTGGTATCAGCGTCTCTAGGGTCCTCAAGGGACCACGTTTAGTCCGTTTACACCTTTGGTTCTTGCTCGCCTATTTCAGTCCATTCTGGTTTGATTTCGAGTAAGATCTGCCTATTTCGCCTTAAACCTATGGATTTCTAAGCCTACTTCTTCATCTCTATGTTGTTTTTCTCGAAACCCTAATTTCTTCCTTTGAACTTCTTAGATCTGTACAAATCTGAGATGGATTGAACTTATTTCATCGATTTTTATGAGAATCTTCTAATTTTACGAGTGGCTTTCCATTTTTCTTAAACTAGAGTTTCCTGAAAATCCTTTTCTTTAAAATGTTTTGCTGACATTAATTATTTAATCTTCTATTTTTATGTGTTTTTGACTGATTTTGAAGAGTTTGCTTCAACCCTAACTAGATTATGCTAAAGCCCTAATTTTCTTATGTTTTGCTTCGATTCTGAGTCTTTCCCTGCTACTTGTTACGTTGTTTGTTTTGTGCTTTGACTTTCATGATTTCTCCCTTAGTCTAATTCAGTGTCTTGTGATTTTTACCCTAGTTTATCTCTATTAGGGTTTTTGATTCGACTTTTCGGCTAATTTCTGTATGTTTATGAAATTCTATTTTAGCCTACTTGTCTATTTGTGGAAAACCTATATTTTCACCCTTAAATCAGTACTGTTTGAATTTCTAATTCACTGGTTGGCTTTGTTAAAAACTATGTGCTAATTCTTGATTATTTCCTTTATTTACGACCTTGATTAGTTTTCTTATCTTATTCGATTAACTGTGATATTTACTGATTCTTCACTGATTATTTCTTTAATTAAACTTCTGTCTATTTATCCCTAATTTCTCACTTGATTTTCTTTCCTTAAATATATTCTGCCTTTATCATTGGGAAATTATCCTCAATTAAGGGAAAATTACACTAATTGGTGTGTAATTGATTATGTGGCTTCCTTAATTGCTGAATGGTTGATCTCATTTACCTTATTCTTCTTGCTCTTAACTACTATACATACTCTCCCTTATTCTTACTTCTAAGGGACGAACATTAGTTCATCACTTCTCTCACACTCTCAAAAGCTCTCTATTCTTTTCTGTTACTTGTAATTCTCACTAACCTAGCCGGCTGTTAGCCAAGGCTGGCTATTTGCACCATCTCTGCTCTATACTCTGTATTCTCTTCTTAACTGGTATGTCTTAATTTAATTCAATTTCCAAAACTATGTATTTCTTTGTTGTTTCAGTTCATCAGTTGTGACTTCTAATCTTGTTTATTATTTTACTATCATATTGTTCAATGTGTAGCCAACATGCCTAGATCACACTGGCTAACTACTGTCTCACTTAGCATGTTGGAGTTTGTTTTGTAAGAAGTTATGACTAGTTTATTTACCACAAGGATCTGTTTACTGTTTAGCATGCCCAATCCTGTCTTGCAATAATTGCATGAATTGTTTGCTCATTAACATGTCCAAGCTACATTGCTTGTTTACTATATCACCGATCATGTCTAAACTCTGCTTGTTCTATATGTGATCAGTATCTCTAAACTATGAGTGTTTTCCTAGTCTGTTCATTTAAGTCTTGCCTACTCTGCTTTACTAATTAGATTTTTCTAAGTCATCTAGCCCTTCAAGGTAACTCCAGTTGTGTGTTTAGTAATGTCCAAGATCTATGTGTCCTCGACGTGTCTTCGCTGTAATCTTTATCAATTCTACAAATTTTTGAGAAGCCTACGCATCTATTTGCTTATACACTAAGGTGTATTTTATGTATCCCCAATCCCCCTCTCCATGTGTGGAATCTGTTTACCTAAGTTGTTTCTGAAGCTGTTTATTCTGTGACTTGTGTCCTAATTTCAATGTATTTTTTATACTTCTCTCCAACTGTTTTACCACCAAACTAACCCTAGTTTTCAGAAAATCTTTGCATCATTAAGAGTCTTCTCTATACTGTTTACTGATGTGCCGGAGAATTTCGGCAAATTTCAATACAAATTGCTTAGATTTTAGCTTGTTTTCAATACAACTATCACCTTTAAATGTTTTTACTTATGCGATCACATAACAGGTTTGCCGACCGCATAATGGATCGCAAACTCATGGAGAGAAATGCTGATGGTGGATAATGCGACGCAGAATGCGATCGCATATTTGGAATGCGAACCGCAAATCCACAATGCGACGACGCCCTGGAAACTAAGTTTCTGAAGTGCGATGGGCATGAAAAGAATGTGGACCGCATGTGTGTTATGCCACAGAAATGCGGTCGCATATTTGACCTGAAAGGGCATTTTTGTCCATTTTCTATCTTGACTTTTGGCCCTCTATAAATAGATTTATTATGATTTTATGGGCTCATCTTATCTGACTTTGAGACTACAATACAAGGCTTTAATATTCCTCTCTTTTGGGTCAAGAATCTTTCACTTTGTAAGCTTTATGGCATTAAATACTCTCTTCCTTTTGTATTTTAGCATGTGTAGCTAACTTTAAATACTAAGGTTGTGGACCCTAAATGGGTGTTATGTTAATGGGTATTTAACATTGAATATATGTATAATGGTATATATATATATATAATGGCTGGTTGATATTTATTTACTTCTCATTCTTCATTTATTGTTGGTGGTTGCAAACATTAACAAGTGCCATTAAATTCTTGCTTTGTTTGGGAAAGTGGGTTAAAATTTGGTAGAAGTAAATATCAAAGACTCAAGGCTTTAAACCTTATTTAATAGAATTGCTTAGGAATAAGTGCGTTTTATTTGGCATATATTGATTGTTCTTAATTGCAACTCTTTTATAATTGGAAAAATCATAGAGAGGAAATACTACCCCAACTATTGAAAAATATTGGTTAGTCATTTAGACATCATCTGCATATCAAAAAGACCTTCCATTAGAAATATATCATATTAACACTGATAGTATTACACTTCATTAAAGGGGACACAACCTTGGTTTATTTAATCAAATTATTTACATTCTCAACTCGAAAATTAGCTACTACTTCAAACCAAAATCATTTTATACTCTTGTTACTATTAACTGAATAGAATTACGACTTTAGTCAATTAACACACTATTTGAGTAATCTTTTCACACCTATTCCCTGTGTGATTCGACACCAACCTTATTGGGTTATTATATTTGACACCGACCGCCTTACACTATTTAGTAAAGTGTAATTTGCCCGTATCAAATTTTGGCGTCGTTGTGGGGGAATACGGTTTTGAAATTACTAATTAGTGTGTGCTTTACTTTATGTCTTATTGTATTCCATCACACTTTGCTTGTTTTGCTTGGTGTTGATAGGAAAACATGTCTGAATATGGTGAAGACATAGAGGAAGAAATGGAAGAAAATCCTTTTGCGAACATCGAGGAGTATATTGAGGATACAAATGGTATTATACCTCCGGCCGTTGGCGCTGCAACTTTCAAGGTGGAACATGGTTTAATCCCTATGCTCAAAGCGGAGGGGTTTTTCAGGAATTCCACTAATGATGATCCGACACAACATATTAGAAACTTCTTGGGTATGTGTGCAATGCATAAGCAGAACAATGTCTCTAATGATGCCCTAAGGTTGAGATGCTTCAGGTACTCTCTAGCTGGGGACGCAAGGAAATGACTTCAAAATCTGCCACCAAACTCCATTCATTCTTGGCCCGAACTTGTCCGAGCATTCTTATCTAAATGATTCTCGCAAAGTAAGAAGTCTGAGGTCCGGGATAAAATCTTCTTTTTCAAGCAAGTACCGGGAGGACATCTACATGAGGCATGGGATCGCTTCAAATTATATTTGATGAGGTCTCCCAACCATGGTTTTCCGGATTCTATCTTGTTGGAAAAATTCTATATGGGCTTGGATCCTATGAACCAATCTATAGCCAAGAATGCAGCTGATGTATCTTTCATGGACAAATCATTCGCAAGGGTGACACAAATACTTGACAAAATGGCAAAGTATAATCAAGCATGACATTCTGAGGACACCACAAGTGGAATTACATATGGTTCTCCTTCTTTGAGCAACATGATCAAGGAAAATCAAGAGAGAGATCAAGTGATTGCAGGGCTTGCCACAGATGTCAATATGTTGACAAAGATGTTCACCGAAAGCCAAACGAAGAAGGTAAATGTGGTTGAGGATGTGAAACCCATATCAAAGGAGGATTTTGAGGAAGCAAATTATGTCAACAACTCTCAAGGAGGCTATCAAAGGAAACAATACCAAGGTCAAGGAAAACAAAATCAATGGAGGCCAAACCCGCAAGGGCAAGGCCACCAGCAATGGCGAAATGACCAAGGTGGCTCAAACCAAGGAAATTGGAACAACAACAACAACTTCTCAAACTGGAGTTCAAACCCTTATGTTCCCCCAAAGGGTCAATATTCAAATCAAGGTTCCTCAAGTGAGTCTAAGTTGGAAAGTATGCTTGAACGGGTGTTGTAAAATCAAGAAAAATCCGACACTTCTATGAGGAACATGACTTAGCTTATTGGCTCCCATACCGTATCCATTCAAAAATTGGAGATGCAAATGAGAGACCTCTCTAGGGAACAAAATCCAAAGCAAAAGGGAACACTCCTTAGTGACACAATTGCTAACCCAAAGGGTAGTGGGAGTGGCCCAACTTCTCATGTCATGGAAATTACTAATATGAGTGGGAAGGTACTACAAGGAGAGGGTGAACAAGTGGTTTAGGTATAAGAGTTCGAGAAAGGGTTTAAGGTTGAAGAGACAAGTGTTGTCAAAATTGAGAAGATTCTGGAAGATGTGCAAGTGCAAAAAGAGAACCGGGAAGAGGTAAAGGAAAAGGTAAAAAATACACCAAAAACTCTTCCACCTATTCCTAGACCTCCTCCTTCATTCCCTCAAAGACTTGATAGGAAGGTTGATGATAGCAAACTCGAAAAGTTCTACGACATTCTCAAGCAATTATTTGTGAATATTCCATTTGTGGAAGCATTTCAAGTGATGTCGGGTTTTGCTAAGTATTTGAAAGATTTGATCACTAAGAAGAAAACCACAAAAAATGAAGTGGTGAATGTGACTCACCGGGTTAGTTCCATCATTGCAACATCCACCATTCAAAAGAAAGAAGACCCGGGAGCTTTCAACATTCCTTGTACTATTGGGGCACATGATTTTGCAAGAGCCCTTTGTGGTAATGGAGCTAGCATCAACTTGATGCCTCTTGCCATTTACAAGAAATCGGGACTAGGTATGCCAAGGCCAACAAGTATGAGATTGCAAATGGCTGATCGTTCCATCAAACAACCAGTGGGAATTGTTGATGATGTACTTGCGAAGGTGGGAAAATTTCATTTACCCGCCGACTTCGTAATCCTTGATTGTGCGGTTGACAAAGATATCCCTATCATCTTGGGAAAACCATTCATTGCCAGTGGAAGAGCACTAATGGATTTTGAGCGGAATGAGATCAAATTCCGTGTGAATAATGAAGAGGTTACATTCCAAGTAAGCAAGGGTATGAAACTATAGCATGAGTGTGAAAGCATCTCGGTGATCGATGTTGTTGATGAAGTAGAGGATTCGGTTGAAATGAAAATGGAAGAGCAATGCCTCAGCGAGGCATTGGAGTCTATTTTGGTGAACTTTAATGGTGAAGATATGGAGGGGTACATGGAATTGGTAAATGCATTGGAGAGGCTTGGGTCCTACACTTATGCTCCGGCAAAGCTTTCTCTCGACTTGGAGAATAGATCCACCCCCCCCCCCCGCAAATCCTTCTATTATCGAACCTCCGCAACTAGATCTCAAACCACTTCCACTACACTTGAGGTATAAATTTCTTGGCTTAAATGATACTTACCGGTAATTATTTCTTCTTTGTTGAATGATGTGCAGGTAGAACAATTGTTGGAAGTCTTGAAGGAGCATAGGCAAGCCATTGGATGGACAATTGCGGACATCTGTGGGATTTCCGTGGTAATTTGCGAGCACAAAATCCAACTGGAGAGTGAAACAAAACCAAGTGTGGAACATCAATGACAATTGAACCTGTCAATGCAAGAGGTGGTAAAGAAAAAAATCGTCAAATGGTTGGATTTCGGGGTAGTCTACCCTATTGCCGATAGTTCTTGGGTGAGTCCGGTGCAATGTGTGCCAAAAAAGGGAGGCACGACCGTAATTTGAAATGAGAATAATGAGCTCATCCCAACAAGAACGGTGACCGGTTGGAGGGTGTGCATGGATTATCGGAAGCTCAACAGTGCCACATGCAAAGACCATTTCCCTATGCCTTTTGTTGATCAAATGCTTGATCGGCTAGCGGGAAGGTCATTCTATTATTTCCTTGATGGATATTCCGGCTACAACCAAATCAACATAGCATTGAAGGATCAAGAGAAGATGACATTCACTTGCCCCTATGGAACTTTTGCCTTTAGCTGGATGCCATTTAATTTATGCAATGCCCTAGCTACTTTTCAAAGATGCATGATGTCCATTTTCTCTGACATGGTAGAGGATTTTCTAGAAGTCTTTATGGACGACTTCTCGGTGGTAGGTGATTCTTTTGAGCATTGTCTTAACAATATTAGACAAGTGCTTAAGAGATGTGAAGAGACCAACCTTGTGCTCAATTGGGAGAAATGTCATTTCATGGTGGATGAGGGCATCATGTTGGGGCATAAAAATTCAAAGCGTGGCATAGAGGTTGACCGGGCAAAGGTCGAGATTATTTCTAAGCTTCCTCCACCTACTTCCGTTAAAGGTGTTCGAAGTTTCTTGGGACATGCTAGATTCTATCGGCATTTCATCAAGGATTTTTCGAAGATTGCAAATCCTACGTGCAAACTCCTTGAGAAAGATGCCAAATTTGTGTTTGATGAGAAATGCCTCAAATCCTTTGAGGAATTGAAGCAAAGGCTCACCACGGCACCTATTATTGTCACACCCGATTGGTCTCTTCCTTTTGAGCTCATGTGTGATGCTAGTAGTGCAGCTATTGGGGCAATGCTTGGCCAAGGTCACAACAAGTTTCTCCACCCGGTCTATTATGCAAGCAAGACACTCAATAAGGTGCAAATGAATTACACAGTAACTGAGCAAGAACTTTTTGCCATTGTCTATGACTTTGAGAAATTCCGGACTTATTTGTTGGGATCCAAGGTGATAGTGTACACAGATCATACTGCTCTTCGCTATCTCATGGAAAAGAAGGATGCAAAGCCTCGGTTGATTCGATGGGTCTTATTGTTGCAAGAATTTGACTTCGAGGTCAAAGATCGCAAGGGAACTCAAAATCAAGTGGCGGATCATTTATCAAGGCTTGAAGAGGTAGGGAGACCAAAGGGAGATCTTGAAATCAACGATGCATTCCCAGATGAACGTATATTGGCACTATCTAGCACTTTTGCTCCTTGGTATGCCGATATTGCTAACTATTTGGTTAGTGACCTTATTCCAGATGGATTGGAATCCTATCAAAAGAAGAAGTTCTTGAGAGACTGTCGGCAATACTATTGGGAGGAACCATTCTTGTTCCGTGTTTGTGCTGACAATATTATCAGAAGGTGCATCCCAGAAGAAGAGATTATGCCAATTCTAAAGGCATTCCATGACTCACCGGTTGGGGGTCATCATGGAGGAAATCGAACAGCGGCTAAGGTGATTGAATGTGGTTACTATTGGCCATCAATCTACCATGATTCCAATCAAATGGTCAAGGCTTGTGACCAATGTCAAAGGCAATGATCAATCTCCAAGAGGCATGACATGCCAATGCACTATGTGATGGAGATAGAAATCTTCAACATGTGGGGAATTGATTTTATGGGCCCCTTTGTGAGCTCTTGTGGGATGAAATATATCTTGGTAGCTGTGGACTATGTGTCTAAATGGTGGAAGCAATTGCCTTACCAAACAACGAGGCAAGAAGTGTGACCGCATTCTTGAAGAATAACATATTCACTCGGTTTGGCACTCTTAGGGCCATTCTTAGTGACAGTGGGTCTCATTTCTGCAACAAGGTTTTCACGGGACTGCTAGAGAAGTATGGTGTCAAGCACAAGGTGGCCATACGTTATCATCCCCAATCTAGTGGTCAAGTTGAGGTGTCCAACCGGGAGATCAAGAGCATTCTAGCAAAGTTTGTCAATGCAAACAGGACCGATTGGTCAAGAAACCTAGATGATGCATTGTGGGCATAACGCACGATGTACAAGAATCCTATTGGTACTTCTCCTTATTTGTTAGTCTTCGGCAAAGCTTGTCATCTACCTGTGGAACTGGAGCACAAGGCCATGTGGGCTCTGAAGAGGTTGAACTTGGATTGGGTTGAAGCTGCGAATTTGAGGTTAACATAACTCAATAAAATGGAGGAATTCCGTTTCCAAGCATATGAGAGTGCAACTGTGTATAAGGAAAGGATGAAGTTCGTCCATGACAAAAAAGATCATGAAGAGGGAGTTCAAGTCAGGTGACTTGGTTTTGCTCTTCAACTCAAGGCTCAAATTGTTTTCAGGCAAGCTCAAATCAAAATGGTCCGGTCCATTCAAAGTGGTAAATGTCTCTCCTTTTAGAGCTGTGGAACTAGCATCGGAAGATGGGCTCCGGACATTCAAAGTCAATGGCCAATGAATCAAGCCCTACTTAGGCACAGATGGAGAAAAACATTTAGTGTAACAATTGGCTCTCAAGATGGTCCATGCCCGACAAATGAGTGAAAAGAAACGCCAACTTTGTCATACCGCGACGCTAAATCAAGCACTTCATAGGAGGCAAGCCATGTGTGGTAACACCCTTTTTGTTCTTTAAATTTTTAATTTTTGATAGATAGATTTACTTGAGAAATTTAAAGTGTGTGTTAGAATGCAGGGGATTCAAACGATCATAACATTGGGTAGGAATGCATAAGAAAGGGAAGAAAAATCACCGTGTGAAGTTTGCTTCAAATCTGCGGTCGCATTTTTGCAATGAGGACCGCATTTTGGTCGCAAACCAAAATAGTGAGTTTGGCTAATATTGTTGGTCAGAATGCGACAAGGTGGTGCACTCTGCGGACCGCATTTGAACTATGCGATCGCATTGTGCACCGCATTCTTTGCCCTTCACCAAGTCACTTGAACCCACCACATAACACATATGTGGTCGCATAGTGTGTTATGCGGTGACTTACCCACTGCAAAATGGTCAGGTATCTCTCTCACACACTCAAAACAGAACAAAAACAAGAAAATTTTTCTAACGAAAAAAAAGAACGAAAAGAAAAGAGAGGCAAACAACGACCGAAAAAGGGGCAAAAACAATGGCTAGTGGAATCTTACAAAGGACGAAAATCAATTCATAATCTCCAGAGTGTTCGTACTCATCTTCACTGGTATGTGTCCTTGCCCTAATTTTCCATTTTCAATTTCACGTTGTCTCTCTTATGTTTCTTATTTATTTTCTTTCTTTATTTTTTATTGTGTTGTTTTTAGTAGATGTTTTCCCATATCGTGGTTGTTTTAGGGTAGAAAATATGTCTGGGGTACTGGGTAGTACAAATTAGGACCACCATTGTTGAGGGTTAGTTTAATCGTTTATGACGATAAACTTTGCGGCTCACAAAATCAAAATGTGGCCCGCATTTTTGCCGCATAACTGAACCCTAGATTGGCTAAGGATGATGCTAAAATATGGCGAGTTTACGATTGCATAATTAATATGCGGACCGCAAACTTACCGCATACTGAGACAGTGCACCCAGTTTCTCAACATGATTTTTGCGATCGCATTTCCTACTTTGCGGTGGAATTTGCGCTCGCATTTTAGGCTTTGATTTTCTTTAGAATCAGGTTTGCGATGGTTATGCAGTCCACATAGTGGTTATACGATTGCATAACCCATCATACTTGTATCAGTTCAACAGTTGCAAGTTTGCGGTTCGCATAGTGGTTATGCGACCGCATACCTGTCGTATTCTTAACTTCTTCTTTGTTTTTCTTTTTTTTTGTTCTCTTTTCACTGATGCCTACAATGTCGCTCACATTTCACTTTCATGCAGATATGGCACCCAAGAAACATGCATCCTCTGCACTGAAAAGAGCCTCCACCATTCGTCAAGCATCACAAGCAAAACGACCCAGGATGGACCCTAATGTTCCACATCCCTCCCAGTCTGATGAGGAGCAGACCTTGCCTTCAGTAGACCTACAAGAAGAGGTAAGAAGAAACAGGAGAGATGACTACCAACTTTGGTTTGCAATCGATGGTTCGAGGGAACTCTATAGAGAAGGTCTAACAAAGAGAAAAATCCTTGCCGAGAAGCAAGTGAGCATGAACGGACTTAAAAAGCGGCACCCCCACATTTGGGAGAACATAAAAGCTAGAAATGGGAGTGTTTCACTGAGCTGCCAGATGACTACAATGAAACACTTTTCCGTGAGTTTTACGCCTCATACGGAGCTTCCAGGACTGCTCACCACAAGCGCAAAAGGGTATTCTGTGATATTGTACTAGTTCAGGGGAAAGATGTGAGCTGCAGCGCTAATACTATTAATAAATTCTACATCCCTGACTGGAGCTCGAGAACAACTGAGTACCAAGCCAAATGGGTGAATCGTAAAAATGAGCGGAGTTGGATAGCATTGGGGATAGCAAAGGGAACCCCTACGTGGATCAGTCCTATGCACAAAATCTTCAAAGAGGATCTCACACGACAAGGTCGATTTTGGCATAGTTTCGTCACCTTTCGACGGATAGGGTCCACAAATGAAATTGACATTAGCATTGAGAAGGCTCTTCTCATTGCCTGCATTATTACGGGTGTCAAAATCGATATGGGTGCCCTTATCTTCCAAGAGTTAGGGATCCGAGCAAGGTAGACAGCCACTTCACTGCCATGCCCCTATTTGATCACAGCCCTCTACAAGGCTGTGAATGTCCCACTCTGACAAGACAGGGAAGGTGCTGAAAGATGTTGACATCACGCGCATTAGTGATGTTGTTACTCCCCCAGAGGTTTAGACTCCAATACCAGTTGATGTAGATCCCCAAGGGTCCCAGGCACTGGTTGCATCCACTTCCACTGCACAGCCCGCTTCTCAGTCCACCAGTGCTCAGCCTCCTGCTGCACTACCAGTCGTCTTAAGGCTTGGTCTCATTTCTCAGCATGCCAATGCTAAGGTAGACCAGCTTTTGAAGACCTTGCCCAACCTCATCAAACAAGCCCTGACTCCTATACAATCCTCAGTGACAGCACTCAAACAACAACAAGCAACATATGGGGATCGCCTGCAATAGCTTGAGTTGAGGGTTGAGAAAATTGAGCGAGCTGAGGGGAGTGATTTGCCTAAGCTACGGGAGGAGGTTGCCACTATGAAGTCCGAGCTCCATAATATGCATACTTTGGAGTTCGATCTATCATCTCTCCTACCCAAGGAAGGTGAGTAGGGAGCAGACACAGCAGCACCTGATTTGGGTCTTGATTTCACCACTTTGATGACAGACTTCACACCTCCGACTGCCGAGGCTTCCCATCCTCCAGCACCTCGTGTACGTATTGATATTCCCGATGAGGAGGTTTCCGGACGCTCTACTGAGTCCGAGGGTGAGGAGGCTGATGAGGGCGAGGATGAGGAGGATTCATGGTCCATGGATGATGATGGCCCTTAGGAGAAGGGCAAGCAGATTGTTGCTCCTACAACTAAGGACGAGGAGCAAGAAGATATTTAGATGGCAATACAACATTCGCTAGAAAATATGGCCGCCTCTGTAGATCCATCGGCCACTCAGCCATCAGCGAGCGAGGCTAGCAGCTCACAAGCCCCAGCTCCAGTATTGGGCCAGCCAGAGATCCCTCCTCCATCAGTGGAGGTCACCCCTCAGGCCAAGATCCCATCGGTCCCAGCTTCAGCATCAAAGGGTGACCCCACCATCACTCAGCCGGCTGCCGACTCCCATAGCGCTTAGTGCGCCTCAGGGAGCCCCATAAACTCTACTCTATGTTCTTATGCATTGGGGACAATGCATGCTTTTTAGTTAGGGGTGGTAGCCTTGAATATACTTTTGGTTGTGAATATTAGACTTGAATGACATTGGCAATTGCTGTACATATTGATGCTTTTGTGCTACAAATAGACTTATGTACCCATGTGTATATTGTGATTCTGTATATATTAGTGTTGTGATTTAATGTTGTTATTTCCATACCTAAGTTATGTTGTGTAATTCGTGATTGTGTATATATTAGTGTTTTGTGATCTCCATACATAAGTTATGTTATCCTTGTACATATAAAAAAAACACAACAAAACAACAAAAAGAAGTAGATAGTTGTCCATCTTTAGTAATTAGCAATGAATTCCCCTTGGTTTTTCTTCAGCGGGTTCTTTCCCAAGCGTGTAATAGTAGAACTAGGACAGTAGAATGAAACATGTTGACCGGTTTGGTATAATTGTCTAGTCTCAAGCATGTGTGTCTATATATAGCCTATACCCTTTCATTAATAATAAAAAAAAAAGAGATCAACTGTGTGAACTTTAGGCTCGCTCTGTGACTCTATGTCTACCTAGAGTTATACATGTGTATATGATGAAAGTTGTGAGTTGCCAAGTGTTGACTCGAGGGCTTCAAACTATGTGAGCCAAACAGTTCGTGTGCCATGTGTGTGAGTTCTTTGTATAAATAATTCTTGTATTTGCTTTTGCCATCTAGAACTTGCCATGTTGGTTTTGCGATGCTTATAATAATTACATTTGGTTGGAGAAATGAACTTAGGCAGTCTTTGTAATTTTTTTTGGAAAACCAGTTAGCCTTTCAAGTCACCCATTGTATAGATAGTATCACTAGTCACCCCATTTGAGCCTTGAACCTTTTCTTTGGCTACCTCATTACAAACCTTTGCCTTTTTGTGAAATAATTCCCTCTTTTGAACTCGTCCCTCCTTGAGCATTGAGAATAATCTAAAAGCCTAAGTTGGGGTGTGGTGTAAAGTCGGAAATCGGCAAGATTGTACAATGAGCGCAAGAAAGTGAACCTCAAAATGTGAAATTACTCATGCTCCAAAAGCATTATATAAAAAAATTAAAAAAAAATAAAAAAATATAAGAGTTCTGGTTATAAGAGGTAGTTGAGGCGGCTAAATGGTGGAAATTTTGAAGCTAATGAAGGCTATATGGTTAGAAAAGAAGCAAAGAGCAACAATGAAAGAAAATGTGATTAGTGTTCAAGGAGGGTATAGTCACTTGTACCTAAATGCTTATCCGACCCTTCCCTAAACCTACATTACAAGCTTAAAAGTCCTTGTGGGATCTCCAACCGAGCGTTCTTAGAATTAAGCGATAAATTAAAATAAGGGAAAGCTTATGGTATGTTGTGTTGCAACACTTGAAACTCTTTTTGAGAGTGAGTGTATTAGTGAATTCATCCCTTCTTGTTGTCATTGTAAATATTGTGATTTTGGGACTTTCTTTCTAGTGAGGGCACATGAACTGTGAGGTTGGATAGAAGTTGAGTTTTTGAATCAAATGTAAGTGCACTCAGCTAAGGGTAACATTTTGTCAAATTGGTTGAGGCTCAAAGTTTCACAAGTTGGTTAGTTTTCCTTGGATATATTGATGGTTCAGAAAGGGTAAAACAATCGAAGATGCATGCTTGAAGTACTAACAACAAACACCATCCATGGTCACTATTGTTTCATGTCTAATAGTGTTGTTTTAGTTGCTTGAGCACAAGCAACATTTTAAGTTGGGGGTGTTGATGTGATGGAGAATTTCGGCACATTTCAATACAACTTAAATTTTAGCTTGTTTTGAATGCAATTATCTCCTTTACTTATGTAATTTTAGTGTTTTTGCAGTACATGAGGTTTAAGGACCCAAGAGCATGGAAATGAAATCAAAAAGCCACAAAAAAACAAGAAAAGAGCAAAATGCAGCACAAATGTAGAAATGCAGTGAAAGATGCGATCGCAAATCCTACATGCGAGCCGCATAGTGTGCACAGGATCGCAAACCAAAACAGAATGTTGGCCAAAATCCAGTGCAAGAAATGCGGTCCAGAATGCGATCGCATAACAGGTTTGCAGACCGCATAATGGATCGCAAACTTATGGAGAGAAATGTTGATGGTGGAAAATGCAACGCAGAATGCGATCGCATATTTGGAATATGGACCGCAAATCTACAATGCGACGATGACCTGGAAACTAGGATTCTGAAGTACGATGGGCATGAAAAGAATGCGGACCGCATGTCTGTTATGCCACAGAAATGCGGTCGCATATTTAACCTGAAAGGGCATTTTTGTCCGTTTTTTGTCTCGACTTTTGGCCCTCTATAAATAGATTTATTGTGATTTTGTTGGCTCATCTTGTCTGACTTTGAGACTACAATACAAGGCTTCAATATTCCTCTCTATTGGAAGCTTTTGGGTCAAGAATCTTTCACTTTGTAAACTTTATGGCATTAAATACTCTCTTCTTTTTGTATTTTAGCATGTGTAGCTAACTTAAAATACTAAGGTTGTGAACCCTAAATGGGTGTTATGTTAATGGATGTTTAACATTGAATATATATATATAATGGTTGGTTGATATTTATTTACTTCTTATTCTTTATTTATTGTTGGTGGTTGCAAACATTAACAAGTGTCGTTAAATTCTTGCTTTGCTTGGGAAAGTGGGTTAGAATTTTGTAGAAGTAAATATCAAAGACTCAAGGATTTAAACCTTGTTTAATAGAATCGCTTAGGAGTAAGTGGGTTTTATTTGGCATATATTGATTGTTCTTAATTGCAACTCTTTTATATTTGGAAAAATCATAAAGAGGAAATGCTACCCAACTATTGGAAATTATTGGGTAGTCATTTAGGCACTATCTGCATAACAAAAGGACCTTCCATTATAAATATATCATAGTAACACCGATAGCATTACACTTCATTAAAGAGGACACAACCTTGGTTTCTTTAGTCAAATTATTTACATTCTCAACTCAAAAATATGCTATTACTTCAAACCAAAATCATTTCATACTCTTGATACCATTAACTGAATAGAACTACGACTTTAGTCAAGTAACACACTATTGAGTAACCTTTTCACACCTATTCCCTGTGGGATTCGACCCCAACCTTATTGGTTATTTATATTTGACACCGACCACCTTACACTACTTATTAAAGTGTAATTTGAGCGTATCATTTACCAAAACCCTTTTTTCAAAATTATGCACTCTCACTTATTCATAGATTATTAAGTCGCGCTCCTCTGGTATGTGTACTTCTTAGAGTCCCTTGAGATCTATCTGAACTCTAGCATATTAGGGTTGGCCCTTCCACGCTACACATAAATCAGTCCTAACTTGGGAAATGTCTGGGTGTGAGTACTTCTCGGGATCCTTGAGGTTCTTAGGGAACTCTAACACACCTAGACATGAAATTGGTTATGAAATTTTGGGCATTTAAGACTACTGAAGGCCTGGTATATCAGGATTTGCTTTGGGCCTACTTCAGGCTCCCTATAGTTTAATTTCTATTCTATTTATGTAATTTTTATTCGATCATTGGTCTGTAATAATTAATTGTAAACAGATATTGAGGTGACTAGTGAAAAGGGATGGTAGTTACGTATTGTGGATAAATTTGGGTAGATAAGATGCCTATAGGTTTTATTTTGGTTCAAACATGTTTTGTTAGACAACATGCCTAGAGGGTTCATTTTGGTTCAAATGTGTTTTGTTAGATAATATGCCCATAGGGTTTTCCTTTGGTTCAAATAAATTCTGCCTGCTTCACTTTACATGATTAGACACCATGCCAATAAGATCTAAAATCAGCTTTAATTAGACATCATGACTATAGGATTTAAAATCAGCTTTAATTATGGAAATCATGCCTATAGGATCTAAAAAATCAGTTTAATTAGAACTCACGCCTGTAGGTTCTGAATTAGTTTAATTAATTATCCTACTCGTTTCTTTAATAGTCCTTAACATTGTGTTAATTAATATCATTAGAAAGCATGCCTATAGGATAAAGGACTTCAAAATGTCTTCCCAGAATTTTGACTGCATATACACATTTAGGCAAGACTTAGGGCGTTAAATAACTTTGAAACCAGTTCTGTTTGTATGTGAGATTATCCAGTCCTAACAAGCTATAAAACTAGTAGGCAAATTGGTTAGGATTCTGCTACTTTACCTATGCATATCCAGAATCTGCAACATTAATCTAGATATCATGTTATTAAGATTTCTGAATTTCTTCAAAATCTGTGTTTTAGAAGTGTTGTTTGTTTGCTTATATACATGCAGAGGTGAATGTCAGCCTTCTAACTGATTGTCCTTATTTGCTTGTCCTATATGTTATTTTCCTATCGCCTAGATGTTTACCTTTTATAAACCATAGGTTGTCTAGAACTGTCCATATTTAGAGGTCCTAAATTTCTCTAGGACCATAAGGAAGGGACGAGTATCAGCACGCTTAGAGGTTATTGATTAAGCTCGCTCATCTAACCACTAAGGGGAGGGTAATGAGTAGTAAAAGAATATGATAACCTGTGCGCTAATGTCACGTGTAACCCCTCATTGAGGAGTGATTACCGGACATTGCATGGGTATGATCATGTAGGCCAATCAACCTAGGACTTCCCTTTTCCAATTCCTATGTGTTTGAATTGTATAAACTTCCTTTTCTTTACATATATGTGCAATTTGTTCAAACCTCTCCCTTGCTTCCATTACCTAAATCATACATGTATTTAGGATATGAAAACATGCCTTTATTTGCAAATATGTGTTGAAATTGTTTACTTGTTAAATGACTAATTCACATAGTTTAAGTCCGGCCGGGACCCACCGTTGTGGACTGCAAGGGGTGCCTAACACCTTCCCCTCAAGGTTATTTTGAGCCCTTACCCTAATCTCTGGTAATGCAAACTAGTTACACGAGTTAATTATTCTAGGTTCCCTAACGCACCATAATCTGTTAGGTGGCGACTCTTCAAAAATACCCCATTTCCATAAGGAAATGAGTTGTTCCCCCATGAATATCGAAACCCGAACTTCCCCATCAAAAGGGAAAAAGGGGGCGCGACACTTTTTTTTTACCTTGCTCCTTACTAGACACAATTGTATAGGAATGGTTTTTGTATTGTTATAGAGCTTGTGACGTGTATTATGCCGGGTTTTGGGCTATTGTATATACTTTGAGCTGTAGAGATTTCCCTTCATATATATGTTGTTGAGTTTTTTTTGAGATTTTAGATTATCGTATCATTCACTTCCGCATATTTGTTAGGCTTACCTAGTATTGGAGACTAGGTGTCATCACGATATCTTTCGGACAAAAAATGGGGTCATGGCAAGTTGGTACTAGAGCTCTAGGTTCATAGATGTTTTGAGTCTCAAGCAGGTTTAGTAGAGTCTCGCATATCGGTATGGAGACGTCTATACTTATCTTTAGGAGGCTATGAAACTATTAGGAAAAACTTCACTTCTTTGATTCCTTATCATGCAAAATTGCTGAATTGGGGATTCTAAATTTCTGTCTTTCTATTCTCTCACGGATGGTGAGGACATGCACAGACTCACGCCTCCCGTACCCAAGAGCAACGGGTCCAGGTTGACCAGGTCCTAGAGGTCATACCAGTATAGCCGGTCACCCCAGTTCAGCCCGAGGTTAGGGCAACAACTTATGATGGGGAGCAGCTTAGGCTCGAGAGGCACAAGAAGTACCACCCTCCTACTTTTAACGGTTTGGTGTTAGAGGATGCCCAGGGTTTTCTTGAGGAGTGCAACTGTATCCTCTATACTATGGGTATTATGGAGTCTAGTGGGGTTGTTTTCACTGTATTCCAGCTTAAGGGAGCTGCTTATCAGTGATGGCAAACATATGAGTTGGGTAATCCGGTCGAGGTAGCTTTACTCACTTGGTCTTAGTCTCAGGTATATTCCTGAGGGATCTTGTTCCCTAGATTCTCAAAGATGCATAGCACACAGAGTTTGAGTAGTTGCGCTGGGGTTCTATGACCGTATTGGAGTATACGGTCCAGTTTAGTGATTTGTTTATGCATGCACTAGCCTTGGTTGCTATTGTTAGAGAGCAAGTCCGTCGATTTATCAAGGGGCTCAACCATGGTATCAGATTTATCATGGCCCGAATGTTGGAGATGGATATCGCATACCAGTAGGTAGTGGAGATAAATAGGAGATTGGAGGGTACGTGGGCCTGGGAGAGAGAGGAGAGGGAGGCGAAGAGGCCTCAAGATTTTGGCACATATAGTGGTGCCCATGCCATAATTGAAACTTGTCATGGTAGGGGCTATGTGAGTCACCCTATTCATTCAGCACTTCTAGCTTTCAGCGGCATTCCAACCACTCCTAAGCCACAGGCTCCCTATTATGCACTGCCATTGTTTAGTGCATCTCCTACATAGGGTTCCTTCAGTGGTTAGTCAAGGCAATTAGGCCTGATACAGCCACATCAGTACGTATTCCGAGAGCTTATTTTGAGTGTGGTGACACTCATCATATGGTGAGGGATTGGCCCAAACTCAGGAGGGGTGCACCTCCATAGACTACTTAGGCTCTGCGTGTTCTACTGGGTCCTTAGGCCATGGTTACCGCAAAAGTTGCCACTCTACCTGCACAGCCAGCTAGAGGTGGAGGTCGGGCAGGTAGAGGTTGCCCTAGAGGGGGAGGCTATGCTAAATATTATGCTCTTCCTGCTAGGACGGAGGCAACTGTATCTGACTCAGTCATCACAAGTATTGTTCCAATCTGTCATATTGATGCCTCAGTCTTATTTGATCCAAGCTCCATTTATTCTTATCTGTCATCTTACTTTGCTCCATATTTAGGTGTATCCCGTGATTCTTTGAGTTCTCCTGTCTATGTGTCCATACCTGTAGGAGATTCTATTATTGTTGCCCGTGTGTATCAGTCGTGTTTAATTAATCTTGGTTGTTTTAAGACCAAATCAGTGAAAGTTCATTAAAGAGGTCAGCCAGTCGGTGAGGCTTTTGGGAGATCGAGCATGATATGCGTAGCTGTTATCCTCATATTTTCACCACTTCAGGTATGTCTCTATACTCGTTCGAGGATGAACGCTTGTTTTAAGAGGGGGAGGATGTAACAACCCGGCCGGTCGTTTTGACTACTTTAGCCCCGATCCCCTATATTATGCTTCCTCTATGCTATATTGTGGTTATGTAACTTTCCGGGGTGTTTGGTTTTGGTTTCGGGGTGAGTTTTGGAGTGAAATGAGATACGTAGTCCCTAAGTTTTAAGTTTAAGTCGTAAGAGTTATGCGTAGTTTGACTTGTGTGAAGACGACTCCGGAAGGGTGTTTTGATGGTTCTGGTAGCTCTGTATGGTGATTTTGGTCTTAGGGGCATGTCCGGATGTTGATTTGGAGGTCTGTAGGTCGTTTCGGCGTGATTTGGCGAAAGTCGAAAAGTTGGAGGATTTTGGATAGTTTGACGAGGAGTTGAATTTATTGATATCGGGGTTGGATCCCGAATCCGGGAGTTGGAATAGTATGTAATGTCATTTATGACATGTGTGCAAAATTTGAGGTCAATCGGAGTTGTTTTGGTATGAATCGGCATTGCTTTCGAAATTCTGAAGTTCATATTTCTTAGGCTTGAATTTTGGTTGCCATTCGCAGAATTTATATTGTTTGATGTAATTTTTGTCCTTGGGTAGGTGCGTCATGTGTTTTAAAACTAGTTGGAATATTCGGACGGGGTCCCGGGGGCCTCAGGTGTGATTCAGATCGAATCAGCAATAATTTGAACTTGTTGAAATTTGCTGAAGATTTGCATATTCTGGTGTCTTCACACCTGCGGAGGTAATGGCCGCAGGTGTGGGCTCGCAAAAGCGAGCTACTAGTCACATAAGCTATTTTGGATTAGCCAAGCTGGGAGTGAAGAGTTATCCGCATCTGCGGAGAGAAGATCGCAGATGTAGACAAGGCTGGCCTGGGCTATGGTCGTAGAAGTGGAGGGGTTCTCCGCAAAAGCGGGATCGCAAGTGTGAGCCTTGGTCCGCAGAAGCAAAAATTGTAGACTTAAGTGTTTTTCGCACCTACGATGATTTTTCCGCAGGTGTGGCATCGCCGAAGCGACCCAAAGGCCGCAGAAGCGGATGTCACTGGTAGAAATGGGGAAATTCGAAGGCTAGTTTTCATTTGGGATTTTAAGAGCTCGGTGGAAGACGAATTTTTGAGGGTTCTTCAAGAAAAACTTTGAGGGTAAGGAATTCTAACTAATTTTTGATTAATCTACATGAATCTATTGATGATTTCATCATTAAATTAGTGTTTTGGAATTGGAAATTGGGGGAAAATGGTAGAAACTCCTTAGGATAAATTTTTATGTTTTGAAAGGCAAATTGAGGTCGGATTTGAGTAATTCTTATATGGTTGGACTCGATATCGAATGAGTATTCGGATTTTTAATTTTGGTCGGGTTCCGAGACGCGAGCCCCGGTTAACATTTTGGGTCGATTTTTCAATTCTTTGAAAAGATCATAATTTCATTGTTTGAATTAGTTTCCTATAGTTATATTTATAGTATAAAATTATTTTGGCTATATTCGAGCCGTTCGGAGTTGGAAAATCGAGGGAAAGGCCTTTTAGTGGATTGATTTAGCATTGTTTGAGGTAAGTGGCTTGCCTAACTTTGTATAGAGGAAATTCTCCTTAGGATTGGTATTTCTTGTGATAATTGTGATGTGTAAGAGCCATGTACGCAAGGTGACGAGTGTGTACACAGGCTAAATGTCGAAATTGTCGATTTTTTAGCTATGTAAGTTCCTTTCATGTCATAATTGAGTTACTTTAACATGTTATAGTCTTTTTAGTCTAACTTCACATGTCTACTTGTCTTATCTCTTACTTGCCAATTGCTCTACATGTTTATAGGAAATTCTTGTTTCTCTTATTCCGTATTCATTATTTAACTATTGAATTCTTTACTTGAAATTGTTGTTTTATAGGAATATCTTGTTGTTGAAATTGGTATCGAGATGCAAAGGTCGTGATTCCTATTGAGGCAAATTGTTAAGTTGTTAAATATCATTATATTGAGTTATTCTTCCGGTTTTAGTTGTTGAGACTTTATGCACATTGGGGTTGAGCTGCGGGCTTCTTACTGTAAAATTTTATTATTGTTTGGTTTCTCTTGAAAGTTGTGATATTGGACACTTGAGGTAGGGCAATTGAGGTATGATTTTTGATAAGTTATGATATTGATATGCATGCAGTGGTATAAGATTTAGGTGTTGAAACGCATGTGGAGAGATAAGGTGGACTTGATACGCGTGGCTAGTAGGGGAACTACTAGAAGCCATGCGGTGTGATAAGGTGGGCCAAAACGCGGGATGCTATTTCGGGAAAAATAATTTTCAAAACTAAATGTGAAGGCTCCCGTGGTGTTATAAGGAAAGATTCTAAGTTATTTTATGATTTGAGGCTACAAGGAGGTACCTCGGTAGTGACTCTTGTTGACATTTTTCTACTCTTTTTACTTGTCTTTGATTGTTGTTTCCTTAACATATAATTAATTATCTTCTCCATGTTGCACTATTTTCTAATTTCTGTGTAGCTAATCTTGTTGTGTAATCGTTGTTACAATTTCATTACTATCTTTATTACACTGCCCATATTTGTTCAGTCTTTTATTTATTTCCAGTACTGCCCTAACCTGACCTCGTCACTACTCTATCGAGGTTAGCCTTGGCACTTACACGGTACCGTTGTGGTGTACTCATGCAACTCTTCTGCACATATTTTTGTGCAGATCCAAGTTCATCTTATCAGTCCCGACATGTCACGATCCAAACCGATGGGCCACGACGGGCACCCAGTACCTTACTTGACAGAGTACCAACGTAATTTACCTTTCTTATTACATCATTATATACAGGTGACATATGAGCCTAATAGGCTAACATAATCATTTATAAACTCAACCACAGGTCGACAGGGCCGTACAATCTTTCACGTACACGACATATGTCTACAAGCCTCTAAGAGTACATAAGTGTCACAAAGGTCGGGACAGAGTCCCGCCATACTAAACAATAGATTTCTAAATCATACTAACCAAATACGCAACTCCGAAGCAAATGGAGCGCACCAACATCTTCCGCTGAGCTGATAGCCTAGTTGGAGGGCTCTCGACATATCTATCAGGACCTGCAGGCGTGAAACGCAGCGTCCCCAGGCAAAAGGGACGTCAGTACAAATAATGTACTGAGTATGTAAGGCACATAAGTAAGTACATCAGAGACATGGAAGAAATATAGAGTACATGACCCAACCCGTAAGCCTGAATAACTTTGTAAATCATAAATTACTTGCAGCATCATGCATATGCGTATGAATTTCATGTCGTGCATAGGTATATGTTTCATAACATCATAAGCCTCTGAGGGTATCCCATCATATCATATCGGCCTTTGTGGGCAAAGTCATAATCGTATATCAGCTGATCAGGTGGTGGTGCGTATATAACGTCATAACCATTCCCATATCCCATATACATATATATACATACATATCTACCGTATATAATGCCGTTTGAATACATACATATATATGCGTATATAACGCCATTTGAATACATACCCATATATGCGTATATAACGCCGTTTGAATCATATTTCAGCCACTGTGGGCAACATCATCATCATATACCAGCTGATTAGGTGGTGGTGCGTATATAACGCCTTAACCTTTTCCCATATCCCATATACATATATTTATATATATACGCGTATATAATGTCATCTGGTCATGGGTTAATGCAACATGTATAAATGAGTGAAATACTTGAAAAATACATAATAATATCGATATTCCTTCCGGATAAACTTTTCCAACTGCGTAATATTCTGAGACCCATGAACAGAAGATAATGATAATTCTCATGGGGAAATCAAGAATATAGACACCCCTACTATTTCTATGAATAGAATAATTTATAGAAACAGTGTATTTGCTCGTTTCTTTCGTATAATCTGGACTATGCCAAAAGAAAGAAGGGAGGGCCTTAACATACCTGTGTCGATTATCTTGAAAAAGATTACATCGTACTCCCTTATCTGAAATTACTCTCAGTTCATTCATTAAAACTCTTGAAATTTGATTTTGCGTACATAAGATTGATGTCAAATTGTATTTGTGAATGATAATGATACCTTCTTCCAAAATACCTTTACAAACCTTTAGGAGTGGTTGGTTCGTGAATTTATAATACAACTAGGACAATATCAAGGGAATTATCAGTTTGGATTAAGAATGTGCCTGTAGTTAAAATTTTAGTGGGATGGAGAATGATTAAACAAAGATTTTTGGTAAAAGGAATCTCATTCTTACTGTGCTAAAGTTCACGCCTATTTTTGTGTCCAAATTGAAAGCCTTGAATTCTTTATGACTAAGTGCTTAAACAATCTTAAATTCCTTAATATTTTGCCACTTTTCCTTCCATTGGATGTGTCATATGTATATAGACATAGTGGCTGACACGTGGGATAGAGTGAGAAATATTAATCATTATCCACTTATTAGGTAATTGGGTAATATTTCGTTACCCGGTAATTAACCAATTACCCGCAAAATTAAGAATTTTTTTTAAATTACTTAAAATTCTACTCATTTTTAATATACTTTATACATCATACTATCACGGTTCTATGGTACTTTGTATGATACTAGTCCATAAATATAAGGTATTATAGTTCGGATCGTATTTTATCCCAAATTGACAACCTTCAACAAAATTCATTTTCTTTAATCCGTGTACCTTTTATCCTTCATGGCACTCACTTATCACTTGTTGTAAATAGCATAAATATGATAACCTCGAGATAATCTCATTTTCGAGATTTTATCAATTTACTTATGGCGTATTTCTATGTACGAAAATGTGGGGCGTAACATCATTCCCCCTTTGGAATATTCGTCCTCGAATGTTGGCTGATGCACTTATCATTCTCGTAACCCATAGCTTTTGTGAATACCTTAATACTCTTCTTGCCATTTAGGGAGTTGCTCTGTGAATAAATCCAAAGTCTAGGGTATTCTCCCCTTTAGTCTTTTTGCTCATATCATGACATGTGGTCGGAATTCATCCAATCTTGTAACTATTGCTACCTTTTGTTCTGCAGCCTGTACGACTTCTTCCTACTATGTGCGCCCATGGGACTCTTTCCTTTAGATTTTAGCCAATTGCCTTTCCTTACATACAGAAATTGACAAGATGTCCCTTTCGGTATCTATAGGTGTACTGTAGTCCTTTGCTCGGTACTTTGTTGAACTTACGAATATTGCTATATTTTGTTTCATAGACCTAGTTATCTATATGTATGACTTTACTGCATCTAGATTGGTCATTCTATCAAACTCCAGGGTACTTTCGTTATTGTACTTAGGAAGAACCCTTGACTCTCATAAAGCTGCAAGTTTACTTCGTCGTATACCCAATAAAAAATTTTATATCCTTTCTCGCCTACAATTATTCGTAGTTACTTATCTCACGCCCTTGTGCTTGTAGGGTTGCTTTTGAACTTATATTTTGATTGTCTTCCCAATGGCACTTCTTTTTATTTCCATAACGTTCATACCATACCTTTAACTACCCCAACTCTTGTTTGAATATATCTCAAATATTATAATGATATTCTTCGAGGATGAACTTTCCACGTTGGGTTCTACTATGTTTATCTCACACGATCTGATGACTCATCCGTAACCTCCTATTTAGCCATAACTGGGATCTTCCTGACTAATTACTAACTACGCGTTGGCCCATTCTCATATCAATGTTCCTCATAAACATTCTTGGATTATCTTCTTTGTCTAAACTTACATCTCGTACTGGTTTCTTATTTATTAATAACGGCTCGGGCAAGAACCTTTACGTCCCCTCCTTAACGTCGTGCTTGCACAATATTCTTGAATTGTAGTGTATTTGTAAGATTTGGATAAGTGCCATCTTATTCCTTTTTCATTTATCGCATTCTTCCTTTACCATTCCATAATCACTAGAACCACTTAATTCTGACTTAGTGTCATATCACTCCATATTCCCCCCCTTTAGGGGTGTACTAAAAGCTTAAGCCATGAGGATCTACCTATAGATGTTTTTCCTCTTCATTTTTGGCATTGTTTCTTAACATCAATTACCCTTACTCGCCTTGCGGCAATTCTCCTGTACCAAGGATGACAAATTCCCTTACTCGCGTGGGTGACACTTAGCGTAACTGGTACATACAGTCTCTTAAGCTTAACTTTGCTCATATTGCTTGCTATAGGAAAGCGTCTCCCTGAATGACCATTCTCTGAATTTCCCATGAATCTTCTTTTATTATCCATTCTATTATCATTGGAACGCGATCTAAATTCTCATGACGCCGACCATTATAGAATCACTCAGTCCCTTATTCATGTTTAGTTTATCTTGTTTACTAGTCCATACTGATTTCTGTTACTCTGGGGATTAACTCTCCCCTCTGGTAGTCGCGTTGGAGTCACGAACTTATTTCTCAAAATGAGGATATAACCTTCTAGCCTATACTCTTTTGTTGTCTTAAGGTCCATCAACTTTCGTCTCTTCCTTCATTTGACTATAGGTTCTGTAACATTCTACCGTTTTCATCTATGTATCATACCTTATTCATAATGCTTCCTTATCTCTCTTCTCATTACTCTGCTAAGATTTCTGCATATCCTTTTTCTTGTGAAAACTTCAATACAACATTCTTTCGCTTTTAACTTTCCTTTGCTCTATCCAGTGGCTCTTCAAATTGCTTAACGTTCTCACTTTACTAGGGCCATGAGCCACACTAAGGTAATATTTATCCCTTCAAGGCTTATAGTGCATGTCTTTTTAGTACTCATATCTAGCTGTACTATTTTAGGGTGCACCATCGAGGTGTCTCACAGGGAGATCCATTACCACGTTTGCCCTTCAGAAACGTCAACTAACTCTTCCAATCCAACTATTATTTTGGGTTACTATATCGCTAGCCAGACCCTGATAACTCGTCCTTTTCTTAAACTATGTCTGTTAGCCCCCATAGGGCATAATTGAGATGGGTACGGCCAATTATACATACCTTTATTACCATTGAATATAACTCAAAAAGCTTATGTTCCTCTACCTCATTATAAATGATGTTAACCTTCATTAACTGGGCGCCTCGTACCCTTCTTCATCTTGCTTCTTTTACTTGTTGAAACTTGTATTTATCTTCTTAATCTCTCATTTTACCTTCACCATAAAGATGGATAGACATTCTTGCCTTAAGGCTTCTTATTTGGAAGCTTATATCTTTCAGTACACCCATGATCTGTTAAAAACCTCATATTTACATATAGTAAGCATCACACAAAAATCCAATTCCTCACACTCAGCTCTTCCACAACAATCACTCTTTCCAACCTTCTTTCCGGATATAGGTACCGTCTTATTACGAATAGGATTTAGGAACTTGAATTCCTATGACTGAGCTCTACTACACGATCTAGAGTAAGAAGAAAGAGTGACAATCTTAAATGCCCTGTAGCCTCCTGCTTATAAGTGTGGTGCACGACATACCCATAAACAAGACTCTACTAGACACGGCTTGTAGACTCCCTAGGACAGAACTGCTCTGATACCACTTTTGTCACGACCCAAACCGATGGGCCACGACGGGAACCCAGTACCTTACTTGACCGAGTACCAACGTAATGTACCTTCTTATTACATCATTATATACATGTGACATATGGGCCTAATAGGCTAACATAATCATTTATAAACTCAACCATAGGTCGACTGGGCCGTACAATCTTTCACGTACACGACATATGTCTACAAGCCTCTAAGAGTACATAAGTGTCACAAAAGTCGGGACAGAGTCCCGCCATACTAAACAATAGACGTCTAATTCATACTAACCAAATACGCAAAGCAAATGGAGCGCATCAACATCTTCCGCTGAGCTGATAGCCTAGTTGGAGGGCTCTCGACCTATCTATCAGGACCTGCGAGCATGAAACGCAGTGTCCCTAGGCAAAAGGGACGTCAGTACGAATAATGTACCGAGTATGTAAGGCACATATGTAAGTACATCAGAGACATGGAAGAAATATAGAGTACATGACCCAACCCGTAAGCCTGAATAACTTTGTAAATCATAAATTACTTTTACGTCATGCATATGCGTATGAATGTCATGTCGTGCATAGGTATATGTTTCATAACATCATAAGCCTCTGAGGTCATCCCATCATATAATATCGGCCACTGTGGGCAAAGTCATAATCGTATACCAGCTGATCAGGTGGTGGTGCGTATATAACGCCATAACCATTCCCATATCCCATATACATATATATACATACATATCTACGCGTATATAACGCCGTTTGAATACATACATATATATGCGTATATAACGCCATTTGAATATATACCCATATATGCGTATATAACATCGTTTGAATCATATTTCAGCCACTGTGGGCAACATTATCATCATATACCAGCTGATCTGGTGGTGGTGCATATATAACGGCATAACCTTTTCCCATATCCCATATACTTATATTTATATATATACGCGTATATAACGCCATCTGGTCATGGATTAATGCAACATGTATAAATGAGTGAAATACATGAAAAATACATAATAATATCGATATTCCTTCCGGATAAACTTTTCCAACTGCGTATTACTCTGAGACCCGTGAACAGAAGATAATGATAATTCTCATGGGGAAATCAAGAATATAGACACCCCTATTATTTCTATGAATAGAGTAATTTATAGAAACAGTGTATTTGCTCGTTTCTTTCGTATAATCTGGACTATGCCAAAAGAAAGAAGGGAGGGCCTTAACATACCTGTGTCGATTATCTTGAAAAAGATTACACCGTACTCCCTTATCCGAAATTACTCTCAGTTCATTCATTAAAACTCTTGAAATTTAATTTTGCGTACATAAGATTGATGTCAAATTGTATTTGTGAATGATAATGATACCTTCTTCCAAAATACCTTTGCAGACCTTTAGGAGTGGTTGGTTCGTGAATTTATAATACAACTGGGACAATATCAAGGGAATTATCAGTTTGGATTAAGAATGTGCCTGTAGTTAAAATTTTAGTGGGATGGAGAATGATTAAACAAAGATTTTTGGTAAAAGGAATCTCATTCTTACTGTGCTAAAGTTCACGCCTATTTTTGTGTCCAAATTGAAAGCCTTGAATTCTTTATAACTAAGTGCTTAAACAATCTTAAATTCTTTAATATTTTGCCACCTTTCCTTCCATTGTATGTGTCATATGTATATAGACATAGTGGCTGACACGTGAGATAGGGTGAGAAATATTAATCATTATCCACTTATTAGGTAATTAGGTAATATTTCGTTACCCGATAATTAACCAATTACCCGCAAAATTAAGAATTTGTTTTAAATTACTTAAAATTCTACTCATTTTTAATATACTTTATACATCATACTATCACGGTCCTATGGTACTTTGTGTGATACTAGTCCATAAATATAGGATATTATAGTTCGGACCGTATTTTATCCCAAATTGACAACCTTCAACAAAATTCATTTTCTTTAATCTGTGTAACTTTTATCCTTCATGGCACTCACTTATCGCTTGTTGTAAATAGCATAAATATGCTAACCTCGAGATAATCTCATTTTCGAGATTTTATCAATTTACTTATGGCATATTTATATGTACGAAAATGTGGGGCGTAACACAACACTAGTGATCTGAGTTGCATTTGGAGACTTCAAGGTACACCTGCCCGCGTTCGCAGGCTTCGGAGTCCTCTTCTCTCCCTTTTTGTAATACCTTCCTCCTTACTAGACACTGTTGTATAGGAATGGTTTTGGTATTGTCATAGAGCTTGTGACTTGTATTGCGTCGGGTTTTGGGCTATTGTATATACTTTGAGCTGTAGAGATTTCCCTTCATATATATGTTGCTGAGTTTTTTTGAGATTTTAGATTATTGTATCATTCACTTCTGCATGTTTGTTACGCTTACCTAGTCTTAGAGACTAGGTGCTATCATGAAATACTTCGAAGGGAAAATGGGGTCGTGACAAAGGTTGGCTTGATACATGTGTTGCTAGTAGGAGAACTACTTGGAGCCACGCGATGTGATAAGGTGGGATAAAACCCGGGTAGCTATTTCGGGAAAATTATTTTCAAAACTAAATGAAAGACTCCCGTGGTGATATAAGTAAAGATTGTGATTGCGATTGTGAAAATGAGATACGAGACAGAACCTCGAACTTGATTCTTGTTGTTATCTTTTATTTACATCACTTCTATTTTGTTTGCATCATTTCCTTGGTGTTCTTATTATGTGTTTCCTCCCTTGATTCCTTTATTGCCATAACTTTCGGTGTCGCTTATCTTGTTGTATTTCTTCATTGTTTCATTCCTTGTTTCCATTATTATATTGTACCATACATATTCAGCTTCTTTATTTATTCCAGTATGTGTCTTGACCTAACCTCGTCACTACTCTATTGAGGTTATGCTTGATACTTACTAGGTACCATTGTGGTGTACTCATACTACGCTTCTACACATCATTCAGATGTATGGCTTGGTTGATTGTTTTCATGACCCTAAACCCGAACCCGATCGTGATGGCGCCTCTCGCGAAGACAAGGCCAGTCGACACTTTCTCAATTAATTTTTAAGCAATTAAATAATACAAATTAAATCTTAATCATAATAATGATCCCAAAATAAAGTGGAATATCACAGTTGCGGAATAGACATAGCCTGACATCGGGGTGTCACAAGTCATGAGCATTTACAATCCGAATAAAGATAAGAAGAGTCTACATAGTCTATTACAAAGCTAAAACAGAGAAAATAAGATAAGGGAAGAAGCTCTGGGCTACGAACGCCGGCAGTTACCAAGAAAATCTCCGAATCCGCATGAGCTGGAAGGATCAACACTCGCTAGCGGGACCTGAAGTGCCTGAATCTACACACGAGGTGTAGGGAGTAAAGTGAGTGCTCCAACTCAGTGAGTAATAATAATAAATGCAGACTGAGTAATAAAAAATCACGTACTCTTTCAGCATGTGTTAAGAGAGGGCAACACAGTTGCAAATTTTTTAGCTAACCTTGTTTTTTCTTTTGCAGGTACAATAACATTTCAGTCTTTTCAAGAACTGCCATCTAAAGGAAAAGCTTTGATCAATATGGATAAAGCTCAAATTCCAAACCTTAGGATTAGAGTTGCAAAGAAGAAAGATCCAGACTGATGAACAATCTTGTCATAGTATTGCCTAAAGCTCATAATATATGTTACTGGACATTGCTAAACAATCTACCAGTGGTATTACCATGGCATCATGCTCATTCTGGGGGTTTTTTAGCTTTGTTCAGAGTGTGTCACTTACAGGGCAAGGTAGTTAAGAAATTAAACTCACATAGGAGAAGTATACATTCTGTTTCAAGCAATAAACTTTTTGGTTTGTCTACAAGTATAGTTATAGGGTATTACTCAGTGGTATTAGTGTGTTTTCATGCTCATTATGAGGAGACTCTATGGCTATATGGTAGAAAATCACAAGGAACATTGCAGATGGTAGCAGATAAGTACAAAGAGAAACATCTGATGAACAGTAGGGCTATATTCACATCCTTATGTTGCAATCTCTTGTTTGAGTTGCTGTGCATTTTAAATCGTTGGGAAGAGATTTTAAAGTAGTTTTTTGAGCCTAAAGGAGATCATCAAGGTCCAGGACATATACAGGGGGTTTTATACATGAATGGAGCAGTGCAGTCTATACATTACATTTACATATTCATGATTTTGTTTCTGTTAGCATTGTGCAGGTTTTCTGATTTGTTCAACCTAAGTATTCAAGTTTGGTCCACATTGATATCAACTGGACAAGACTTATACACTCATGATGTTGTAGATTCGCGGTTGCGGCTTCACACAAGACTACTACATCTCTTCCTTCATCAAAATTTTTCATTTCTTAGTGTATTGTATGATTATTATCCAGTGGTATTAGAGTGTTTACACTCTCATTCTGGAGGTGATAGTATAGTTCACAGGATATGCTGGATGAGGAAACAATTGAGAATTATGATATTCACAGTTGAATCTTGGAAAACTATAGCAGTTTAGAGTCCTGAAGTCCTGTGGTGTATTGGTTTGGAATTCAATATGGTCTTTGGAATGCATACTTTGGCGCCTGGTGAGAGTTTTATAGGTGCTACTTGGTATTTGCCATTGTCATTTGAATTCACACACACATACAGGAGATGGGGTCAAACTGCAAGATATGGTGTAATAGCTAGCACAGTAGTTTGTTATTTTAGATCATTAGTAGTAGCTGGTAGTTTTATGCACTTTATAGAGTATTTGGACATCTTGTATGTACTGGACCCTATTTTGGGATTTATTTATATAATAGCCACTAGGCAGCCTGCCTAGTGGAATATTTGCTTAAAAAGAAAAAAAGAAATCACGTAAAGCACATTACAGGCTATAAAGAAGAAGTAAAAGCCAATAAAAGTAATGAAACAGTGAAAATAGGCAAAGTCACTTTTGTTCAGTTTAAGCTTCTTAAAATGCCTTTTTAAACAGTTAAGCAAGTAAATGACAGGCAATTAGGAAAGATAAACACATAAAGAACTGCCCCTCAGGCACAATACCAACAGAATTGACCCCTCGGGCAATACATGGAACAATACCGGCCCCTCGGGCTATATCTCACATCACAATGGGTACCCGCGCTCATTGGGGGTATGCAGACTCCTAGAGGGGCCCCTTAAGGCCCAAGCGCAATATCAAGCCATCTTGTGGAATCATCACTAGGCTATCGGCCTCATATCAACAAGCCACCTCGTGGCGTACAAATCTCAGGCCCTCGGCCTCATAATCATGATCAGGTGTTTCCTCAAAACATAGGCCCTCGGCCTTACTCAGTCAAAATTCTCACAAGCCACTCGGGCAACAGTAAAACATGATGCTCATCCCAAAATATCATTTAAAATATAATTTTAAGTGTTAAAGCAGAGTAGACATGGCCGAATTATGAAAACAATAGAATCTAGCATGACTGAGTACAAGTATAAAGTCAAACAGTGAGGAAATATCAGTAAAAATCCCCTAAGGGTTCAAATAGTCGGCACGAGGCCCAAATATGGCATTCAGCCCAAAATATGATGATAGCAAATAGTTTTTAGTCAAATATGCAGTAAAATAGTCATTCGGGATGGACTAAGTCAAACATCCCCAACAGTGCACGACCCCACGTTCGTCATCTAGCATGTGTGTCACCTCAATATAGCACCACGATGTGAAATTTGGGGTTTCATACCACCAGGACAACATTTACAATCATTACTCACCTCAATCCGGTCCAAACTCTAGCCCGCGACGCGTTTGCCCCTTGAATCGGCCTCAACTCGCATCAAATTTATCCAAAATCAGAATTACGACGTCAAAATATGCTAAGGGAACGAAGCCCAAGCAAAAATAATCAATTTACAATATAAATTTCAAAATTACCAAAACTCGACCCCCGGGCCCACGTCTCGGAATTTGATGAAATTTACACCAATAGGTTCCTTATCTCCCCACGAGTTCATACATATCAAATGTCCCAAAATCCGACCATAAATGGTCCCTCAAATCCCCAAGTCTAGATCTCCAATACCAAGACATTATTTTCTTCCATTATATATAGCTCTAATCCGTGCAATAATACCATAGGAATGAGTTTTAGGTCCAAAATATTTACCTCAATGAAGTTCCCTTGAAATCCTTCTTCAAATCGCCCAAAAAGCTACAAAAATTAACTTAAATGGTGGAATAACTGAAAAATCGCAAAGGAATGAATTTATATGTTCTGGACCAGGAATTTCGCATATGCAGCTCCCTGTACCGCTTCTGCGGTACTTCTTTTGCGGTCCATAAATCGCTTCTGCGGTTTTTCAATTAAATCCTAACTTCCGCATCTGTGATACCTAACCCGCACCTTCGCCATCGCAGGTGCGGTTCTTCTACCGCTTCTGCGGTCCTTACCTTCCTAGGCTCTTCCGCTTCTACGACTGGTTTTCCCGCATCTGCGGCGTCGCACCTGCGGCCCCCAATCCGCAGGTGCGGAAGCAGCAGAACAGAAAATCTGCAGCTTCTCCAAACTCCCAAACTCTCCATCAACCATCCAAAATAACCCCGAGGCCCCCGGGACGTCAACCAAAAGCACAAACATATCCCACAACCTTATTCAAACCCATGCCAATCTTCAAAACACCTCAAACAACATTGAATCAACCAAAACACATCAGATTCAAGCCTAAGTTTCCAAAATCTTCCAAATTACGCTTTTGATCAAAAAGTATACCAAACCATGTCCGAATGACCTGAAATTTTTCACACACATCCCAATTGACCCAACAGAACTACTGCAACTCCTGGAATTCCATTCTGACTCCTATATCAAAATCTCACCTACCAACCAGAAAATGCCAAAAATCCAATTTCGCCAATTCAAGCCTAAATCTACTCCGGACCTCCAAAACATATTGCTATGACACTCCTAAGTCTCAAATCACCTCCCAAAGCTATCCGAACCCTCGAAACTCATATCCGAGCCCTCTAACACATAAGTCAACATCCGGTTGACTTTTCCAACTTAAACTTCCTCAAATGAGACTAAGTGTCTCAAACCTTACCAAATCCTTTCCGAACCCGAGCCAACCAACCCGATCACACATAGAACTAATAAACAAAGCAATAAGAAGCAGAACTGGGGAAAATGGAGCTGTAACTCATGAGACGATTGGTCGGGTCGTCACATCCTCCCCCTCTTAAACAAACGTTCTTCCTCGAACGAGTCAAGAAACATAATTGAAGCCTCAAACAGGTGAGGATATTTGCTCCACATCTCCCGCTCGATCTCCCAGGTAGCCTCCTCCATGGGTCGACCTCTCCACTGCACTTTCATTGAAGCTATATCCTTTGATCTCAACTTTCGAACCTGATGCTCCAAAATAGTTGCTGGCTCCACATCATAAGTCAAATCACCGTCCAAATGAACCGTGCTAAAATCCAGAACATGAGACGGATCTCCAATATACTTCTGAAGCATAGAAACATAAAATACCGAATGCACACTCGACAATCTAGGTGGCAAAGCAAGCTCATAAGCCACCTCCCCAATCCTCCGAAACACCTCAAAATGCCCAATGAACCGAGGACTCAATTTACATTTCTTCCCAAACCTCATAACACCCTTCATGGGCGAAGCCTTCGACAGAACCTTCTCACCAACCATGTAGAACACACCTCGAGCCTTCCTATCAGCATAACTCTTTTCTCTCGACCGAGCCGTACGAAGCCTCTCCTAGATTACCTTGACCTTTTCTAAAGCATCCTGTACCAAATCTGTCCCCAGTAGCCTAGCCTCACCCGGCTCAAACCAGCCAACTGGATATCTACACCGCCTCCCATACAGAGCCTCATATGGAGCTATCTAAATACTCGACTGGTAGCTGTTGTTGTAAGAAAACTCTGCAAGAGTTAGAAACTGATCCCATGACCCTCTGAAATCAATGACACTATCACGCAACATGTCCTCTAATATCTGAATAGTGCACTCGGACTGCCCATCCATCTGAGGGTGAAAAGTTGTGCTCAACTCAACTTGAGTACCCAACTCTCGCTGCACAGACCTTTAAAACTGCGAAGTAAACCTGAGTGCCCCTATATGAGATGATGGAAATTGGAACACCATGCAAACGAACAATATCTGCCAACCGCTCTAAAGAATAAGTAATACACACCGGAATGAAGTGCGCGGACTTGGTCAGCCGATCCACGATCACCCAAATAGCATCACTTCTTCAAAGTCCGTGGAATTCCAACTACAAAGTCCATAGTGATCCTCTCCCACTTCCACTCTGGAATATCCATCCGCTGAAGCAAGCCATCTGGTCTCTGATGCTCATATTTCACCTGCTGACAATTGAGACACCTAGCTAAAAATCCCACAATATCCTTCTTCATTCTTCTACACCAATAATGATGTCTCAGATCCTTATACTTCTTCGCGGCACCGGATGAATATAATATCGCGATCTATGGGCCTCTTTCAAAATCAACTCCTGAAGCCCATCCACATTGGGCATATAAATCTGGCCCTGCATCCTCAACATCCCATCATCACCAATGGTCACGTCTTTGGCATCATCATATTGAACTCTGTTCTAAAGGACAAGCAAATGCGGATCATCATATTGGCGCTCTCTAACGCAATTATATAAGGAAAACCGAGAAACCACCACACAAGCAAATACCCGTATGGGCTCTGGAATATCTAATCTCACGAACCGATTGGCCAAAGCCTGAACATCAACTACAAGAGTTCTCTCCCCAATAGGAATATATGCCAAACTCCCCATACTCACCGCCTTTTGGCTCAAAGCATCGGCAACCACATTGGCCTTCCCCGGATGGTACAATATGGTGATATCATAATCCTTTAGCAACTACAACCACCTCCGCTACCTCAAATTAAGATCCTTCTGCTTGAACAAGTGCTGGAGGCTAAGATGATCAGTAAACACCTCACAAGACACACCATACAAGTAATGCCTCCAAATCTTCAACGCGTGCACAATGGCAGGCAACTCCAAATCATGAATGAGGTAGTTCTTCTCATGGGGCTTCAACTAACGAGAAGCATAAGCAATAACTCTACCCTCCTGCATCAATACACACCCAATACCAACTCTCGAAGTATCATAATACATGGTATATGAACCTGAAGCTGATGGCAAAACTAAACTGGAGATGTGGTCAAGGTTGTCTTGACCTTCTGAAAGCTCTCCTCACACTCATC
This sequence comes from Nicotiana sylvestris, assembly GCF_000393655.2. Lineage (NCBI taxonomy): Eukaryota > Viridiplantae > Streptophyta > Magnoliopsida > Solanales > Solanaceae > Nicotiana > Nicotiana sylvestris. Next base: position 166,609,943 of record NC_091059.1, read on the forward strand.
TGACCATACAAATGAGGCACCCTTCTAAGTCAACTTGGTTAAGGGCAATGCGATAGATGAGAATCCCTGAACAAATTGGCGATAATAGCTTGCCAAAACAAGAAAATTGCGAATCTCTATGGCTGAGGACAGTCTGGGCCAACTCTGAACCGCCTCTATCTTCTTCGGATGAACCTGAATACCCTAGTTGGACACTACATTCCCCAAGAAAGCCACTGAACTGAGCCAAAACTCACACTTGGAGAATCTTGCATAAAGATTCTCCGCCCTCAATATTTGCAACACAACTATAAAATGCTACGCATGCTCCTCCTAACTACGCGAATACACCAGAATATCATCAATGAAGACTATGACAAACGTGTCGAGATAAGGCCGGAACACACTGTTCATCAAATGCATGAACGTTGTTGGGGCATTGGTCAGCCCAAAAGACATCACCAAGAATCATAATGACCATATCGGGTCCTGAAAGCCGTATTAAGAATATTCGAGTCCCTGATCTTCAACTAGTGATAACCTGAACAGAGATCAATCTTGGAGAACACTCTCGCTTCTTGAAGCTGGTCGAATAAATTAGCAATGCGAGGCAAAGGATACTTGTTCTTATCTTTTACTTTGTTCAATTACCTATAATCAATGCACATCCTCATAGTGCTATCCTTCTTCACAAATAGAACTGGCGCACCCCAAGGTGACACACTAGGCTGAATGAACCCCTTATCAAGGAGTTCCTGAAGCTGCTCCTTTAACTCTTTCAACTCCACTGATGCCATATGATATGGAGAAATAGAAATGGGATAAGTTCCCGCTGCCAGGTCAATACCAAAGTCAATATCCCTATCTGGTGGCATGCCCAGCAGGTCCGTAGGGAACACATCGGGAAAATCCCTCATAACTGGAACAGAATCAATACTGGGAGTCTCTGCACCGACATCCCTCACAAAGGCTAGATATGTAATACAACCCTTCCTAACCATATGTTGGGTTTTCAAGAATTAGATCACTATATTGGGAACATAATCAGTCAAACCTCTCCACTCAATCCGTGGCACACCTGGTATAGCCAATGTGATTGCCTTAGCATAATAGTCTAGAATAGCACGGCACGGAGATAGCTAATCCATGCCCAAAATGACATCGAAATCCACCATACACAATAATAGAAGATCCACTCGGGTCTCCAAACCCCCAATAGTCACCACACATGACCGGTACACATAGTCTACAACAACAATATTACCCACCAGGGTAGATACATGAATAGGTGAAACAAGAGACTCACAAGGCGTACCCAAATAAGAGCAAAGTATGATGACACATAAGAAAAGGTAGAACTGAGATCAAATAATACACAGGCATCTCTCTGGAAGACTAAAACAATACTTGTAATAACATCATCGGAAGCAATAACATCGGTTCTAGCTGGAAGTGCATAGAAATGTGCCTGACCACCACCTGATCAACCTCCCCCTCTAGGGCGACCCCTAGCTGACTGACCTCCACCCCTAGCTGGCTGGGTGGGTGGTGGTAAAGTAACTAGTGCTGAAGCCAATGGCTAACTCCTCTGCTGAGATGAACCCGCAAGACGATGAAGACACTGCCTCCACATATGACATGTCTCTCCACACTCACAGCAACTCCCCGGTGCTGGAGAAGGGGACTGAGGGAACCCCTAGCACCAGAATGACTATTAGATGTACCTGGCATAGAAGAGCCTGAACTGATGGAGCACGGGACAAACTCTGAGCAGGAAAGGCACTAAGTGATGACTGACCCTGATGAGAACCATGACTCGATGATGCCCCACAATAACCTGGGTGAGCTGGCTGAGCATGCCTGAATGGACAGCCTCTGCCATGCTAAAACCGACCTCTCGAAGAGCACCACTATAACTACCAGATCCACAAGGCCTCTTGGCCTCCCTCTCCTCTTGCTCCTGGCGACGAACATACTCAATCTCACGAGCAATGTCTACAACCTCCTCAAAGGCAGCACCAGTCACCCTCTCCTTGGTTTTGAGAATACGAAGCTGATAAGTGAGGCCATCAACAAACTTCATAATCCTCTCTCTATCTGTCAGAACTAACCAAATTATATGACGAGCTAACTCAGAGAACCACATCTCATACTGCGTCATAGTCATCTCTCCCTAACTCAACCACTCGCATTGCCTACGCAGCTCCTCTCTGCGAGACTACGGCATATACTTCTCCATAAAGAGAACGGAGAACTGCTGCCAGATAAGGGGTGCTGTACCAATAGGCCTACACCTCTCAAAAGTTTCCCTCCAAGTGAAGGCAGCTCCAGAAAACTGGTAAGTAGTGAAAGTGACCCCGCTAGTCTACAGAATACCCGATGTATGAAGCATCCTCTGACACTTATACAAGAAACCCTAGGCATCCTCGCCCTCTGCACTATTGAAAGTTGGAGGCTGAAGTCTACCAAACCTCTCCAACCTACACTGCTCGTCCTCTGGCATGGTAGGAACTACAGAGTCCTGAGCAGCTGCAACCGGCTGGGTTGGATATACCCCCGATGTTTGAAGTCCCTACACGACTAGTTCAGGTGTGCGAGCAACGGTATTCTGAGTGCCTCCCCCGGCCTGAGAAGTAACTGCGGTTGTGTGACTGAGACCGCCTGAGCTAGGCCAATGCATACTGATAGAATCTGAGCCAAGGGCTCCTGAAGACCCGAAATCACAATGGGCACAGCTGGTTGCTAAAGCGTCCACAACTGGGACCTGATCCTGAATTGGGGCGACTAGTAGATCTGTAGGTGCTACACTAGTTGCTATGCGGGCCACACTTCTGCCCCTACCGCGATCTCGACCGCGTCCCCGGCCTCTAGTGGCCATAACTGGTGGTACTGGTGGTCGTCTATCCTGACCGGTAGTGCGTGTCCTCACTATCTGTGAGAGAATAGAATAATAGAAGTTTAGTACTCGGATCAACAATTCGCACAACAAGAATTTCAAGAATACGAAGTTTTTCCTAAGGGTTCTGCATCCTCCCGAGGATAAGTACAGACATCTCCGTACGGATCCGTGAGACTCTACTAAACCTACTCATGAGTCATGAGACCTATGTAACCTAGGCTCTAATACCAACTTGTCACAAACCTAAACCCGAACCCGATCGTGATGGCGCCCCTCATGAAGACAAGGCCAGTCGACACTTTCTCAATTCATTTTAAGCAATTAAATAATACAAATTAACTCTTAATCATAATATGATCCCAAAATAAAGTGAAAGATTACAGTTGCAGAATAGACACAGCCCGACATCGGAGTGTCACAAGTCATGAGCATCTACAATCCGAATAAAGATAAGAAGAGTCTACATAGTCTATTACAGAGCTAAAACAGAGAAAATAAGATAAGAGAAGAAGCTCTGGGTTATGAACAGCGGCAGCTACCTAGAGAATCTCTAAATCCGCCTGGACTGGAAGGATCAACACTCATTAGCGGGACCTGAAGCGCCTGAATCTGCACACGGGGTGCAGGGAGTAAAGTAAGTACTCCAACTCAGTGAGTAATAATAATAAATGCATACTGAGTAATAAGAAATCACGTAAAGCACATTACAGGCTATAAGGAAGCAGTAAATGCCAATAAAAGTTATGAAATAGTGAAAATATGCAAAGTCACTTTAGTTCAGTTTAAGCTTCTTAAAATGCCTTTTAAAAAGTTAAGCAAGTAAAAGATAGGCAATTAGGACAGATAAACACATAAAGAACTGCCTATTAGGCACAGTACCAACAGAATCAGCCCCTGGGGCAACACATGAAACAATACCAGCCCCTCAGGCTATATCTCACATCATAATGGGTACCCGCGCTCACTGGGGATGTGCAGACTCCTAGAGGGGCCCCTTACGTCCCAAGCGCAATATCACGCCATCTCGTGGCATCATCACTAGGCTCACGGCCTCATATCAACAAGCCACCACGTGGCATACAAATCTCAGTCCCTAAGCCTCATAATCACGATCAGGTGTTTCCTTACAACATAGACCCTCGGCCTTACTCAGTCAAAATTCTCGCAAGTCATTCAGGCAATAGTAAAACATGATGCTCAGCCCAATATATCATTTAAAATATCATTTTAAGTGTTAAAGTAGAGTAGATATGGCTGATTTATGAAAACAGTAGAATATAGCATGACTGAGTACAAGTATAAAGTCAAACAATGAGGAAATATCAGTAAAAATCCCATAAGGGTTCAAATAGTCGGCACGAGGCCAAATATGTCATTCATCCCAAAACATGATAATAGCAAATAGTTTTCAGTCAAATACGTGGTAAAATAGTCATTCGGGATGGACTAAGTCACAATTCCCAATAGTGCACGAACCCACGCTCGTCATCTAGTGTGTGTGTCACCTCAATATAGCACTACGATGTGAAATCCGGGGTTTCATACCCACAGGAAAACATTTACAATCATTACTCACCTCAATCTGATCCAAACTATAGCCCGTGATGCCTTTGCCCCTTGAATCGGCCTCAATTCACGTCAAATCTATCCTAAATCAGAATCAGGACGTCAAAATATGCTAAGGGAACGAAGCCCAAGCAAAAATAATCAATTTACAACATAAATCAAAAAATTACCAAAACCCGATCCCCGGGCCCACGTCTCGGAATTCGATGAAATTTACATCAATAGGTTCCTTATCTCCCCACGAGTTCATTCATATCAAAAGTCCCAAAATCCGACCACAAATAGTCCCTCAAATCCCCAAGTCTTGGTCTCCAATACCAAGCCCTAGTTTTCCCCAAACTTTGATCCTTAAATTCCATTTATTATAGCTCTAGTCTATGAAATAATACCATAGGAACAAGTATTAGGTCCAAAATCCTTACCTCAAAGAAGTTCCCTTGAAATCCTTCTTCAAATCGCCCAAGAAGCTCCAAAAACCGACTTAAAAATGGTCAAATAGCTCAAAAATCGTGAAGGAATGAATTTATATGTTCTGACCCAGGCATTTCGCATCTGTGGCTCCCTCTACCGCTTCTGTGGTATAGCTTTTGCGGTCCATGAACCTCTTCTGCGGTTTTTCACTTGAATCCTATATTTCGCATATGCAATGCCTAACCCGCACCTACACCATCGCAGTTGCGGTTCTTCTACCGCTTCTGCGGTCCTTGCCTTTCTAGGCTCTTTTGCTTCTACGACTGGTTTTCCTGCATCTACGGCGTCGCACCTGCGGCCACCAATCCGCAGGTGCAGAAACAACAGAACAGAAAATCTGCAGCTTCTACAAACTCCTAAACTCTTTGTCAACCATCCAAAATCACCCCGAGGCCCCCGGGACCCCAACCAAAAGCACAAACATATCCCATAACCTTATTCAAACTCATACCAATCTTCAAAACACCTCAAACAACATCGAATCAACCAAAACACATCGGATTCAAGCCTAAGTTTCCAAAATCTTCCGAATTATGCTTTTGATCAAAAAGTATACCAAACCATGTCCAAATGACCTGAAATTTTGTACACACATCCCAATTGACACAATGTAACTACTGCAACTCCTAGAATTCCATTCCGACTCCTATATAAAAATCTCACCTACCAATTGGAAAACGCAAAAAATCCAATTTTGCCAATTCAAGCCTAAATCTACTCCGGACCTCCAAAACAAATTCAGATCACGCCCCTAAGTCTCAAATCACATCCCGAAGCTATCTAAATCCTCAGAACTCACATCCGAGCCCTCTAACACATAATTCAATATCCAGCTGACTTTTCAAACTTAAGCTTCCTCAAAAGAGACTAAGTGTCTCAAACCATACAAAATCCTTTCTGAACCCGAGCCAACCAACCTACTCACACAGAACCAATAAACAAAGCAATAAGAAGCATTTTATGAGGTAAGGAATGAAATTTTTGTAAAGAGTGATTCTAAGGTTAAGAGCTAAAGTGTCTTTCACCTCACACACCATTTTACTTGTAAAAAGATAAAAAAAAAGCCTTTATTCTGGTTATATTTGAGCACCTATTTTCCAGGTGTTTAATTTAGTTAAGAACAATATATCAAACAAGTAATAATAGATATAGATGAATGTTGACTTTCAAAAGAACTAATTAACTCCAAATTTGAATGTGTGCCAGTCATTTAAAAGATATAAGGAGTGTTTATAGCCTTATGGTGGACTAGAACTACTGAAATTTGGGTTTGATTTCTAGGAACCACAAATGGTGATGCATGTATGTGAAGACCCGATAGGTCATTTCCAGTTTTAATCTTCATTTCTATGTTCTAAGACCTCACTTAGCTCTATTTATCCTTTCTCGACTTGCGTGGTGCAGTCCATGTCCTCTTTCTGGAAAGTTTTTATGAGAAAATTGACAAAAATGTGAAATCGTGCCTTAAAACTTATTTGAGTTGACTATGGTCAATGTTTTGTGTAAATGGACCCGGATCAGTATTTTCACTATTTCGGTGGGTCCGTATAATGATTTGAGACTTGGGCGTATGCTCGAAAGTCCCTAGCTTGATCTAACGTAATTTGTTAAAAACTAGAAGTTTAAAGATTTAAAGAATTCCTAAGTTTGACCGAAGATTGACATTGTTGCTATCAGGTTCAGATTTCGATTTCAGAACTTGGTATAGTTTCATTTTAGTATTTATTATTTGTCTGCAAAATTGGGTGCAAAACGGAGTTGATTTGACGTGATTCGGACGTCCGATTGAAAAATTGAAAGTTCTTAAGTTTCTTTAAAATTTTCATATGATTTGGTGTCCAGTTCATAGTTCTAAGTGTTATTTTAGTGTTATGATCATGCGAGCGAGTTTGTATGATGTTATTACACTTGTTTACATGGTTGGTTTGGGGCTCGAGGGGGTCAGGTATGTTTCGGACACATGGCGGAGTGATTGATAGAGTTAGGAGATTGCGGTTTTTTACACATATACAGTTATCACATTTGCAAGTTTTGTGTCGCAACTATGATAGTATCAGGTTATCATTTGCGATGAAGTGCTGGAAGAGAACTGGTTCGCAACTGCGATCAAAATGGCCGCAATTGCGGAAAGTCAAAGTTCGCATTTGCGAACAAAACCATCGCAATTGCGATAGCAGCATAGGTGTGAATTCTTTGCATTTGCGAGGACTTTTTTGCATTTGCGAGGTTCGCAATTGTGAACCCCATGTTGCAATTGCTACATCTACGCTTGGACAAAAGAAGGAAAAAGCGGGATTTAGATCATTTCTTTCAAATTATTAACCCTAAACACCCTAGAGGAGATTTTCCCAAGAGATTTTATACCTAAATTCTTTGGTAAGCAACTCCAAAATATTTCTTTTCAATTACCCATTACATTTTATAAGTTTTCAATTATTACATGTGTAGCAGCATATATGTGAAGTGATGAGTGTATATACGCTGTCAAAATATTTGTTTCCATGTTTTCCCACATTTCATTAATTGTTTTATTCCATTTGTTAACTATTACATGCTTTAATTGTGTCATATGCCTTAACATGCTACTTGTCACTTATTTCTCTCATATTAAAATGTTCGTTTCTCCCATGCTTCCGTGATTAATTGCTACTTGCCTTAATTATCTTATTTGTACACTTTAATTGTAATATATTTGAGTGTCTTGTTACTTTGTATTAATTGTAGCATTCCTTGATTTGTACGAAGTTCTGTTATGAATTTACTTTCATATTCTGTAATCGTAGAGATTCTGATTATTTGAGTTGCTGAGTTGATTTCATTTATTTATTCTGTTAATGGATTAGGTTGCACGCTGCAATAGGTGGAATAAGGGACGAATGATATTGATATGGTGGGATCGGGTTGTACGCAGCAAAGGATTTTATATGTGGTATTGATGCAGTGAAATAAGGGAGGATTATGATATTGATAATGATGCAGTGAAATAAGGGAGGATTATGATATTGATATTGATACGGTAGGATTGGGTTGCACGTTGCAACAGGTGAAATAAGTGAGGATTCTGTTTGTATAGTGGGATCGGGTTGCGCGCCACAACGGATTGTGTATTTTGTATTCCTTATTACATTGTGTTAGCTTTCAGTGTTTTCATACGAGTTTCTGAGGACTGATGTTTTTGGTTTTACTGATTTCGAGGATTGAGTTTATTCTCATCAGTTAACTTCTTTACTTTTCCTGCATTTCTTTCCTACTATTATTATTATACTGCGTACATGTTATTGTGTGCGACCCGCCTTAGTCTTGTCACTACTTCGTCAAGGTCCGCACTTACATAGTACATGGGGTCGGTTGTACTCATGCTACACTCTACACTTCTTGTGCAGACTTTAGAGTCGGTACCATCGGTAGTCAGTAGATTGCTTGGATCAGACATTTGACCGATACTTGAGGTACAGTTTCTCGACGTTCGCAGCCCTCAAGTCCCTTTCTACCTTATCCCAGATTTTTATTTCATTTCAGACAGTTTTACTTTCGTTCGGACCATTATCTATATTATTATAGTCGCTCGTGCATTTGTGACACCAGTTCTGGGATTGTATATAGATATTGCAGTTGTTATGGTTTTTCTCACTTTATGTAAGCTCTATTTCAATTATTCAGTTAAATCGGTATCAGTTAATTTGATTTGTTAATAATGGCTAGAAACTAGTCTAACATTTTCTTTCTTGGCAAGTGAAATGTTAGGCATCATCATGGTCCCGAGGGTGAGAATTCTGGGTCGTGACAAGTTGGTATCAGAGCACTAGGTTACCTAGATCTCATGAGTCAAGAGCTAGCTTAGTAGAGTCTGGGGATCGATACGGAGACGTATGTACTTATATTCTAAAGGCTATGGAGTTTAGGAACAATTTCATTCCTTTTCTTCTCTATCGTGCAATTTTATTCTAGCATTGTTAATTGAAACCTTCTATTCTTGTTCTCTCATAGATGATAAGAACACGTACTTCATCGGTAGCTAGATAGGAGCCAGAGCCCTTAGTGGCAGAGGTTGAGGTCGAGGTCGCACCAGAGGCCTAGGTAGAGGTAGAGCTCGAGTAGTAGAACCCGTTGTGGAGCCTCGGGTGTATTTTAAGGGGGAGGTTCCAGCTCAGATTATACATATTGGACCAGCTCAGGTCCCAGAGGGGTTCATAGCCACTCTAGTGCTTCAGGACGTTCTGGTCCGTTTGATGCCACTTATGGAGAGTGTGGCCCAGATCGATACATTCCTAGTGGCACAAGCCGTCTTTCGGGCTAGGAAAGGAGCACAGACTCCCACTACTCACACCCCAAAGCAAATGGCTCCCTAGTATCAGACTCCAGCAGCCCTGCCAGTTAGGGTGGTTCAGCCGGTTGTTGCGACACAGGCTGGTGATAGGCCCGCTATATCTTTTGAGGCTTTGTTGAGGTTGGAGAAGTTTACCAAGCTCTTTCCAATTCACTTCAGCGATGCATCTTCTAAGGACCCACATGATTACCTAGACTGCTGCCATAAGGTGTTGCGGAACATGGGTATAGTTGAGACTAATGGGGTCGATTTTGCTGTGTTTCATATGACCGGTTCCGCCAAGAGGTGGTGGAGAGATTATATGTTGACTAGACCAGTTGGGTCACCTGTACTTACTTGGGATCTGTTTTTACAGCTATTTCTAGAAAATTTCATTCATGTCACTCTAAGAAAGTACCACAGGCAGTTTGAGCATCTTCAGTAGGGTAGTATGACTATTACCCAGTATGAGACTCGTTTTGTAGACCTAGATCGTCATGCCATTATCTTTCTCCCTACTAAGAGGGAAAGAGTGAGGAGATTTATTGATGGACTCACTTATACTATGAGGCTACAGATGGACAAGGAGACCGAGAGTGATATTTCCTTCCAGACATCTTTAGACATAGTTAGACGGATCGAGATGGTTTAGCGCAGGATATGGGCAGGCGTCTGATAGTGATTCCTCATCTGGAGGCAGGGTTACTTTTGGTAGTGGCCATCCTCCTAGGCTATTTCAGTCAGCGCTTCAGGCATCTCATAGTGTTTCTAGGAGTTGTGGTCCTTATATACCTCATTTTAGGTAGTCAGCCTACAGTGCACTATCAGCTCCTATAAGTGTGCCTCCAATTCAGAGCTATCACCGTGGTTATCCGACCCATTTGGGTCAGCTTTAGCTTTAACAACCACAGCAGCAGGATGGGTGTTTTGAGTGTAGTTGTATTGGTCACATCATAAGGTTCTATCCGAGATTATTTGGCGACATGCCACAGCAGAGTTCTCGTGCCATGGTTCTAGAACCGGTTGCTTCACCTCCCATTCATCCAGCTAGGGGCAGGGGTCAAGCAGCCAAAGGTGAGAGTCAGGCCGCTAGAGATGTAGGTCAGGCTGTTAGAGGTGGAGCCCAATCAAATAGAGTCCGTCCCAGAGACGTAGTTTAGAGTGGTGGGGCCCAGACACGATTTTATGCTTTCCCAGCTAGGCCTAAGGTTGAGACATCTAACGCTGTTATCATAGGTATTGTTCCAGTTTTCCATTGAGATACTTCAGTTCTATTTGATCCGGGGTCTACTTATTCCTACATGTCATCCTATTTTGCTTCATATCTAGTTTTGCCTCGTGATTCTTTTGGTGCTCCTGTGTATGTGACCATGCCTGTGGGAGATTCTATAATTGTAGATTGTGTCTATCGCTCGTGTGTGGTTACTATTGGGAGTCTTGAGACTAGCATAGATCTCCTACTTCTTGATATGGTAGATTTTGATGTTATATTAGGTATGGATTGGTTGTTACCTTATCATGCTATATCAGATTGTCACGCCAAGACAGTAACCTTATTCATGTCGGGGTTTCCTCGATTATAGTAGAAGAGGACTCCTGGCCATTCTACCAGCAGGGTTATCTCCTATGTGAAGGCTCAACGTATGGTCGAGAAGGGATGTCTAGCTTATTCGGCTTATATTTGCAATTCAAGTGCGGAGGTTCCTTCCATGGATTCAGTACTAGTTGTTCATGAGCTTCCAAAGGTGTTTCCTGTATATCTGTCGGCGTTGCCACCCAATAGAGATATTTACTTCTATATTGATTTGGCTCTGGGCACTCAGCCGATTTTTATTCCACCATACTGTATGGCCCTACCAAAGTTGAAGGAATTGAAGGAGCAGTTGCAAGATTAGCTTGATAAGTGCTTCAGTAGACCTAGTGTCTCGTCCTGGGGTGCACCCGTGTTCTTAGTGAATAAGAAAGATGGATCGATGAAGATGTGTATAGATTATCGGCAGTTGAACAAAGTCACTATCAAGAACAAGTATCTGTTGCCAAATATTGATGACTTATTTGACCAGCTTCAGGGTGCCATCAGTTGAAGATTAGAGCATTTGATGTCCCTACGATGACTTTTCGGACTCGGTATGGGCATCATGAGTTTCTAATGATGTCATTTCTGTTGACAAATGCCCCAGCACCATTCACGGATTTGATGAACCAGGTGTTCAAGCCATATTTGGATTCTTTTGTGATTATATTCATTGATGATATCTTGATCTACTCCCGCAGTTAAGAGGAGCATGAGCAGCATCTTCGAATTGTACTTAAGACTTTAAGTGATCGCTAGTTATATGCCAAGTTTTCAAAGTGTGAGTTTTGGCTAGAGTCAGTCGCTTTTTAGGGCATATTGTATCGGTATAGGGCATAAAGGTGGATCATAAGAAGATTGAGGCAGTTCAGAACTAGCCTACACCTACTTTAGCTACAGAGATCTAGTGTTTCCTAGGTTTTATAGGTTATTATCGCTGGTTCTTAGAGGGGTTTTCATCCATAGTATCCCCATTGACTAGATTGACCTAGAAGGGTGCTCCATTTAGATGGTCGGATGAGTGCAAGTTGAACTTTCAGAAGCTCAAGACTACTTTGACTATGGAGCCAGTGTTGGTGTTGCCCATAGGTTTAGGATCTTACACGGTGTATCGTGGTGCATCTCTTATTGGGCTCGATATAGTAATGATGAATGATGGCAGGGTGATTGCATATGCATCGCGACAATTTAAGGTTCATGAGAAGAAATACCCTATTCATAATTTAGAGTTGGCAACCATTGTTCATGCGCTGAAGATTTGGAGGCACTATCTTTACAGTGTGTCATGCGAGGTATTCATGGATCATCGGAGTCTACAATATTTTTTCAAACAAAAGGATCCCAATTTGAGGCAGAGGAGATGCTTGGAGCTGTTGAAAGACTATGATATCACAATTTTGTATCATCCCGAAAAGGCCAATGTGGTTGCCGATGTCTTGAGTAGAAAGGCTGTGAGTATGAGTAGCCTTGCGTATATTCCAGTTGGTGAGAGTCTGCTTGCATCAGATGTTCAGGCTTTGGACAATCAGTTTGTGAGGTTAGATGTTTCGGAGCCCAGTCGTGTTCTAGCTTGCATAGTCTCTCGTTCTTCCTTGTATGAGAGTATCAGAGAGCGTTAATATAATGATCCCCCTTCGCATATCCTTAAGGACATGGTGTGGCATGGTGTGGCATGGTGGTGCCAAGCATGTTAATGTTGGAAATGATGGGGTTTTGAGGATGCAGTGTCGTATTTATATGCCCAATGTGGATGGACTTCGTGAGTTGATTCTTGAGGAGGTCCACAGTTCCTGGTATTCTATTCATCCGGATACCGCCAATATGTATCAGGACTTGCGGCAGCATTACTGTTGGAGGAGGATGAAGAAGGACATAGTTGCATATGTAGCTCAGTGTCTATACTATCAGCAAGTTAAGTACGAGCATCGGAGGTCTGGTGGTTTACTTCAAAGGCTAGATATTCCGGAGTGGAAGTGGGAGCGTGTCACTGTGGATTTTGTTGTTGGAATCCCATGGACTCAGAAGAAGTTCGATGTAGTATGGGTCTTTATGGATAGGTTGACCAAGTCAGCACATTTCATTCCAGTGCCAGTTACCAAATCTTCAGAGTGATTAGCTGAGATCTACATCCGCGAGATTGTCCGTCTTCATGGTGTGCATGTGTCTATCATTTATGATCGAGGTATGCACTTCACCCTACACTTCTAGAGGGTCATACAATGTGACTTAGGAACACAGGTTGAGTTGAGTACAACATTTCATCTCTAGACGGATGGATAGTCCGAGCACAATATTCAGATATTGGAGGATATGCTTCACACTTGTGTTATGGATTTCGGGGGTTCTTGGGATCAGTTCTTGCCACGTATGGAGTTTACTTACAACAACAGCTACCAGCCGAGAATTCAGATGCATCCCTATAAGGAATTATACGGGAGGCGGTGTCGTTTGCCAGTAGGATGGTTTGAGGCGGGGGAGGCTTGGTTGTTAGGTACAGATTTGGTACAAGATGCTTTGGATAAGGTCAAGATTATTCAGGATCGACTAAGCACAGTTCAGTCTAGACAGAAGAGTTACGTCAATCACAGAGTTTGTGCTATTGCATTCATAGTTGGAGAGTGGGTATTGCTCCGGGTTTCACCTATGACGGGTGTGATGAGGTTCGAAAATAAGGGCAAGTTGAGCCCTATGTATATCGAACCTTTTGAGATTCTCGAGAAAGTGGGTGAGGTGGCTTACAGACTCGCTGTTTACCGTGAAAATGGTAACAACAATTAAATTTGTAAATGGGATTCTAAAAATACGTGATCTATTCTCGATCTAGTTGTTTAGGGCAATTGATACTAGGAATGTGAAGTTTAACAATGAAATTCAAGTTGAAATGAGGTAGTAATCAAACCGAGGGGCCTATTGCCTGGATGTAGGAATGGTCGATGCGGGACCTCGGGGTCGGTGTTCGGGTCGAGCTCGAGCTATCGGGGGTGATCGGCAATGGGATAACAGTTAAGATATGATTAAATAAAGCTCTTTATGGCCATTACCAAGTGATAAAATGAAGAACAAGTAAGAAAGTGATAAATATTAAAGTGGCCTCGGGCCAGTGAGAACGAGCAAGTTAGAAAGAAGAGAGGGAGAGAAATTATTGATCTTGTGGAGAAATGGAGCAACATCAGCCTTTTACAAGGTAATGCGAGTTCCCTTTATATAGGAGGGGAACTCAACTATAGTACAACATGCATTAATTGTTAAGTATGGAGATGGGACGGCTAGATACGATGTTTAGGTGTAGGCCCTGGATAGGCCGGCTTTGCTAGTCCTAGCCGCATGCCTTGGGAGCTTCCCCTTCTTGTTCTGGCTTCGATTTCCATTTCTCTTAATCGGGCCTCGATGAGCTTCGAGTCAGGGAACTTGGTCATGGCTTCCCGTCCTCGGGGTCTCGAGGCATTCTTCCGAAATGACTTAATAGCAAGAAATCAAGTTTTCTGATTTTGCCGCGTACAGATAGTCTCTGTATTTCCTAGAACGAAGCGATGGGAAATGATTCTAACATTTGACTCCTCGAGCATCTTACAGCGACGTCATACCAATGATGCGACTCATGGCGTGAGCTTTAGTGGCGACCAAGGTGTCTCATGGACATGTGCATTTTGACTTCATTCAATGCACTGTCGATTCCCGCTATTCAAGGTGACTGTACCGCTAACAATTCGGTCTTTCAAGAATATAGTAACTGCATCCGCTGGTCAATCTTCCAAAGCCTCAATGACTGTGTGTTACCCCCTATAAATGGGGTGCCTTGGCGTTGTTTTTCCTATCCAGTGCTTTCGTTAGCTCATTTTCCCATCTCTTCTTACCATCTTCCTCTTTCCTTGAAGATCATGATAGGGGCTCATAGCCTCAAGACTGTTTGGCGGAGCTCCCTTAGATTGTATTGTGGCCTTTTTCCGGGGCTTCCCTTTGTCGAGCATGATCATGCTGCCCCGTTGCTACTGTGGTCATTGACATGTTTTCCGTGGCTGTTGATGTTGGCTCGAGATGATGACATCTGAGGCCCAACTTTCCTTGTTCGCAGAAAGCTCTTCGGATTACATACCACTGCTCAAAAGGGGGCTCGGATTATACACTGCTACTCACCTTCATAACCCAGCTCGACGTGGTGCTCTGCCTCGAGCTGGGGGCTTGCATGGCTAGACGTTCTAAGAAGTGTATTCTAAGTAGTTGTGCAAGCAGGACCGAGGTTTGTTCGGTCCGCTGTTTCTCCGAGATTCTCTTGGCCAGCAAGGGTCCTCGAGCTTCGGAGAGCTATGGCATTTTTTAATCCCTCCCTACTACTCGCCTTATCCCTTGGGGATATCAGTGTGGAAGACTAGGATGAAACTTCCAAGGATGTATGTCCGGAGGCACCTGTTGTAGGAGGCGGACCTTTGAAGGTGGACCGGTCTTCAGTTTTTTACTTCGCGTGTGCATCCCTTTGTTTCTTCCTTTATGCGTAGAGATCCTTTGTAGGCTTCTGTAATTGTATGTAATGACCCCTCGAGGGCTATTGTACATGGATCTTTATGAATATCAATATAACCCATTGACTTCTATTTTTGATTTTTGCCTTGTAATTGCGTACTCTCGTGCCCTTCGAGGCCTTTTGAATTTCGTCCTTTATTGTTGACCGCTGATATCTAACTCGGGTGCGAGCGTTCTTTTTGATCCTCTGCCGATCGATGTGGCTTCTTTCCGAGCCCCTCGTCGTACCTCGGACTAAGCATGAATAGATCTGATAGGTTCGGGTTGTTCGGCCCTCCGAGTTGTATGGAGATAATACGCCGAGTTTCGGAGCTTTCGAGAATGTTATCCTGAATTAAGGTCAGCTTTAGGTACCTAGGAGTCCCTTTTGATCTTGATGTAGATAGCTTTTTAAGGCGTATGGGATAGACTTCTGTTGAGGAGTTGCCTGTACTCAGGCACTTCCTCGAGCCTTCATGGAGCCTTCATGATCGGAGCTTTGCATGCTTATTTTTTAGAAAAGGAGATCATGAGACCGGGTACAACCTTGAGTCGAGTGATGGCATTGAAAGCTTCCTGAAGCCCGACTTCTTTTTTGGCAGAGGTCCTCGGGGTCGGATGCTGCCTCAAAACTAGAGATAATACGGCCGACTCCTTGAGTCCTGGCTTCTCATCGAGGGATGCCTTTGGGATTGGGTATCACCCTATCGATTTGTATCGAGGTTGTTGGCTTCCCGGGGCTCTCTCCGGGTAGGCGAGTCGTTGTTGTTTCTCGCATACATGTCGGGCGGCTTCGGCTTCTTCGAAAGACCTTACTATTTTAGATAGCTGCCCTTCCGCTTTGGCATAGGGTTCTTCATTTCTTCAGGCGCAAAAGGCGTTGGCATACGTCCTTGCTCTGGTCTGTCAATTTTACTATAGTCATGGAAACTACTTCGGGGCCGGCCCGACAAGGAATAGGGAGTGCTGCTCCCAGCGCTCAGGATCCGCAGGAGTTCGCTCTGAAGACTGTGTCTTTGATAAGAGAGGAACATCTAGAGATGGCAAGGAGATACTACAGATGGATCGAGGAGATTACGCTGTAGGTGCTTTCCTCGGATGAGAGTATTACGGACTCCGCTAATGGATTCTTTAGCGTATACCTATATCCTTTCACATTTGTCCCCCTTAATAGGGTCATGCTTGATTTTTGCTTGAAGTATCGGGTTACATTGGCGCAAACACATCCGTCACTTTGGCGAGTGGTGCTAATGATGAGGTTCTTTGCGTAGAGGACTGGACTTGAATTCATGCTTAGCCACCTTGTCAGGCTATACCGGCCTTTTCATCACCAAGGCCTGCTAACCCTGAGGTTTCGTCCGTCCACGCCCTTTGTTGTCGATGACGAAGAAGATGGGGATCGAGAGTGGGCCAGTTGGTTCATCCGGGTCCAGACAACCGACCTTAATCCTGGGGAGCTTTTTCCATTTCCCGAGGGATGGAATTATGCACGTGAGCGGAGCGTTTGGCGCTTTTTCAGATTTTGCTTATGGCAAAAATCAGTTGAGTAATCATGCTTTTTCGCCTTTTGCAACAACTTCATGGATGCCGGGCGAAGTTCTTGACTTGCCCGGCTGGGTCCAGAGGCTGGTAACCCATTTGACCTGCGATGAGTGTAGGTGGCGAGTTGTATTCTGCATCAGATGGGGAGCAAAATACCAAGGTATGCATGCACGCTTCCTTTTTCTTAGCCTTCTTATATTTGAGGTAACATTTCCCCCTTTTCTTTTGTACTGGCTTTGCCGTTTGTAGGTATCGGGCGGTTCTTTGGGATGAAGCGGTGCCCTTCCAATGGGATGAAGGAGGCATCGGCCTCCGAGCCGAGGGACGATGGCAATAAATGGGATTGGCATCCGCAGTGTGATGGAGCTTTTAGTGGTACTGAACGGGCCCGTGTCTTTGAGGAGAGGGCATCGTCCGAGCCTGCTGTTCTTGGGGTATTTGATTCCCGGATGGCAGTTCCTCCAAGTGAATATGCTTCGCCTGAGGTTTGTTCTCCTGGGGCCGAAGAGGCAGTATCAGCAAGAGTGTTCTCTGACTTCGAGGAAGTCCACCGGGTTCACTTTGTGGTGAGTTCAGGCGCAGTTTTTCTGTATTGCGCGTCCTCCTATCTTCATCGAGTTTTCCTTTTGCAGGCCTGTGATAGGCTTAGGTCTGAGCTGCTTCATCAAAGAGCCAGGCTTCAGAAAGTTCTGGACGAGAGCGAGTCCCTTAGGCTCCTTAGCAAAGAGAATGAGGTTGAGTTGTTGCATTGACAATATGAGGCACATCGGAGCTTAAATTACAAGAGCTATCTGATGGAGCAGGTAACCTTTTGTAGCATGCGCTTCGCTCCTTTCGGATCTTAAGGTTAACCTTCTTTTTGTTATATTAGCTGCAAAAAAATACTGAGGCCTTATAGTACCTCAAGGGCGACATCGACTGCGTCAGAAATGCTTGTGGTGAGCTTAGGGCTCAGGCGCGAACTCAAGCTCCAAAGGAGACATGCGCTTTGGCCAAGGTCTCTCCCTTCGCAGCCCAACTCCGCTTGGCCCGTGACAATGCTATAGTTCATGCGGACGTGATAGGGAAACTCAAGTCTGATTTCTCGAAGATTAAGGCTGAGATAATCGGTTCCCGGGCTGAAGTGGCATTAAGTCGAACCAAGGCTGATTAGGAGATGGCGATTCGTATAAAGGACGCTGCTGATGCCCAAGCCAAGCTGAAGTGAGCCCTCGACCGGGAAAAGAGGATCGAGGAATACGTTCGTTGCAGGTCCCGAAAAGAGGTACTCGAAGATATCGGCGCTAGGGGCTTCGTTCTCTCGGAGGAATTGGCTCGAGCAAGGGAGGACGAGTGTGACACTCGGTCACTTCTTACTGACGTCGCAGAGAGTGAATCTGATAGGTTGTAGCCCTTTGGAGCGGAGTGTAGATTCTGCTATTTTTCCACTTTATACTCGATACTTGTAGAGCACGTTTGTCGGTAGAGAGTGCGCCTTTTTTGCATATGTAAGATAAGAGGAAACTTGAAGCTTTATTTATTCTGCATCTCTTTCTGTGTCGCTTTTGATCAGGCAGGCTGGCTTCCATGTTTGGCGGGAGCTCCATAGGTCCGAAACTAATCAGGCAGGCTTGGAGGCTTTTAAGTGCAATTTTTGACGTGAGTAGGCGTTGGGGCCTCTGTGCTTTGCCCAGCTGTTCAGGCTCAGTCTCTGAGTCATGCCTTGACTCGAGCTTGCCTGACCTTCAGTTTTCTATGCCCATGCGGACGGATGGTGATTGTTCTTATTTCTTGCTCTTGAGCATTTGCTATTTCAACTATTTTGGGTCCACTCTCCGAGTCGCATTATGATTCGAGCTTTAATTGACCCTTAAGTTCTTTCCTGCCTGCATGGGCAGACAATGGTGGCCTTTATTTCTCCCCCTCGGGCATTTGTTGTTTCAACTATTTTAGGTCCAGTCTCCGAGTCGCGTTGCGATTTGAGCTTTAATTAACCCTTAAGTTCTTTCGATTTTAAGACTAGTGATAATGCCTCTTATGCTATTTTCATCATTGAGACCTTTTAATATGTGGCTCGGAGGCTTGTATAGTTAACTATTTTGGATTCGATCTCCAAATTGGGTTACGATTCAAGCTCATTTTAATCCTCAAGTTGTCAATTTTCAAGCTGGAGACAATGGTTCTTACGTTGTTTGGTCGTAGAGAACTTTTAGTGTGCGGCCCGGAGACTCATTTGGCTGGTGATAATGGCTCTTACGCTATTTTTCATGTGGCTTTTGTAGGCTTTGTTTTCCACTCGTTACGGTCTTTTGAAATAATTTGCCTGACCCATCGTCGGTTACGGAAGAACCTCGATTTCAAGTCGTTATCGGCGATGTTTGAGCACCTCGGAAAGTTCATAGCTCGTAGGCTGAGTAGGTCGAAGCCTTATGATTGGGAGCTAACATAGTCGAAGCTCGTTTTTGCCTGCTGAGGGAATCCTATTTTAACCGGTTCTTTCCAAAGTATATTCGAAGTAGTGGCCTGCAATTTTATTTAGCGACGATCGGGCATCCTTGAGCCATGTTAAATTGGTTGTATTTTTTACCGTAGTCATATGTGTTTAGCCAGAGCTATTTTTTTATCCCGAGTTATAGTTTAGGCGCCTATAGCGAGGGTATGCCCTTTCGGGATTCTTATAGATGCGACATATAGCCTAAACTTTGAGATTTTCATGCCTGTTGAGGTCTTATAGTTTTACTATGCTTGTTGAGGTCTTACAGTTTTATCATGCATGTTGAGGTCTTATAGTTTGTGTTGCTTTGTAGAATAGATCTGTTTACACCGAGTCTGCCTGCTCGGGGTCTTATAGTTTTAGGTTTTCCCGTGCATGGCGAGTGGCGACAATATCCGAGTCATCGAGGTTGCTTAGGCTTGAAGGCCGTTATTTTTGAGCTCGAAGTTACCTTGCGGGAGTTTTATGAGCCTGGAGTTCCGACCCTGGGTCGTGCAAGTGTCGAATTGTTGATGCTAAGTCCCCGAGTATTTCGTGATGCATTCAGTGGAAGGGTTCCTGCTGAGAGTGCACTGCGATTTCCTTGTTTGGAGAATGAGATGCTAAAAGATACCCTTTTATTGATTGGCATGAACACATATTGTTTCATTGTTATGAGCTCGGCCCGCACGGGCACGACTCCTCAGACCATTCGGTCTGATACATGATTTCCTATTGAAACTCAGTCTATCATACCCCGTTCCTTATGAGGGGATGGGCCCTCAAAAGAAGATCATCGCTCGTTGTTTGACTATAGAAGAAGGCATGTGATCTCATTGGATCCTCCTCTGGGGGTACGTTGCTCCACTAATAATCTTGCTGGTGAGACCCTCTTTGGGGCGGAAGTCTTATTATAGGGAAAAGAGCGTGGCGGGCCCTGTTAAAGCCTTGGTATTCCCGAGTGGAGTTAGAATTTCTGAATGTCCCAGCCGGTTGTCTGCATATAGGTTAGTGAAAAAATAACAAAGGAGTGAAGTCGTTCTTCCTTACCGCGGGATGCGTAAGCGACGCTCCTAGATTTGGTATGTTCCTGCTCTTTCGAGGCATGAGCCCTAATACAGCCATCTACTGTGATTAATCAGGCTCGGCCGAAGATGTGGTTTGCTTACCATTTGATCCTTCCGAGGGTTGAGGCATTGATGTCGGCGATGCGCCATATAGCGAGGAACTTCTCCTTGTCGCATATTGCTCCCTATCGACCATTTTAATTCTGCCCTTTGCGTGGGATTTCATTCTTTTGGCAAAATGGGGCCAACACTGTCTCCGGGTGGCATGCCCATGGCCATTTGAGTAAGACGTCCGTACATTGTACCTTCTTTGATGGTACAGAGCTCGGCGTCCCAACTCGAGCTTAGATGGGCTGTATCGAGAGAGTGGTTTTCCTGCTTGTTGTGGTGATCATCGTTTGGAATCTGTCAAAGATTCGAGGTATGGGAGTGATTTGGTTCATTAGTCCAAACCGCCCCATTGACTTTGGTCTGACATCGTTGGTATGCTTGATCAAACCACCTGAATTCATGAACACATATTTAATTTGAAATAGATCAAATGAGGGAGAGGATTATCAATACGTCAGTGTGAGGCTGAGGCGAAGTCTCGGTGTCCTTTTCTCTGGATGTAAGGGTGTCCTCTGGAATATATCCCTGGACCTATTTTCCCTGGCGACAAACATTTTTACTCTTCATTTTATGAGTCCTTGGAGGGTGTCGTCACTCCTCCACTGTCGTGGTAATACATCGCGGCTTGTTTTCTTCATTTTTCCTGGTTGCCTTCCTCCATTGGTGCTGGATTCGAGCCTGATCGCTCAACGATACTCGATGGCGATTTTTATTGAGTAGCATGGTTGTTGTCCTCCTGAGATGGTGGCCATTTTTGACCCTGTGGCCGTGTGTGCCCTGCGGTTCCCACGCCAAGTTGCGGTTCCTTTGGAGGGGTCTTGGTCGAATAGGTATGAATCATTCGGCGTCCTTGGTTTTTCTTATGGTGATCACGATGTTTGGTATAGCAATGCTAAAATCATATTCTACTGGGCAGGGTGCCCTTGCCGGCCATGCCTCATCGAATCTGGTTCTGCTGAAGATTCCTCGAGAATGTTGCCCTCGAGCCATTTCCTGATCGTTGCGAGGTACGTTGCATCTTGTGTCGTTCCTCCTATCCGCGGCGCATAGATGGTACCTTTATCTGTTTAGCATTAGTTTCTTTGTCGGGATCCTGCTTGGGTATACCAAGCCCGATGAGGCTCTCGAATGGTCGTCCACGGCCCTGATTCGTGGCTGGTTCCAGGTACTAGCATCCGACCAGATCTCGGCTGGGTGTCTGATCAAGCTTCATTTGAAATGTTCTAGAGTCGTCGGGCATGGTTCGTTTAGGCTTTGGGCGAAGGCCTGTGTTACCCAGTCACCCAAAATTGGGGGCGATCTCATTTGCTTTATCAGGTAATGAGGCACGACTTCCTGTGGCATTTCATTCCCTCTTTTTTTAGCCTCAGATGTGTCGGGCTCTTCCATTGCTGCTTCGTTGGCATCAATGTGTGCTTCTACGGAGGAATCTGCTGGTATTGTAAGCGAGCTTATGAGGTTAAGCACTAGGCTGAGGCGCCACATCATAGTTCCTTTCGAGAGTGTTTCCCCGAACTTCTTCAACGAGACGGGCTCGAACTCATCATCCTGAAGGTCGCTGCCTTTTCCCGCGCACATGTAAGCGGTGGTGCGCTCGTCGGGATCCGAGGTCCTGTCTTACTTAGGGAGTTCTGGCGGTCCAAATTTCTGTGAAACGGGTTTCGGGACCGCTTCCTCGAGGGACAACTATTGCATGAACTTCCATGAACCTGACTGGATCCCCTTGGAGAGATCCCCAAGCATCTTCGCTACGGCAGGGTCTGTTATCAATCCGTTGTTGCATGATCTCTCGGGTACTTGATCAGCACGGGGAGTTGTTTCTAGTGATACTGTACTGGGAGTCTTCGGATTGTCTGCAACTGAGCGATACCCAACTACTGTGCCTACAACATTTCAAAAATATCGTGAAGACTAACTTCCTGTGTTTCCCAAGCCGGGGTTTGTTGGGCTTCCTATTGGTCGATATGATGTATGCTTCTATCGGTTTGCGAGGCTTCGTCAACCTGCAGCGCATCTTGCGAACCTGCGTCCGCTGGAATCAGCCCAGATGCTTTATTGGGGTTCTGTGGTGTCGCGCTAACCACTGGAACAATCACACCATTTCCGCCGTGATTTTTGGGGTAGTCATACTCGATTCTGTTTACCGAGCCAAACATTTTGACCTGAAATCAAGAGATCTTTGGACAAGCAAAAGTGTGAAAGATAGCGTGCGTTTGTGCAATGAAACCAACAAGAAAATAATTACTATTATTTTTAGCCCCACGGCGGGCGCCAAGTTGTTTACCGTGAAAATGGTAACAACAATTAAATTTGTAAATGGGATTCTAAAAATATGTGATCTATTCCCGAGCTAGTTGTTTAGGGCAATTGATACTAGGAATGTGAAGTTTAACGATGAAATAAAAGCTGAAACGAGGTAGTAATCAAACCGAGGAGCCTGTTGCCCGGATGTAGGACCGGTCGATGAGGGACCTCGGGGCCGGTGTTCGGGTCGAGCTCGAGCTATTAGGGGCGATCAGGAATGGGATAACAGTTAAGATATGATTAAATAAAGCTCTTTACGGCCAATACCAAGTGATAAAATGAAGAACAAGCAAGAAAGCGATAAATATTAAAGTGGCCTCGGGCCAGTGAGAACGAGCAAGTTAGAAAGAAGAGAGAGAGAGAGAGAGATATATTATTTATCTTGTGGAGAAATGGAGCAACATCAGCCTTTTACAAGGTAATATGAGTTCCATTTATATAGGAGGGGAACTCGGCTATAGTACAACATGCATTAATTGTTAAGTATGGACATGGAACGGTTAGGTGCGACGTTTCGGCGTAGGCCCTGGATAGGTCGGCTTTGCCAGACCTAGCCGCATGCCTTGGGAGCTTCCCCTTCTTTTTCAGACTTCGATTTCCATCTTCTCTGAATCGGGCCTCGACGAGCCTCGAGGTAAGGAACTCGGGCGTGGCTTCCCATCCTCGAGGTTTCGAGGCGTTCTTCCGAAATGACTTGATAGCGAGAAATCAAGTCCTCTGATTTCACCGCGTACACTCGCATTTCCACCTAGATTATCAGCAGTCCATCCGGTGTCCCATATGTTAGATTTCAGCATGGTCCAATCTGACAAGGATTTGACTTATGCGGAGGAACCGGTGGATATTCTAGCACGACAGGTACGACAGTTGAGGTCTAAGAGTTATCCTTCAGTTCGAGTGTAGTGGAGAGGTCAGCCGAATGAGGCATCCACGTGGGAGTCTGAGTCAGACATGTAGAGTGGATATCCATACCTTTTCACCAGGCCAAGTACTTTTCTATGGTCCGTTCGAGGAAAAACATTTATTTTAGTGGTGGAGAATGTGATGACCCGATAGGTCATTTCTAGTTTTAACCTTCATTGTTGTGTTCCGATACCTCGATTAGCTCCGTTTAGACTTCCTCGACTTGTGTGCGTAGTTCGTGTCCTCTTTCCAGAAAGTTTTTATGAGAAAATTGAAGAAAATGTGAAATCCTCCCTTAAAACTCATTGGAGTTGATACGATCAACATTTTGTGTAAACGAACCCGAATTAGTATTTTGACGCTTCTCGTGGGTCCATATCGTGATTTGGGACTTGAGCATATGTCCAGAATGGAATTCGGAAGTCCCTAGCTTGATCTAATGTAATTGTTGAAAACTAGAAGTTTAAAGGTTTAAAGAATTCCTAAGGTTGACTTTGTTGGTACCGGGTTTGGATTTTGGTTTCGGAACTTGGTATAGGTTCATTTCCGTATTTATGACTTGTCTACAAAATTTGGGGTAAAACGGAGTTGATTTGATGTGATTAAGATGTCCGGTTGAAAAGTTGAAAGCCTTTAAGTTTCTTTAAAAATTTCATATGTTTTTGTATCCGATTCATAGTTCTAAGCGTTATTTTGTTATTTTGATCGCGCGAGAGAGTTTATATGATGTTATTATGGTTGTGTACATGTTTGGTTTGGAGCCCGAGAGGCTCGGGTGAGTTTCAGAAGTGTGGTGGAATGGGTAATAGAGTTAGGAGATTATTGGATTTTTGCACATGTATAGTTATCACATTTGCGAGTTTTGTGTCGCAATTGCGATAGTATCAAGTTCGCATTTGCGAACAAATAGTTTGCATTTGTGATGAACGGCTGGGAGGGAACTGGTTTGCATTTGCGATCAAAATGGTAGCAATTACGAAATGTCCAAGTTCACATTTGCGAACAAAACCATCGCAATTGCGATGGCAACAGAGGTGTGAATTCTTCGCATTTGCGAGGACTTTTTCGCATTTGCGGATTTCGTAATTTCGAACCCCAGGTCGCAATTGCGATATCTGCGCCTGGACAAAAGAAGGAAAAATGGGATTTAGCTCATTTCTTTAAAACTCTCAACCCTAAACACCCTAGAGGCGATTTTTCCAATAGATTTTCTTCCTAAATTATTTGGTAAGCAATTTCAATGTATTTCTTTTCAATTACCCATTACATTTCATAAGTTTTTAACATTAAATCTAGGATTTTCACGGTAGAAATTAAGGATTTAGGTAGACTTAGAATTTTTTGTAAATTTGGGATTTAGACCTCAAATCTAAGTTGGATTTCGAAACTAACTACATAACCCGGCTCGGGGTGAATGGGTAATCGTGTTTTGGTCCGAATCTCGGGTTTTGACCAAGCGGTCTCGGGGTTCACTTTTGTTGACCTTTTTTGGAAAAAGTATAATGATCTTAATGTTATGTATTGTAATTGATTTACCTAGCATTATTTGATGTTATTGAGTCGATTTTAGTTATATTCAATTGGTTTGAGGTGGATTTTAGAGGAAAGGCCCCGGTTGAGCTTTGATTTGCTTGCGGAGCGAGGTAAGTGTTGGGTCTAACCTTGATTAGAAGGAATTAGGAACCCTTGAGCAATGTGCTATGTGAATTATATGTGTAGCGGCGTATATGCGAGGTGACGAGTGTATACACACCGTCAAAATACATGTTTTCATGTTTTCCCGCATTTCATTAATTGTTTTGTTCCATGTCTTAATTGTTACATGCTTTAATTGTGTCATACGCCTTAACTTGCTACTTGTCACTTATTTCTCTCATATTAAAAAAATTATTTCTCCCATGCTTCCATGATTAATTGTTACTTGCCTTAATTGTCTTATTTGTACATTTTAATTGAAATATATTTGAATGTCTTGTTGCTTTGTATTGTCTGTAGCATTCATTGATTTGTACGAGGTTCCGTTATGAATTTGCTTTCATATTATGTAATCGTAGAGATTATAGTGATTTGAGTTGCTGAGTTGATTTCATTTATTGATTCTGTTTATGGATCGGGTTGCACGGTGTAACAGGTGGAATAAGGGAGAATTGATATTGATATCATGGGATCGGGTTGCATGCCGCAACGGATTTTATATATGATATTGATATGGTTAAATATTTGAAGATTATGATATTGATATTGATGCAGTGAAATAAGGGAGGATTATGATATTGATATTGATACAGTGGGATCCGGTTGAACGCCGCAACTGGTGAAATAAGGGAGAATTGTCTTTGTACAGTGGGATCGTGTTGTGCGCCACACCAGATTGTGTGTTTTGTATTCCTTATTGCATTGTGTTAGCTTTCAGTGTTTTCATACGAGTTTATGAGAACTAATGTTTCTGGTATTACTGATTTCGAGGATTGAATTTATTTTCATTAGTTAACTGATTTACTTTTCCTGCATTTCTTTCCTGTTATTATTTTTATACCGCGTACATGAGCCTTGTCACTACTTCGTCGAGGTTAAGCTCGGCACTTACAGAGTACATGGGGTCGGTTGTACTCATACTACACTCTACACTTCTTGTGCAGACTTTGGAGTCGATCTCAGTGGCAATCAATAGATTGCTCTGATCGGACATCTAACCAAGACTTGAGGTACAGCTGTTCGATGTTCACAGCCCTGAAGTCCCCTTCTACCTTATCCTAGCTGTTTATTTCATTTCAAACACTTTTACTTTTGTTCAGACCATTATTTGTATTATTCTAGTCGCTTGTACACATGTGACACCAATTCTAGGGTTGTATCTAGATATTGCGGTTGTTATTGATTTTTCTCACTTTATCTCAGCTCTATTTTAGTTATTCAGTTAAATTGGTATCAGTTAATTTGATTTGTTAATAATGGCTAGAAAATATTCTAACATTGGCTTGCAAGTGAAATATTAGGCGTCATTACGGTTCCGAGGGTAGGAATTCTAAATCGTGACATTGTGCATTAAGAATCAAATATGTACAAAGATTTAAACTGCTAGATACTAATAGTTGCAACCTTTGGTGGTAAGTGTGTGGCGTCCCAAGCAGTGGCGAGCCACCTTATCGGAAGGGGTGTCAAATATACTGTGTAGGTAAATAAAAAAATAAATTATATGTATATATATTATGTATTAACTCCCCTTAATTTCCTGGTATGTTTACTTTTATATATTTTGATACTCATTAACGAAAATTCTAGCTCCGCCACCGGTCCCAATTGGTTTGACCCATCTAGAAGGAGCAATTTGTTCAAGGCCTGACATTTTTCGGAAGTTGCCATCATATATACTTTGCACCCTAAAATAAGAAGCAAGCTGAAAAAGTTGTCGTAAATGAGCACTTTATTGGTTGTTGGAAGGGCGCCACATTTATGTACTATTTGCAGATTATAAAGAAAAAGTCATATGATACAAGTATACAACACATTTTGCACATGTATTGTAAAGGAGTCATATTATACGTGTTCTATGGAGAGCTGTTAATTATGGTTTACATATTTTAATAATAACATCATCCATCTAGTATTGATAAATATGACATGACATTATATCAAAAAATAAATTAACTAAATATGATGATTTTATTAACAATTGTGTCAAAATTATTACTTTAAACCTTTTCTATTAATGAACTTATTAGAGTGAGATTATTGCATAGTAAACTATTTGAATTGAAAAAGGAATTCGTAGAGCAAACATCCCAAAGTACTTTTTCAAGTAAAAAAACCGAGGTAAATTCTCAAGAAAAATTCCCAACTAAAGTTGCAATAACAAAATCCCACAGGTAGATCCCCAAGTATGAAAATCCCCAAGGAAATTTCTAAAAACAAAATCGTATCTAAATCTTCAACAACAAAATTTTGAAGTAATTCCCCAGATAAGAATATCTCCAGGAAAATCCCAGATAATTTCGTAGACCAATAATCCCAAGTAATTTTTCAATTAAGAAAATCCCTAATAAATTCTTTAGTAACTATCCGCAAATAACTTTACCTAGGGAATTTCCTATGAATTAATAAAGGAATTCATTATTGTTCATTTACTTGCAGATTCTATGAAAATAGTATTTGCAGATAATTTTTTCAAATAATTCCCCAAGTAATATTTTGACGCAAAGTGGCGCAAATTTTACATGAGGATTTTCCTCGAAAACTATTTTTCGGGGGTAAAATATTCATCAATTTAGGAATTTTAGATTTCCGCATGAAGATCCGTAGAAAGTTATTGCAAAAAAAAATTCCAGGTAAAAATTTCCAAGTAATTCACACTTATTTATTTATATATTTATTCGGGCATGTAACACTTGTTTTGTTTGGATGTAATAGTATAGGTTATTTATTTCTTGCACCTTAGCTAATAAATTAGAAAATTAATTGAGATTAAGACATGTAACTGTATCTCATAAGAATGACCATAATTTAGCGCGGTATTAGTCAACAAACCCTAGCTCCATGTTTAATTGATGATTTAACTACATCTACCAGTACCCGATTAAGTTTTTATACTTAATTTTTATGAGGAAATTGTCACTAGATGTCAATGCGTTTGGAAATGATTGAGAAAAAAAGAGAGCATCATATGAAACTGAACGTAGAGAGCATTTGTGGCAACTGATGTTAATATATAAACTATACAACAAATCATTTATTTATGGTTTTTTAGGATGCTGTCATTATTTCTGTGGTTATGTTGACGTTATTGATGAATTGTCTTTTCTTATTTTCTTGTTTTATTTTCATCTTCCTGAGCTGAGGGTCTATCGGAAACAGCCTATCTGCCCTATCGGGGTAGGGGTAAGGTCTGCGTTCACACTACCCTTCCCAGACCCCACTTAGTGAGATTTTTTGTTGTTGTATACAACAAATTTTGAATATTGACTAATCTGAACAAACACAAACACAAATGTACATAGAAAAGATTCTGGACTACACAATTTTGTGGATGATTAGTACTTCCGGACTCATGCCTAATTACATCTATTGGTAGCAAAGTACTTGGTAATTAGTGTTTTTTTAAGTATAGTTGTTGGCCAGTGTGTTTCATGAAAGTGTCATAGATAATGGATGTCTATCTCTTATAGGTATGGCTAAAATTTAGCACTAGCCATTAATACCTAGTTCTATGGTTGCTTATGAATTTTTTTATTGAATTTATAAAATAATTTTTTAATGCTTGAATATTAAAATATACCGAATTTTTTTGTAATCTTCAAACACAAATAGATTAGAGTCTAAATTATAAACATTTGGAGAGGATGACTTGGCACCCTCGAAAAGCTCAGAATTATATCTTTTTTCTCCTTTTTTTTTTTTTTTGAATTTTTCTCCTCTTTTTCATCTCCTATTTTAATTGTTTACCTTATTACTTAACTACAAAAGCCAAACATCTTCATTAATTCTGAGTTGGAAGAAGTGACTAACTGACTATTATCATTTACTATTATTTTTGCTGAAATATTGCTAATCAGACGGCTAAAACTTTTAGTATTTGTTTTAAGTGGCCAAACAGATTCGAACAGTTACAACATTAATATTTGTTGCAGGTCTCAAGAGTGTTGCTACTCAATCTTCAAGCACTGTATGTTTTCTCTTCTAATTTTGCTATTTAATAATATTGGTTCTTTTTCCCTTTCCTATTTAATGGTCCCATTAAATGTATGTAATTTCTCAACAACCTATAGAAGTTTACTCATAAGGGTCAAATAATATATCTTCTAATTATTTGTCTCTTATCACAAACTCATGTTCAGAACTTAAGATTAGTTCTTGTCCAGATTATCATAATGAGAAAATGTACAAACTCTTTTTTTTCCTTTCATATTCACTGTGAACTCATCACCTAGGGGTTATTCTGTAATAATAACACTACTCTTGAGTTTCTGTAGTTTTATGACAAATTTTTAGGATTCTTGAGCTCTTGTAAGTCTTAAAACACACAAGGAGAAGAAAAATATCTGAGTTCAATCAAAAGGTTTTCTCTCTAGTCAAGACTTTGAAACACCACCAGTGTGTCTAAGTGCCACCAACACCCAACTCCTTAACAATTCCCCCAAACCATCGGATATCAACTCAATCACCAGCCCCATGGAAGTCAAATCCATGACAAAGGAACCTATTTCTTTTAAGGATAAACTCCTTAACAAAGAGATGGGTCTTAATATAGATCTAACTTATGATTCATCACCTCCACAACAAGTCCCAATGGATTTCCACTATGGCACAGAGATCCCAAGCGAACATCAATTCCCTCCCACGAGTATAACATCTCAGTACCTATTACGAACGAAGATAAACAAAGAATCTACCTTCCATGGAGGTACTCTTTAATCATTACGTTACAAGGGAAGAGGATCACTCATGATTTATTGAAAAAGAAATTAATAGATCTTTGGAAACCATCAGAAAACTTCCCACTAATTGAACTAGGGGAGTACTACTATATCATTCGATTCATTAAAGAAGAGAACATGGCTAATGTATTCCAAAAAGGTCCATGGTTTATCTATGGTCACTTCCTCTCAGTCCAACGATGGATTCCAAATTTTGTAGCATCTAAAGCAACACAATCTTTTACTGCAATCTGGATTTGACTTCCCCAACTTCCCACTGAATTTTATGACAAGGAAATACTACAAAAAGTAGGAAGCTCAATAGGAAGACTCCTGAAAATTGATGCTTGTACGTCGGCAGCCCTCCGAGGGAGATATGCTCGTCTCTGTGTGGAACTCCCTCTAAACAAATCTATCACCCCGTTCCTCTTTATAGGATCTCGCAAACAACATATCCACTTTGAAGGTGACAAATTACTATACAACATGTTGTCACCTAGGCCATGTAACAACTCAGTGCAATCAACCCAAGACCATTCAAAGGCAGGAACCACTCATCAAGGATCCAGACACAATCCAATCCGGGCAAACTATGTTGGAAGAACTATGGAAAACTGTCCCTTTCAAAAGAGGTAAACGAAGAGATCTCCTAAGAAATGTCTCAGAATTGCCAGAGATTGTTCAAGAACCAGGTATTAGCGTAAATATTTTTGAAGCCAAGTCAGGTAAATTTCTATCCTCTCAAAAGTTTTGTTACAAAACTAAATCTCACCAATTACAATCTTCCAACAACGGTAAAACAACCCCTCTCCCAAACCCTAACAAAAACTCTAGCAGTTTTCATGTGCTGGAACAAACCAACTCAGATGATAATTACTCTAATGACGTGAGTAACAACCTTAATACAAACGTTACCAATATTAATTACAATAATATTCCCACAATCCAAAATAAAAAAACACGTTAAAAATAATCAAAACATTAATCTCCCTAACAAGGATAATACCAATAAAATAATAGACAAAACACTGGGCCCACTTTTCACCCTACACACCCAAACATCCCCCCTACCAGCTACACCCACCATACCTCTCACCCAATCAAATCCTAATAACACCCATAATACCACCCTACCTTACAGCACACCCCCCACTAATGAAGATCCTATTAATCCTACCCCTAACACCCCTCTAACGTGCAATATTAACCCAACCAACTCCTCCCCCTTGCATGCATAATCTGACAGTAAACATCTATCAAGCGATAACTGATAATAGGCTAAATTGTTTAATATAACCTATGTTTTAGCTCAACTTAAGGATGGTTTACTATTGTAAATGTACAAATAATGCAAAAATTGGCTCTAATCATGACTTTAATATATCACAGGAGTTCAATAAACAAATGAGGATTTATGATGGTAATCAAGTGAAAAATGGAGTCAAATGACGAAAAGTTGAGCAGCAACATCTTAACAAGAGAAAACCCCACTAGCGCGGGTCATGCGTTGGTCATGCGCTCCCGCGCTAGTTCAATTGTTTTGGACAGAAAGAAACCCCAATAGCGCGGGTTATGCGCTCCCGCGCTAGTCCTGTCCGGGAAATCAATTATTGGGGGTAAAAGTGGAATTCCTTCTTAATCCCACTCAATTTACATAAAGTGAAGCTCCATTATTGAGAGAAGATCAGATTTTGAGGGAGAAAAAAAATCCATAGAAGAAGGAGGAGCTTCATCTTGGAGCTAAGAAAGGAGATGAAGAACAACATCTTGGAGCAAGGATTCAAAGAGTTCTTCTAAACTTTCTTCTATTTGTTTATTAATATTATGTTTAAAACTTTTATTGTTGATTTTTATATGATTATGAGTAGCTAAAAACTCTAGTATTCTTAGGTCATGGATGTTAGATAATTATGTTATTTGAAGCTTAGATTGATGATCTTGAATTTATCATTATGGGTTGTTTCTTTGATTCTGCTTCTAATTATTTTACTGCGTAGCTAACAGTGAAATATTATTTACGAATCTTGAATTAAACTTGACAAAGGAAATTCTTGATTGCATATAGAATCAAATAAAGCAAGATCCGGCTCCTGGGCATCGGGTGAAAGATTTGCAATTAAGATAGAACTATACTTAATTGCCTTGCTTGGTTGAAAAATAGGAGTTGTAAATGCATTCTTGCTAATATTAATACCATAGACATATAGGTATTAGTTTAACTTGAATAGATGCATAAGAACTCGAAAGATTCTTATGAATATTATTAACCCTATAATCAATAACCCGGATAATTCAATAAATCCATTTTAAGCTAAAATAGTAGCATAATTTCTAGCAAGTCCATGACCCGGGAATATATTTATCCAAATTGTTATAAACATATTGTGAAATTGGTGTAGTAATTTTGTGTTGAATTATTGTGCAATTATTAAGTAAGTTGTAAATTGGTTCTTTATATATTTTGTGATAATTTAGCTTGAATTGATAATTGTTTGAGTCTACATCAGTCGATAAGTTGATCACAATTCCTTGTGGGAACGATACTTTACTTACTACTATATTACTTGTCGATCGCGTACACTTGCGTGAGTGTTTTGGTCGCAACAAGTTTTTGGCGCCGTTGACGGGGAATTGAAATTAGCTACTTGACTGTTTTAAGATTTTATTAGCTGTTAATAAAAACCTAAATTTTTCATCTACTTTGTTTGTGTTGCGCAGGCTCTTCTCTTGAATGCGGAGGAGTAAAAGCACAAATAACCTCTTCCCTTTTGATCCTGAAATTGAACGAACAATTCATAGAATAAGGAAGGAGTGGGAAGCTAGAAACAAAACAGAAAGAGAGTTGGACATTCAAGTTCAACCACAACCAACAGTGATGGCAGGTAATCAAGAACGTGCGGTGATAGAAGCAGCAAGGCCAAACCTTGCTAATATGACTCAGGCTATTGTGAAGCCTGAAATCACCGGTCACTTTGAGCTTAAACAGTACATGGTGCAACTGATACAGTCCACTGGGCAATATGTTGGTCTATCTCATGAAGACCCACAAAGGCACATTCAAATTTTTTTGGAAATAACGGATACTTACAATTATCCAAATATTTCCAAGGATTATGTCAGGCTGACCTTATTTCCCTTTTCATTATTGGGGGATGCTAGGGAATGGTTGCAAAAAGAGCCAGCTAATTCAATCCACAATTGGGATAATTTAGCAAAGAAATTTCTAATCAAGTTTTTCCCCACCAAAAAGACAAAGTTTTTGCGGAGTCAGATTCTTGGGTTTCAACAACGGGATGGTGAAACTCTTTGCCAAGCTTGGGAAAGATACAAGAAACTACTTTGGGATTGTCCTCATCATTGTCAAACTGATGAAGTATTGGGCCATATTTTTGTTGATGGATTAGACGAAACTTCCAAAATGAATCTTGATTCAGCTTGTGGAGGTAGTTGCATGGCAAAACCATACAGTGAAATACAACTTCTGCTGAATAACTTTACTGCTAATGATCATAATTGGCAAGGTGAAGGAGAACCAATAAGAGCAATGAAACAGAAAGCATGGTTACTTGAACTGGATGACATTTCCGCCATGAGAGCAGATTTAGCAAAATTAGCAAATCAAATGACCAGAATGACAATGGGACCATCACAACCAATGCAGCAGGTTCAACAAATGTCAGCTTGTTGTGAAATGTGTGGTGACAATCACACTAGTGACATGTGCCCCGTGAATCCTGAATCTATTTATTATGTGGGGCAACAAAGCAGAGGTCCGATGAATCAACAAGCCCAATATGGGAACACTTACAACTCAAATTGGAGGAATCATCCTAATTTCTCTTGGGGTGTGAATCAACCCAATCAAAATCAATTTAGACCCCAAGGAAATTTTAATCAACCTCAAAGGCCGCCACAGCAAGCAGAAGAAAGTACAAATGATTTATTGAAAAAATTGTTGCAAGACAATCAACAACTCAGAACGGGCTGTAGAAATCCTGAAAGACAATTGGGACAACGAGCTGCAAATCAAAATACTAGGCCTGCAGGTGCTCTTCCAAGTGATACAGAGAAAAATCCGCAAGTTAGTGCAATTACACTTAGAACTGGAAGGGAATTAGAAGAAGTTCCAAAGAAGAAAAAAGACAAGCCTGTACCTGAGGGTGAATTGATTCCCAAAGCAACACAGGAAGTAAGGAAATGTGATACAATTTCAGCACCTGTGAATGTTCCAAGGCCACCACCACCTTTTCCACAAAGATTGCAGAAAAAGAATGACGATCGCATGTTCAACAAATTTCTCTCTATGTTGAGTCAAATTCAATTGAATATTCCGTTGGTAGATGCGATTCGTGATATTCCAAAATATGCCAAATACATAAAAGACATTGTGGCTAACAAGAGGAGACTAACTTAATTTGAAACAGTTGCACTTACTGAAGAGTGCACTTCAAGGGTCCAAAATAAGCTTCCTCAAAAGCTTAAGGACCCTGGCATCTTTACTATCCCTGTGAGAATAGGCAATGTTGATGTAGGCCATGCACTTTGTGATTTGGGAGCAAGCATAAATTTGATGCCATTGTCTTTGTACAAACAATTGGGTTTGGGAGCTCCAAAACCCACCACAGTGATGTTGCAACTAACAGACAGTCCATAGCTTACCTGGAAGGGGTGATAGAAGATGTGCTACTGAAAATTGGGAAATTTATTTTCCCGACTGATTTCATTATCTTGGATTTTCAGGCCGATGAAAAAGTTCCTATTATATTGGGAAGACCTCTCTTGGCTACATGCGATGCTATAATTAAAGTAAGAGAAGGAAAAATGATCATGAGAGTTGACAACGAGGAAGCTGTTTTTAATGTATATAGAGCAATTCAACTTCCTCGGCAGTATGAAGAATTATCTATGATATCTGTCATGGAGATTGATGAACAACTTATTACCCTAAGTGTATATTTGCAGGGTTCTTTAGAAAAAGCAATTGTGTTATTTGAAAGTTTGGAGATTAATGATGAGGTTGAGCAGATGAAACATACTTTGAATGCAACATGTGAATATATAAAAGGTTTTAATCCCTTTGAACCTTTGAACATGCCAGATAGTCCTCTTCTGAAGCCCTCAGTTGAAGAAGCTCCCAAATTGGAATTAAATCCTTTACCTTCTCACCTTCATTATGCTTATTTGGGTAGTTCTGAAACGTTACCTGTTATTATTTCTGCTGACTTGTCTAAATTGCAGGAGAAGAAATTGTTAAGAGTACTACGTGAGCATAAAAGAGCAATTGGGTGGACAATGTCCGACATAAGAGGTATTAGTCCAGCTTTTTGCATGCATAAAATTCTCATGGAGGAAGGGCACAAGCCAATCATAGAACAACAACACTACCTAAATCCGAACATGAAAGAGGTGGTAAGAAAAGAAGTGATTAAATGGCTTGATGCAGGTATTGTATTTCCAATATCTGATAGCAAATGGGTAAGTCCAGTCCAATGTGTTCCAAAGAAAGGAGGAATGATTGTAGTGACAAATGAAAATAATGATTTGATTCCCATTAGAACTGTTACTGGGTGGAGGATTTGCATAGATTATAGAAAATTGAACAATGCCACCCGAAAAGACCATTTTCCCCTTCCCTTTATTGACCAAATGCTTGATAGATTAGCCGGGCAGGAATACTACTATTTTTTGGATGGCTACTCGGGATATAATCAAATTTTTATAGCCCCAGAAGACCAAGAAAAGACCATATTTACATGGCCGTATGGGAAATATGCATTTAAAAGAATGTCATTTGGTCGTTGCAATGCACCTGCGACTTTTCAAAGGTGTATGATGGCTATTTTCACTGATATGGTTGAAAGATTTGTGGAAGTATTTATGAATGATTTTTCGGTATTTGGATGTTCTTTTGATGAATATTTAATGAATCTTGATAAGGTCCTTGCTAGGTGTGAAGAAACAAATTTGGTGCTAAATTGGGAAAAATGTCATTTCATGGTACGTGAAGGCATAGTCTTAGGGCATAAAGTGTCCAAGAATGGATTGCACGTGGATAAAGCAAAGGTGAAGTAATTGAAAAATTACCCCCACCAACATCAGTTAGAGGCATTCGCAGTTTCTTAGGCCATGCGGGTTTTTACCGTCGTTTCATCAAGGATTTTTCAAAAATCTCATCTCCTTTGTGCAGGCTTCTTGAGAAAGATACATCTTTCAAGTTTGATGATGCTTGTCTGAAAGCATTTGATGAGCTGAAACGAAGATTAGTTACTGCACCGATTATTATTTCTCCAGATTGGAAACTTCCATTTGAATTGATGTGTTATGCAAGTGATATAGCCATTGGAGCTGTTTTG
This sequence comes from Nicotiana sylvestris, assembly GCF_000393655.2. Classification (NCBI taxonomy): domain Eukaryota; kingdom Viridiplantae; phylum Streptophyta; class Magnoliopsida; order Solanales; family Solanaceae; genus Nicotiana; species Nicotiana sylvestris. Next base: position 166,646,376 of record NC_091059.1, read on the forward strand.
GGGCAGCGGAAAGAGAAAATATTTTGTTACATTCACTATGCGAGTAGAACTCTTAATCCATCTCAAATGAATTACACTATTACTGAAAAAGAGTTGCTCGCAGTAGTATGGGCATTTGATAAGTTTAGATCCTATCTAGTGGGGACAAAGAAAGATGCCAAGACAAGGTTAATTCGATAGGTTCTTCTTTTGCAGGAATTTGATTTGGAGATTTGAGATCGAAAGGGAACAGAGAATCAGGTTACAGATCATTTATCCAGGATGGAAAATAGAGGCCATGTCACTGAAGGAGAATCAATCAAAGAAACATTCCCTGACGAACACTTGCTGGCCATCACTTCGGATGAAACCCCGTGGTATGCTGATTATGTGAATTTCATTGCAAGTGGGGTGACTCCACCAGAATTCACAGCTGACCATAGAAGAAGGTTATTACATGATGTGATATTCTACATGTGGGACGAGCCTTTTATATACAAGCAATGCGCAGATCAATTGGTAAGAATGTGTGTCCCTGAGGAGGATATGAATGCAATATTGCATGACTGTCATTCTTCTCTTTATGGAGGTCATCATAGTGGATACAGAATTGCACAAAAGGTTTTGCAATCAGGTTTTTACTGGCCAAAATTATTTAAAGATGCACATGCTTTTGTTAAAAATTGTGGCAGGTGCCAAAGAACCGGAACGGTCACGAAGAAGCACGAGATGCCTTTACAAAATATTTTGGCAATAGAGCTCTTTGATGTCTGGGGAATAGATTTTATGGGACCATTTCTGTATTCTAATGGGCACAGATATATTTTGGTTGCAGTGGATTATGTGTCTAAGTGGGTTGAGGCCATTGCTCTTCCTACTAATGATGCGAAGGTAGTGGTAAGTTTTGTGAAGAAACACATTTTCACACGCTTTGGAACTCCAAGGGTGTTGATAAGTGATGGAGGAACACACTTTTGCAACAAATTGTTGAAAAATGTTCTAGCAAAATATGGTGTAAGACACAAGGTTGCTACTGCATATCACCCTCAAACGAGTGGTCAAGTTGAAGTGTCAAACAGGGAGGTAAAACAGATTTTGGAGAAAACTGTGAGCGCAAATAGGAAAGATTGGTCCGGTAAGTTAGAAGATGCATTGTGGGCTTACCGAACTGCATACAAGACTCCAATAGGTACTTCTCCATACAGGTTGGTTTATGGAAAAGCATGTCATTTGCCTGTTGAGATAGAACATAAAGCTTATTGGGCAATCAAAAAGCTAAATATGAATATGGACTTAGCTGGAGAAAAAAGACTGCTACAACTCAATGAACTTGATGAGTTTCGGTTGCATGCTTATGAAAATGCCAAGTTATATAAAGAAAAGACCAAGAAGTGGCACGACAAACACATCCAACATCGTGAGTTTGAGCCGGGTCAAGAAGTTCTCTTGTTCAACTCAAGGCTAAAGCTTTTTCCTGGAAAGCTTAAGTCCCGTTGGGCAGGCCCTTTTGTTGTAGTAAGTGTAACTCCTCATGGAACAGTTGAATTGCAAAACATTAATTCAACAGGCACGTTCTTGGTAAATAGGCAACGAATTAAACACTATTGGGGTGGTGACATTCAACGTCACAAAACCTCAGTAGATTTAATTGATGTATAATGCAATATGACGTCGTGCCGCGACATTAAATCAGGCGCTGTGTGGGAGGCAACCCACAAATGTAGTGTAAATATAGTTTGTAAATGAGAATTTATAACTTGGCCTTCTTGAGAGGTTATATATTTGAAAAAAAAAAGAGAGGGAGAAACGTTCAGTGATTAGCGCGGGTGCGCATGGCTAGCGCATAGCCCACGCTAATCAAGTTTTAGTCTACCTCGGGATAAACTGACTAGCACGGGAGCGCATGACTAGCGCACGACCCGCGTTAGTCATATGTAACTTCGTTTTAAAAAGTTTTTTTTTTACTTCTTTAACTTAATAATACCCCCCCCCCCCACCAAAAAAAACCCTAATCTTTCTCTTCTTCTTCTTCATCAACACCCCACTTCTTCTTCATCATCAAATCTCCCCACCTCTTCATTCACCCCATACCCCATCTCCTCTAAGGTATGTCTTCTTCATCTTCTTCTTATTAGTTAATTTTTTTTTATTTTTCATATTAATTTCGTTTTTTTGGTGAACATAGTTTTAATTTTCTATTTTTTTTGTTTGATTTTCAATTTCTTTGCATATATTTAGTATAATGTCTTCAATTGTTTCCTTGTTTAGTTTTATTATGTAACATTATTATGTGGTTGTCAAGATTGTATATTTTTAGGATAGTTTCTTAAATGTTTTCTTATTTAACATTAGAATGTAGCATTTATAGAAGATTTAAACATATGTTTGATGTTTGGTTGGGTTGAGGAAGTGAAAAATTAGGAATATGGTGGTGTAAAGTAGTAATTGGGTTGGTTGATGGTGAATATATTGTGACATAGGGTTGGAAAAAGCTTGAAACTCAACATGCTCACAATGTGTTTGAAAAAATGCCTCTTTGGAGGAAGTGAAGTGACCAACTATGTGGTGAAGTCTGAGTAGCCCGGTTTGGTCACCCAATTGAATAGGGTTAACTCTAAACTACTTGCAGGTATCATGGCCCCTCGTAAACGCCCAGCATCAAGTTCCTCATCCGAACGCCCAGCTACAACAAATGTTGGTGGAAGGCCCAGAAAATCAATTGATACTAGGCCATTCAACAGTCAAAAGTTTGTATCAGCCAAGGCACAGGACAAATTTAACAAAAAGGAGGAGAAAACAATAGTGCCTGAACAAGCAATGGATGCAAATGCTTTGGCTATTAATTGTCCAAACCTAGCAAACGAGTTGAGGAGGCGTGGGCTTGACATATTCTTCGAGGAGCCAATCACGGCGAATGTAATGCTAGTGAGGGAATATTATGCCAACCTTCCGGAACATGATAACTACAATTTTACAGTCCAAAAGTGACAAGTCAATGCATCTACAGAATTCGGGATGTGTACAGGCTACCCCCAGTGGAGGAAGATTACATAGATATGTTCCAGGCATATAACAGCAAGCTAATACCATGGTCCACGTTCACCGACATAATTTGTCGCCCGGATGCAGATATCTAATGGTATAATATGGGAACAAGTTCCACGCTAATGCCCTGAATTTCGAGGCTAAATGTTCGTTGTACTTCATCAATAGCCGTCTCTTGCCTTCCAAGAATTTGACTGAAGTAAACATCCCTCGAGCTTGCTTAATATGGTGTTTCATGAATAGGGCATGGTTTGATGTGCCATTGTTGATACATAAAGAAATGTTCCAGAGGGTTAGAATTCAACGCTACGTGTTGTATTACCCATCTCTTGTCACCCTATTGTACCTTCGAGCCAATGTACCAAACAATCTTGCTGCAGATGGACGACTAGCTAAAGTCAATCCTTTCACGGCTAAAATGGTCACCACAAGTAAGGAAGTTGTACATCCAGCTGAATTGGTTGTTGTTGATTCTGATAACAGTGACAATGAGGAAGGAGAGGACCAACAAGAAGGAGCTGACGATGTGGAGATGGGAGAAGATGCACCACCTGCACAACCACAAGCTTTTGATGCAGCAGGACCGTCTAGGGCTGGTCGGGGACAAAGGATAGACCGCATGGAGCAGGAAATCATTGAAATTAAAACATCAGTGACAGTTCTGGGGATACGTGTTGATGAAATACAAGTTCAGTAGAAGAAAACGGAAAGCCGGCTCATGGGTTGGCTTCGTGCAATTGGTCGGGCATGCAATGTGTATTCAGGTTCTGTCTCCGACCAGGAGTGACTCCTCGGGGAAGTATCTTTGCTTCATCTCTTGTTTATAATGAAAGACATGGGGACATGTCTCGCTTTAAGTGTGGGGTGGAGGATTCCTTTACACATATGTTTAACTGTTCTTAAATGTTTTGGATGATAGTAATTATTATGGATTTTTAGGTTGTTTCAATTGTTTTGGATTGTTGGAATGTTTTGGGATTGCGTGACTATTTCACTTTTGTTTTTAAATGTTTTGGTGATTTAGTATTGTTAGAGTAATTGTTGTCTGTTCTTAAACATTTTCAGTAGATTTTTTGTTTTAGTAGTTATATTGGCGCGACCCGATGACGGATTCTTTTAGATAGGAGTTCTTGAGGGACTGAGCCCATAGAAAACAACAAAAAGATTTTTGTTTTTATTTTTTTGTATTTTTTAGGTAGTATAACAATTCCCCCTTGGTTTTTCTTTAAGCCGCGGTTCTTTTCCAAGGGTTTATCTTGAACTGGGCATAGGTAGTTTTTAATTTTTGTTTTTATATTTTTTATTTTGTAGACTAAAACAAGGAGTTATAAGCTATAGAAACGTGAACCCATAGCGTTGACACACCTGAACACAATAGACCCTAGAGTGTAACGCTTAGTCCTAATTGTTGAATCTCACTGAAAGTGCCTTAATTTGTATGTTTGTACTGAATTGAATGCTCGTAATGGAGTGTCTTGATGAGCTGATCTGGAATGAGTCATATGCTATGTGTGGTGAGTATTTGTGTAGTCCATGTATTGTACTTGTGTTTAGAACTTGCCCGGTATGTGAGTTGAAGCAAAATTTGAGGTGATGCTCGGTTTGAAAAATGATGTTAGGCTTTCTTTGACCTTTTTGAGCTTAATTACTTATTAAAAATAAAATTTGTCCCTAGTTAACCCTTTTAAGCCTTCAGACTTTTTGTTTGGCACCCGCATTACAAGCCTATACCCTTTTGTTCTTAATTGACATTGTTTTGATCCTTTTACCTCATAAAGTACTTTAATTATGAGAAGAGCACTAAAAGAAGTAAAAAGGAAATAAGTGTCGGATGGCTCTTGAGTGGAACCAATAAAAGGATGAAAGGTGCACTTATGTTGTAAACGAATACACCACTAGCAGAAATTGAGTGACAAGAAAAAGAAAAAAAAAAGAGATAATTACATTGTATTTTGCTCTAGCTAGTGGGAATGAATTAATAGAGTGCTTCAAGAAGAAGGGCGTATTTGTGGGATGATATTGTGTATGAATGAGAAGTGGGTTGAAGAATTTACGCTGAAAATTGCTCGTGTGATGTGTTAAAGTGCTTAGGGGTTGAGTCACTATTCCTAAATACATCCTACCCGTCCCTTAGCCCACATTACAACCATGAAAAAGTCCTAATTAATTTTGGATTGAGCTAGCCTACATTTGTAGAGATTTACATTAAGGGCAAGCTTATGGTACCAATTGCATGCATGTGACCTCTTTTGTGAGAGTGAGTGATTTCCTTGATATATGTGAATATATGAATTGAATGTGGTGGATTGAACTTAGTTTTTGTTGATGTAATTGTGAGGGCATATGAATCGTGACAGAGAAGCAAGTCTTGATTTCTGTGTAGAGTACTTTGAGGAAGTGTGAATATTGCATGGCACTTGAGAGTTGACTTTGAGGCTAGGATTGTTCACTGCTAGGCGTAATATATGTACAATGTTCTAGGTATAATGCATGAGGGAAAATGGTTGAGTGAAGAATTCTCTAAAAAGAATATAGTGGATTGCTCGAGGACTAGCAATAAGCTAAGTGTGGGGTGTTGATAATAGGCTAAATTGTTTAATATAGCCTATGTTTTAGCTCAACTTAAGGATGGTTTACTATTGTAAATGTTCAAATAATGCAAAAATTGGCTCTAATCATGACTTTAATGTCTCACAGGAGTTCAATAAACAAATGAGGATTTATGATGGTAATCAAGTAAAAAATGGAGTCAAATGACGAAAAGTTGAGCAGCAACATCTTAACAAGAGAAAACCCCACTAGCGCGGGTCATGCGCTCCCGCGCTAGTTCAATTGTTTTGGACAGAAAGATACCTCACTAGCGCGGGTTATGCGCTCCCGCGCTAGTCCTGTCTGGGAAATCAATTATTTGGGGGTAAAATTAGAATTCCTTCTTAATCCCACTCAATTTACATAAAGTGAAGCTCCATTATTGAGAGAAGATCAGATTTTGAGGGAGAAAAAAAAGCCATAGAAGAAGGAGGAGTTTCATCTTGGAGCTAAGAAAGGAGAAGAAGAACAACATCTTGGAGCAAGGATTCAAAGAGTTCTTCTAAACTTTATTCTATTTGTTTGTTAATATTATGTTTAAAACTTTTATTGTTGATTTTTGTATGATTATGAATAGCTAAAAACTCTAGTATTCTTGGGTCATGGATGTTAGATAATTATGTTATTTGAAGCTTAGATTGATGATCTTGAATTTATCATTATGGGTTGTTTATTTGATTTTGCTTCTAATTATTTTACCGCGTAGCTAACAGTGAAATATTATTTACGAATCTTGAATTAAACTTGACAAAGAAAATTCTTGATTGCATATAGAATCAAATAGAGCAAGATCCGGATCCTGGGCATCGGGTGAAAGATTCGCAATTAAGATAGAACTATACTTAATTGCCTTGCTTGGTTGAAAAATAGGAGTTGTAAATGCATTCTTGCTAATATTAATACCATAGACATATAGGTATTAGTTTAACTTGAATAGATGCATAAGAACTCGAAAGATTCTTATGAATATTATTAACCCTATAATCAATAACCCGGATAATTCAATAAATCCATTTTAAGCTAAAATAGTAGCATAATTTCTAGCAAGTCCATGACCCGGGAATATATTTATCCAAATTGTTATAAACATATTGTGAAATTGGTGTAGTAATTTTGTGTTGAATTATTGTACAATTATTAAGTAAGTTGTAAATTAGTTTTTTATATATTTTATGATAATTTAGCTTGAATTGATAATTGTTTGAGTCTACATCAGTCGATAAGTTGATCACAATTCCTCGTAGGAACGATACTTTACTTACTACTATATTACTTGTCGATCGCGTACACTTGCGTGAGTGTTTTGGTCGCAACAATAACCAAGCCAATGAACAAATGGCCATTGATATTCCCCACAAAAAGACACCCCATCCCAATCCACTCAAGAACCAGAAAATCTCTATTAAATACACGCCAAACCAGTCAGTTTGCATGCAAGAAAACAAATCAATCATTGAGATCCTAGGAAACATTAACTCTACCAATTCGATTGTTCCTCTGTCCCCATTAAATTGTCCAAATTCTATAAAAAATGCCCAGAATCCCAATCTCAGCAAGAAGACGCCATCGTCTCATCCAATTCCAAAGAATAACACTCAACTCAAACATGGAACCCAATCCTCCTCAAAACCACCAGAATCAGAACCAAAACAATCAGCCAAGGAGGATACTGATCCAACCTCCTCTTCCTCCGAACCATCAACTATTATCCTGGGTGGAAATGTGGCTTCTAGACCATGCACTCTCCTTCAACATCACACTAGAAGGTATGGAAACAGTGATAGTGATCCAAAATTCTCACTATATTGCTCAACTAATATCCGAAGGAGTTCGCATGGCGATGACAATTACATCAACCAAATATGGTTGAACAACATCCTAAACCCCATAGCCCCATCTCTCACCACTGACCAAATTCAAGCAATAAGGGGGGACTGGAACATGCCTCCAAACTTTGTCCAAATTCAGAACCCAATTCCGGCTGTGGATCTACCCTTCTTCACCCCGGAGTTCCTAACCACCATGAATCCAGTGTTCGCACCTTGGATTGCACATGCAAACCCTCCACCACCTCCAGATGTACCAGTTGTCCAAGCCATGCAAACCCCTCACCCTCATCAAAATCAAAACCATATGGAGCAGGCAATGGAGGAAGAAATTGATCCAGTAAACTTGATCCCCCAAAACGTGGTCGAGGATGCAAACCTAGACGAGTTAAAAATCTTTCTATTTTTGGAGAGGCAAGAGCAGAAGCAAATTCTTTACTGTCCATTGGCACTGTACAAGTGCACAATGGACATAAGACCACCAGAAGACCCTACCGTAGGAAAACACACAATTATTCTCGTTCCTTTTTAGAGGAGGAATCCCATATTCCCAAGGAGAATGAGGGAAAATGGAGACCTGAACAACCCTCTCTTAAATATGAATAGATCAACCACGTCCATAATTTGGAACATAAGAGGGGGTAACAATGACAATTTTAGGTTAAGCTTCAGGGATCTAATTGAAACACATCACCCTAGTATAGTTACACTTTAGGAAACCAAGATGGACAACCACCTTTCTCTCCTCAATACTTTTGGATTCACAGATATGATAGAGATTCCAGTAGATGGCCAGTCGGGAGGTATGGTTATCTTGTGGGATCATACCAAGGTTATGGTCCATAGCTTTGTGCATAGAAGCCAGGAAATTAGTGCCACAATTGAGGTATTCTCCCTTAATAAAAGTTGGTATTTTACTTTTATTTATGCTAGTAATGATAGTAAAATTAGGAACACTATGTGGGAAAATTTATTAGACATGCATAGTAAAATTAGTGGCCCTTGGTTAATAGGGGTGATTTCAATGATGTCATATGCTCCGATAAGAAATTAGGTGGTAGAAAAAATAATCAAAATAGAGAAAAGGTCGTGTGGGATTTTATTAACCACTGTAATCTTATTGACCTAGGCTTCAAAGGTCCTAAATTTAAGTGGTCGAATAAAAGAAAAAAAAACAAAGGCCTCATTCTAGAAATGTTAGATAGGGTGTTTGTCAATAAGGACTGGATTGAATCTTGCCCTGATGCTTACATTACTCATCTCCCTAGAATCCACTCGGATCATAACCCCTTATTGATCACTTGCAACACTATAAAATGTAACACCTTTAAAAAACCTTTCCGACTAGAGACATTTTGGTGCCGTCATCCGAATTTCATAAATTTAGTTAGAAACAGTTGGAGTAACTCCAACTATATTCATAGCTCCCAAAACTTTAGAGGTAATATCATACAGTGGAATAGGAAGCATTTTGGAGACATTCACCTTAAAAAATCTAGGATTATTGCTAGACTAAACGACATTAAATGCTCTAATAACTATAACTCCAATTTTTATTTATAGAATTTAGATCTAATCTTCAACAAGAGTATAGAGAGATTCTTAAATTAGAAGATGAATACTGGAGAATTAGATCCAGAATGTCCTGGATTCAAGAAGGTGACGCGGATACAAAATTCTTCCATATTGGTGCAACCAATAGAGCTTGGAAAAACAAAATCGTTTATTTCAAAGACGAATTTGGTAATTGGATCAATGAACCTAACAAAATCCTAGACCACACACTCAACTACTTTGAGAATGCCTTCCAAACTGATCATTCTGCCTCCAATTGGTCTCTTATTAAAAACAATCCAAAAACTTTTAACAACCTTGATCTCTCTACCCTGGACAATCATCTTGCAAAGGGAGAAATCTACAAGACAGTCTTTTCCTTCAAACCGTTTAAATCCCCGGGTCCAGATGGCATACATCCCTTTTTCTAACAGAAATATTGGAGCATTGTAGGCAAATCAGTTATAAATTTATGTACCCAAGTATTTAATACTCAATCTCTACCTAATGATATCAACAACACCTACATTTGTCTAATCCCCAAAGTCCCAAATGCCAATAATCTGAAAAACTTCAGGCCCATAGGACTTTGCAATACTATTTATAAAATCATTACCACAATCATTGCCAATAGAATTCAACCTTTCCTCAACCAAATTATAAGTTCTTTCCATCCTAGCTTCTTAAAAGGAAGAAGGTCTTCTGATAATGCCATCATAATCTAAGAAATGATGTGCTATTTTAAAAAAATGAAAGGGAAAAAAGGCTACATGATTCTAAAATTAGATCTGGAAAAAGCTTTCGACAGATTGGAATGGTCTTTCATCTACTTAACCCTTTCTTACTTCTAATTCCCTACTAACATAAAAAAATCTTACTATGAATTGCATCAGCACTAGCAACATTGCCATTTTAGTAAATGGCACTACAACCTCTTTCTTTGCACCAAGTAGGTGTATCAGACAAGGTTGCCCCCTATCCCCTTTCATATTCATTTTGTGCATGAAAATGCTATCCTGACTAATCTGTCACCAAGTTGACATCAATCTTTGGGACCCCATTAGATTAAGCAATCATAACAATAGCATCTCACTTATTTTTTGCAGATGATATTACCCTCATGGCAAAAACTGATAAAAGAAACCTACAAACCATCAAAGAATGCCTTAATATTTTTTGCAATATGTCTGGTCAAAAGATCAATAGAGGAAAATCAAAGATTTTGTTCTCCCAAAACTGTCCTATTCAAGTTACCAAAGAAATTGCATCAGGTTTTAACATCAATATAGCCAATAAGTTTGGCAAGTACTCGGGGTTTCCAATTCTTAACAATGCTCCCAAAGCAAAAGACTACCAATTCATCATTGAGAAAATGCGGGCCAAACTTTCAAATTGGAAAATCAATTTTCTAAACATAGCTGGTAGGACTACCTTAGCCCTTGCTACTCTCAACTCTACCCCAAACCATGCTATGCAATATACTTTGCTCCCAAAAAACCTTTAAACTTATTGATCAAATTCAAAGGAATTTTATTTGGGGCACTACATCAAATCAGAAACAACTTCACCTTATTAATTGGAACACCGTTACCAAGCCTAAAATTCTAAGAGGTCTAGGAATGAAAGATGCCCTTTCAAATAAATTTTGTTTTACTAGGTAGTCTCTCTTGGAGACTCATTAACAATACCTCATCACCCTGGGTTACTGGCTGGGAAATTTGTAACTAAGGAATTCAATGACTTCCGGGCAAAAGCTCTAATCTTAATAGTTGGGAGACCCAATGGATCCCTCAAGTCTCAACTCTTAGAGCTAGCATTGAGGGCCCTCTAAACAAATATGAAGCTAACCTTCCTATTAAGAGATTATACCATAAAGGAAGATGGAATTTCAGGAAACTTCTTTTACTATCCCTTCCTCTATCATGGACAAAATCAATTCTATCCCCTTACCCCTCCAAAGCATAGATAAACCTCTTTGGAGTCTCAGCCCAAACGGGATATTTAACACAAAATCTTGCTACAACTTACTAATCCAAGGGGACATTAGTAACCAAGACTTTGTGTGGATATGGAAACTACCTTGCCCTAACAAAATAAGATACTTCTTTTGGCAAATCCTTCATAATAAGATTCCTTGCCGTTCATATCTCCATCGCATTGGAATAAATATAAACCCCAATTGCTCTAGTTGCAAAAACCAAGAGGAAACCATTGCTCATATTTTCCTCACATGTCCCATAGTCTCAGCGATATGGAGACAGTTCAATATCACAAATATGAACACTGATCCGGACAAACACTGGCTAACCAAGCTGAGAGCCATAAACCCAATTCCCCTGAAAATTCTTTGGAACAATCTCCTACCTTTCCTTCTATGGGGGAATCTGGATCAATAGAAACAACAACAATATCAATAACACCCACTAATCCCCCCGTATGAAAGACATCTCTAACCTAGCCTATGAATTCCTCTTTTTCAACTCCACTGGCACAACAACGGTCGATAAACCCAGCATTAACATAAAATGGTATCCTCCACAACACGACTGGTACAAACTAAACACGGATGGTGCTTTTAAACACGAAGGTAATAAATCTGGTATTGGGGGAGTGTTCCGCAACAACAAAGGAAGATGGATATTAGGTTATCAAAAAATGGATAAAGCTATATCACCTCTGCATGCAGAACTTCAGGCAATCCATGAAGGCATGAAAATAGCAACCCATTACAACCTATTTTCACTAGAAATCGAAACAGACTCCAGTGGTGCTATCCATGCACTTAGTGATGATCATCTTGTTATGACTAATATTATTCATGCATGCAGGTTATTGATGCTCCAGCGGAAGGACCTGTCCCTACGGCATAACTTCCGGGAAGGAAACCAAGTAGCTTATCTTTTGGCAACAGATGCAAACAAAGACACCTTTTGGCAACCATGCAAGAAGTCAACAAAACTACATTCAGCACCACCTCATTTTGTTAACTCTCAACTTGCTAAAGATATGAATGTTGTTTACCTTTCTAATAAGTCACTAGACATTACGGCTTGTAATAGACTAATACTCCTAAGCAACCAGAATGTCACAAATATTGGGCTACCAAGTCGTGACAAGCTGCATTCTCAGATCTTATGTACTAAGAACAATCTTTAATGCTTCTATAATGTAAATATCCTTATTATAAAAAAAAAACAATGTTCTTTTCCTTTCAATTCTTTTCTTCTGGTTATAAACTTTTACCCATTCAATTGATTTAAATTGGTAGCTTTCCAAAATAATATAATGCTCGTCTAATTTATATCAAGACCAACAAATCTCATTGTCAATTGAGGTATGTTTAATTAAAATCTTATAATATTTTCTCATGTTTCAATTCTATTCACATAATAAAACCATCAAACTATACCCTTTTAAAATACAATTAGAAACGTAATAAAATGAGTTTATCCGAATAAGCTATCGCGCTGCTAAATGTTGGACTCCTTATCTAGACAACGATAAGGTAAAAGAGAGAGAAAAAATCTCAATCAATTCAATCTATCTAGTCCAAATATAATGTTGCTGATTTTCTTTTCAAAAATTAAAACTAAACCTCTAGTATGCAAAAAAAATGAAAGGATCAACTAATTTCTATACGATACGATTTCAAGATGGCATAAGATATAAGTGCATGAACTAAATTTAACCTCTCCATTGCAACTAAATTTAAATCCTAGGAGCTGGCTGGGTTCTTTTTTTCTTAAAAATACAAATATCAGGGACCTATAGAAACGTTGCATACAAAAAATTTAGCCATTTCTTGCACCTATAAAAACAAAATAGAAAATTACCATTAATATAGAGAAATACATATAGAAAAGATTGTTACTCCATTTACTTAGTACTTTAATTAATTATTTTGTAACTGAAGACATAATGAGATGTAATAAACAGAATAGAAAATGATTAATTTCCAATTATTAAACAAATTAAATGAAAAGAATGAAGACAAATAAAGGCAAAAAAGGAGAAAACAGATAAATAGGATCTTTGGCCAAAGAGAGGTGCCAAGTCACATTTTCTATTCCATCAATTATATAGATATATAGATTGATACCAAAGTTATTGGGACCATCTACTATCCTATTCACTTTGGAACTCGACTAATTTGGATTCACACTGAAAATTCCCACTTTGGAGCTAAAACGCTTCCTATCAAACACTACAAAAAAAATAGTGTTTAGCGATGGCCGCATTCCGTCGCTAAATCAATGTTTTTCCGTCACTACAGTTGTTTTGCGACGTATTAGCGACAGATTCAAGTTGGTCCCTAAAATGCTCGTAGCTAAGCTTATAGCGACGAAAAATACCAAACCGTCGCAGAATTAGCGACGGATTAGCGACAACATATATCTGTAGCAAAGTTTAGCGAGGGAAATAATCGTCGTTATTTTGACGCCTTTCGTCGCTGCAATACATAACAAAATTCGTCGTTTGTTCTTATAGCGACGAAATCGTCCGTCGCTAGTCATATTATAGCTAATTCTTCCTGCTTTTTTTGCAACAAAAATATTTTGTCGCCAATTCGTCACAAGATTTAATTTTACGCGATAATTTTTTAGCTATGAAAAGTATCCGTCGCTAATTATTTTTAATATATTGCTGATTTTTTTTATTCTTTTTATTTATTATTTTAAATGTACTCTGTTCAAGTATATTACATAAAAGCTATTAAATACACTAAATAAAAAGGCACTGATATAAGTATAAATTAACGATATATTCAACAAGGTCCAAAATATATAGCATAATGCATATAACAGTATCATTAATTACAAAAAATTCACAAGGACCAACAATAAAGTCCTAATAAAGTAGGCTAAACATGCGAAGCTGGAGAGTTATGGTCATCATCAGAGCCCAATGCATGAACCTCATCAATGTTAGCAGCAGTAGAAGATGTAGGAACTGTAGGTGCCACATCTAATGGGTGGTTGGTAAGATTAGTATTTGGCTGTTGCGAGAGTAAGAAAACTAATTCGCGTACCCGCTCAACGATTACAGAAACTATATGATCTGTCAGTGCAGGAATCAATCACATCAATAACTCATCCAGATTCCCTGTTAGTGTTGATTGAGAATTTGGAGGTGTTGCTGACGATATAGCATCAGATCCAAAAAAGCCATGAAGATTTGGCCTGTAGTAGCATATTTAGAAGCCTACTTGCACTGGAACTACAATTGACGCACAAAAAAAAATAGATTACTAAAATAAGACACTTGAAGTGGTAAAGAAGCTCCTACGCCACAAATAGAAAAGAAAGATGCTTTTAAATAGTTCCAGTACTTTCTTCCAAAGTAAACATGCTTAATTAGGACTATCTCCCATTATGGATAAAGTACGAACATCACCCACCAAAATTTTGACCACATGACCCATAAAACATTTATTTCATTTTGATGAACAAGTTAATATTAGAAGATGAAAAGAGAAACCACAACCTATAGTAGCAATAAAGATTCAATGATAAGAATAAATGTGATAGAAAAAAGAAAGAAAGGAAACAAATCTTAGTAAGTCAAAGTTGTCACATGGTACTTTACTGTATTAGCTGATAAACATTACAAATTCAAATAATTTCCCATATCACAACATAAGTATCGATCAAATCCCATGATGATAATGTTCCATTCTAACTGTTTCTTCACAAGAAAAGCCCTAAACAAAGATAGGAAAAAAGAAGACATTGGTATTAATTCCAAAGCCAAGTTTGGAGCTTGTCCCCTATTTTGAAGAGGGCCAAAGAGGATAGGTGAAGACAGTCAAATTTGGGAAGGACAAAAATTTCAATTGCATATATATTGGATCGCAACCCTACCGGGCAAGGCATAATTGGATCGCAAGCATTAATTGCTTTCCATAACTCAAATGACAGCAAAATAGCTTATACAATACAAAATAACGAGTTACAATCCATCAATGCTGAAAAGAAATCTCAGCTTTCAAGTTTCATATCTATCTGCAGAATACTCAAGAGCAGAAAAATTTCTAAGTAAATGAATGAATTATGCAACAGATGTTTTATGAGGAACAATATATATTCCAAAAACAAACCATAATCATATTTGTTATTCAAAGTTATGAACTTTTTCAGATCTAACCATTTTAATTCCATAGTACAAATCTGTCCAGCCTAAATCTATATGATTTCACCATGCCAAGAAGTATGCAAAGCAGAAACAGTTTAAATATTCAGGGGAGAAACAAGAGAAAATGACAAAGATATTACATTCTAAGGCAGTTGTGTAGGACAACTCTAAACAAATGAATATTAATCTTCCAACATTCACAAACTTAGACTGAATATTAATCTTTCAAGTCTTCTCTAAGTACCTTGGCCTTCTATTTAGTTAAATGAAATCACACTGAAACATTACTAGTAGAGGATAGAGCATATTTGATATCCACTTACAAGTCTCTTGCGATGCTCCCCAACACTGACAGAGCCACCTGTGTGAGTCCCAGTGGCAACTCCGCTCCCACCACAATAATTTTTTGTATTTATTTCTGAATTTTCAACACACTTAGGATCTTTCCAAAGTCTCAACCAACTTTCCCACACAGTATTTGGAATAGTGTCTGGTTGCACCCTATTTGATTTTAGTTTGCTAACAAAGTTACTGTATCTTTTTGCTGTCCTACGCTCCCATTGGATCCACACCGCACTATCAATTGAAGAATCCCAGTAGAAAGCCTTCTGAAATAATTTTATAAAGTAATAACATTAATAAGTTACATATAAAAGTTAATATACTTTCTAAATCCAAGACTCAATAAACACTTAACAATTAGCACTGAGATAACTGCCAGTAATTTCATTGGCTTTCAATGAGCTCCTCCATAAATTCACATTATGACAAAGAATGCTTACAGTTAATTCAAACATGGAAGTCATGAAGATTAAGTGGCCAACAAACCTTTTGCAAATTAAAACTCATGCGAAAATTGGTCTAATAACCCATGATTCTAGAAATGTCAACTTCATGATATTGGTCCAATACCCCATGATTGTAGAAATGTTCTTTTTATCTCGACTATATATCATAAGATAAAAATAGTATTTAACTATTTGTGTAATTTTAAATCTATATGTTCAGTTAGTGATTTAGTATTAGAATAGATCTAAACACATCACGCTTTGCCCTTTCAGAAAATTCAGTATTTTTACAGAAATATTTTATACAATTCTTACATAGGTGGACGAAAATTCTTACACAAAACACCACGAGTTCCAGTCACACAAAATTATATGAATTCTTACACAAATATTTTATACAATTACAGCTCGATTCTAACAAAAAGATAAACTCAAATCCAAACCATGCACAAAATTCATATGTTATCTAAGCACCCCCACAACAAAATTCACACAAAAGCTCAAAACTTTTTACAAAATTACTGCTAAAAAAAACAGAAAAAGCAATTTTGTAAACAATTACAGCTCAATTTCTAACAAAAAATAAACTCAAATTCAATTTATGCACAAAATAATAGGTTACCTCAACTTGTTTTTCTGGTAGTTCTTGAATGAATCCGAAGCCTTCACTATAACAAAATTGCTTCTTCTAAATTGAGAATTCTTGTGAAAATAAGATGAACCATTTGGCCTGTTTGACCAAGATTGAGAAAATGAACTCTTTTAAAGGAACCAATATGCGCGTTTTTAACATTATAACAAGTATAAAGCTGGTAACTAACAAGAAAATCACATGCATACATGGCTATTTCTGCAGAATCCGAGGGAGGAAAACAATAACAAAGGGTAGAGAAAATCTGGAATAAAGATGGAGAAACATTGAAAAGAAAACACCAAAATAAAGCACAAGACAGGATGAACAAGCTTCTCGCCTAGATCTACAATACATGAATGAAATCACAAAGAAGCTTACCTTATCAAGGACATACAATCCCTAAATCAATGCACGACTTCGAATTTCAGCTTCATGTCTGTGAGAAAAGACATGCGTGTGAGGAACTAATTGAAGCATCTAATAAAGCAAAGGAAAAAGACATTATAGCCCAAAACAGATTCTCTGTTTGGAGATTCAGGCACGCCACGGGCTCAAGCAAGCATTTCTATTTCAACCCAAGAAAAATGACAACGAATAGTTGTAAGATTCACACCCAATTTTTGGTGTTTGAAGAAAAAAAACTCACATTTGTTGAAGAAGAGTGAAAGTGGGAGTCTGATAGAGAGGAGAGGAAATTGTGTTTATGCCCTAATGGTTGGAGTCTTTTAACTAGGGTAATTTTATTTTGGGAGACGGAAATTTAGCAATGAAAATAGCGACGGACTGAAATTCTGTCGCTATTAATAATTAATGAAATTTTATTTTAGGAAATTAGCGACAAAATATTTTGTCGCAACTAACTTTCGAATGTATTGATAAGTAAAATAATTCAGCGGCAGATTTTTTGTCGTTAACTTCGTCGCTAAGTTTTAATAAATTTTGTCGCCCAAATTTCGTCGCTAATTTTGTAGGTAAAATAAATGCGCTAATATTTAGCGCCAATTTTAGCGATGAAAATATATTTTTGTCACTAATCTGTCGCTATATTTGATACGAATTATTTACTAGCTTATTTGACGACAAACTATAAAATTCGTCGCTAAACCGTCGTTATTTAGCTACGGAATATCTCTTGTCGCTAAATTTCATCGCTAAATGCTATTTTTTTGTAGTGAAAAGCAACTTAATTCCTAGGACTCCAACTTGATAAGACCGGACATCTGGTTAAGCATAGAGAAGTACTTATCACTCCACCACAATCTTTGATGGTGGAATTAAATTAGTCGTATAAACAATATTTGGTATAAGGCGGATCCACGTTTCTATCTTCTTCCTTGAGGGAAAAGTATATATAATATTTTTGCGCTTTAATCTTGTGAACAACAACTTTTTGTTCGTCCTGTTCTCCTTTTTCTTTTTTCAAGTTTCTATCTCAACAAATGGAATATTACTTGTATATATAGTTATACTGTTTTGAAGGGCAGTCCGGTGCACTAAGCTCCCGCTATAGTTATACTGTTCCCTCGAATGAAATTGAAAAATGGTTACTCCATGTAGGAATATAGTCATCATTTTCGGTACTAACAAATTTGGATTAGAAGAGAGAAAGACATGAAAGCACATACCGAATATTCATCACGTCTCATTCAATCGTTGATAGTAAGGCAATTAAATAACTCACATATATTTAACTTATGTATCAAAAAATTTTGTGCAGAATCATATACTGTTACATAAAATGAGACAAATGGAATTATTTAACGTACTTTTCTTCAGTTACAAGCATGATCTTAAAATAGATAATTAAGGTAACATTTAAAACACTAAAAAGCTTTTTTACAAATATTATCTCACTCCTTTCAAGTAATTTTCTATAGTACATTGGAATTATACTCCAATCGTACACAGGTAGATTTGAATGAATAATCTAGAAAATATGCTAAGTCACCAATCTGCTATAACGATTAAGTGTACTCGTACGTAATGATCCTTACTGATAGTGACTTTCCTCAAGAAAAGAAAAGAAACTATTGACATTAGAAAGAAAAAAAAATCTAAATAAAGAAATTTTAAAATCCAAAAATTTCGACGCTTATCTTGAAAAGTTAGTTTGAGCAATTTGAGAGTAACCAGCAATACTTGACAACAAACTAGAAAGAAATGGATTATTCTTAATACATGGGCAGATCTACATATTAATTTTGGATGCTTAAGCATACATTGACCTTGATAAGGAGTACGCATAATTATTTTGAAATATTAATGAAATGGATATAATAAGTTAACAAGCACCCACGTAACAAAAAGCTTTATGGGTGCTTTGGACAAGAAATATGGCTAAAATATTAAAGAAAGTGGGCATCGGCAGTTCGGTTCTATCATTTTAATAAAGCACTATCTTTTAGTAGTAATTAGCCATTTATAGATATCATTTGCTATATTACGGATTATAGATACCTTTTATGTGGTTATAAGATGTATTTAAGTTATTGTATTCATGAATACAATAGCAAAAATATGCGTGAGTCAGGGAAGTCCAGCTAATCGGTTGTTGTATTCAAGTTTTGACTGTATTCATGGAGTGAAATATGAGATTACAGCTGAACAAATTATTGTATTCGACTATATTCACGACGTGAAACAGGGAATTACACTGTTTTTAAAACGAAAAGTGAATCAATTAACATAATAGACTCCTAATATAACTCAACAAACTCAATTATAACACACAAATTTTATATTTTCAGTTACAAAAAAGATTCTCAACCGAAAAATACCCCAATAAATATAGCAATCTTCAGAGAAATTATATAATATATCTGAATATATAAATTATATTAATCACAAAAAACTTATGAATACATTCATGGCATATAGCGAGATAGTGAATATAATGAAATACATAGAATCTATCGGGATACATTGAAATACAATGAGAAAAAAAGACAGTGAATACAATGTAATACAACGAGATACATTGAATTACAATAAAAAAAAAGACAATGAATACATTGAAATACATGAAAATACATTTAAATATATTAATAGAAAATCAAATTGCTCAGCCCCAAACTCCATCGTCTTTGTTCAAGAACAATCCCTAATTTCCGACGAATTCGCCGTTCACCAGAAGCCAGTAGTGAAAACACACCGCCTTCGTGGAAATTTCACTCTGAATTGTTTGGTAATAAAAATTCCTTTAAATTATTAGAAGCACGCCCTAGTGGAGCAATATCGTCATTTTTGCCAAAACCTTCTGGAGAAGGATCTCAAGAATGACTCCACAACTATAACGACTAATCTCCTTTCACCTTGTACTACCACGGTACTAATGAATCTGCCATAACTATTGTACTTTTGAAAACTAATATATAAAAGCTTTCTTCTTTCAAATCTGCCATAACTATTGTACTCTCTCCATAAAGCCCAGCACCCCTCACATAAATTCAAATCTTTACGCATACAAATATATAAAAGCTTTCTTCTTTCAAAATTTTGGTGCTTTAACCAACTCTTTCCGCTTTTTTCTTTCTTGAAATAACTGGAAATTGATGTACTGAATCTTTGAACAAAAACCTAGATTTACAATTCGAAATCAGCATTTTTGAAGTGGGCTTTGCACAAATTCGATGGAAGGAAAAGGAGATCGAAAATTTTAATGGGATGGGAGAAGAGAATGGGATGCATAAAAGTAGAGAGAGAAAGAAAAAAGTGTAACTGATTAGCGTATTTAGTGGCTTAGGGCTAGGAGGTAACCATATTTAAATATTTTGCTATAAATATTAAAAGGTATCTATCGAATATAATTTTTTTAAATGATATTTATTTAAAATAAATAAGGTGTTAACCTTTGCTATAGAAGGTAAAAATTTCTTCCTTTTTCATAGGCACTTTTGTTCTTTCCATTAGCCACTATTATGATACTACTTTTTTTTTTTGCTGACTTTTTGTTTACCTTTTTCTTAAAACTATTTTTTTTTACTTTATCTAAATCACTATATGAATGAAAGAAAAAGAAAATCTACTTAAAAAGGAACTCCAAAGTTGTGATGACCCAAAAGGTTATCTTCTGTTTTCGAACCCGAATCCGTGTTCCGAGCCCTTATAAACCTCATGTATTTCTCCTCAATTTATGTGCGCAGTCCGGGCGTGATTCCGGAAAGTCTTTATTTGGAAAATTTATAAAATAATAATTTTTGTCCTAAAAAGTTGATTTTTGTTTACTTCGGTCAACGTTTTGGGTAAACAGATCTGGACCCGTGATTTGACGGTCCCAGTAGGCCCGTAGTAAAATATAAGACCTCGGCGTACGCCCATAATCAAATTCAGAGGTACTAAGCCCGAGAAATAAATTTTTGATGAAAATTGTAAGACTGAAATTATAATGATTTAAAGAAATTGATTAATGTTTGATCTCGTCGGTATCACGCCCGTATGTTGGTTCCGGAGTTTGGTACAGGTTAATATGATATTTAAGTCATATATGTGAAATTTGTGAAAACGGAATTTATTTGACATGATTCGGATCTTTGGTTGAAAAGTTAGAAGTTTTAAAACTCTCTTAATGATTTCCTGCAATTTGGTGTTAAATCCGTAGTTCTAGGGGTTATTTTGGCGATTTGATCGCCCGAGCAAGTTCATATGATGTGTTGAGATGTGTGTGCGTGTTTGCTTTGGATCCCTGAGGGCTCGAGTAAGTTTCGAATAGGCTACGGGGTGTCTTGACTTAGGAAAAGACCTAGTGTTGGATAGTTGTGGAAATTGCAGGTCTCACCTCTTAGGAGTGCGGCCGCAGAGTAAAATCCGCAGACCGCGGTAGAAGAACGTTGCTGTAGTGGGAACTTTGCGGACAGTGGGTTGAAGAACGAGGGGGGGGGGGGGGTTTCGCGGACATGGTAGGGTAAGGCTCAGTTTTGCGGTCGCACCCATAATATCATAGACAACGCTGGAGGTTCGCGGTCGCGCCCAAAATTTAGCGGACCGTGTTATGTGGATCCAGGGGTGCTATATAAATGGGACTTTTCATTCATTTTTCACTATTTCAAAACCCTAAAATATAAGAGGCGATTTTTAAATGCTTTTTCTTCCCCAAATTATAGGAAAATGATTCATAACTTATTTCTTTCAATCTTTTACTTCTTTTCACAAGATTTTATCCTAAAATCTAGGGTTTTCATGGTGAAATTGGGAATTTTTGGGTAGAATTTAAGAAATTCAAAATTTGGGGATTTAGACCTCAAATTGAGGTCGGATTCCAAAATCAATTGTATATTTGGGCTCGTGGGTGAATGAGTGAATGAGTTTTGGTCCGAACTTCGAGTCTTGACCAAGCAAACTCGGGGTCGGTTCTTGATTTTTTGGGGAAAATGTTGGGAAACTTATAATTTTGTATTGGCATTGATTTCTTTAGCGATAATTGATGTTATTAAGTTAATTATGACTAGATACAAGTGGATTGGAGGAGGAATCGAGGGGTAAAAGCGGTAACTGAGATTTGAATTGCCCGTTGGATTGAGGTAAGTGTTTGGTCTAACTTTGACTCGAGGGATTAGGGATCCCCAACTTAGTTGCTATGTGAAATTCCATGTGTTTGTCGATGCTTCCATGTCTAATTGCATCTTGTTAGATGTAGTTTTCTTTATTGAAGGTATTAATTATTTCGTAGTTTCATTTTATTACATTATTGGTTCAAGTTGGATTGTTGGTGTTTCATGATACATTTTGGTTGGTCTCGCTGTGCAGTAATAATTGATGAGATTTCATAATTGTATAGTCTTCTGTTTGACTTGGTTTGAGGTTTAAATATTATGGAGGGTTTTTGAGCTAAACTGTGAAATTTCTATTTTTATTGTGTGATTGGTACTAATATAGTGGGACCGGGTTGCACGCCACAACATGAGGAATAAGGGTGAAATGTGATTGTCTGGTGTGATCGGGTTGCGCGCCGCAACAAGTAGTAAAAGGATGGACAAGTGGGATCGGGTTGCACGCCGCATCAGGAGGAATAAGGGTGATATATTGAGGAGTAATAAGGGTGGACTGGTGGGATCGGGTAGCACGCTGCAATGAAGAGTAATAAGGGTGAATGTTCATATTGTTATTGATTATATGGTGGGATCGGGATGCGCGCCACATCATTTTGTTTTTATGTATTTTTCCTCTGATTTGATTCTATTCTGTAGCAGTTTAACTCTCTTAAGGATTGATTACAGCTGAGTACTAGCAAGATAATTGAGTTCCGTATTTATTTTTACTGCAAATTACTGTTCTATTTTGTTCCGCACTTTCTTTTGCTTTTATTATCAACTGTATGCAAGTTATATTGTAAATGCGCCGCCTTAGCCTCATCCCTACCTCGTCCGGGTTAGGTTCGGCACTTACTAGTACATGGTGTCGGTTGTACTGATACTGCACTCTGCACTTCCTGTGCAGATTTTTGAGCTGGTTGTGGCTGATCGAGAGATCGGGTGCAGGCACTCATCGAGGATACCCAAGGTAGTCCTGCAGACGTCTGCAGGCCCTGGCATCCCCTCCTATGTTCTTCATTTATATTTTGTTTTCTTTTGAGGCAGATGTACTTTACTTTCAGACCAATACTTGTAGATATTCACAGAATGTTCGTGGATTATGACACCAGTTTTTGGGTGGTAACAGTTTCGATTTTGTTAATAGTATAAGGTTAATCAGTTAATTATGTACTTCCGCTTTTATTTCCGTTGATTTAGTTTTGTTAAACTTTAATTATAAAATGAAAAGGAAAAAGGTGATTATAACTCTAATGTTGGCTTGCCTAGCGAGTGCGATGTTATGCGCCATCACGGTCCCGATGGTGGAAAATTCGGGCCGTGACAAGTTGGTATCAGAGCACTAGGTTGTCTAGGTCTCACAATTCACGAACATGCTTAATAGAGTCTGAGGGATTAGTACGAAGACGTCTGTGCTTATCCCCTAGAGGCTACATAGTTAGGAACAATTTCACTTCTACTCTTCTCTGTCGTACAATTTGATCTCTCAATACTAATTGAACTCTCTACTCTGTTCCTTCATAGATGGAGGGAACACGTACCGCTTCATCTGTTAATCAGCAGCCCTCGCCCTAGGTGGCAGCTCCTGTGAGGGGCAGAGGATGAGGCCGAGGCCGTGCTAGAGGTCGAGGTAGGGGCAAGGCTCAGCCTAGAGCTCGAGCAGCAGCACCAGCGGCGGAGCCTTAGGTAGAGTTATATGAGGAGGCTCCCAGCTAGACCGTTCCAGTAGGGCCAGCTCAGGTTTCATAGGGGTTTATAGCTACCCTGGTACTTCAGGATGCTTTGGTCCGTCTAGTGGGCCTTATGGAGTGTGTTACTCAGGCCAGTACATTCACTGTGGCACCAACCATCTCTCGGGCTGGGGGAGGAGCACAGACTCCCGCCACTCACACTCCGGAGCAGATGGTTCCCCTACTTCAGACTCCAGTAGCTCAACCAGGTTGGGTAGTTCTGTCGGGTGTTATAGCTCAGACTGGCGAAGGATCAGCTATATCTTCTGAGGCCTTATGGATATTGGAAAGGTTTACCAAGCTTTTCACCACTAACTATGGTGGAACATCTTCAAAGGATCCCCGGACTATCTGGATAGTTGTTACGAGGTGTTATGAAACATGGGGATAGTGGAGACCAATGGGTTCAACTTTGCTGCCTTTCAAATGTCAGGTTCTGCCAAGAAATAGTGGAGAGATTATTGTTTGGCCAGACCAGCTAGATCACCAGCTCTCACTTGGGATCAGTTCTCTCAGCTATTTATGGAGAAGTATCTTCCTATCACTTAGAGAGAGGACTATCGGAGGCAGTTCGAGTGCCTTCAGTAGGATTATATGACCGTCACTCAGTCCGAGACCAGATTTGTTGATTTGGCCCGTCATGCTCTTCTTATACTTCCCACCAAGAGAGAGAGAGAGAGAAAGGGTAAGGAGGTTTATCGAGAAGGTTTTAGCGGAGTGGTCAGGGGTCTGACAAGAGGCCTCGTCAATCCGGTGGATTCAGTGGGGCCTCATCTAGAGGTCTAGGTACTTTTGGTAGGGGCTATCCTCCCAGACTGTTTCATTCAGCACTTCAGACATCCTATGGAACTTTAGGGGGTCGTGATCCTTATGTACCTCCTTCAGGGCTGCCAACTTATAGTGCACCGCTAACTCCTATCAAAGCACCTCTGCTTCAAAGTTATTATCACGGCCAACCGGCTCGTCAGGGTCAGTCTCAGCTTTCTCAGCTGTAGTATCAAGATGGATGTTTTGAGTGTATGAGTATGGGAATATTCAGAGGACCTATTAGAGATTGGTGGTGTTCAGCCACAACAACAGAGTTCTCGTGCCATGATCCCGGCACTGCCCGCTCAGCCAGATAGAGATAGGGGTCAGCGAGCCAAAGGTATGGGTCATCCCGCTAGAGGTGGAGGTCAGGCCGTTAGAGGTGGCGGCCAGCCAGCAGGAGGCCATCCCAAAGATATGGTTCAGAGTGGTGGGGCCCAGTCCCGATGTTATGCTTTCCCAACCAGGCTTGAGGCTGAGTCCTTCGATGCTATTATTACATGTACTGTTTTGGTTTGCTGTAGAGATGTTTCTGTTCTATTTGATCCAGGGTCTACATACTCCTATGTGTCTTCTTATTTTGCTTCATATTTGGCTATGCCTCGTGATTCTTTGAGTGCTCCCCAATATATGTCCACACCGATGGGGGATTCTATTGTCGTAGATCGTGTCTATCGCTCGTGTGTGGTTATTATTGGGGGTCTTGAGACTAGCGTATATCTCCTACTTCTTGATATGGTTAATTTCGATGTCATTTTGGGGATGGATTGGCTATCACCTTATCATACTATATTGGATTTTCACGCCAAGACCGTGACCTTAGCATTGTCAGGGTTTCCTCGATTGTAGTGGAAAAGGACTACCTGGTCATTCTATCAGCAGAGTTATTTCTTATATGAAGGCTCGGCGTATGTTCGAGAAGGGGTGTTTGGCTTATTTGGCTTATGATCGTAATTCTAGTATGGAGGTTCCTTCTATGGATTTTTTACCAGTTGTTCGGGAGTTCCCAGAGGTATTTCCTATAGACCTGCCATGGATTCCACCCAACAGGGATATTAACTTTTATATTGATTTGGCTCTAGGCACTCAACCTATTTCTATTCTGCCATATCGTGTGGCCTCGCGAGAGTTGAAAGAATTGGAGTTGCAAGACTTGCTTGATAAGGGCTTTATTAGACCTAGTGTCTCACCCTGGGGTGCGCCGGTGTTGTTTGTAAAGAAGAAGGATGGGTCAATGAGGATGTGCATAGACTATCGGCAGTTGAACAAAGTAACCATCAAGAACAAGCATCCATTACCGATGATTGATGACTTATTTGATCAGCTTCAGGGTGCCAAGGTGTTTTCAAAGATTTATTTGAGGTTTGGCTACCATCAGTTGAGGATTAGAGCATCCGATGTCCCTAAAATAGCTTTTCGGACTCAATATGGCCATTATGAGTTCCTAGTGATGTCATTTGGCTTGACAAATGCCCCAGTAGCATTTATGGATTTGATGAACCAGGTGTTCAAGACCTACCTGGATTCCTTCGTGATTGTTTTAATTGAAGATATCTTGATCTACTCCTGCAGCTGAGAGGAGCATGAGAAGCATCTTCGGATGATTCTTCAGACTTTGAGAGACAACCAATTATATGCTAAATTTTTGAAATGTGAGTTTTTGTTAAGTTCAGTTGCTTCCTTGGGTCATGTTGTATCAGTAGAGAGAATTCAGGTAGATCCTAAGAAGATTGAGGCAGTCAAGGACTGGCCTAGACCCACATTAACTACAGAGATCCGAAGATTCTTGGGTTTGGCGGGTTATTATCGTCGGTTTATGGAGGGGTTTTCATCTGTAGCAGTCCCGATGACCAGGTTGACCCAGAAGGGTGCTCCGTTTAGGTGGTCGGATGTGTGTAAGATGAGCTTTTAGAAGCTTAAGGTAGCTTTGACTACAACATCAGTGTTGGTGTTGCCCACAGGTTTAGGGCCATATACAATATTATGCGACGCATCTCGTATTGAACTTGGTGTGGTATTGATGCAAGGCAACAATGTTATTGCATATGCATCACGGCAGTTAAAGATTCACGAGAAGAATTATCCATTCATGACTTGGAGCTAGTAGCCATTATTCACGTGCTGAAGATTTGGAGGAACTATTCATATGATGTGTCGTGTAAGGTGTTCACGGGCCATACGAGTTTGCAGTATTTGTTCAAATAAAAGGAGCTCAATTTGAGGTATAAAAGGTGGTTGGAGCTATTGAAAGATTACGACATCACCATCTTGTATCATTCCGGGAAGGCAAATGTGGTGGCCGATGCTTTGAGTAGGAAGTCAGCTAGTATGGGTAGCCTTGCGTATATTCCAGTCAGTGAGAGACCGCTTGCATTAGATGTTCAAGCTTTGGCCAATCAGTTCATGAGGTTGGATGTTTCTGAGCCCAGCCATGTTCTAGCTTGTACAGATGGTAGATCTTCCTTGTTTGAGCGTATCAGGGAGCGGCAGTATGATGATCCTCATTTGCTTGTCCTTAGGGACACAATGCAGCATGGTGATGCCAAGTAGGTTACATGTGGAGATGATGGATTTTTTAGGATGCAGGGTTGTGTTTATGTGCCTAATATAGATGGGCTTTGTGAGTTGATCCTGGAGGAGGCCCACTGTACTCGATATTCGATTCATCCGGGCGTCGCTAAGATGTATCAGGACTTGCGGCAGCATTATTGGTAGAGAAGGATGAAGAAGGATATTGTAGCATATGTAGCTCGGTGTTTAAATTGTCAGCAAGTAAAGTACGAGCATCAGAGACATGGTGGTTTGCTTCAGAAGATTGAGATTCCTAAGTGGAAGTGGGAGCGTATCACTATGGATTTCGTTCTTGGACTCCCACAGACTCAGAGGAAGTTCGATAAAGTATGGGTTGTTGTGGATAGGCTGACTAAGTCAGTGCATTTCATTCCCGTGGCAGTTTCCTATTGTTCGGAGTTTTTAACAGAGATCGATATACCGTTAGATTTTTCGTTCGCCTTCATGGTGTGCCCGTGTCTATCATTTGTGATCGAGGTACGTAATTTACCTCATATTTCTGGAGGGCAGTACAACGTGAATTGGGTACGTGGGTCGAGTTGAGCACAACATTTCATCCTCTAACGGACGGACAGTTCGAGCGTTCTATTCAGATCTTGGAGGATATGCTTCGCGCCTGTGTTATTGACTTTGGAGGTTCTTGGGATCAGTTCTTGCCATTAGCAGAGTTTGCCTACAACAACAGTTATTAAACGAGCATCTAGATGGTTCCTTATAAGGCATTATATGGTAGACGGTGTCGATCGCCAGTTGGGTGGTTTGAGCCGGGGGAGGCTCGGTTATTGGGTACAAATTTAGTGCAGGATGCCTTGGATAAGGTTAAGATCATTCAAGATAGACTTCGTACAGCACCGTCCAGGAAAAAGAGTTATGCCGACCGTAAGGTTTGTGATGTGGCATTCATGGTCGCAGAGAGAGTGTTGCTTCGGGCGTCACCCATGAAGGGTGTGATACGGTTTGGGAAGAAGGGCAAGTTAAGCCCTAGTTTCATTGGGCCTTTTGGGATTCTTCGGAGAGTGGGTGAAATGGCTTACAAGCTTTCGTTGCCACCAAGTTTATCAACAGTACATCCAGTGTTCCATGTGTCCATGCTTCGAAAGTATCATGGCGATCCATCCCACGTGTTAGACTTCAGCACTGTCCAGTTAGACAAGGATTTGACCTACGAGGAGGAGCCGGTAGCTATTCTAGACCGGCAGGTTCGTCAGTTGAGATCAAAGAGTTATCCTTTGGTTCGTGTGCAGTGGAGAGGTCAGCCTATTGAGGCAGCTACCTGGAAGTCCGAGTCTGATATGCGGAGCAGATATCCCCATCTTTTCACTGGCTCAAGTACTTTCCTATGTCCGTTCGAGGACGAACGGTTGTTTTAGAGGTGGAGAATGTGATGACCCAAAAAGTCGTCATCTGTTTTAGAACCTGATTCTGTGTTTCGAGGCCTTAAAAATCTCATGTATCTCTCTTCGAATTGCGTTCATAGTAGGGGCGTAATTCCAGAAAGCCTTTATTTGGAAAATTTATGAAATAACAATTTTTGGCCTAAAAAGTTAATTTTTGTTGACTTCGGTCAACATTTTGGGTAAAGGAAAATATGGGACCTGGGCATATGCCCAGAATCGAATTCCGAGGTCCCAAGCTCGAGAAATGAATTTTTGGTGAAAATTGTAAGACTAAAATTATAATGATTTAAAGAAATTGATTAATAATTGATCTCGTTGGTATCGGGCCCGTATGCTGCTTTCGGAGCTCGGTACATGTTAGTATGATATCTAAGTCATATCTGTGAAATTTGGTGAAAATGGAGTTTATTTAACGTGATTTGTATCTTTGGATGAAAAGTTAGAAATTTTAAAACTCTTTTGAAGATTTCATGCAATTGAATATTAAATTTGTAGTTCTAGGTGTTATTTTGGCGATTTGATCGCACGAGCAAGTTCATATGATATGTTAAGACGTGTGTGCGTGTTTGGTTTGGAGCCCCGATTGCTCGAGTAAGTTTTGGATAGGCTATGGGATGTCTAGACTTAGGAAAAGACCTGGTGTTGGATATTGCAGAAATTGCAGGTCTCAGCTCTTAGGAGTGCGGCCGCGGAGTGAAATTCATGGACCGCG
Source organism: Nicotiana sylvestris (assembly GCF_000393655.2). Classification (NCBI taxonomy): domain Eukaryota; kingdom Viridiplantae; phylum Streptophyta; class Magnoliopsida; order Solanales; family Solanaceae; genus Nicotiana; species Nicotiana sylvestris. Next base: position 166,675,665 of record NC_091059.1, read on the forward strand.
GAAGAAGAATGCATCCGCATGGGAACTTCGCGGACCGCAGGTTGAAGAACGTGGCCGCGGTGGGGGATTCACGGATGCGGTAGGGTAAGGGTCAGTTTCGCGGTTGCACCCATAATTTTGTGGACCATAGTAGAGGTTTGCAGCCGCGCCTGGAATTTAGCGGACCGTGTAGTGAGGATCCGGGGTGCTATATAAACCGGACTTTTCATTCATTTTTCACTTTTTTAAAACCCTAAAACTTTAGAGGCAATTTTTCAAATACTTTTTCTTCCCCAAATCATAGGTAAATGATTCTTAACTTGTTTCTTTTAATCTTTTACTTCTTTTCACAAGATTTCATCCTATAATCTAGGATTTTCATGGTGGAATTGGGGATTTTTGAGTAGAACTTAAGAAATTCAAAATTTGGGGATTTAGACCTCAAATTGAGGTCGGATTCCAAAACCAATTGTATATCTGGGCTCGTGGGTGAATAGGTGAATGGGTTTTGGTCCGAACCTCGAGTTCTGACCAAGCAAGTCGGGGTCGATTCTTGACTTTTTGGGAAAAATATTGGGAAACTTATAATTTTGTACTGGAATTGATTTATTTTAGCAATAATTGATGTTATTAAGTTAATTATGACTAGATACGAGTGGATTGGAGGTGGAATCGAGAGGTAAAAGCAGTAATGGAGCTTTGAATTGCCCATTGAATTGAGGTAAGTGTTTTGTCTAACTTTGACTCGAGGGATTAGGGATCCCTAACTTAGTTGCTATGTGAAATTCCATGTGTTTGGCATATAGGTGTGGTGACGAGTACCTATGCGCCGCCAAATTATTTGTTTAGCTTGTTCCCTTCCCCGTTCCTAATATATTGTCTTCCTATCCTAATTGCTACATGCTTATTGTGCTTCCATGTCTAATTGTTTCTTGTTAGATGTAGTTTTCTTTATTGAAGGTATTATTTGTTCCGTAGTTTCATTTTATTACATTATTGGTTCAAGTTGGCTTGTTGGTGTTTCATGATACATTTTGGTTCGTTTCGATGTGCAATAATAATTGATAAGATTTCATAATTGTGTAGTCTTGTGTTTGACTTGGTTTGAGGTTCAAATATTATGGAGGGTTTTTGAGCTAAACTGTGAAATTTATATTTTTATTGTATGATTGGTACTGATATGGTAGGATCGGGTTGCACGCTGTGACATGAGTAATAAGGGTGAAATGTGATTGTCTGGTGGGATAGGTTGCGCGCCGCAATAAGGAGTAATAAGGGTGGATAGGTGGGATCGGCTTGCATGCTGCAACATAAGGAATAACGGTGATATATTAGGGAGTATTAATGGTGGACTGGTGAAATCGGGTTGCACGCCACAACAATGAGTAATAAGGGTGAATGTTCTTATTGTTATTGATTATATGGTGGGATCGGGATGCGCACCGCATCATTTTGTTGTTTATGTATTTTTCCTCTATTGTGATTCTATTTTGTAGCATTATAACTCTCTTAAAGATTGGTTATAGCTGAGTACTGGCAAGATAATTGATATCCTGTTTGGCCAAGCTTCTTTTTGGCCAAAAGTGCTTTTTTGCTAAAATCACTTTTGGCCAAAAATTGAGGTGTTTGGCCTAGCATTTGGAAGGAAAAAAAAGGCTTTTGAGGAGAAGCAAAAGCAGTTTTGGAGAAGCAGAAAAAAGTAGCTTCTCTCCAAAAGCACTTTTTTGAGAAGCACTTTTTGAGAAAAATACACTTAGAAGCAGTTTTTTAAAGCTTGGCCAAACACTAATAACTTCTCAGAAGTGCTTTTCAAACTAATTATCCAAACACAAACTACTTCTTACCAAAAGTACTTTTGAGAAAAGCACTTCTCAAAATAAGCTGATTTTTGCAGCTTGGCCAAATGTGCTATGGGTTTCGTATTTATTTTTACTGCAAATAACTATTCCATTTCGTTATATACTTCTTTTTGCTTTATTATCAACTATATGCAGGTTATATTGTAAATGCCCCACCTTAGCCTCATCACTACCTCATCGGGGTTAGGCTCGACACTTACTAGTACATGGGGTAGGTTGTACTGATACTGCACTCTGCACTTTCTATGCAGATTTTAGAACTGGTTGTGACTGATCGAGAGATTGGGTGCAGGAATTCATCCAGGAGACCCAAGGTAGTCCTGTAGGCGTCCGCAGGCCCTGACGTCCCCTCCTATGTTCTACATTTTTGTTTTATTTTCTTTCGAGACAGATGTACTTTTCTTTTAGACCAATACTTGTAGATATTCATAGAATGTTTGTGGATTGTAACACCAGTTTCTGGGTACTAATAGTTTCAGTTTTGTTAATAGTATAAGGTTAATTAGTTAATTATGTACTTCCGCTTTTATTTCCGTTGATGTAGTTTTGTTAAATTTTAATTATAAAAATGAAAAGGAAAAAGGTGATTATAACTCTTATGTTGGCTTGCCTAGCGAGTGCAATGTTAGGCACCATCACGGTCCCGACGATGGGAAATCCGGGTCGTGACAAAAGTTCAACCCCTTTTGAAGACCAACAGTTCTTCAGGATCAATAGTTGTGTTATTCATCATGGTTTTACGGTGTCCATATTAATACTATGAGTTTTTTTATTAATTTTTAAATTATCGTGTTCAAATATATAGTTATGCACTTATATTGATGTCACGACCCAGAATTTCCACCAACGGGACCGTGATGATGCCTAACATCACACTCGCTAGGCAAGCCATTGTTAAAATTTTATTTACCATATTCCTTTACATTTCATAGATTAAAATTTAATAAGCTAAATCAAGTTGAAGTAAATGCGGAAATATGTATATGACCTTTTATCTATATACTATTAACAATACCATAATTGTTACTACCCAGAATCTGGTGTCGCTATTTACAAACATACTATAAATTACTACAAATATCGGTCTGAAAGAAATTACATCTGTTTTGAAATGAAAGAAAAACAGAAATTTAAAAATATAGAAGGGGATGCCAGGGCTTGGGGGAAGGGGATGCCAGGGCTTGGGGGCGCCAACATGACTACCTTGGATCTCCAAACTGTGAACATGCAGCCAATCTTTCAATCAGCCACTACCTGCTCCGAAATCTGCACAGAAAGTGCAAAGTGCAGTATCAGTAGAACCGACCCCATGTACTGATAAGTGTCGAGCATAACTTCGACGAGGCTCCGGCGGGGCAATTACAATATAACTTGCATAAAGTATGTAATAAAGCGAAAAAGAAGTATGGAACTAGCTTAAACCAATAATATGAAACAATGAAACCACGTAATATCGAATACTTTTTACAACGAAAGCAATATCCGACAAGTAGCAACTAATCATGGAAATATCAACAAAACATGTAGCAGTTAAAGCAGGGAACAATCAAAACAGATAAACTGGCAGCGCATAGGTACTCGTCACCTCACCAATACACCACACACATAGATTTTCACATAGCAGTTAAGTCGGGGATCCTTAATCCCTCGAGTCGAAGTTGGACAAAACACTTACGTCGATCCACAAGACACTCACTGCTCAATTACCACTTTTCCTCTAGTTTCCACCTCCGAACCACTCGTATATAATCATAATTAACTTAATAACATCAAATATCTCTAGAGAAATCAATTCCAATACATAATTATAAGTTTCCTAACATTTCCCCCCAAAAGTCAAAAATCGACCCCGGGCCCTCTTGGTCAAAACTCGAGGTTCGGACTAAAACCCATTCACCCATTCACCTCCGAGCCCAAATATGTAATTAGTTTTGGAATCCAACCTCAATTTGAGAATTTGAGGTCTAAATCCTCAAATTTCGAAATCCCTAATTTATACCCAAAAGTTTCCAATTTCACCATGAAAACCTTAGATTCTCGGTTGAAGTTTTGTAAAATGAAGTGAAAGATTGAAAGAAATGAGTAAGGAATCACTTACCTATGATTTGGGGAAGAATTGGTCTTTGGAAAATCGCCTAGAGGGTTTTTTTGTTTTGAAAATTTGAAGAATGATTGAAAAATCCCATCTAAGCCTTTTTACACAGCTGCAGATATCGCATTTGCAACTTGAGCTTCACAACTACGAAGCTTGCAAATGCGAGAAAGGTATCGCAAATGCGAACCTGTCGCATTTCTACTTCTATTGCAAATGTGAACTAATTGTTCACAAATGCGAAAGACCCCTTCCCTAGACCAACTTCGCAAATGCAAAGGATTGTTCGCATTTGCTAACACAGGCTGGCCCAGCTTATCTTCGCCTTTGCGATGAGAAGCTCACAAATGCCCATTGCAAATACGACCTCAACAGTAATCGCAAATGTAAACCTCGACCTCGCAACATAGATGAAGAACACCAGCAACATAGATGAAGAACACCAGCAACTTTTCTAAGTTCCAAATCATTCCGTAGCCTATCCGATACTCACCCAAGCCCCCGAGGCTCCAAACCAAACATGCACACAAGTCTTAAAATATCATACGAATTTGCTTGCGCGATATGATCGCCAAAATAACTCCTAGAACTACGAATTTAACACCAAATCACATGGAATTCTTAAGAAGAATTTGAAATTTCTATTTTCTCAACTGGACGTCCGAATCACGTCAAATCAGCTCCGTTTTTACCAAATTTCACAAATAGGATATTAATATCATAGCGGACCTGTACCAGGTTCTGAAACCAAAATACAGGCCCGATACCAACAAGATCAATCATTAACCAAATTCTTTAAAGCATTATAATTTTAGCCTTACAATTTTCATCAAAAATTCATTTCTCGGGCTAGGGACCTCGGAATTCGATTCTGAACATATGCCCAAGTCCCATATTTTACTACGGACCCACCAGGACCGTCAAAACATGAGTCTGGGTTCGTTTACTCAAAATGTTGACTGAAGTCAACTAAAATTAACTTTTTAGGCCAAAAATTATTATTTCATCAATTTTTCACAGAAAAACTTTCCGGAAACGCGCCCGGACTGCGCACACAAATTGAGGAGGAATAAAATAAGGTTTTGAAGGCCTCGGAACATGGAATCAAGTTCTAAAACATAAGATGACCTTTTGGGTTATCACATTCTCCACCTATAAAACAACCGTTCATCCTCAAACAGACATAGAAAAGTACCTGAGCTAGTGAAAAAGTGGGGATATCTGCTTCGCATATCAGACTCGGACTCCCAGGTAGCTGCCTCAATAGGCTGACCTCTCCACTGCACTCTAACCGAAGGATAACTCTTCGATCTCAATTGACGAACCTGCCTATTTAATATGGCTATCGGCTCCTCCCCGTTGGTCAAATCCTTGTCCAACTAGACAGTGCTGAAATCTAACACGTGGGATGGATCGCCGTGATACTTCCAAAGCATGGACACATGAAACACTAGATGTACCACTGATAAACCTGGTGGCAACGCAAGCCTATAGTCCACCTCTCCCACTCGATCAAGGATCTCAAAAGGTCCGATATACCTAGGGCTTAACTTGACCTTCTTTCCAAACCTTATTACGCCCTTCATGGGCAATACCCGAAGTAGCACTCTTTCTCCGACAATGAACAATATATCACTAACCGTTTTGTCAGCAAAACTTGCCTAGACTGAGCTGTACGAATTCTATTTTGTACGATCTTAACCTTATCCAATGCATCCTGTACCAAATTTGTACCCAATAACTGAGCTTCCCCTAGCTCAAACCACCCAACTGGCGATCGACACCATCTACCATATAATGCCTCATAGGGAGCAATCTGGATGCTCGATTGATAACTGTTGTTATAGGCAAACTCCGCTAACGGCAAGAACTGATCCGAAGAACCTCCAAAGTCAATAACACAGGCGCGAAACATATCCTCCAAGATCCAAATAGTATGCTCGGACTGTCCATCCGTCTGAGAATGAAATGCTGTGCTCAAATCGACCCACGTACCCAACTCACACTGTACTGCCCTCCAGAAGTGTGAGGTCAACTACGTACCTCGATCAGAAATGATAGACACAGGCATACCGTTAAGACGAATGATCTCACGGATATAAATCTCTACCAACCGCTCCAGAGAATAGGAAACTGCCATAGGAATAAAATGCGCTGACTTGGTCAGTGTATCCAAAACGACCCAAATCACATCAAACGTCCTCTGAGTCCGTGGGAGTCCAACAAGGAAATCCATAGTTATACGCTCTCACTTCCACTCAGAAATCTCTATCTTCTGAAGCAAACCACCAGGTCTCTGATGCTCGTACTTTACTTGCAGACAATTTAGACACTGAGCTACATATGCAACTTTATCCTTGTTCATCCTACTCCACCAATAATGTTGCTGCAAGTCCTGATACATCTTAGCGGCACCCGGATGAATAGAATACCAGGCATTGTGGGCCTCCTCTAGAATCAACTCCTGAAGTCCATCCATATTAGGTATACAAACACCACCATCCATCCTCAAAACTCCATCATCTCCAACCGTAACCTACTTGGAATCACCGTACCGCACTGTGTCCCTAAGGACAAGAAAATGAGGGTCATCATACTACAGATCTCTAATGCGCTCAAATAAGGAAGACCGAGCAATTGTGCAAGCTAAAACACGACTAGGCTCAGAAACATCCAACCTCACAAACTGATTGGCTAAGTCCTGAACATCTAATGCAAGCAGCCTCTCACCAACTGGAATGTACACAAGGCTGACCATACTAGCTGACTTCCTACTCAAAGCATCAGCCACCACATTGGCCTTCCCGGGATGATACAAGATGGTGATATCATAGTCTTTCAATAGCTCCAACCACTTTATCTGCCTCAAATTGAACTCCTTCTGCTTAAACAAATATTGCAAACTCTTATGATCCGTGAACACCTCACACGACACGCCATATAGATAGTGCCTCCAAATCTTCAGTACGTGGACAATGGCTGCCAACTCTAGGTCATGACCTATATAATTTTTTTTTGTGAATCTTCAACTGCCACGAAGCATATGCAATAACCTTGCCTCCCTGCATCAATACCTCACCAAGTCCAGTACGTGATACGTCACAATATACAGTATAAGGCCCTGATCCCATGGGCAACACCAACATTGGTGTCGTAGTCAAAACTGTCTTGAGCTTCTGAAAGCTCGCTTCACACTCGTCTGACCATCTGAATGGGGCAACCTTCTAGGTCAACCTGGTAAATGGGGCTGCTATAGATGAAAACGCCTCCACAAACCGATGGTAATAACCCGCCAATCCTAAGAAACTATAGATCTCCATGGCTGAAGTAGGTGTAGGCCAATTCTGAACGACCTCAATCTTCTTAGGATCCACCGGAATACCCTCTGCAGATACAACGTGATCTAAGAAAGCAAATGAACTCAACCAAAACTCACATTTTAAAAACTTAGCATGTAACTTTCTGTCTCTCAGAGTCTGAAGTATGATCCAAAGATGTTGCTCATGCTCCTCTCGACTGTGGGAGTAGATCAAGATATCATCAATGAAAATAATCACAAAGGAATCCAGGTAAGGCTTGAACACCTGGTTCATCAAATCCATAAATGCTTTTGGGGTATTTGTCAGCTAAAATGACATCACTAGAAACTCAAAATGCCTATACCGAGTCCAAAAAGTTGTCTTAGGGACATCGGATGCCCTAATCCTCAACTGATGGAAGCCAGACCTCAAATCGATCTTCAAAAACACCTTGGCACATTGAAGCTGATCAAATAAATCATCAATCCTCGACAATGGATACTTGTTCTTGATGGTGACTTTGTTCAACTGCCGATAGTCTATATACATCCTCATCGATCCATCCTTCTTCTTTACAAATAACACCGGTGCACCCCAAGGTGAGACACTATGTCTAATAAAGCCCTTATCAAGCAAATCTTGCAATTTCTCCTTCAATTCTTTAAACTCTGGCGGGGCCATGCGATATGGCAGGGTAGAAATGGGCTGAGTGCCTGGAACCAAATCAATACAGAAATCAATATCCCTCTCGGCTGGCATCCCCGGTAGATCTGAAGGAAATACCTCTGGAAACTCCCGAACAGCTGGTACAGAATCCATGGAAGGAACTTCCGCACTAGAATCACGGACATAAGCCAAATAATCTAAACACTCCTTCTAGACCCTATTGGTAGAATGACCAGGAGTCCCTCTCCACTCTAATCGGGGCAACCTCGACAATGCTAACGTCACGGTCTTGGTGTGATAGTCCAATATAGCATGTTAAGGTGGCAGCCAATCCATCCCCAAAATAACATCAAAATCAACCATATCGAGAAGTAGGATATCTATGCTAGTCTCAAGACCCCCAATAATAACCACACACAAATTATAGATACGATCTACAAAAATAGAATCCCCCACCGGTGTGGACACATACATGGGAGAACTCAAAGAATCATGAGGCACAACCAAATATGAAGCAAAGTAAGATGACACATAGGAGTATGTAGACCCCGGATCAAATTGAACTGAAGTATCTCTACTGCAAACTAAAACAATAATTGTGATAACAACATTGGATGATTCAGCCTCAGGCCTGGCTAGGAAAGCATAACAATGGGGCTAGGCCCTACCACTCTGAACCATATCCCTAGAAAGGCCTCCTGTTGGCCGGCCTCCACCTCTAGCGGCCTGACCTCCACTAACGGCCTGACCTCCACCTCTAGCAGCCTGACCTCTACCTCTGGCTCATTGACCCCTACCTCTAGTTGGCTGAGCGGGCGGTGCCGGAATCATGGCGCGAGAACCCTGATGCTGTGAATGAACACCCACTAATCTCGGACAGGTCCTCTGGATATGCCCATACTCACCACACTCGAGACATCCATCCTGATACTGCGGCTGTAGAAACTGAGACTGACCTTGACGGGGTGACTAACCGCGATAATAACTCTGAAGAGGAGGTGCTCTGATAGGTGCTGGTGGTGCACTATAAGATGGCTGCCCTAAAGGAGGTACATAAGAACCACTACTCCCTAAAGCTTCATGGGAAGTCTGAAGTGTTGAATGAAACGGCCTAGGAGGATGACCCTTACCAAAAGTACCCCGACCTCTAGATGAAGTCCCACTTAATCCACCAGAGTGACACAGCCTCTTGTCAGATCCCTGACCACTCCCCTAAGATAGAACCATCTCAACTCGTCTGGCCACATTGGCTGCATCCTGGAAAGAAATATCACTCCCTATCTCCTTAGCCATCTACAATCTGATAGGTTGAGCAAGTCCCTCAATAAACCTCCTCTCTCTCTCTCTCTCTCTCTCTCTCTCTCTCTCTCTCTCTCTCTCTCTCGGTAGGAAGTATAAGAAGAGCATGACGGGCCAAATCAACAAATCTAGTCTCATACTAAGTGACAGTCATAGAACCCTACTGAAGGCGCTCGAACTACCTCCGATAGTACTCTCTCTAAGTGATAGGAAGATACTTCTCCAGAAATAGCCCAGCTGGCCTAGCCAAACAAAAATCCCTCTACCATTTCTTGGTGGAACCTGACAGGCGAAAGGCAGCAAAGTCGACCCTATTGGTCTCCGTTATCCCCATGTTTTATAACACCCCGTGACAGCTTTCCTGATAGTCCTAGGGATCCTATAAAGATGTACGACCATAGTGAGTGGTGAAAAGCTTGGTACACCTATCCAATCTCCAGAAAGCCTTATAAGACATAGCTGATCCATCGTCGGTCTATGCTGCAACACCCGATGGAACTACCCCAACTGGCTGAGCTGCTCGAGTCTGAAACTGGGGAGCCATCTGCTTCGGAGTGTGAATAGCGGGGAGTCTGGGCTCCTCCCCTAGCCTGAGAGACGGCTGGTGCTACAGAAAATGTGTCGGCCTGAGCAACACTCTCCATAAGGCCTACTAGACGGACCAAAACATCCTGAAGTACCAGGGTAATGACGAACCTCTCTGGAACCTGAGCTAGTCCAGCTGGAACATTCTGAGCTGGAGCCTCCTCATCAAACTCTACCTGAGGCTCCGTCGTTGGTGCTACTGCTCGAGCTCTTGCCTAAGCCTTGCCCCTGCCTCGGCCTCTGCCCCTCTTAGGAGCTGCCACTAGGGGCTCTGGCAGCTGCTCAGTTGATGAAGCGGTACGTGTTCTAGCCATCTGCAAAGGACCAAGAGTAGAGATTTCGATTAGCATTAAGAGATCAAATCACACGATAGAGAAGAATAGAAGTGAAATTGCTCGTAAACTCTGTAGCCTCTGGGGAATAAGCATAGACGTCTTTGTACTGATCCCTCAGAGTCTACCTAGATTGTTCGTGAATTATGAGAAATAGGCAACCTAGTGCTCCGATACCAACTTGTCACGATCCAGAATTCCCACCAACGAAAAGCGGTAAAATTATAAAACTTCATTCGAATTATACTACTTAGTGAGACCAATCCAAAGTATACTAATGAACACCTATAACCAGCTTAAACCAATAATATGAAACAATGAAACCAAAACACTTACCTCGATCCACAGGCCACTCACTGCTCAATTATTGCTTTTTCTCTAGTTTCCACCCCCGAACCACCTGTATTTAATCATAATTAACTTAATAAATTCAATTATCGCTAAAGAAATCAATTCCAATACATAATTATAAGTTTTCCAACATTTCCCCCAAAAAGTTAAAAATTGACCCCAGGCCCGCTTGGTCAAAACTCGAGGTTCGGACCAAACCCATTAACTCATTCACCCCCGAGCCCAAATATGTAATTAGTTTTGGAATCCGACCTCAATTCAAGGTCTAAACCCCCAAATTTTTAAATCCCTAATTTCTGCTCAAAAATTCCCAATTTCACAATGAAAACCTTAGATTATAGGTTGAAATCTTATAAAATGAAGTGAAAGATTTAAAGAAATGAGTTAGGAATCACTTACCTATGATTTGGGGAAGAATTGGTCTTTGAAAAATCGCCTAGAGGGTTTTTTGTTTTGAAAATTTGAAGAATGATTGAAAAATCCCGTCTAAGCCCCCTTTACACAGCTGCAGATGTCGCATTTGCGACCTGAGCTTCGCTATTGCGAAGCTTGCAAATGCGAGAAAGGTATCGCAAATGCGAACCTGTCATATTTCTACTTCTTTCGCAAATGGGAATTAATTGTTCGCAAATGCGAAGGACCCCTTCCCAGACCAACTTCGCAAATGCGAAGGATTGTTCGCATTTGCGAACATAGGCTGACCCAGCTTCTCTTCGCATTTGCGATGAGAAGCTCGCTAATGCGACCTCAATAGTAATCGCAAATGCGAACCTTGACCTCGCATTCGCGAGGTCTGAGGCCTGCAACATAGCTGAAGAATACCAGCAACTTTTCTAAGTTTCAAATCACTCCGTAGCTCCGAAACTCACTCGAGCCCTCGGGGCTTCAAATTAAACATGCACACAAGTCTTAAACATCATAAGAATCTGCTCGCGTTATTAAATCACCAAAATAACACCTAGAACTACGAATTTAGCACCAAATCACATGGAATTCTTAAGAAGACTTTGAAATTTCTATTTTCTCAACCGGACGTTCGAATCACGTCAAATCAGTTCTGTTTCTTATCAAATTTCACAGATGTGATATTAATATCATAACGGGCCTGTACCAGGATCCGGAACTAAATACGGGCCCGATACACAAGATCAAACATTAATCAAATTCTTTAAACCATTATAATTTCAGCCTTACAATTTTTATCGAAAATTCAATTCTCGGGCTAGGAACCTCGAAATTCGATTCCGGGCATACGTCCAGGTCCCATATTTTACTACGGCCAACATGACTATTAAAATACGGGTCCAAGTCCGTTTGCTCAAAATGTTGACCGAAGTCAACTAAAATTAATTTTTTAGGCCAAAAATTATTATTTCATCAATTTTTTACATAAAAGCTTTCCGGAAACGCGTCCGGACTGCGCAGGCAAATCAAGGAGGAATAAAATGAAGTTTGGAAGGCTTCGGAACATAGAATCAAGTTCTTAAACATAAGATGACCTTTTGGGTCATCACAATTGATACTACTTTACGTTAAAAAAAAGTTAAGCTCCCATGAATTCAGAATTCAAGATCCACCACACTGTTCTTAAGTGAAATTGCCCATTCCTTATTCAAGAACGGTAAAATCTATGTCAATTGTCAAACCCCTCAACTAATTATCACACTTTTAAATAATATTGGGCCCCGCTCCAACTTAAGGTGCGAATATTGCAACTCCTATATAAATTTTTTGAAGGTAATGAATTGCTCATTCCTACAAAAATTACAAGCAGAACCAAAGCTAGCTTGACCAAAAAGAAAAAAAACCCTCCCATCCGCAATGGATTTCCTTGAATACTCTCCTCTTCTATTGATAATTTTTTGTTTCACTTATTTTATTACATGGTACCTACGACATAGATGGACAAAAACATCGTCAGAACCAACAAATTGGCCATTCATCCGGATGTTACTAGAACTTATTATGAATCTTCATCGTATGCATGAATATATGACTCAGATACTTATAGAAGTTGGGGCCACTTATGAGTTCCAAGGTCCTATGTTTGCCAACTTGGACATGTTTTTACTTGTGATCCTTCAAATATTCATCATATTGTTTAACCAAAAAATAGAATTTCAGTCAAAGTTAGAATTTAGAAGAACGCAGGTTACTGATAATCAAAAGAATATGTAGAAGAAAGTAATTTAGAGTAACCAGAGTGTAATCAGGAGAAAAACAAGTGAATCAAAGTATATTCCGATTGTGTCTTGTGTTTACAAGTGACCAGATACCTCCCTTTTATAGGTATCATGAAGATATGCGTTTCCTCCAAATCATAATGAGCCTATTATGAATAATTAAAGACATTGAATGCTACGTTACACAATCATTGTAATCAATTCAAATTCGCTAACGTATCCAGTATTTAATGTCTGTCGAATTCCGTATCTGCGCTCTTTATTATGGTCAGATCCATTCCTTTTGATAAATAATTTAAATAGGTACGGGCACTGAATCCATTCCTTTGGGAAGTGGATTTCATTAAAACGAGAATTTTTGTCACCATTAATGCTATGACAAAATTGACATTTCAATTGTCACTTCCATTTAATATTTCGTACACGTATCAATTTTCCATTGGCTCTGCAGTTTTTGCAGCCTTTTTCAAGGTTTTTACAGTTCCACTATTAACGAAATGCCAGTTATCATAATTATGGTCTTTCCACCTCCGCACTTTTACTTTTGGCAGTTGCTTATCGGTATAAATATAATTTTTTTCCCTTGTCTTTTATCACATAAATCTTGTTGAACACTTATTTCTCCAAATCTCTGTTGACTTCTTCCTTAAATCATTCCTCTTCGATATGTCTTCTCCAAGCCCTAACCCTGAGAGAGTTTTCATTACTGACTCCTTCCCCAATGCCCCTGTTAGGCACAGAAGGGGAGGTAGACTTCGTAGTTTAGGATCTACTCGAGGTGGTTCGTCTATGCCTTCTTCTGATTCTGGTCCTTCCTATAGAACCAGAGGTTCCCTTTCTCACAAATCTTCTTCTAGGGGTAAAGATCATTCTGAACCTTTACGCAAACCTTAAGTAGATGAGATAGTCCCTTCAGAATTGTCTTTTTACCATGACATGGAATCTCTTAGAAACCAGGTTTCTGCATTAGATCGTATCGATACTTACCCTACTCAAATTACAGAGGTTTTGACTCCTGTGATTCGTAAGAACTGTCATTGGAGTAATGATTTTCCCATTATTATCCCTAATCCGAATCAGAGAATTACTTCCTATTTAACTGTGTTCTCTTTTGTTTACACTTACATTTTACTTTAGGTTTTGGACCAGCAATCAACCCAGTCATTCTTGAATTATGCCGTTTCTTCAATGTCTGCTTGGGTCAAATTAGCCCAATCATATGGAGGGTTGTTGCCTGTTGAAGGCATTTAGCCACTAAAGCTGAAGCTCCTTTTACTTTCCCTCACTTGATTCATCTTTACTCACCTAAGCTTTTTCGTAATGGTATTTTTACACTAGTAGCCAGGAGTAAGAGGGTTTTGGTAGCCTTGAAGATGACAAGGATCGTGGCTGGTATGCCCGATTTATTGCTGCCCCCACTGTTGGTTTAGTGGGTAAAGATAATGTTCCCTTCCCTGAGAAGTGAAATTTTGCACGTAGGTCTTTTATCCCTCTCGTACCTTATTCTTTCAAGTTTATCAGCTTTTCTAATTTTACCTCTCCCCCTTTTTTTAGCAACCATGGGAGTTGTAGGGGATGTTCCCAATTTTCATGATTGGGTAGATAAATTGCTGAAGATCGCGCCAATGGACGGTAGATCTTGGAAAACACTTTCTAACCGCTTTGGTTGGAAGGTAAAAACTCATGGTAAGAGTTCACATTTTGTTCTTTTCGTGCCTATATTCTCCTTTATTGTTTTAACTTTTATCCTTTTTTTGTCATGATTTGCTATTCGAGGGGTTACTGCTGAAGCAATTGCAGCCTCTCGTGTCTCTTTGGGGACTCGTACTCCTTCGGGAACCCGTATCTCTTTAGAGAGAGCCCGAGAAATAGTCTTGGGTTCCTCTTCTGCGAAAAGGAAGGCTGCTGAAGAGAAAAATTCTGAAGAAGAGGAAAATGAGAGTTCCTTGATAACGAGGTCACAAGTTAGGAGACGCATCATTTCCGATGACGAAGCTGAAGTTTTGGTTTCTCTTACCGAACCTGTTGAAACCCTAATAATAATTCCTGATGATGACATCACTCCCCGCGATACTCGTGAGTCTATCAACCAACTTTTCATCAGTGGATTTGGTCGTGAAGATGTCGGGCTTGTTTTAGACGAAGTACCTTTATCGTCTTTTTCATTACCCGTGCCTGTGATTCCTTCTTTACCGGCCCCATCTATTTTTGTTCCTTCTTCTACTGCTCTCACCTCTTCTCCGGCTCCTCATTTGACTATTCCCCCTCCTATAGTTCATCATATTGAAACGGGGTCTTCAAGTAGAAGTGCCGCTATGAGGCGGGTAACTATTGAAATTCCTGCTGAGAACAACCTTTTGAGAAAGTCAGGTCAGGCGGATGTATGGCTGGAGCCTCTTATTGGCCCAATTGAAAAAGCAAAGTTGGAGAGCCACAGTTCCTTGACATTAATGAATGATATCGTGCATGCCATTCTGAAGGTATTTTCCTTCTCTCCCTTTTTTACTTTGCAAAATTTTTCATCTTTGGGATTCTTACTTCTTCTCTTTTTTTTAGGCCAATCTTAACGGCACAGAATTGATGAAAAGAATTGCTCCTTTGGAGAAGATAGCATGCGACTCTCAATTGGAAGCAACCAATTTGAAGGGGCAATTTGAGAGTGCTCAGCTTGATATAGAGAGCTTACAAGAGAGTAAGAATACCTTAGAGCAGCGAGTACGGGCTTTAACTTCAGAATTGGCAGTTACAAAAGCTTCTTCACACCAAGCTGAGAAAGACAAAGAGCGTCTCGAGTCCTCCTTTTCAAAGCAGCTATCTAAAGCTAGTGAAGAGATCAGAGAATTAAAGGCTCTTTTAAATCAAAAAGAATTTTACGCTGGGGAGCTTGTGCAAAATTTGACTCAAGCACAAGAAGACCTCAGAATATCTGCTGATAAGGTGCGTGCTTTAGAATGCTCCCACGCCTCTCTTCAAGCTTCCCACAGCTCCGCCTTGGCTGAAAATGAAGAGCTAAAAAATGAGATCGCTGCTTGGGAAAAGGATTATGAGATCCTTGAAGAAAAATCTGTTGTTGAGGCAAGTTGGGCTTTTTTGAATTTCCGTCGTGATACCCTACTTGAAGCTGGCCAAGAAAACTTCAAAGTTGGAGTTAGCTAAAATCAACGAAACCATTAAAAGCTCAACAAACTTAGGACTTCCCTTCTCCCATGGATGAAGTTCCCGTGGCTGAAGCTCTCATGAACGTTGAAGATGATACGGGTATCATGACTATTTCAAACCCGATCGAGCCCGTTGCTGCAAGCCAAGTTGAAGTCGCGCCTGCTGATGCACCTGCCCAAATTGAGCTTGCTACTATCGACGTTCCTGCCTCAATACCACAAACTTCTCAGTGACTAGTTTTGATCACTCAAATGATTTTATTTTTGTTTTGATTTTGGAAGATTGTAATCAAACCCTTAACTTCATTTGAGGGTTGATTTTAGGAACTTCAGTCCCCAAGTCTTTTAATGGGGTAATCTAAACAATTTCGTAGTTTTATGACTAAGTTCGAACTTAGTCTTAGATTTATTTACATATTAACAAGTTTTTTTATCTTAAACTTCTGCTTGCTTTATTCTCGCCTTTATTTTTAAGGACTTACAGAATAATTTGCATTTTTATTTTTCGAAAAATGCTTCTGTTAACCTCATGATTAATTTAAACATGAGTTTTATAAAAGAGGGCCCTTTTATATTCCAATACTTAATGAAGAAGACGTCTCAACTTTATAATGGTATTATCATACGACAAAAGAAATAGGAATACACATGCTTCTCTGAAATAACTTTGACAAGTTTTTATTTTTGAACCTTGTCTAGTTTCGAATAAAACTTTACATGTATTTGAATTACATCTATAACTTTCTCGTAACTGTTTTTCTTGTAACAGATTTAAAAGAAGAATAACAGACACAGGGTTTTTCCTTATAACCCATTTTAGTATATAGCCTTTACCCTAACTATAGTGAGGTTTTTCTTTGGCCTTAGCTCGTGGCTTTATGACTTTTACTCTACACTTGACTCTTTTAGGCTTGATTTTTCCTTAATCTTCTTTGCCTTCTTTATACACATGTCTGTGTATATTATGTAGTCCCCCAAGTGTTTGAGTGTTGAAGTATGAAGCCTCGAGCACTTAATAGTTTCTCTCGTTTGGTCCTTTTCCTGAAAAGGAAAAACATACCGGACTCGGAGGGACGATTATAGATGAAGACTGCATAACCCGTTTGCATTTCTATCAGAATAATTGTAACCTTAGGCCAGGAATTTTAGGTTACTCCATGTGCCTTACAGGTCGTGACTCATCATTTAGTACGGATTAGTGTTTTGCCTATCATCTAAAATTGTTAGTAAAATTTTAACAATTTAAAAATGAATTTAAAATGGTTATACCTGACCGTGGGTTTTTCTTAGAAATACTATCTCTTTAAATGAACAGCATTCCGATGCGAAGGTAGTATCTTGCCATCCATTGTCTCCAGTTCATATGCTCCTTTTCCTACAACATCACGCACTCTATAGGGTCATTCCCATGTTGGACATAATTTCCCTATGTTAGCTACCTTTGTAGACTGAAAAATCTTTTTAAGCACGAAGTCCCCAATTTTGAAGAACCTGAGGCGTGTTTTTCTATTGTAGTATCGTTCTATAACTTACTTTTGTGCTGCCATTCTTATTAAAGAAGCTTCTCTTCACCCCTCGAGTAAATTTAGGTTGACCCGCATCTCCTCATCATTAGATTCTTGTGTCGTCTATGTGAACTGTGCACTTGGTTCCCCTATCTCAACTGGAATTAAAGCCTCAGCTCCATAAACCAATGAGAACGGTGTTTCACCTGTACTTGTTTTTGCAGTTGTGCGATATGCCCATAAAACTCCAGGTAACACTTCAGGCCAGTTTCCTTTTGATTCCTCTAGTCGTTTCTTTAAATTGTTGATAATGACTTTGTTCGTTGATTCTGCTTGTCCATTACCCACCGGATGATAGGGTGTTGACATAATCCTTTTAATTTGCCAACTTTAAAAAAATTCCGTGATCTGATCTCTAATAAACTAAGGACCATTATCACATATGATCTCCTTTGGTACGCCGAATCGACATATGATATTCCACCAAATAAAATCTCTGACTTCCTTTTCTCGCACCTGTTTGAATGCACCTACCTCTACCCATTTAGTAAAATAATCAGTGAGAACAAGCAAAACTTTTACCTGTCTTTTCGCTTGCGGTAATGGACCTACTATATCGATTCCCATTTCATAAATGGCCATGGCGCAATGACCGGATGTAATAATTCCGTAGGTCTATGCATATTGTTACCGTACCTATGGCATTTATCACATTTGGCCACGAAACTTTCTGCTTCCTCTTCCATTTTAGGCCAGTAATAACCTGCCCTAATTAAGGTTCTTTCTAGTGATCTTCCACCTGCATGATTCCTGCAATGACCCTTGTGTATTTCTCTCATTACATACTCTGTTTGCGAAGGTCCAAGGCATCTTGCTAAGGGTCCACCGAACATTTTATGATATAGATTGCCTTGTTTTAAGCAGTACCGAGCGGCCTTCCTTCGAAGCGCATAAGCCTTTTTCTTGTCATCATAGACGGTTCCATACTACAAAAAAAGCAACAATTTATTTCCTCCAATCCCAGGTTAAGTTATTAAAATTTACCTCATTCATATCAGGATCAAGAACTGAATGAAATAAATGTATTACTAAGGCATTTGCATCGTTTACCACGTCGGCCGCAGATGCAAGATTTGCCAGGGCGTCTGCTTCAAGATTTTCGTCCCTGGGTATTTGTCTAATTTTCCAATCTTGAAACTGTTTTATCAATTCCCGTACCTTTTCCAAGTACTGCTGCATCCTTGCTTCCCTGGCTGTATAAGTCCCCAGCATTTTATTAACTACGAGTTGTGAATCACTCTTGATTATAATCTAATTTATGCCAAGTTCCCGTGCCAGTTCTAAACCTGCAATCATAGCTTCAAATTCTGCCTCATTGTTAGTTATGGAATGACATTTAATAGCTTGCCGAATGGTTTCACCCGTAGGTGGTAATAATACTACCCCCAAACCTGCTCCTCTCACGTTAGATGAGCCATCAGTGAATAAAGTCCAAGTTCCTGGGTTAGCTCCATTGAACACTTGTAATTCTTTTTCTGCTTCTAACTATATTCCCTGACTAAAATCAGCCACGAAATCAGCTAATACTTGTAATTTTATAGCAGTTCTAGGTTGGTATGCAATTTCGTATTCACTTAACTCTATTGCCCACTTAGCTAACCTACCTGATAACTCATGCTTATGTAATATGTTATGTAAAGGGTAGGTAGTTACCACAACGATAGGATGACACTGAAAGTAATGTCTTAACTTTCTAGATGTCATGATTAACGCAAGTGCAAGTTTTTCTAACTGAGGATACCTCGTTTCTGCATCTAACAAAGATTTACTTACGTAATAGATAGGTATTTTTTACCTTGCTCCTCTCGGACCAAAACAGCACTTACCGCCACCTCTGAAATAGCAAGGTAGAGGAATAACTTTCCCCAGCCTTTGGTTTTGCCAACAAAGGTGGATTTGATAAGTACGTTTTCAAATTCCTAAGTGCTTGTTGACATTCCTCATTCCATTCAAAATGATCCTGCTTCTTAAGAGCTGAGAAGAATTTAAAACACTTCTCTGATGCTTTAGAGATGAATCTTCCCAAGGCCGCAATTCTCCCTGTTAATCTTTGAACTTCTTTCTTGTTTGAAAGTATGTCAGGGATTTCCTTAATGGCTTTAATCTGTGCAGGATTTACTTCAATTCTACGATTAGAAACAAGAAAACCCAAAAACTTGCCTGATGTAACGCCAAATGCACATTTTTCGGGATTTAACTTCATATTAAATTTGCACAAAATTGAAAATGTGTCAGATAAGTGTGATATGTGATTTTTTGACTACTGAGTTTTGATAAGCATATCATCTATATATCTCCATTGTCTTTCCTAAATGTTCCTGAAATATTTTGGTAACTAACCTCTGATACGTTGCACCTGCATTCTTAGACCAAAAGGCATTACTTTATAACAATAAGTCCCCCTGTTTGTTATGAATGAAGTTTTTTCTTCATCTGTCGGATCTATTTTAATGTGATTAACCTGAATATGCATCTAAAAAACTTAACAATTCGTGACCTGCAGTTGCATCAATTAATTGATCTATGTGTGGTAGTGGAAAAGAATCTTTAGGGTAGGCTTTGTTAAGATCTGTATAATCTACACAAACCCACCACTTACAGTTTTTCTTTGGAACCACAACAATATTGGCTAACCAGTTAGGATATTTCACCTCTCGAATGGAACCAATTTTTAGCAATTTTTGGACTTCTTCTTGAATCACCTGATTCTTGAAAGTTCCCTGCTTTCTTTTCTTTTGCTTCACGGGAGGATATGATGGATCTTCATTTAGTTTATGATTCATCACCTCCGGTGGTATTCCTGTCATGTCAGAGTGGGACCAAGCAAAGTAGTCCATTGTAGTTTTCAAAAATTCAATTAACTTACCTTTCATTCCTTGGTCAAGATTATCTCCGACATAGACTTTTTATCAGGACATTGAGCGAATAATACGACAGGTTCTAATCCCTCTATCGTTGTTTTGATATCTTCATTCTCTTATGGTTCTTGAATGGTATCAGGCCTTGAGTCTATATCTGTTCGCGCTTGTTCAGTTGAGGTTTGTGTTGTGATGTCCTCAACTGCCTTCTGTGATTGCTATTTGCCTCCACTTCTTGTGCTTATATCTACAACGGAGTTAATATCCCTGGACGTATGTTGATCTCCGCGAATTTGACAAATTCCCCATGGCGATGGAAATTTGATAACTTGATGCAAGGTTGAAGGAACAACATCCATTTCATGGATCCATGGTCTCCCCAGAATCATATTGTAAGCCATCTCCTTGTCTACTACCTGGAACTTTGTATCTTTGACGACCCCTTCAGCAAAAGTGGTGAGTGTTACCTCTCCTTTTGTGACGACACTGGAATTATCAAATCCATATAGAGTATGCGCCTTTGGTATTACTCCATCTTCAGCTTGCATCTCATGTAGCACTCTTACCAAAATAATGTTTACGGAACTACCTGGATCAATCAAAACTCGTTTCACATTAGTATCATGCACAATTAAAGATATTACTAGTGCATCGTTATGAGGGATTAATACGCCATCTGTATCTGCATCATTGAATGTAATATTGCCTTCTTCTAGAACATGTCGCACCTGTTTCCCTTGAGTAATCGTTACTTTGGAAGTTTTGTTAGCTGCAGTATATGACACACCATTGATATCTTTACCCCCACTTATAACGTTAACAGTTCTTTTGGGAGAAGGTGGTTTGGGAGGCTCCTGCCTATTCTTCATGTAAGTTTGCTTGCCTTTCTCGCTGAACAACTCAGTAAGATATCCTTGTTTTAATAAATGATCAACTTCACTTTGTAAAAATCTACAATCTGTTGTTTTATGCCCGTGATCATTATGGAACTTGCACCAACGGTCAGGGTTGCGCCTGTTTGGATTCGATCTCATTTCCTTTGTCCATTGGACCTTATCTCCCATGCTTTTCAAAATAGCTACGAGCTCGGAGGTGCTGACGTTGAAGTTGTAACCTCCAAATCTCGCTTTTAAATTTCTATCATCATCCCGTGACTCATAGTTGTTTCGCTCGTTCCTAAATCTTAATGAAGAACCTGATTCTCTGTTTCTTGATCTGTGATCATGCCTTTGATTATCCTTTTTTGACCGCGAGTTTTTCCCCGCAAGTCCCATGTAGGGCTCGTACCTATTTTTGTCGGATCTTTTTTCGTTCTCTGCACGTCTTGAAAGTATACTTTCCTCTTTTTGAGATCAGGGAACAGTATCTTCCTCAATCCTCAACTTCGTGCTATACCTGTTATAAACATCATTCCACGTTGTAGCTGGGAATTCTCGAAGGCTTTCCTTGAGTCTCCTCGTAGCTTCCGAGCTTTTTTCATTCAAATTGCTTGTGAAAGCTATAGCTGCGGTACACGCGGCAATGTCATTCTTTCGCGTTGAAATCTGTCCACGAATTCTCTAAGCAATTCTGAATCTCCTTTCAAAATTTTGAAAATATCCTCCATTCATTTTTCCACTTTTGGGCACCCGAGTGTGCTTTGATGAAAGAATCTGCAAGCTCAGCAAAAGAGTTTATAGAATTTTCAGGTAAAAGGAAATACCATGTTAGTGCTCCTTTGGTGAGTGTTTCACCAAATTTCTTGACTAATACCAATTCGATCTCCTGCTTAGTCAAATCATTGCCTTTTACGCCCGTTGTGAATGCAATCACGTGGTCTCATGGGTCTGTTGTTCCATCATACTTTGGAATATCAGGCATTTTGAACTTTTTTGGATTTGGGAGTGGGGCAGCACTCGGCTTATAGGGTTGTTGCGAATATCTGTCCATGTCTACCCCTTTGATTATGGGCGGCACCCCAGGTATCTGCTCTTTGCGTTCACTTTGTTCCTTGAGCTGTTTCTGCAAGGTTAGTACTAAATTTTGTAAATCAGAATTAATTACATTACCTGGTTCTCTCTCCTGCGGTTTACTGGGAGTTCCACCGTTGCCTGAGTTAACAAGCCCGGAACGAAGGTTTTCTATAGTGTTATTAATTGGAGAGGGTGTGGGTGTTGCAATAGGTAACTGGTTAACAAGCGCCTCAACAGCTTTGTTGACCTGAGCAGTAATTAATTTCTCCAAAGCTTCATCAACAGCTTCAGCATTTTCAAATTGAGTATACTCATTTATTTGAGATCCATCAGGAGTACCCTCACGAGATTGCCGTGGAGAGTCCTGCGAAATAGGAACTTGAATGTTAATATTCTATGGATCTCCCTTAATTTGTTGGTTCTCTTGGTTTCCTGTGGTGTTGTCATTGTTATTCGACATAATTGATGTAACAAGGAAGGTCAAGTGAAAAAAAAATAGATTATCAGATTTCCGGTAACGGAACCAATTTGTTTAACCAAAAAATAGAATTTCAGTCAAATTTAGAATTTAGAAGAACGCGGGTTACTGATAATTAAAAGAATATGTAGAAGAAAGTAATTTAGAGTAACCAGAGTGTAATCAGGAGAAAAACAAGTGAATCAAAGTATATTCTGATTGTGTCTTGTGTTTATAAGTGACCAGATACCTCCCTTTTATAGGTATCTTGAAGATATGTGTTTCCTCCAAATCATAACGAGGCTATTATGAATAATTAAAGACATTGAATGCTACGTTACACAATCATTGTAATCAATTCAAATTCTCTAACGTATCCAGTATTTAATGCCTGTCGAATTCCGTATCTGCGCTCTTTATTATGGTCAGATCCATTCATTTTGATAAATGATTTAAATAGGTACGGGCGCTGAATCCTTCAAATATCCTCTCGTGCCTCTTCCTTTGCCTTTGCTCATTTCTACTGCTGTCCGTGCCTCTTGACTAATTATAATTCTTTGACTATTTGACCAGTTCACATGTCTCAACATATCACTTGCATATATAAATGCAATTTTTCCCAATACACGTATATTTAGTAAAAACTTCTCAAACTATCCAAAGGGACCCGAGTTTCGTAAAATGTTTGATATCTTGGGAAATGGAATCTTTAATGTTGATCATGAATTATGGGAGTTTCATAGGAAAACCACCTTGTCCATAATGAGCCATGCAAAGTTTCAAACTTTGTTAGAGAGGAACATGTGGTACACTTTCGAAAAAGGGCTTCAACCAATTTTTTATGCTTTTGCTGAGCAAGGCAAAACATTGGATTTACAAGACGTTTTTCAAAGGTTCACTTTTGATTCTATCACCAAGTTGTTACTTGATCATGATCCGAGAAGCTTGTCCATTGACTTGCCTTTTTTGCCATATGAAAAGGCATTTGGCGATGCTCTTGATGCAGTTTTACACCGACATATAATGCCAGAAAGTTGTTGGAAATTGCAAAAATGGCTTCAAATTGGTAAAGAGAAGAAGCTCACTCAAGCATGGGAGGCTTTGGATCAGTTCATATATCCTTGCATTTTACAAAAGCAAGAGGAGTTGATGAATAAAACCATCAAAGACGAGGTCAATTTCACATTTTTAACTGCCTATATTAGAATGTACAATTTATGGAACAAAGGAGATTTGGGTACTTTACAAAAATTTCTCAGGACACTTTCTTGAATTTAATGCTTGCTGGGAGAGACACCACAAGTGCAGCTCTCACTTGGTTTTTCTGGCTCTTGGCTAAAAATCCCTCAGTCAAGACAAAGATTAGAGATGAGATTCAGCAACAACTACATCTGAAAAAGGATGAAAACGTCAAGTTTTTCAACAAAGAAGAAACACAAAAATTGATCTATCTACATGCTGCCTTGTGCGAAACTCTTAGGCTCTTTCCATCAGTTTCTTAGAGCACAAAGTTCCACTTGAACATGACATCCTTCCTAGCGGTCACCGTGTCACCCCCAAAAACGAGAATGATTCTACCATTCTATGCGATGGGGAGGATGGAGACTATATGGGGGAAAGATTGCTTAGAATTCAAACCCGAGAGATGGATCTCAGAACGAGGAGGAATTAAACATGAGCCATCTTTCAAATTTACAGCATTTAATGCGGGTCCGAGGATTGTTTAGGGAAAGAAATGGCATTTGTTCAGATGAAAATAGCGGCAGCCACCATCCTATATAATTATGATATCCAGTTAGTGGAAGCTCAAAATATCTCTCCCGCTACTTCTATTGTCATGCAAATGAAACATGGTCTCATGGTTAGGGTCGTCAAGAGGGCATAGCACTATATGCATTTGTTGGAATACTTATGAAGATGTGTTTTGCTTGATGGAATCAATCAACCCCTTCAGTTGAATCATATTTTAGCTCTTTTAGAAAATCCAAATAAAGTTGTTTTCTTTATTTACTGATCTTCACAGAGGTTGTTTTTCTCTCCAGCAATATGATTGAAGTTTGTTTACTCCAAGAGCCCGTTTGGATTGACTTAAAAAAAGTGGCTTTTAAGCACAAGTCAGCTTTTAAGTGATGAAGCTTGTTTTATAAATTAGCAGTTACATGTTTGGATACAAGTGCTGAAGCTTAAAAAAATATGTTAAAGTGTTTGACAAACAAGTGCTGGTAAGCATTTTTTCAATTAAAAAGACAAAAATATCCTTAAAGTTATTAACATTATAAAGGAGCTGATTACTACAATATATTTAATTATGAATTAATGCAAATAAAAAATAATTTATATTTTAATTTAATTTCAATTTAATTGATTACTTTAAATAATTTTTATAAATATAATTCTTGAATGCTCATTTTTCACCGCTTTCTATCAAGTAAATTTTCATAAAAGTCTCAACCTATTTAAAATACCAAATTATTTTGTTGAATTCCTCTTTCCCTTTTAGTCCATTTACTCTTGACAAATTAAAGACGCAGTTACATCCATTGAAAGTAGAAGGAAGTTCATTTCTTCTTATGCCAGGTATGGTAATCATTGACTTATATGTGGACAAATACATAGAAGAAATTTCTCTCTTAATAAAAATATTTCAATAAATTTAACAAATGTTTAAACAAAATAACCTTTTAAGGCGTGTTGCTAATCATAACCAGCTAGTGATTTTACTCTACAATTACAAGTATCAATCTTCACCAATTTCAATAGCAATCAAATTACGAAGACCCATCCAAACGAGATCACTTTGCTCTTCCACATTTTCCGCATTTATATTGTTATTAGTTTTCGAAGATGTACCAACATCAGGTCAACAGATGAAACATATCTCTCATTCTCAGCTGCTCGAAATGCATCATCCATATTGCATTTCTTTTTAATATAGTTATAAATGGCCATAGTAGCAAGTACAATGTCTTTTTGAGTGTCAATGTGATAGAAAGGCATGTCTTGCAAAATAAACCATCTCGCTTTCCATACCTCAAATGTGCGTTCTACAATATTTCTACAAGAAGAATGCAAATAGTTAAATTTTTTAATTCATCCTCTTGGTTCTCGCAATTCTCTTGTTGAACTGCGGCGGAATTATGCTAGGTGGTATCTCACATTATCTTTTGTATGGAGCCATGTATCCCTTCATGTGCGGATATTCTGCATCAACTAGATAATACTTATTTCCAATTGGACGTGGAAAATTGAGTTCTGGTCTACGAACGGCCACCAAATATACGACTATCGTGAGTTTCTCCTTCCCACCCAACCCATGCAAATGTAAACACATATTAAAATCAAAGACATCAAGAATATTTTGAATCGGATAATTTTTACGTCCAATATATGGTATCTCTTGACCTTGCGTTAATCTTACTTTAACATGTGTACATCAAGTGCTCCAATACAATCCTATATACATATATAAATATAAATATAACTTAAGTTAGTAATACTTATAAAACTTAAGTTATAAGCTTAATAAAAAATAATTAGGTAAAATTATCACTTACTCCAAAGAATGGGAGATATCGACCGTTACATGGCTTGTGAGCTCCTACACCATCATTATAATTTAGATGTGGTCTTATAATATCTCTCACAAGCTCACAAATGGCTTTTAAAACACTATGAGAGTGTCTATGAATTGTTTCTCCCCGAATGTTGAAAGATTTCTTATATCAATAGATTTCCAGCTCCATGAGCACATGTCATCAAGAACATGCCTAACATCTCTTGTATAGACATTCTGCGTGAGGTTTAAGCCCATACTTTTCAGTTAAATCATTCGATAAATCAACAAACACCAACTTCCTCAATCGAAAATTTTCATAACAATGAATCTTGTTTCCTCTTAATATCTCTTGAATAAATGCATTTCTAGAGCGACTAGATGTACGACAAGGTTCTTTATATAGGTATTTTTTGTAATACATCAAAATCAATCTACCTGTTATTTGACATAAAGCCATCCATTCCTTCTCATCTTGCTCCCTCCGTATTTCCTCCAGTTCTTCTTCATCTTCATCATCTGACGAATAACTTGGATAAGGATCTACCAAGTCGCTAAAGTTTGACTCTCCATTTAACTAAAATGGAAACTGATAGGTTACAAGTAGCTTGGTTACAAGTACCTTGTCTTATATTTTGATGATTTAACAAACTTACTATCAAGAACCAAATAAGGATCCTGCTACACATTCTCAAGACCTTAAGATCACAAGGTTCCAACTTAGGATATGGTTCAAATCTCCAAAGTCAAAGGAACAGATGAGGAAACAGGTCCTTACTAGCTCCCGAGGTGACTGTACGAAGTCAACTCTCCAGCTGGAAAAGTTGTTGCATGCACATACTACAGTACAGGAATAGTGCAACAATTAACTTTCTGTAGAAGACTTTTTACCTACCTTGCTTACATTATTGTATGTGATGTCACACATCTATTATTAACATCAAGGAAGGTAAAACACATTCACTTGAACACTTAGAGAATTCACTCAAGTACTCCAAGTGATTAATCATCAAGAAAAATGATTGTCTCGTGCATCAAGAACAAAGTACGACGCTACTACAAACCAGTTCACATATCAAGTCTTTGTATGTCCTCAACAGAGTTGTTAGTTTGTATTAGTTCTTCAATTGTAATTCCTACTTAGCTTGTTTAGAAGTATTCTGTAGGAAACTCTTGTAAACCTTAAACCTTTATGTTTGAGTCTTGGCTAGAGTTAATCGAGTTGTAAATTCTTCGTAATAAATTTATTATAAAGTGGCTTGTAATAAGGTATTACAATTTAGTGAGGGATTAAGAGGTTAATTCCTAGGTTGCATAGGTTGTAATCTAAAAGTTGCTCAGTAGTGAAGTTGAAATCCTACAAGGGTAGGTCGTGGTTTTTTATCTCGTTAAGATGGGTATTTTCCATGTAAAATTCCTCTTGTCATTACTTATCGTTGTGTGTGTACATTTTGTTGAACCTGATAAAGAACCTAGTTTTCTATAGAGTTTGATGGACCCTTATATTTTATCAATTGGTATCAGAGCAAGTTCTTTCTATAAGGTTAACACCTAGAAAAGATCCTCATGGTTGCTCCCCCAAACATCGAAGAAGGCCAGTCTACTTACAGACCACCTAGGTTCAACGAACAATATTATGGATGGTGGAAGACTAGGATTCACGACTTCATCATGGCTCATGATTCTGAGCTATGGGATGCCATATGTTATGAACCCTTTGTTCCTACCAAGAACCTTGGTGACCCAGCTGTAGCCATCCCCAATACGAGGAAGGAATACAATGACGTTGATCGAAAGGCCATAGAAAAGAATTTTTGTGCAAAGAAAATTCTTTTTTTGTGGCATTGGTCCTGATGAATATAACATGATATCAACATGTTAATCAACAAAAGAAATCTGGGAGGATCTTCAGATAGCTCACGAGCGAACAACACAGGCGAAGCAATCCAAGATTGATATGCTCACAACTGAATATGAGCTCTTCAAAATGAAAGATGATGAATCCATCCAAGATATGCATACTCGATTCACCTCCATCATTAATGAACTTCACTCTCTTGGTAAAATTATTCCGAGAAACAAGCTTGTCAGGAAAATCCTTAGTGTACCGCCAGTCTTGGGAAGGCAAAGTAAACGCCATTATAGAGGCGAAGGACTTGCAGACATTGACCATAGATGAACTTGTTGGAAACTTGTAAACTTATGAAATGAAGAAGAAGAAGAAGGACAATGAAAGAAGAGAGACCAAGAGGGAGAAGAACCTGGTCCTCAAGACAGACATCAGTGATTCAAGGGGTGAGGATGGTGATATAGATTACTTGACAAGAAGATTCCAGAAGATGGTTCGCAGGAATGGAGGCATTCCAAAAAGGGGAAGTTCTAGCAAGCCAAAAAATTATGACCTCCATCATAAATGTGGCAAGCCAAGATACTTCATCAAGGATTGCCCTCTCCTAAAGCAATATTAGTACAATAACAACATTGACAAAGCAGTCAAGAGGAACCCGGTTCTTGATAAATGCTTCAAGAGAAAGTATGACGTTGACAATGTTGTAAAGCAAGATCTTGTTGCATGGGGAGACTCCTCCAGCGAATCTGAAGAAGAAAATGATCATGGTGGTAGTTCAATGATAGTAGTGAAAAATGATGCAATTGAGTATGATTTAATATTTGCCTTGATGGCACAATCTGATGATGATGAAGATGACGACGATAATGAGGTAAATTTTCTGGATGTTCAGAGAAATCTGAAATCTTACTCTCCTAAAAAGCTCATGTCATTAGCAAATGTATTAATTGATGCGTACCATAGTCTTATAAATGATACAGATACATTAACTATGGAATTCAGAGAAGTTGAACAAACAATAGATGACCTAGTAGTCGTTATAGTTGATTTTAAAGAAACAATAGAGAACCTAAAAAATGAAAAGGATGCCTTAGATGAGAAAATTGCCAGTATAGAACATGAAAGAGATGATCTAATGATTGTTGTAGTTGACTTAAAAGAAACCATTGAGTGTGTAAGTAAAGAAAAAGAAACTTTAACTAAGAGAGTTGCTATCATTGAGCAAGAGAGAGATGACCTAGTAGTTATGGTAGTAGACTCGAAGGAGACAATTGAGGAACTTAAAATGGAAAGTAGGCCTGGAAACTCTGAAAAGGGAAAAGAAGTTGCGAGTGAGGCACACATTAAGCTTGAAAATGAGTTAAATTTGGTGAAGACCAGTTTGTGTGCTGAGCTTGAGAAAAATGAACAGCTTCAGGAAGAACTAGGGAAAGGGAAGAGTGATCTTGATAAATCTATTAAGTGGACCTATCCACTGGTGCTATTACTGCCATGTATGTTAACAATGGGGGAAACAGGCAGGGAATTGGGTTTCAAAGGGAGAAGACTCCCTACAACCATCATAGCAAGTATATTACTGTACCCGACTATTGGTTGTGTACCCACTGTAGAAATAATGGGCACCTAAAGGAAAACTGCAAGCCCAGGGTTCAGTCTCATCAGAAAAATAAAGTCTTTGCTGAGAAAGTAACTACTGCTAGAGGACCTGGTCCCTCATATAAAAAACATATGATGCCTGCATGGACTTGTTGATACCCAATTTTTCCCTGTACATTTTTAAAATGCAAAATACTTTCAAAACAGCATATGTATGCGTATATAAGTATGTCCAAATATTTTATTATTTTTTCTTAATTTTTAAAGATTTTTAAATCAATTTATTGCACTATTTTTATCCAGAAAACCTAATAATTATTCCCAAATTATCATTTTTGGTGATTCATTTATTATATTTTCATATTTATGCTTAAATAGAGTTAATATAATTTTTCATATTTTTGCAAAGTCATTTAGTATTTTTAAAGTTAAATTGTATATTATTACAACATTAGCCTCTTTTAAGATTAATTACGTTTATATTCCTAAAGATTAGGTCTGGTATTTGTAAATAGTTAATTATGTGCTATAAATCATTTTGGTACCTTTAGTTTATTTTCAGAAATTAATTTATTATTATTTTAAAATTAAATAGGGAAAATTGGCTTTTAAATGTTAGAGAATTTCATTTCGATTATAACCCAATCTTGACCCCAATTGAACTCAATTGAAACCATTTGAACCACCGACCCAATTACAATTTAATCCGAGCTAGACCCATCTTCATAACCCTCCCACTCGCCCGTTTTGATCCAGGCCGTTGATCATTTAGATCAATGGCCAACAACCATCCTTGCCTTTTTTTAATTCAAACGACCCCTAACCCTAGCCTCATTTTCAAATTCTTCCTCTTCTGAATCCCTTTCCCTCTCAACTCTCTCTGCAATCCTCTCAAACCCTAGCCGCCGCCATCAACTACAACCCCAATACCTCCCCAAATCTATGGTTTCCAAAGTCATCGAAGATCTATATTCACCTCTCATGGCTTCTACGTGTTTAATTCTTATGGTCTCAAGGCTAGATATCGAAAAAGCTTGGTCCAGGCCTTGTTCGAATGCAGTTCATGACTGTTCTCTGGTGGTCTCTGACTTTTTCTTCGGCCAGCCATGGCTATTCGAGTCAGACTCTTGACTCTCCTGCTCAGATTATTGGTTTTTAAAGCCTTTCTCACCACTTGGGGTTCTTCTGAAACCCTAGACTTTAAGGTTCTTTCGATTTCTTTTTAGATCTGCTTCAGATCTATGTTTGCTTTGAACTTCTAAGCATTTTTCTCAAATTTTCTTTTAAAACTCTGCCTTTAAAACCCCTTATCTTTTCGATTAGGGTTTCTGTTAAGTTATTTCAAAATGTTTCTATAATTCTTTGACATGTTTGGCTATGTTTGCTTATAACGTTCTTCTACTTGAGTTTGCATGTTGAACCCCCTAATTTCTTTTAACTGTTTCTTAAACGAATGTTTGTTTGCTTGAGTTTTGTCTGATTTGTTTGCTTATTCTCTTTTTAAAACTCTTCTATTGTTGAAAATCCTAGTGTTTTGGGTTTGAGACTATTCGTTTACGTGCATGACTTGATTTGAATTTCTTTATTTCGAAATCGTTAGTTCCCTTTGTGTGATTCTTCCGAATATTGGGTTTCTGTCTTCTCTAAAACTCAAATATGCTCGAAACCCTAATTTTTCTGAAGGGGTTTTCCTCACCTGCTACTATGAAACCTTCGCATGCTTTTGATATTCTATGTTTTCTTCACTACTTGACCTACTGGACTGCCATGCTTCAAATGTTGCTATCTACTGAATCTTTGTGGTACTATTATGTGCTATTTTCTCTTGCCAATAGGCCTAGCCTTGCATGTATAGTGTTTATGCACCCTATTTATATACTGAGTCTCCTTCTCTGACTAATTTTCAAACTCGTGACTAAGTTTAAACTTTTCCTTTGTGAGATTCTGATTTTACTCATCTATTAAGGTTAGTTGATTTCTTTCCTATTTTGCCTTACTGAATCCTTTCCAAAATTAGAGTATCTCTATAGCTAGACTCGAATTGCTTACTTGTTATTTTACTACCTCTTTTATGGCAACTGTCAGCCAGCTTTTTAATTGATTGCTTTCCTTATTTCGAACCTGTCATTGCCGTTAAGCAAGTGACCTCTTAATAAAGGGCAATCACTTGTGTAATTGATTCTGAATCATGATTGTTTCCATGTTTGTAGCTTATTACCTCTTTCTTACTCGTTTTCAAAAAACTATAAATACCCGTTACTCCTTCTCTTTCAAAAACACGAAAACTTTTAGTTCTGAACTCACACTTACACTCAAACACACTCTCTTGCTTTACTACTACTTGTGCTACTGCATGTTTAGCCGGCTGAAAGCCAAGGCTATATTTTGAAGTCCTGCTACTTTTCTTTACTGTACTTTGCTTTTTTGAATGGTATGTTCTAATTAAGTTTTCAGCATCAGAAACAACATGCTTACTTAATGTTCTTGCATTCTTGTCTGCCTACTACTTGTATTTAATTTAGTACCATTATTTAGCATGCTGTAATTTACTTTCTCTTGTTCTGAATCAATGTATTATGAATCTGAAATCCCTACCTCAATATGATTAATACTTGTGGTTAGTTTAGGGCATGACAACATTGAACATTGCTGAGCATGACCCAAACTTGATCCTCCTAAGATCATAACCCCCATGTTTCCCTTATATGTCCAGTGCTCTGGTTTATTTACAAGCACGACAGCACTCCCTATTGTTGTACATACCCAAAGTTAACCCATGCCTAAATATATAGGCTCCTTGCAATGGATTCCCAATCCCCTGCCCCTTTGTGTGAAGTTATCAACTCTTTGAAGTGTTAATGATTGTCTCTCATCATCATTTCCTTATCCTTTATTCCCTCATCTCATAAAACTCATTTCCTGCACTTTTCACTCTCTTCTTAGACTTATGTTCTGCCCCCTTCATGTGAGCCTTGCCTTGGGACCCATGAGCTCCCTCTAAACTTGGATACATGAGGGCTGACATTTCCACACTGCACTTGTACCTATTTTGGTTACAAAACTTGGGTGTGAGTACTGCCCGGGGTCTTATTGAGGCCCTTAGGGAACTCTCACACACTCAAGTCTGAGAAAGGCTTTGGATCGATGGTATTTTGAGTTGGTTTATCTCATAAATCAGAGAGGAAGTCAAGAATCAGGCTTCCTCTGGTTGTAACTTTTCTTTATACTTCTTCTAATGTAATTTATTATTCATGGTTTGTAATAATTTGTAATGAACCTTTGGGGCTGGCTAGTGAAAAAAAAAGGGTTGGAAAATTATACATGATCAAGGGTAGAAAACATGCCTATAGGACTGCATTCTCTACTTATTCAATTCGCATTTAGAGAACATGCTTATAGGACTTCTCTAATTCTTCATATTCATACTACATTTAGAAACTATGTCTATAGTACTAGCTTGTTCAATTCATATCTAGATAACATGCCTATAGGGATTATCTGAAATTCTACACATTTGTCACCGTTTAGATATCATGTTTTTTAAGGCCCAATTGGTTATAACCCAGTAGCATGCTAAAATCAGTAACATATAGAAATCATGCCTATAGGGGTTCTTAAGCAAAATCCTGTTTGTTTCTAGTCATATGCAATGTTAGGTATCATGTCTATAAGGGTCTAAAATCAGTAGCATATAGAAATCATGCCTATAGGGATTCCCAAGTAAAAGTCTGGTTCATTTCTATTCACATTCAATGTTAGATATCATGCCTATAGGGATTAAAATCAATAATAGTAGATACCATCACCTGCAGAATCTGGAACTGGTCTAACTTAAATTTGTCTATTCTGAACGTCTGCTTAATAATTCCCTTATTTTCAACAAGGTTTAGCAAGCATGCCTATAGGATTTCAAGCAGTACGTTTTGAGTTATCACTGTCTCACCACCTTCTGAATTAAGTAGATATCATGCCTACAGGACCCCGTCTAAACACTTAGGCAAACCTTAAAGTAATAGATGTAAAACTGAATCCGTTTTTTGTTAAATGCTACAACCAGCAGGCAGGCCTGATTCAGACTTCTTATCTGAGTTATGTAATAAACTAATCTACCTCAATAATTAACTTCCTTCATCTTTATGTGCTTTAATCAGACCTAAAAAGTATGTGCAAGTCATGCTAGTTATGTGCTTTTGTTTGAGGGGGTATACTTGAGCCTTACGTGTTTATGTGTTTCCCCTGTAATGTGTAGTCTTTTATATGTTTTGTATGCCGCCTTAGATTTTTACCTTTGAAACTTCAAGTCAGCCTAATACCCCTCCCCTTTAGGATTAGTAGTCCTAAGTGCCTCTGGGACTGATAGGAACGGGACGGTTAATAATATGCAATAGTGTTCGAGACCAATCCGCGCTTTAGTACCTTAAATGGGGTGGGAAAGGGTAGATATAGATATGATGACCGGTGTGCTAATGCCACGTGTAACCTTTCTTTTGAGGTGTGATTACCGGGTATTGCATTGATGTGATCCATATTTTTCATAAACCTAGGACCCCTTTCTTTACTTCCCCATTCTCTTTTTAGCATTGTAACTTCTTATTTAAAATCAGCTCTTTTAAATGCTCTTTCAAACTTTGTTTACTTTCAAACTATTGTGTTTCGAATCCCCTCTTATTTGAGCCTTATCTGCTTATATGTGATTTGCACCCCAAATTCACAATAACTGTCTGGCTGGGAACCACACTAGTGGATCCTGAGGGGTGCCTAACACCTTCACCTTGGGATAAGTTCAAGCCCTTACCCAATCTCTGGTTACCCAAACAAACTTAGAATTGAATCTCTATTGGTGTCCTAGTGCACCTTAACTCATTAGGTGGCAAGTCTTCAAATGCAAAAACCTAGTTCCTAAAAGGAACGAGTTGTCCCTCCAAATGTCATAAACCCGATTTCGCGAGGAAAAAGGGGTACGACAGCATGGTGACTCTGCTGGGGATTTTTAGGCTTTTACCATTTCAGAATATTATTGTAAATTTATATGCAATTACTTGTTTAATTCCTTTAAGCATTCAATTCCCCTTTTCAATTGCAAAACTGACTTGTCTTTTGTTTCTTTCCTTTACTACTTTCCTTTACTACTGCTTTAAATTATGAAACTGTTGTATTTACTGCTTTCTTAAACATGCAAATACGTGACAACATGTTTTTAATTATTATATAATCATGCTCAACATCATATTCCACTCGTGCTAAATAAATCTAATAGCAACCCTTATAATGAGTGGTTGCGCTCTTCCGATATTATCACCCCCTAAATTTGAAAAAGGCATATTTGCGATAAAACCAGTCGATCAGCGGTGTAGTTGATGGTTCCGTGCCTTTCCCTTTTGAGTTGTCCTCTCAAGGGTACCAAAACCCCATAGAAACCTTACTCTGTTTTAACTGTGCATGCATCATGGTCAAACCTAGCCGAGTCAGTTAGGTTGTCCACATAATGACTCTTTAAGATAGACTTGTCCAAAGTCCATTGGGTTTCCCTAAACCCAAACGGACACTACCACGTTCTGTGCATTTATTTGGAGAACTAAATGCTTTATGCCAATTGTTGATATTAAATAGTCGAGTATGGTGGGGGGTAAGGGCCTAGCCTTATTTGTCTTGCAGAAATATGAGGCACGAAGTCCCTAGATTCGGCATGGTCACCAACATCCACCCAAAACTACTAAGCTGGTGGGAAGATCTTCACTCTGGTGATCAAACTCTTGTCCGAAAATATTTGGGAAACCTACCTTCTCTCCTGGAAATCCAACCCAACAACAAGATCATAGAAGCTTCTACTCTATTCTGGGATTGTGAGAGGTCTGTATTCCGCTTCGGGGACATTGAAATGACACCCTTGCTAGAAGAGATAGGAGGATTGGCCGGTATAGCATGGGAAACTATGGGTTTGTTAATGCTTGAGAACTGCAAGGGCAGGGGTTTCCTCAAAATAATGGGTCTGAAGAAGAATCCAGAACTTACATGTCTGAAATAATCATATATCCCCTTTGACTATTTGTATGAGAGGTACGGTCACAACAAATCCTACCATACCTATCCTGACGAATTTGCCATCACTTCATTAGAGCATATTCACCGAAGAGTCTTTCTATTCATGTTTTGTTTCCTGGGGTGATCGTGTTTCCAATGAAGAGAGCAAGAATGCACACCAGACTGGCTATGGTAATTAAGACCTTAATGGAAGGAATTGGCGGGCAACCATTCAGCATTGTGCCCATGATCATTGCAGAAATATATCGAGCCCTTGAGAAGTGTCAACAGGGAGACAAACACTTCGAAGGTTGCAATTTGCTACTTCAGCTTTGGCTCATGGAGCATCTCTAAAGGGGTGAATACCTACAAGAGATTCAGCGAAGAGATTGGGATGATCATATCGCTTTCCATTATCCGAAGCGAATGAATTACATGCCCAACATGTTTGCGCAGCCAAAAGATGCCAAATGATGGGTAGAATTATTCAATAAGCTAACCGAGGGCTGGGTACAGTGGATGTTCGAGTGGTTTCCGACCGAGGAATTCATCACCCGATCCAGAGATGCACCTTTCCTGTTACTCATTGGTCTACGAGGAACATACCCTTATGTCCCTCTCTGGCTTATGAGGCAAGCTGGTAGGAAACAGGTTATACCCAGGGTCGACAAGATGAGTCATTTCCAGGCTAACTTTCAGGCTGATGATAGTCCTTATAAGTGCCAAGCTCAGCATATATGGCACTGCAAGATCGTCATGGGAAGAGATACCATCGAGCCAGACAGATACCATGCTGGTTGCGCTCCCTACTATTTAAGCTAGTTGGAAGATAATCACGATGGTCTAGGCCAGCCAGGGTTTGATATGGGCCACAGGATCATAGATGAAAGGGCCGAGGCATAGGTCAAGTACAATCAACTATGCAAGAGGATCCGGAAGTGCGAAAGCGAGCACCATGAGATACAAGAAGCCAACCAAATGCTGATTGAGGAGTGGAAAGACATGGCTGTCAGTGCCAATAAGCGATCGGGATACATGTAGCGAGGTATAGTAGAGCTAGAGAGGAAATTCCTCAAGAGGGTCGAAGTCTGCCAAAATGCTGAAGGAAACGAAGGCGGATATCTAGCCAGAGCTTACCTATTGCTGGGACTTCGCGAGTTGGGAAAGCTGTTCGACGGAGCCAAGGATGCCGAATCTGGGGAAGGTCCTTCTGGGACCAAATAGATAGGAGTTTTTCTTTTGCTTTATGAAATGTAATAAAGCCAGTGGCCAGTACTGACATTTATTTCCTGTTTATTTAGTGTCGATTTGGGATTCGTCTTATTTTCTATCAATAAAATGAGGTATTTAGCATTTTAAGTTCTCCAAATTAATTTGTCGCTAGGCCTACCTCGGGCACAAAGAGGTTCCCAAATTAGGACACAATTTACATTCCCGCACTATGTGTTTAAATATTGCAATACTTTTACGATTCCTCACTAACTTGGTTACCTTTTTGTTTTACTTTTTATTTATTATTCCCCTCTCCAAAGGTTAGTTCGTGCACTCTGGCAACATCATCTTATTCCACGAGATCCACGGGCCCTCCACCCACTCCTCCTCTTAGTCCTGTCAAAAATAAGAACAAAGGGAAGATGGAAGATTTGAACAATGCTAGAAAGGAAAACTCAACTGAACAGGTAGAGGTCACTCATGGTCATGGTACTCAGGTGTCCAAGGAAAATGCATCCCAACTCGAACAAAAACTGCTGAAATTCCAAGAAGAACTTGATCAGGTCCGGAATCTGGAAAATCTGTCATTTTCCCTCACCACTCCAGATATCAATTTCCCAACTGCTCAAAACCCCGCACCTCCACAGAATATCCCAAAGCAACAAAACCATCTCGCTCCTCACCACCGCTGCAACACCTGCCATACCTCAAACAACACCCCACTGCTCATCCCAGAACCCCAAAAACTCCGCAAATGACCACTTTCACACCCACCATAACACCCCCATCTATGTGGAGACCATGTCACACTCCACTTACCCATCTCAAGCACACCCGAGTTTGATGATAAAGACTCGCTCATCAGGAACCCGGCTGAAGAACTTAAGAAATTGACTAGCCGAATCCAAGGCTTTGAAGGAAGCAAGGGAATTGAGGGGCTGAATTATGAAGATCTTTGCATACATCCTGATGTCGAACTACCCGAGGGGTAAAAACCTTCAAAGTTCAAAATGTTTGATGGTACAGGGGATCCAAGGGTCCATTTGAGAACGTACTGTGACAAGCTGGTTGGAGTAGGGAAAGACGAGAGAATCCACATGAAACTGCTCATGAGGAGCTTGAAGGGAGATGCTTTGTCTTGGTACATTAGCCAAGATCCGAAGAAGTGGTCGAACTGGGTAAGCATGGCGTCCGACTTCATGGACAGGTTCAGGTTCAACATGGAGAATGCGCCGGATGTGTTTTACATTCAGAATCTAAAGAAAAAGCCCACAGAAACATTTCGCTAGTATGCTACTCAATGGAGGTCCGAAGCTGCTAAGGTCAGACTTGCCTTAAAGGAGGAACAGATGAACAAATTCTTTGTTCGGACTCAAGACCTGCAGTATTACGAACGACTAATGCTGATCGGGAGCCATAAATTTTCTGACATTATCAAACTGGGTGAAAGGATCGAAGAAGGCATCAAGAATGGTATGGTTACAAACTTCGAGGCCTTGCAAGCTACAAATAAGGCCTTACAGTCCGGTGGTGTGTCCAAGAAAAGGGACGTAGGGGACGTAATGGTTGCACAAAGAACCAAATCTCCCATCAAATTCCAAACCTACCCAATGCCTCCACTCACATATCAGCCTATCCCGAACTACCAAGCACCCTCACCCTCTTACCAAACTCCACCACCCACTTATCAATCACCTCCTCCTCCCACATACATATCTGCCTATTTCCCCTAGATATTCCCAACCCGCACATGTTTACCAAGCATACAATGCTCAACTGTCCCACTATCAATCACCTCATACATGCCAAAACTTCCCTAGACCTCGACCAAATTTTGACCGCAGACCTCTGAAACAATATACCGCCATTGCTGAACCTATTAACCAATTATACGAGAGACTCAAAGTTGCTGGTTATGCCACCCCTGTCCCTACTGCAACTCTTGAGAACCCTTCTTAGTGGGTTAACCCAAACAAATCCTGTGCATACCACTCCGGCATGAAAAGACACACCATTGATGAATGTCGTTCTTTGAAAGACAAGATCTAGACTTTAATTGATAACAAGATTATTGTGGAAAAGGAACCTGCTCCAAATGTACGCAATAATCCTCTACCAGACCACAAGGATGGAGGTGTTCACATGATTGAAACAGAGGATGATTGGGATCTCGAGGGATCAATCGGGTTGATCGTAGAGGGTGATAACCCAAAGAAGCCAATAGTTACTCTTAATTCTATCGTAGTTCAGATGCAGCCCTCTGGGGACGCTAAGGTAAATATGTCTGTGTCACTTGAGTTCGAAGCAATGTCATCTCCAAAGGCACCAACACCAATCGAGGTCGAATTCGTGTCTCCAGTAAATGCACTTATACCATTCGAAGTGGTAGTTTTACCACCTAAGGTACATGCTCCGTTTGGAGTAAAGATACCCACGCCGATCCCAGTGCCAATGTCGACCATGACACCATTCCATATAAAGGCTATACCATGGGACTATACGGCCGATGCAAGGAGGAAAGGCAAGATTAGGTTCGAGGAAGCTGTTGCCGCATAGGGTATGACGAGAACTAGTAGGGTCTATACCACGGAATATCTAGCTGAGTCAAGCAAGCAGGCCTCTAATCGGTCACCCATCATTAAGATAGGTCCAGACAATCTTTGGAGAAAGATACAGGCCAGGGAATACTCGGTCATCGACTAGTTGAACAAAGCACCGACGCAAACCTCCATCCTTATGTTGCTACAAAATTCTGAGGCATAAAAGAATGCTCTGGTGAGGATTCTGAGTGAAGCATACATGCCCAGCAACATCACTGGTGGGGAAATGGCCAACATGGTAGGGCAGGTATTGGAAAGTCATAAAATTACTTTTTACGAGGATGAGCTACCACCTAAAGGGTTGGGTTACAACAAAGCACTGCATATCACTGTGCAATGCGATGACTACTTTATCACCAGGATCTTGATCGATGGGGGTTCTAGTCTCAACATTTGTCCACTGGTAACACTCAAGAAGTTGGGTAACGGACTACATGAAATAAAGGATGGGGCTATCAATGTGAAATCTTTCAATGGTTCCCAGAGGTCCACTATTGGGGAAATTAATATGTGTTTTCAAATGGGGCCAACATGGTTCGATGTCGATTTCTAAGTGATAGACGTGCCAGCATCTTACAGTCTGCTATTGGGACAGCCATGGATTCATGCTGCTAGGGCCGTAGCAGCAACACTACATCAGGCGGTAAAATTTGAATGGATTCACCAGGAGGTGATCATTCACAGCGACGGTAGCAACCCTATATACAGTCGCCAGACCATTCCATCAATCGAAGGAAGAAGGAAGCTGGGTGGAGAGACTTACCATCACATCAAATGCATAAATGCTGCTGACAAGGACAAATGGTGGGATAACAAGATCGAGAGTATACTGAAGTGGAGTGGGTACAAACCTGGCAAGGGGCTTGGCAAGAACCTTCAAGGAATCACTTATCCCATAAAACTCAAGAAATATGACACCACTTTCGGTCTGGGATATGAGTACACCTGGGAAGAATTCAACAACTAGTCACCACCATGGCGCGGTCTTTACTACCTACTGGAGAATCCGATACCACATCTGGAACAGACCTTCCAACCGGCCGACATTATTTATGGGTCAGATGAAGAAGAAGCACTGGCAGCGATGAAGAACTTGTTCCTAGAAGATAATGACGTGGACTGTTGTGTTGTTCTCGAAGAGGAGGGGGAGGAAAACCTTTCCATATAGGCTGTAAGCAGAGAGGCACGCCTCAATAACTGGACCATCAGGATGACCAGAGCCCGACGAGCCTCGGGGTAGCAAGGCTAAAACAAGCACTGCCTAATTTACTAAAAGATTTTTATTTCTCGCATGTTTCAATTCCTGCAATAAGATCTCCAAAGGTCAAAACGATTATGCAATTTATCAAAGTATTTTGACTTTTCTTATGAATCAACACTCATCATTATTTTTCTCTCATTACTTTACTTACACATCATTACTATTAGTTATCTTGATAAACCAATGTCTGTGACATGCAATGAGGCAACGCAATAAACAGACATAGATTCAGAGGAAGATGACATACCAGAAGAGATTGTTAAGGAAGTTGAGAACTTTGAGAACA
Source organism: Nicotiana sylvestris (assembly GCF_000393655.2). Lineage (NCBI taxonomy): Eukaryota > Viridiplantae > Streptophyta > Magnoliopsida > Solanales > Solanaceae > Nicotiana > Nicotiana sylvestris. The sequence continues at coordinate 166,716,678 of NC_091059.1, forward strand.
GGCCTAAGTCCAACTTGGACGAGACTGTATTGTTAACCTTGGAGATGTAGAAAACGTCAAAGAAACACGGATCAGCGTCCACTTATCGCCAACAGAAAAGAAGGAATACACAAAATTGTTAAGGGAATATGAGTACATATTCGCCTGGTCATACGATGATATGACGGGTTCGAGTACTTCTATTGTGGATCACAAATTGCTAACCGATCCAACATGTCTGCCGGTAAAGCAAAAACTCAGAAAGTTCAAGCCTGATATGAGTCTAAAAATCAAGAAGGAAGTCACTATGTAGGTCAAAGCTAAGGTTCTCAGGGTAGTATAATATCTGATATGGTTAGCCAATATCATGCCAGTACCAAAGAAGGACGGGAAGGTCCAAGTCTGTGTCTACTACCGGGATCTCAACTAGGCCAGTCCGAAAGACGACTTCTCTTTGCCGAATATACACATCCTGATCGATAATTGTGCCAAGCATGAGTTGCAGTCATTTGTAGATTGTTTCACTGGTTATCATCAGATCTGGATGGATGAAGAAGATGCTGAGAAAATGGCTTTCATTATGTCGTAGGAAATGTATTTTTACAAGATGATGTCGTTTGGGTTAAAGAATACAGGGGCCACTTACATGAGGGCCATGACCACCATTTTCCACGATATGATACACAAGGAGATAGAGGTATACGTAGATGATGTTATCATCAAGTCCAAGAAGGCCACTGATCACATGGAAGATTTGAGGAAGTTCTTCAATAGACTGCGAAGGTACAACCTAAGACTGAATCCTGCGAAGTGTGCATTTGGGGTTCCTACTGGAAAACTACTTGGGTTTATTATGAATCACCGAGGAATAGAACTGGATCCATCAAAGGTCAAAGTTATTCAAGAGTTGCTAGTGATCGGAGATTCAGACCAACTTATACATCAGGTCCGAGAAGAATGGGCAACCAAGAACTCCAAGATACTCCCGTATCTGCATCATGTACAGGAGTTGAGAAAGAGGTTCACAAGGACGGAGTTCCAACATGTTCCTAGAGTCCAGAATAAGTTCGTCAATGCATTGGCCACCCTATCATCCATGATACAACATCCAGACAAAAACTTCATTGATCCCATTCCAGTAAAGATCCATGATCAGCCAACTTATTGTGACCATGTTGAAGAAGAAGCAGACAGAAAATCTTGGTTTCATGATATCAAAGAATATTTGGCAAAGGGCGAATACCCAAAACTTGCAAATCCTACTCAGAAACGTACACATCGGAGGTTGTCCAACAACTTCTTTCACATCGAGGAATCCTATATAGGAGGACTCCTGATTTGGGATTGTTAAGGTGTGTCGACGCAAAAGAAGCATCCAAGCTGCTAGAGGAAATCCACGCTGGGACCTGCGGGCCACATATGAACGGCTTTGTCTTAGCAAAGAAGATACTCCGAGCTGGTTACTTTTGGATGACTATGGAAACAGACTGCATCCAGCATGTCCGGAAAATGCCACCACTGTCAGATACATGCAGACATGATAAAGGTACCTCTAAATGAGCTTAATGCAACAAGCTCGCCATGGCCGTTCGCCGCTTGGGGAATGGATGTCACTGGACCAATCAAGCCTGTCGCTTCCAACGGGCACAGGTTTATCCTAGTAGCAATCGACTATTTCACCAAATGGGTCAAAGCGGCATCTTACAGAGTAGTAACCAAGAAAGTCGTGGCAGGCATTGTCCGTGACCATATTGTTTGTCGATTCGGTATTCTAGAGTCAATCATTACTGATAATGGTTTCAATCTCGACAGTGACTTGATGAAAGCCATGTGTGAAACCTTCAAGATCAGACACAAGAATTCTACAGCCTACAGGCCTCAGATGAATAGAGTTGTAGAAGTCACCAACAAGAATATCAAGAAGATATTGAGGAAAATGATAGAGAAGCATAAGCAGTGGCACAAGAAGTTATCATTTGCTCTATTGGGATATCGCACTACAGTCCGCACATCAACTGGGGCAATCCCCTATATGCTGGTTTACGATACAGAAGTCGTCATTCCTGCCGAAGTAGAAATTCCTTCCTTAAGGATTATACTGGAAGCTGAGCTCGATGATGCAGAATGGGTGAAGAGTCGTTATGAGCAGTTAGCTCTTATAGATGGAAAGAGAATGAATGCAGTTTTTCATGGTCAACTTTATCAGAATAGAATGTCCAGAGCCTTCAACAAAAGAGTCAAGCAGAGACAGTTCACACTGGGGCAGCTGGTGTTAAAGAAAATTTTCCCACATCAAGATGAAGCCAAAGGGAAGTTCTCTCCCAACTGGTAGGGTCCATACATGATTTACCAGGTTCTGACAGGAGGAGCCCTCATACTCGTAGAAATGGACGAAGAAGTATGGCTAAAGCCAATCAACTCAGATGCAGTCAAACGTTACTATGTGTAATCCATATGCTCCCCTATATGATGTAATTGAATTACACCTGACCTGATTCTCGTATAAGAGGGGATACGTAGGCAGCCCTATGGGTTCAGTCACAATTGAATAAACTTTTCATTTCCCCCTGCAATTGGAAACTGGGGCAGAATTTTGAGGAGGACCCTCAAAATTCCAAAGTAATTTCAGCCAATTATCGCAAGCAACAATAAGAAACATCAACCATTAAATTGGGGCAGAATTTTGAGGAGGACCCTCAAAATTCCATAGCAAGAAAGGTTGCAGTGTTTTGAACCAGATCACAATCGTCGGTTTATCTAAAAACTATCTTAATTATATACATATGTCGTATATTTACAAATTCATGCATGTTTATTACTAAAATTGCTTTGTTTAGCAACACTACCCCAATAATACATACAGTATCACTAGATCAAAGCCGATCAAGTTAAGTAGAGCTAGCGGGAATACAAACTAACCTTCCCCCCTTTGCAAAATTCAAGATTTTTCTTTGGATGCAGGCACTTGGATTACGAAAGCATCAGACATGCTATACACTCACGAGACAAACACTGTTCAGGAATACAATTCTCAGAACTATTGCACTTACCAACATTTTCTATCCACGCACGCCGGTGATATTTCGTGTGGCACCATATCTCCAGCAGTCACGATATCGCAACTTGTTATCTGCTAAGAAAGCTCTATTACCATTTGCCATTTTATTTCTTGCATAAGGCTATCGTTGTGTCTTTCGAGACTAAACATTTTATCCATCTGTATTTCTGCATTGCATAAGGCTACCATTCTACCTTCCGAGACTAATTGTCTCCATCTGCATTTCTGCATCGCAGAAGGCTACCATTCTACCTTCCGAGATTAAGCTCTACCTCATCTACATTTGCATGGCTTAAAGATCGCCACCTCTACATTTGCATGGCTGAAAGATCACCTCTTTCACATTTGCGTGGCTGAAAGATCGCCACCTCTACATTCGCATGGCTGAAAGATCGCCACCTCTACATTCGCATGGCTGAAAGATCGCCACCTACTGCATCTCATGGGCTGAAAGATCGCCACCTACTATATTGAATGGGCTGAAAGATTGCCAAATTATCCAAAGGCGTCATTGTTCGGAGGCACCATTTTAATAGCCCAAGAATGCTATGTCATGGCCTGAGGACCCCTTTTAATCTTTTGCATATCATTATTCAAAAGCATCATGGTTCGGAGGCATCATCCTCAAAGTCCGAGAGCATCATTTCATAGCCCGCAAATCCTTTATTACACACTCCATGGCCCAGGACATCATGATCTAAGGACGTCATTCTAACCATCCGAAGACAATCCTCATGGTCCGACGGGAAACTGCATCATGTTTAAATTTATGCACAATATATACTTGTATTGCTTATTCGCAGGTAAATCGGAAAGCAACGACCATCTCGGTAGGAGCGATCCTACCCCAGTTTCCGCATCCATATAAACCTAAACATTTCCACAAACCTTCCACACACCCGACCCTAGATATTGCGTCCGTTCTTGAAAGGTCTCCATCGGCATACTCCGCCGACGGATTTGGAACTACATATGGCCTGATTCTTGTAAAAATAGGGATATGTAGATAGCTCAGAAACTAGGGCATGGCCTAAACTTCTTCGAACTATCTCACTCGGTCAAAATTGGCCATCATATCTTTACCCGGCTACTATTTCATCCTTCCCGGGTAAAGAGGGGCAGCTGTTGATACCCAATTTTTTCCTGTACATTTTTAATATGCAAAATACTTTCAAAAAAACATATGTATGCATATATAAGTATTTCCAAATATTTTATTATTTTTTCTTAATTTTTAAAGATTTTAAAATTAATTTATTGCCCTATTTTATTCAAAAAATCCAATAATAATTCCCAAAATTATCATTTTTGGTGATTCATTTATTGGATTTTTATATTTATGCTAAAATAGAGGTAATATAATTTTTGCATGTTTTTACAAAGTCATTTAGTATTTTTAAAGTTAAATTGTATATAATTACAACATTAGCCTCTTTTAAGATTAATTACATTTATATTCATAAAAATTAGGTCTGGTATTTTTAAATAGTTAATTATGTGCTATAAATCATTTTTGTACCTTTAATTTATTTCCAAAAATTAATTTATTATTTTTTAAAATTAAATAGGCAAAATTGGCTATTTAAATGTTAGCCCAATTTTATTTCGATTATAGCACAATTCTGACCCCAATTGAACTCAATTGAAACCATTTGAACCCCTGACCCAATTCCAATTTAATCCGACCCAAACCCATCTTCACAACCCGCCCGCTTGCACGTTTTGATCCAGTCCTTGCCTTTTTAATTGAAACGACCCCGAACCCTAGCCTCATTTCCAAATTCGCCACTCTGAATCCCCTTCCCTCTCAACTCTCTCTGCAATCCTCTCAAACCCTAGCAGCCGCCATAAACTACAACCCTAATACCTCCCCAAATCTGTGGTTCCCAAAGTCATCGGAGACCTATATCCACCCACATGGCTTCTACGTGTTCGATTCTTATGGTCTCAAGGCTAGATCTCGAAAAAGCTTGGTCTAGGCCTTGTTCAATTGCAGTTCATAACTGTTCTCCGGTCGTCTTTGACTTTTTCCCCGGCCAGCCATGGCTATTCGTGTCAGACTCTTGACTGTGCTACTTAGATCGTTGGTTTTCAAAGCCTTTCTCACCACTTGGGGTTCTTCTGAAACCCTAGACTTTAAGGTTCTTTCGATTTCTTTTTAGATCTGCTTCAGATCTATGTTTGCTTTGAACTTCTAAGCATTTTTCTCAAATTTTCTTTTAAAACTCCGCCTTCAAAACCCCTTATCTTTTCGATTATGGTTTCTGTTAAGTTATTTCAAAATGTTTCTCTGATTCTTTGACATGTTTGTCTATGTTTGCTTATATCGTTCTTCTACCTGAGTTTGCATGTTGAAACCCCTAATTTCTTTTAACTGTTTATTAAATGAATATTTGTTTGCCTGAGTTTTGTCCGATTTGTTTGCTTATTTTCTTTTTAAAACTCTTCTATTGTTGAAAATCCTAGGGTTTTGGGTTTGAGACTATTCATTTAAGTGCATGACTCGATTTGAAGTTCTTTATTTCTAAATCTTTCGTTCCTTTTGTGTGATTCTTCTGATTATTCGGTTTCTGTCTTCTCTAAAACTCAAATATGCTCAAAACCCTAATTTTTCTGAAGGGGTTTTCCTCACCTGCTACTGTGAGACCTTCGCATGCTTTTGACATTCTATGTTTTCTTCACTACTCGACCTACTGGACTGTCATGCTTCAAATATTGCTATCTACTGAATCTTTGTGCTACTGTTGTGTGCTATTCCTTTTGCCAACAGGCCTAGCCTCGCATGTATAGTGTTTATGCACCCTATTTATATGTTGAGTCTCCTTCTCTGACTAATTTTCAAACTCGTGACTAAGTTAAACCATTCCTTTGTGAGATTCTGATTTCACTCGTCTATTAAGGTTAATTGATTTCTTTCCTGTTTTGCCTTACTGAATCCTTTCAAAAATTAGAGTATCTCTGTACCTAGACTCTAATTGCTTACTTGTTATTTTACTACCTCTTTTATGGCAACTGTCATCCTAATTTTTAAGTGATTGCTTTCCTTATTTCGAACCTGTCACTGCCGTTAAGCAAGTGACCCCTTAATTAAGGGCAATCACTTGTATAATTGATTCTGAATCATGATTGTTTTCATGTTTGTAGCTTATTACCTCTTTCTTACTCGTTTTCAAAATACTATAAATACCCTGTACTCCTTCTCTTTCAAAAATACGAACACTTTTAGTTCTGAACTCACACTTACACTCAAACACTCTCTCTTGCTTTACTACTACTTGTGCTACTGCCTGTTTAGTCGGTTGAAAGCCAAAGCTATATTTTGAAGTCCTACTACTTTTCTTTAATGTACTTTGCTTCTTTGACTGGTATGTTCTAATTAAGTTTTCAGCATCAGCAACAACATGCTTACTTAATGTTCTTTCATCCTTGTCAGCCTACGGCTTGTATTTAATTTAGTACCATTATTTAGCATGCTGTAATTTCTTTTCTCCTGTTCTAAATCAATGTATTATGAATACTAAATCCCTACCCCAATGTGATTAATACTTATGGTTAGTTTGGGGCATGACAACATTGAACATTGCTGAGCATGACCCAAACTTGATCCTCCTAGGATCATAACTCCCATGTTTCCCTTATATGTCCTGTGCTCGAGTTGATTTACAAGCACGACAGCACTCCCTATTGTTGTACATGCCCGAAGTTAACCCATGCCTAAGTATATAGGCTCCTTGCAATGGATTCCCAATCCCCTGCCCCTTTGTGTGAAGTTATCAACTCTTTGAAGTGTTAATGACTGTCTCTCATAACTCTTTCCTTATCCTTTATTCTCTCATCTCTTAAAACTCAGTTCCTACACTTTTCACTCTCTTCTTAGACTTAATTTCTGCCCCCTTCATGTGAGCCTTGCCTTGGGACCCATGAACTCCCTCTGAACATGGACACATGAGGGCTGGCATTTCTACACTGCACTTGTCCCTATTCTGGTTATGAATCTTAGGTGTGAGCACTGCTCGGGGTCCTATTGAGGCCCTTAGGGAACTCTCACACACTCAAGTCTGAGAAAGCCTTTGGATCGATGGTATTTTGAGTTGGTTTATCTCATAACTCAGAGAGAAAGTCAAGAATCATGCCTCCACTGGTTGTAACTTTTCTTTGTACTTCTTTTGATGTAATTTATTATTCGTGGTTTGTAATATTTGTAATGAACATTTGGGGCTGGCTAGTGAAAAAAAGGGTTGGAAAATTATGCATGCTCAAGGATAGAAAACATGCCTATAGGACTGCATTCTCTACTTGTTCAATTCGCATTTAGAAAACATGCCTATATGACTGCTCTAATTGTGCATATTCATACTACATTTAGAAACTATGTCTATAGGACTCGCTTGTTCAATTCACATCTAGATAACATGCCTATAGGGATTATCTGAAATTCTGCACATGTGTCACCGTTTAGATATCATGTTTTTAGGTCCGAATTGGTTATAACCCAGTAGCATGCTAAAATCAGTAACATATAGAAATCATGCCTATAGGGGTTCTTAGGCAAAATACTGTTCGTTTCTACTCATATTCAATGTTAGGTATCATGTCTATAAGGGTCTAAAATTAGTAACATATAGAAGTCACGTCTATAGGGATTCCCAAGTAGAATTTTGCTTCGTTTCTATTCACATTCAATGTTAGATATCATGCCTATAGGGATTAAAATCAATAATAGTAGATACCATCACCTGCAGAATCTGGAATTGGTCTAATTTAAATTTATCTATTTTGAACCTCTATTTAATAATTCCCTTATTTTCATCAAGGTTTAGCAAGCATGCCTATAGGATTTCAAGCAGTACATTTTGAGTTATCACTGTCTCACTACCTTCTGAATTAAGTAGATATCATGCCTATAAGACCCCCATCTAAACACTTAGGCAAACCTTAAAGTAATAGAAGTAAAACTAAATCCGCTTTTTGTTAAATGCAACAACCAGCAGGCAGACCTGATTCGGACTTCTTATCTGATTTATGTAATAAACTACTCTGCCTCAATAATTAACTTCCCTCATCTTTATGTGCTTTAATCATACCTAAAAAGTATGTGCAAGTCATTCTAGTTATGTGCTTTTGTTTGAAGGGGTATACTTGAGCCTTATGTGTTTATGTGTTTCCCCTGTAATGTGCAGTCTTTTATATGTTTTGTATGCCGACGTAGATTTTTACCTTTGAAACTTCAAGTCAGCCTAGTACTCCTCCCCTTTAGGATTAGTATTCCTAAGTGCCTCTGGTACTGATAGGAACGGGACGGGTAATAGCATGCAATAGTGTTCGAGACCAATCCGTACTTTAGTACCTTAAATGGGGTGGGAAAGGATAGATATGGATATGATAACCGGTGCGCTAATGCCACGTATAACCCCTCTTTTGAGGAGTGATTACCGGGTATTGCATTGATGTGATCTATATTTTTTATAAACCTAGGACCCCCTTTTTTACTTCCCCCTTCTCCTTTTTAGCATTGTAACTTCTTATTTAAAATTTGCTCTTTTAATTGCTCTTTCAAACTTTGTTTACTTTCAAACTATTGTGTATCAAAATCCCATCTTATTTGAGCCTTATTTGCTTATATGTCAATTGTACCCCAAATTCACAATAAATGTCTGGTCGGGAATCACACTAGTGGATCCTGAGGGGTGCGTAACACCTTCCCCTTGGGATAATTTCAAGCCCTTACCCAATCTCTAGTTACCTAAACAAACTTATAATTGAATCTCTATTGGTGTCCTAATGCAACTTAACTCATTTGGTGGTGATTCTTCAAATGAGAAAACCCAGTTCCCAAAAGGAACGAGTTGTCCCACCAAATGTCATAAACCTGAGTTCGCGAGAAAAAAGGGGCACGACAGGACTAAAAGATCCCTCATTCACCCATTTCCTCATTACAAGGGACCCAAACTAGTTTGGGTTCCTAAGTCTAACTCCTGATTTTTTTGTGCAGGGAACAACAAAAGGAAGCAGCCTACAAATAGTACGTGGATAGTGGTGATCAAAGCACATAACTGGAAATACAATTGATTTCCTTCAGTAAAAGCCCTGCAATGAGTGAGTGTATCCTTTGGAAATGGAAAAAAGAGATACATTCTAGGAGTTGGAAGGATTAGGAAGTCAATCACTCACTCAATTGAGAACGTGCACTATGTCAATGGACTGAAGTACAGTCTTTTAAGTGTCTCTCAAATATGTGACAAGGGAAATAAAGTGGAATTTTTGTCCAAGAGATGCACAGTCACAAATCTTGTGACTGGTAAGGTGGTGCTTGTGGCCAAAAGATACAAGAATAATTATGTTGTTGTGTTTGAGTCTCTGCAAAGTGGCAATCTAAGTTGTTTGAAGAGCCATTGATGACAATGCTTAACTATAGGACAGAAGGCTGGGATATGCAAGCCTTTCATTACTAAATAAACCGGTCCAAAAGGACCTAGTTCGCGGTCTGCCCAAGTCGAGCTTTAAGGAACACAAAATGTGCGATGCTTGTGAAAAGGGAAAGCATGTTAGATCTTCATTCAACCCAAAAAGGTAGTCAACACCTCAAGGCCACGTGATCTTCTTCATATGGATCTATGTGGACCAATGAGGGAGTCAAACAGAAAAGGAAGAAGATATATCTTTGTGATAGTGAATGACTACTCCAGGTTCACCTGGACTCTATTCCTCAGAACCAAGGATGGGATATTTCAAGTATTTGTGGCTTTTGTCATGAAGATCCAAGTGAAGATGGAAACAAATATGGCTTGCATCAGATCAGATCGTAGGATAGAGTTTGATAATGCTAGATTCAATGAATTTTATATTGAAAGTGGGATTATTCGCCACTTCTCAGCTCCAAGAACACCGCAACAAAATGGAGTTAAGGAAAAAAAGAACAAGACTATTGAAGATATGGCACGATCAATATTAGTTGACAAAGGTATTGCAAACATCTTCACCTAGGTTGCTGACTCATTTGAGGATATTTGGCTGCAAATGTTATGTTCTCAACAATCGCAAGGATCATCTTGGAAAATTTGATGCTAAAAGAGATGAAGGAATCTTCCTGGTTTACTCGTCTAAAAAAGGGACGGGAATGCTGATCAAGATGGAGAACACTTACTGATTCCAGATGAAGTTATTAACATGGCAAATGGGAAGGTAGACATGATGAGTCATGTCAAGAAATCCAGTAAAGATAATACAACTACTTCTCCATCCATTAGCGAGGAACCTGGTCTCACAATTACAACAACAGACGCTGAAAATAGAGTTGTTGATGCAGTTCAAGGTATGACATCTGGTTCCTTGACCTATAAATGGAGTTGTTATAGGAACCAAGTGGGTATTTTGGAACATTGATAAGTCAGCAGAAGTACATCAAAGAGTTGCTGAAAAGGTTTGACATAGAAGCATAAAAAGTCATCGACACTCCCATTGCCAATGCTACACGTCTAGACATGGATAAACCTGGTTCTCCTGTAAATCAAACCATGCATAGAGTTATCACTGGATCACTCTTGTATCTCACTACAAGTAGAACAGACATTGTGTTCATAGTGGGTTTCAGTCAAATCCAAAGGAGTCTCATCTGAAGGCTGCTGAAAGAATTTTGAGATATCTTAAAGGAATACAGGACCTGGTTCTCTTCTATCCTTCATGTGATAATTTGATATCATTGGATAAGTTGATGTTGATTATGCAGGTTATCTAGTGGATAGGAAAAGAAAGTTTGAAACGACATATTCTCTGGGTTTTCCTATCTTATCTCGTAGGGTACAAGGAAGCAAAATTCAATGGCACACTCAACAACTGAAGCAGAATATGTAGTAGCCGCCTCCTACTATGCTCAATTGTTGTAGATCAAGCAGCTATTAGAAGACATTAGGGTATACGCTAATTGTGTACCACTCTTGTGCGACAAAACAAGTGCACTCAACATAGCCAAAAATCAAGTCCAACACAAGAGGTTTGAGTACATTGATCACTGAAGATCAAATTGCAGACATCTTCACCAAAGCCCTGAGAAGAAAATATTGAGAGAAAAATCGCCTAGCACTAGGGTTGATAAAACCTAACTGAGGACCTGGTTCCCAATGATTGGTTATGAAAGTCATATACAGGTAACATTAGCAAAAGTATTTTCTGGCCATGTCTAACTCATTTCTATACTATTACAGGTAGACACGCATGATGACTACCGAGCAGCTGATGCAGTACATACTAGTAAAAGGGGATAAACTCACTTGCAAAACCTGTCAGGGAACCGGGTTCTCTTAACACAAGTTAGTAGATCCTTTTTTCTCTCATACACAGTTTAAAATGGACAAAAACAATGCCACATAATCAGCATGTCAGTCTCTTTTTGTTGTGTCTTTTCATCTAAAGCGTCTCACCTGCTCTGAACGATCCAACTCCCCGAGCAAAATTGCTACCATTTCAGAACCGACCCCTCATCATAAATATGTATGTCAACATCACAACCCTTCTCTTCAAAATTCAAAACCTTCTCTTTGTCTTCTCTCTTCTCAATCAACAAACTCTTCGAGTGAAAATTCACCATGTCTAAAAATTAAGCAACCCCCAGTGTACACACAGTACTCTCATTGAGTCTACACCAGTAAGAACTCCAACGGTAGACTCCTCCCCCAACACAACCACCAGTCCAAACCCTAAAGCAGAGTCTCCTCCATACTCTAATCCCTCTCCTACCCACTCATATTTTTTTCCTTATCAAAGTCATGAGGAGATGACTCTGAGCAAGTCTGAGAATGCCTATCCTCCTCCAGTCTCACCGGTCAAACAAAGTGAATAGGGTGACTTGGTTCAAGGAAAAAATTAGGAAATGTCAACTCTATCCATGGATGAGCCCTCTAGTGATAATCTAGTGATTAGTCATTAAAAGGCTGAGACAACCATGACAGGTTGCGATTCTATAGGTATCACTCCTCCCTCTATTGAAGTTTCCATGGAACCACAAGAAAAGGATGGAATAGAAAATATGCTCTCCATCGCTTCAGAAGGGGTTATTTTAGAGGAAGGTGGAGGAGGGTCTGAGTCTCAGGGGGAAGAGCCTCAGTCCACAGAAGAAAGGGTAGCACTTGTGCAATCTGAACAATCGGCCCAAAATGATGCTACTGGGGTCCCAAGTGATGGACCTGATCCCTCCGCGGAGGATCCAGGCTAGGGGTCATCTCCCCAGGTCAGTGTTGATCCTGGTCCTTCTCCCCACTTCTATGCTGAGCCTCTGAATATGGTGATGTCTGAGATGAAGTCTGATAGTGAAGAAGATATAGATGATTTGGTGATTGCTAGCTTTATTAGGGCTATGAGTAAGCAAGTTGCATCTCCAGAGCCAACCACTAAGCGACCCACTACACGGTTGCAGAAAAAGGAGGCTCTAGAGTCTGCTCTCAAGAAAAGTCAAAGGAGTAAAAGAAAGAAAAGGCTGGTAAAGGACGGAAAAGCTGTGCATGAAACGTTTGTCCCTGTGGTAAATGTAGATGAGGAAGCATAAGATGAACCTAGTTATTTGAATCACAAGTCCCCGAAGCAGAAGCACTCTCACCCTCAACCCAAAAGAAATACTTCTACAAGTGTTGATAGTCCAAAAAAGAGTGTCGATGCTGCTCCTAGTGAAACATTTGTGGAGAAATCTGGTGATAAGGTAGTGAAAAAGAGTGGTGGAGAGTTTGATGATGAAGAAGTGGAAAATTCTGGTGAACATACGCATAAAATGTCAGTGGAGAAGGAAAAATCTATCCGCAAGTCAGTGAAAAGAAAAGTGGATGATGATGAGGAACCTGGTACTGTTGATAACCAATATTTCCCTGTATATTTTTTTTATAAATTAAAAATACTTTTAAAATAGCATATGTATGCATATATAAGTGTGTCCAAATGTTTTAGTATTTTTCCTAATTTTTTAAAGATTTTTAAATCAAATTATTGCCCTATTTTAGCAGTACAAAAACTAATAATTATTCCTCAAATTATCATTTGAGTGATTAACTTATTTTATTCTCATATTTATACCAAAATATAGTTAAGGTAATTTTTTACACATTTTTATAAATTTATTTAGTATTTTTAAAGCTAAATTGCATATAATTGCAATTTCAGCCTATTGTAAGATTTAATTGCGTTTATAATTACAAAATTGATTCCAGTATTTTTATTTAATATTTATACATTATTAATTAGTTTTGTACCTTTAATTTATTTTCAGAAATCATTTACTATTTTTTATAACAAGAAAAGGGGAAAAGTGGCTATTTAAATACTAGCCCTATTTCATTTCAATTGTAGCCCAAATCAACCCCCCAATTAACCCCAATTTCAATTTCAAATGGACCGGCCCAATTCCTAAACTACCCGCCCCTGATCCAATTAAGTTCAATCCGCCCGGCCCCCCATTAAATCCAGGTCGTTGATCAAAATGATCAACGACCACAATCCGTCCTTTCTTTTTTTAATCCACCAACACCCCTTAACCCTAAATCATTTCATCTAACCAGCCTCCTCTGAAACCCTCCCCTCTCTCAAAACACTCTCGAACCTTCTCTAACCCTAGCCGCCTCCCATCAATTCTACCTTGAAACCCACCGGGATCCATGGCTTCTCAGGCTATGGAAGTCTTATACCCACCTCCTCTTGCTCCCACGCGCCTGATACCTGAAGATTTGAAGCCTAACCATGAAAGGATGAGCACAGACCTCTATCGATTCGAGGTTCCAAGGTCATCTCTGGCCTTGCTCCGGCGTACCAAGGTTATCTGAGCCTGTTTCTGACCTCTCCGACTTAGATCGGTGGCCTTTCAAAGCCTTTCTCATTTCTAGGGTTCTTCTGAAGCCCTAACCCTTCGAGGTTTTTCTCCGATTTCTTTAGATCCGTTCTATATCTGTGCTCTCCTTGAGTTTTCAAACGATTTCCCTAACTTTTCTTTCGAAAATTACTTTTTTTAAAAAAAATCTTTCTTTCCGATCTAGGGTTTTCTGAAAATGCTTAAGTGTTTCTTTGACTTTCTTTCCCTTTTCTTTTGTGTGTATGTGCCTCTACTGTGTTCTATGTTTTTCTTCTACTATGTATGTTCTTTTACTGTGCTTTCTATACTATGTTCTTGTATGTTTTTCTACTATGTCCCGCTATTTTCTTCTACTATGTTCTGGTATATTTCGCCTACCATGTTCTTAAGTGTTCTTACTATTTTTCTTCTATTGAACTTTGTTTAAGTTTCTTTTAAAAGGATCTTCTTAAGCATGCTTTCTTCTACTGTTCTTATCAGTCTTTTGTCATCATGTTTCGAATTAGTTTCTTTCCTCTGTTTGCCTTGAACCCCTCTACTGTATTTACATGCTATTCATGAGTTCTGTTGCTGGAAGAAGCATGTTGACTACTTGCCTCCTCATCTCTGTACTTGATTCAAGGTGGAAACCCTAGAATTTGGGGGTTCTGCCAAGGTTTGATTGAACTAGGGTTTTATTTTAGAACCCTTAACTCTTTCAGACTAACTTTGAGTCTCTGAACTGAGTTTGGACATGTTTGTTTTCATACAATGCTGAACTTTTTGCTAAACTCTTCTACACTGGATTTTTTCTACTAATTTACACGACAGTCTTCTTTCATGCTCACATGCTCCTTATATATGATGAATTTTCCTCTAAATGGTTTTCAAATTTGCAATTAGTGCAAACTTCCTTCTGAATATAGCTTGATTGATTTCTTTCCATCTTTTATTGATTTCCTCTGTTACTCGACTTAAGTAAAACCCTTCTTCATCTTTTATGACTTGGTTCATTCATACCAAATCTCAAACCTAGTGATTTACTGGCTGTTAATTGACTCCCTTACCTTATTTGCACAAACTGTTTACTGTCAAAAACCTTGTCCTTAAATAACCTTTATGTATTTGCCCTCAATTGGATGTTTTACACAAAGTGTTTATTCAATTCCTTTCCATAAATGGTTTTACTCGTTTTGAATCTGAATCCCTTAATTAAGGGAAGCCTTGTGTAATTGATTGACAATCAGTTTTCAAACTATTTTCTTACCTTATTTCTGCCTGCTTTCTACACTATAAAAGGCACGACCCTTTTCACAAACACAGACTTCACACTTTACAATTTCACAATCTCTTCTGAACTCACACTTATAGTATTCTATCTTCCCGTTTGCACTTTGGCTTTTATAAGACTACTGCTTTTTCTACTTATTTATTTGAAACTGGTATGTCCTAATTTAGGTTTTAGCATCACCAATGTGTTTACGTACAGTCTTTGTATCCATGTCTACTTAACTGTTTTTTGTGGAGTTCGACATTTAGCTTAGTATGCCTATGTTCTACTGCATGTTCCTGTTGTGAATCTTTGCTCCCTATCCCATTACCCCTATGTGTTTGTGAATGGTCACTTAGGGCATGTCAATATGAGTTGTTGTCCATGAACTGAGTTTTGAACCAATGGGGTCTTAACCTCTAAACAGACTGGAGGGTGTGCCAGCATATCCCATTGCTGGGTATGCCCATCAGCCTGCTCTTCTTGTGTTCTTGCAAATTCCCCCACTCCCCTATACCCCTATGTGCACTGATTTTAAGTTATTCCCTTTTCCCTTTCCCCTTTCAAAATTTCACTTCTGCACTTGCATTCTCTCTTAGTCTTTAAGTTTTTCCCCTCTCTTGTGAGCCTTGCCTTGGGACCCGTTGAGCTCCCTATGAACTTGGACACTTAAGGGCTGGCCTTTCCATACAGCACTTGTCCTAATCTGATAATACATTTGGGTATGAGCATTGCCCGGGTCCTTTAGAGGCTCTTAAGGAACTTTGACACACTCAAATGTGAGAAAGGTTTTGGATCATGATCTTTGGAGTTGGTTTACCTCATATTTCAAACATGAAGTCTGAATCAGGATCTCCTTGGCTGTACTTTTAATTTTCGATGTATTTTCCTTACTTTATTTTTTTGGACTGTAATAAACTATTGGGGATGGCTAGTGAAAAAAGGGAGGAATAACTATGTATGTAAAAGGGGTAGATGTCCTACTCATAGGGAATTTCTGATTTCTGCATATCACATAGACCTGCCTATATGAATTCTGCACTTTCATATGTAGATACTATGCCTATAAGGAATTCTGCACCCATATAGATATCCTGCCTATAAGTTTCTGAAATTCTGCATTCATATGGATATCCTGCCTATAGTTATATTTCTGCATCTCTCATATAGATACCATGCTCATAGTTAACTGGAAATCTGAATCCTGCATATGCATCTGTCACTAGGCAAACCTGTTTATAGGGATTAAATAACTAACTGCATTTAGATATCATGTTCATAGGCTTAAACGAAGTACAACATTTAGATGTCATGCCTATTGGATTTCTGCACTCTTGTTATGTTTGTAAAAGTGTTTAAAATCAACAACGCCTAGAAAGCATGCCTATAGGAATTAATAACCAAGTCTGAAATGTTTCACTCGCCTACAAATCTAAAGTCATTGTCTAAGGTCTGCAGAATTTATGATCTTTTGTCAAAACTCGTCTTTCTTGAATAACTGACAACCTTTTTCTAAAATCAGTATACTTCATCTTTTCTGAAATCAGTAGATATCATGCCTATAGGTTTTCGTCTAGCACTTAGGCAAGCCATGGGACAGTTTATAAACTGAATCAGATTTTATTAATTACAACCAGTAGGCAGGTCTGATTCAGACTTCTTATCTGAAATATGCAATAAATCAGTCTGCCTCGATCCTTTAAGTTTAATCAGACCCTAAACATTATGTGTAAGTCATGCTAACTACTTGCTTTTTCTCTGCTAAAAGGAGGTTTGTTTGAGCCTTTTTCATTTGTTTATATGTTTCCCCATACATGTCATATATGTTTTGTTTGTCGCCTTAGTATTTTTACCTTCTGAAACTACAAATAAGTCCAACATACCTCCCTTTTAGGATTAGTAGTCCTAAATGCCTCCGGGACTGATGGGATTTGGGCGAGTAATAGCATGCAATAAGTAAACGAGACCATTTCGCGCTTTAATACCTCAACGGGGTAGGAAAGGGTAGATATGGATATGATGACCACGCGATAATATCACGTGTAGCCCCTCACTGAGGAGTGATTACCGGATGTTGTGTGGGGTGATCCATATTATTAATAAACCTAAGACCCCCTTCCCTTTGTTTTCTTTGTTTCTTTTAAATCTTTTTAAACCATTTCTTTTAAGAAAATCAACTCTTTTAGTTCCTTTTTCTTACTTTTGTTTATTTGTAACCATTACGTGAAAATTCCCTCTTATTTGAAGCCTTTATTTGCCTATGTGTTATTTGCACTTAAGTCACAGCAATAGCTTGGCCGGGCACCACACTAGTGGATCTTGAGGGGTGCCAACACCTTCCACTTGAGATAATTTTAAGTCATTACCCAATCTCTGGTTGTTCAAATCAAACCTTCCCTTGTGTCCTAATGCACTCAAATCATTAGGTGGCGACTCTTCACTTCAAACCCAATTCCCGAAAGGGAATGAGTTGTCCTCCCAAATGTCATAAACCCGATTTTGCGAGAAAAAGGGGGTGCGACAGGTACCATCAAGAAACAAAATGTTGGTGAGTCTTTGAGTTTTGAGAAAGAGAAGTTGATAAATCAAAAGGTACTCTAGGCCGCACATTTGCCCCTAACATTGTAGAGCTTGCTAGGATGAGACAGTTAGTAGAAATTTGTGATTTCCAACAATGGACTTGTTTGTTTGCAAATTATGCTCCAGAAGTATATGTGGAGGAGGTGCGGAGTTTTTAAGCCGGCCTCTTCACAATTGAAAACGATCAAATCTGTGTGTTGGTAAATGGGGTGGACATAGTAATGGACTTTGCTGTATTGGGGTTAATTCTGGGTGTTCCTACTGAAGGGATGTTATCTATTCGGGGTTCCTACACGTCAATTTTCAATTTTTAGAAATGCCATTGTCAAGGACAAGGCAATCCAGCAGGGGGAACATTTGCATAAGAACGCACTCCTTCTAGTATATCAATTGCTTTTTGAGATGGTTAACAAAGTGCTGCTTCCCCGCGCTGAGAGGAGATTTATTACGTCCAAAGCTGACCTGCTCCTTATGGAAGCCCTGGATTATTTTACCACCATCAATCTGCCTGGGATAATGATTGATCATATACAAAAGGTGTCAAACTTTAAGGATATCAACCATGGACTACCGTGAGGGTTTCTACTCACCAAGGTCTTCGAATTCTTCAAAGTGCCTCCGGGACAGGCCAAAGTGGGCACTAAAAAGTAAACTTTCTCCAAGACCACTCTTGAGGAGTGTGAGAGTATTGAAAAGGTCGAAGGAGTTGGAAGCACCTCTACTATCTCTCAAATGATAAATGCTCAAAATAGTGCCACAGAGGAGATCCGGAAGTTGAAGGCTAGGAACGTGATTCTTCAGAGTCAGCTCAGTCGGCTACAAGAGGCATCCGGTTGCAGTAGTTCTCATAGCTTAGAGGTTGCCTGCCTGACAAAGCAGAATGTTGAGCTCAGGAAACAGGTGGAGGAACTGAAAGAAAGACTGCTCAATGAGCAAATGTCCGCGAATGCTTCCATTAATCTTGTCCTCCAAACCCTTGCTTTTTCTTCCAAGCCCTCTTCCTCCAGCGTCCACTAAGTAGTGTCCCCCGGTGTCTAGTTTCCAGTGTCTATCTTTTAAGTGTGTTTTGGTGATGTTTTTGTTTCTGGTACTTGTTTTTGTTTTGTTTTGGAATTGTGGATGGTAACAATGATTCTGATCCCGCCTATAAAAGTCCAAGTATTGTTAATGCAAGTCTTTCCCTTTTGTTGTTTATGTTATTTCTCTCTTGTCTCTATTTTCTATCATGTTGTGCATACAAGTGTCATGAGTTAACCAAGCTAGACTTCTTTATGTTGCTTACTTGTTATGTATTTTTTATGATTCCAAAAGGGGGAAATACATATTTTAATGGGGAACTCTCTGTGGTTCAAATTTTAAAGGGGAACTCTCTGAGGTTCCTGGTGCATTTTTGCATAATTGAATAATGATGATGTGCACTGATTAAGGGGGAAAAACAGATTCAGAGGGAACTCACTAAGGTACCTGGTGCACTATCTGGTTTTTGTCGGATTTTCAATTATAAGTTTGTCATCATCAATAAGGGGGAAATTTATAGGTTACAAGTACCGTGGTTACGAGTACCTTGTCTTATGTTTTGATGATCTAACAAACTTACTATCAAGAACCAGATAAGGAACCTGCTACACATTCTCAAGACCTTAAGATCACAAGGTTCCAGCTTGAGATATGTTTCAAATCTCCAGAGTCAAAGGAACATATGAGGGAACAGGTCCCTACTAGCTCCCGATGTGGCTGTACGAAGCCAACTCTCCAGTTGGAAAAGTTGTTGCCTACACACGCTAAAGTTAGGAACATTGCAGCAGTCAACTTTCTGTGGAAGGCTTTTTATCTACCTTGCTTATATCGTTGAATTTGATGCCACACATGTATTATTAACATCAAGGAAGGTAAAACATATTCACTTGAACACTTAGAGAATTCACTCAAGCACTCCAAGTGATTGATCATCAAGAAAAACGATTCTCCAGCGCATCAAGAACAAAGTACGACGCTGCTACGGACCAGTTCCTATATCAAGTCTTTGTATGTCCTCAGTAGAGTTGAAAGTTTGTATTAGTTCTTCAATTGTAATTCCTACTTAGCTTGTTTAGAAGTATTCTGTAGGGAACTCTTGTAAATCTTAAACCTTTGTGTTTGAGTCTTGGCTAGAGTTAGTCGAGTTGTAAAGTCTTTGTAATAAAGTTATTACAAAGTCACTTGTAATAAAGTATTACAAGTTAGTGAGGAATTAAGAGGTTAATTCCTAGGTTGCATAGGTTGTAATCTAAAAGTTTTTCATTAGTGAAGTTGAAATCCTACAAGGGTAGGTCATGATTTTTGATCTCGTTGAGCTAGAAATTTTCCACGTAAAATTCCTCTTGTTATTACTTACTGCTGTGTGCGTACATTCTGTTGAACCTGATTCTCTATATAGTTTGGTGCACCCTTATATTCTATCAGAAACATAAAGTTAACTAATTGACTAATTGCAGATCATCTCAACCTATTTCTTCATTTTCCATTGTAAGCTAGGAAACATACACATAACTGAAGCTAGGAAACAGACACTTAACTGAAGCTAGGAATCATTTTCCATTTCTCCATTTCCGCCAGACAAAACATGACCATTGCAAGCTAGGAAATATACAAGGATGCATATCATAATATCTTTAGTTGTCACATAGATATTGCCATGCATCAGATTAGTAGCTACCTATACAGCACCAAAACACATATCACTATAAACATAAAGAAGGGGCAAGCAAAATGTTAATCTTCTTTTACTTCTTTTGAGTAGGTTAAGGAAGATATGGATGCCTGTGCCTCCAATGTCATAGGGTTATGGAAAAGACAGACTAAGTATGATGTAAGCAGAAAAACAAGAACAAAGATAGAAGATAGGCAGGCAACAATCAAGGAAATGAAAGGTAGCTACGTACTAATCTGATGTTGTTAATCCTCAAATGAAAGGTAGCAAATGAAAGGCAACAAATAAAAGCAAATGAAAGGTAGCTACAAACCAGGCAACGGATAAAGCAAAGATGAGTCCCACCATCAGTGAAGTTAGCACCATAACTGAAGCTTACACATAAATGTGTAGGAAAATACTCCGTGCAAGTTTACACATAAAAACCATAACTGAAGCTTACACATAAAACCATAATAAAGTTTACACATACAACTACAATATTCAAATACGGAACAATAAAAATATTCAACCACAACGATACATTATCTATTTTTCTTGAGGTATAACTGATAGTTAAACTCCAACCAAGACTTTCGAGCTTCATCAATAGGCATCCCCAAAAATATTTGTTGGTTATTTTTCTTGCGGAACATATTCATAGTGAAACTGTAAATTTTACTCCCTGCTAAAATATTAAGAATTTGCTACAACGTGCCAATACACTTCTCGATGGATGTCTCATCAACTGCAGGAGATGTAGCAGTGCTTTTGCTAGACATAAACTCTATGAGAGAGTGTACATCCTCTTTTATTAATGTTGCAGCTGTTTTTTTCTTACTCTTTCTTACTTGACAGCTAGTGCTAACACCATCAGTTGATTTTTGTCTTTTTAGTGATGGCTCTTGAAACATAAGAGAATTTATATTATGTAGATCATCACTCTCATCGCTCATTTTATCATTAAGAAGAGTAAAGTGTTCTTGTCACAACCATCAATATGATTTATTCCCTCTTCGTCAAGATTTAGTCCAATGCCGGACGATTGCTCTTGATTTGCTGTACGTGCTCTTTCTCCTGTGGCAACAACATCAGCAAATAGTGCATCGTAGCGAAACAATATGAGCGAAAGATCTTTGTTCCTAAATTTTTATATCGAGCATTCTCCTGTAAATAAATTCAAAGCCACTTTAAGCTAAAAAAGAAATTTAGCAATGAAAAAGAAAAAACGACACATGTAGCAATATGAGAGATGTACCTTAATTTTTTGCTCCTACCAATCATCATCTGCTATAATTGTATTTTTTGTGGCATCGCATCCTAAACTTGTATCTCCTCTCATCAACTGCTTAAAATGTGTCCATTAAGCATTCATGTAATCCCAATGGTTTTTCAATTATTTTTTATTATACACTCTTCTCGTCTTCTTTTCGAACTCATTAATTATATTTTTTCACTCATCTTTAGATAAGTAAGTGTTTGGTCTATTTTTCTTTCTAATCTCTTGCTCACACAACTCAATAAATGTAATATGAACCTCATCGTCCCACTTAGCGTTACTTTCCGTCATGATTGAATGTAAATAATCCGAAGAAATGAGAAACAAATATCTAATTAAAGTAGAAAAATTTTTCTCATTAGTTGGAGTGACTAATGAAATATCCAATACATCAAGTAGGCTCTATTTACTGTGATAACTTGGCAGGTTTTCTCATAAACAGGAAAAGTCAGGAAAGTTTAGTCCCCAATTTTGGTACATGGATATTTTATAAGCATTTGAGTGTTCTCCCCACCACGATAATTTTTCTGTGAAGCTAACAAAAATATACAACATAACTAGGTTACTGCACTTACGCCAGTTGCCACAATTTACCTTTATTTCTAGATTTACAAAAATACCGACGCATATAACCAGCACATAAGGAGGACTCCGATCCTTTTCACATAAGACCTTATTTATAATATGTGCAAATATAAGGAGTAAAGAATTAATGTAGTTCTCTTCTAAAACGCTATACAAAATACATATTGTAGAAACAGAGGAAGTATATGGATTAAGAAAGACGCTGTAATATCAATAAATTATCATGATTACAATAAAGATCGAGAAGAACTTACAACGAGATTTGATTTCCACTGAAATGCTTGAGGAAAAGTGCAGAAAAAATGAAGATGAAGCAGAGAGAAAGAGGAAAGAAGAGGAACAACAGTCTTCACAAGTGAAGAAAATATGAGAAGTACTCCTCTATTTCATATTAAATGAGATACTTTTCTTTTTAGTCGGTTCCACAACAAATGACACATTTCTAAATTTGAAAATAATTCAATTTTAAACTCTTTCATTTTACTCATTTACCCTTAATGAGAAGCTTTTATAGTCACACAAATGTCATGGCCTCACAAACTTTTTACCCTTTAAGCTTTTAAGACCACATGTTTCAAAAGTCTTCTTCTTTTTTCTTAAATTCCGTGCCGAGTCAAACTACCTCATATAATATGAAACGGAGAGAGTACCATGTTTTAGGGTTTCTTTGACTAAGGGCAATTTTGGTATTATGAATACTTATAATGGACATAATGTAATTTTATTGGTCAAACTAAATGTCTTTTAAGCCAAAATCGGAAAAGTTGGGATCAACCAACTTGTTGCTCTTGGCATTTTTAAGCACTTTTTAGCTTTTTTAAGCACCTTTATTTTTTTGCCAAACACTCCAAAAAATAAAAAAGTTCTTAAAAGCTAGTTTGACGAGCTTTTAAGCCCATCCAAATACCCTCTAAAACATGCCCACATTAAGCTACAAGAACGGTAGAGGACTTGTAAGCATTTTATATTTTATTGGATTTAAATCCAATAAAATAATTTGGACTATATGTTAAATATAGTACTTCGAATAAATATTATGGGCTAATATAATTGGATTAATTACTTAAGTTCAATAAATTCTGACTGGCTAGCCCATTTAGTTGGGCTACAAGTGATGAACCCACTTTATTAGGCCTAATAACCCATCTTCCTAGAGGCCCAGTTTGGTGCCACGTGTCAAATGGCGTGGCACGCCAAGTCAAATGGGAAAAGCTAATATGATCATGCCACGTGTCAAAATGACAAGGCATGTCAGGTCAAATTAAATGGCCAATGAAACTGCGCCACATGTGCAAGTGACATGTTCTGGCCAATCAAATGCGGCCTTGTCACTCTTCAATCTGATTGGTCGGAAAAAGTTTGTTCTCATCACAACTCTTCCCTTCTACAACTATAAATAAGGGTTTTTATAACTCAAAGAGCTCGTGGATCAAACACTGCAAATTCCTCCACAAGTTTCAAGTTTCAAGCAATCAAGTTCAAGTTCAAGCTCAAGAATGAAGAACAAATCAACGTTCAAGGAGTATGAGTTCAAATCAAAGTTTGTAGCAATAAATATAGATTCAAGACCAAGCTCAAAGACCCTTGAATTTATTTAATGTTGGAAAGAAGAATCAGAGGAATCATAGAAATTGTAACACTCATATTACTTGAAATCAAATACTGCAATTTTTGCAATATTTTTCGGTCTTGATTTATTTTCTCGACACAAGTTATTGTCTACCGGAGTACCAATAGATTATTTTATTTAAGTCAAACGTTTGCACATGTTTCCTAATATGACTCGCCCCTTCAGTTATTGCTTTCTTTTGTCAAGGTATAAAATCTTGTCTTGATTTTATAGTCATCTAGTTTTGGAAAGATGACCCATTAATTACTTGCTAAATTTATATACAGATTGCATTCTTTGACGCAGAAAGAAATATTGTATTTTCTACTAGTTCACCTGTGGATCATGCACATTTAGGGGCTTTGTTTTTTCTTCTTCAGGCATCCAGTACTTGAAATTTATTGATTGAACCAATTCGATTCGTGTAGTAAGTCATCTAAAAGGGATAAAGTGCTCTCTCCTTTAGCTATCATGAGATTTTCATTTTCCAGAGTGTAAATTCTAAATATATATTTTGTCGGTCTGCTATTATATTCGTGCTCTCAAATCGTAGGCTGGATATCACCATATGTACCATTTTTCGTCATTTGGTCCCCTGAGTAGCCCTGCGTCTCGGAAGCTAGTGGTCCATATAATATTTACAGTTCATAAAATTGGGACCTGCAATTAGACTATACTTATCACGAGCTACACTCTAGAAACTAGGATCGATGTCTAGTGAAAACATTTTTAAACTGAATTTATATGCTTTAAGGAATTATTATTCCTACTTTTTTCGTATTTATTAGGCAGGTGGGAAAGCTAAATTAAAGAGGATATAAATATTTATGTTGAAGGGTAATAACCTATAAGGAGACAAAGTGATGAAACTTCCTTTACCATGGGTTTCTGCCTGCATTGTATAATTTCTTTATTTTTAAATAATTTATGTAAAGGCAATCAGGTGGTTTTGAAAATAATCTCTCGTTATCTAATTCTTTTATATAGTTTTAAATATGCATATTTTATTAAAAAGAAACTTCTCTTTTTTTGGGAATCTTTTTGCGATATAAGGAGTACAAGTTCGTAATAGTGCAATTTCATCCATCTATTTTAGGGAAAATTAAATTTGTCCCTCTACCATTTGAAAAGGACCAGTTTTGCCTTCCACTATATTATTCGAACAATACTCCTAGCGTTATAAAAGTGGCACAAAACTGCCTGTGGACCGTTAATCATCTTTACCACGACTAACATCATCCACTTGGTCTTGAGTTGGATGTCATATGACATGTCTATTTCATTACCTAACCCCATTTTATCCTTCTTTCCCACCGCATTACTCTCCTTTCACTGCCCCATGAAACTTAGTTTCCTTCTCTCTTCGAAATTAAAGCTTGAATTCAATTATATTTCGAATTATCTACGACCAACATATCTGGATTATAGTGCCCAAATGGCAGATATTATTGCAGAGATAGTAAGAGAAGATTTTGCACTTTAATTTTCATAAATTCTTGCTTCTTATTTGTTTTTAAAAATTATTACAAATGGGAGAAGAGGTTCGTACTGGAATTTTGCTGCTTGCAGTAGCGAACATGTCGAATTCTGTTGGAGAAGTTTAAAATGAAGAAATCACATTTTAATTTGGTGAACTTATGAATGAAGCGTAAAACAATTTAAGCTCATAGTATATATGCAACGTTGACATTTTTTCGAATTCTGCGGGGAAAAAAATACTTCTTACGCATTTTGACTATTGGGAGAGTTTTGACGGTTGACCTCTCGGATTCGAATTTTTTTTAAGAAAATGGCTTCAAATACCAGGTATTGACTTATTCAGTTATTCTGATGGAATACATGTATGTAGAGTGGAAGCAAATAAGTAAGATTATCTGCATGTAATATAAACAACACACAAATACAGATTTTAATCGAACATAAAATCGGTACTTATCCCTTGAAGCATGATCGTGATCGCGAATAAAGTTTCCAAGAACGAACAAAAATCTTCCACGAGATCATCTTCCAGTTCACGATCTTCTATTGTGTTACTCGAACAATATTAGAATCTGTGAAATTTATTTGGGCAACTTTCTCCGAGAAAAAAATGCGTAGTAAAATGTCTAACCTCCTTTATGGAATAAGACCCTTTATATAGTTATAGGTTTTAGGGATTAAAACCCTTTCCTAAAGCTACTACATTTTATTTTCTACCAAGAAATAGGATTTTATTTAATTCATAATTATTCAGGCACATCAAGGACCAAAAAAATGTAATTAACGAGTCTTCCTGTTATAAAATTAATTCTAAATATCTAAATTAATTCTATCATAATAAATTATAAATTATTTTACTAAAAATTCATAACTGCATTCATTAGTTTAATCACGAAATTCTTCCGTTAAACCTTATTTAACTTTCCAATTTAAGATTCATATACTAATTAAATATATTAAATTACTGACAAATTAATTCATTGATTTTTTTTTTGTAGACTTTTGCTTAACTTATTTCATGTGATGATATAAAATTCACCTGCAATGTTTACACATGAAAATTTATTGTCACGACCCGGAATCCCAATCTTGGGGTTATGACGACGCCTAACATCCACATGCTAGGGAAACCGACATGAAATTAATAATTAACTAAATTTAACATTTAAAAATAAAATAATGATATTAAACGAGAAATAAATGTCAAATCTAACATAGTGCTAATATAAACCATGTGATACTATCTACTCCTAAAACTTCAGAGTCACGAGTACACGAGCAGCAAAAAGTCTATAAACATAGTCTGAAATAAATACAACACTTCGAAAGAGATAAACAATAAAATTGAAAGGGCACTTCAAGGTCTGCAAACGCTAGCAGATCTACCTCGAGTCTTCGAATGAAAATGATCCGAACTGACACACCTCAAGCATCGTTGGGACTAATACCAGTATCTGCACAAGGAGTACAAAAGTATAGTATGAGTACAACCGATCCAATATATTCCGTAAGTGTCAAGCCTAACCTCGACGAAGTGGTGACGAGGCTATAACGATTTGGATGGTCGTTTTGAGTGTATTAGCCCCGACCCTCTATTTATTGCTTCCTTTATTTTATTTTGTGGTTACTTGACTTACCGGGGTGCTTGGTGTCAGGTTCGGGTGAGTTTCAGAGTGAAATATAATATATAGTCCCTAAATTGGAAGTTTAAGGCTTATGACTTGACAGTAGTTTGACTGGTGTGAAGACGACTCTAGAATGGAGTTTTGATAGTTTCAGTAGCTCTGTATGGTGATTTTGGTCTTAGAAGCATGTCCGTACGTTTATTTCGAGGTCCGTAGGTCGTTTTAGCGTGAATTGGCGAAAGTTGGAAATTGGTGAAATTTTTCGAAGTTTGATCGGGAGTGGACTTTTTGATATTAGAGTCGGATCCCGATTTCAAAAGTTAAAATAAGTCCATAATGTTAATTATGACTTGTGTGCAAAATTTGAGGCCAATCAGACATGATTTGGTAAGCTTCGGCATCAGATGTGGAAGTTAGAAGTTCAAAAGTTTATTAGGCTTGAATCGATGCACAATTTATGGTTTAGAATTGTTTGGTGTGATTTAAAGGCTCGATAAGTTCGTATGATATTTTAGGACTTGTTGGTATTTTTGGTTGGAGTCCGGGGCCCCCCGAGTGTGATTCGGATCGAGATCGGATCGATTTAGACTTGTGAAAAATCTACTAAATCTGGGTTGTTATGCTGTTTTTCGAACCTTCGGAGGGATTAGCCGCAGGTGTGGGTTCGCAAAATCAAGATCTTGGTCACATAAGCGATTTTGGTCATGCCCAAATGGGGGAACATAAGCAGAACATATTTTGCAGAAGTGGCTTCGCTTCTGCAGTGAGGAGATGCGCAAGAGCGGCTAGACTCACAGGTGCGGCACATTTGGTCGCAGGTGCGGACCTTGGCTCACAGAAATGGTCTCTAAGTATTTAAGTGAAATCAACATCTGCGATGATGTTTCCGCAGGTACAGAGCCGCATATGCGGCAATAAGGTCGCAGGTGCGACATAACTGGGCAGAAAAAAGGAAAAATCTAGGGTTTGATTTCATTTTTACTTTGTGACTTTGAGAGCTTGGTTTGAGGCAAGATTTTCAGAGAAAACATTTGGGTAAGAATTCTTGACTCATTTTAGATATATTCCACTAATCTATCTTTATTTTTGTTTTTCATTTAATTAAAGATTTGGGTTGAAAATTTGGGAAAAAGATGTAAAAGCTCTTACACCGAATTCTTGAGTTTTGAAAGGCTAAATGAGTTTGAATTTAGATAATTCTTATATGGTTGGACTCAATATCGAATGGGTGTTCAAATTTTATAATTTTGGTCGGGCTCCGAGACGCTGGTCAGGGTTTACTGTTTTGTGATGACTCGGCCAGTCGTCTCATGAGTTACCACTCTGTTTCTCCCATTTCTGCTTCTTATTGCTTTGTTTATCGAGTCTATATGTGATTGGGTTGGTTGGCTCGGGTTCGGAAAGGATTTGATAAGGTTTGAGACACTTAGTCTTATTTGAGGAAGCTTAAGTTGGAAAAGTCAACCGGATGTTGACTTATGAGTTAGAGGGCTCATATGTGAGTTCCGATAGTTCGGATAGCTTCGGGAGGTGATTTGGGACATAGGAGCGTGATTGGAATGTGTTTTGGAGGTCTGGAGTAGATTTAAGCTTGAATTGGCGAAATTGGATTTTTCGCGTTTCCGGTTGATGGGTGAGATTTTGATAAAGGGATCGGAATAGAATTCCGAGAGTTGCAGTAGTTTTGTTGGGTCATTTGGGATGTGTGTGCAAAATTTCAGGTCATTCGAACGTGTTTTGGTTGGGTTTTTGATCAAAAGCGTAATTTAGAAGATTTTGGAAACTTAGGCTTGAATCCAATATGTTTTGGTTGATTTGATATTGTTTGAGGTGTTTTGAAGATTGGTATAAGTTTGAATAAGGGTATGGGATATGTTTGTGCTTTTGGTTGAGGTCCCTGTGTTGATACCCAATTATTTTTTACATTCAAAATACTTTCAAAATAACATATATGTGCATACATAAGCATGCCCAAGTATTTTGGTATTTTTCTCAAATCTCTAAAGACTATCAAAACCAATTTATTATCTATTTTAGCAGTGCAAAATTCAATAATTATTCCCAAAATTATCATTTTTGGTGAATAATTTATTTATTTCTCTTATTTACACCAAAATATATGTAAGGTGATTTTATTTTTTTGCATATTTTTACAAATTTATTTGATATTTAAAAGCTAAATTGCATGTAATTGTAATTATAGCCTATTTTATAATTAACAGCATTTCATTATTATTAAATTATTTCCCGTATTTTTTAAATTAATACTTATACCTTATTAATTAGTTCAATGCTTTTAATCTGTTTTAAAAATTATTTTAATTATTTTATATAAAATAAACTAGGAAGAAATGGCCGTTTAACATTTAGCCTCATTTATTTTAATTACAGCCCCTTTTATATTTCAATTTTAACCACCATTTGACCCAATCCCAACCCCAACCGGACCGGCCCACTTTTTAACCTGACCCAACCCATAACCCAATCTAAATGACCCTACCCCCCACTTACCCTTCCAAATCTGGACCATTGATCATTCAAGATCAATGGCCATAACCCACCCTTCCATAATTAAACCAAACGACCTACCCTAATTCCTTCATTTTCCACCTGACCCGCCGCCTTTGAATCCCAAACGCTCTCAGACTATCTCAAGGCTCTTCGGAACCTTAGCCTCTTCCCACCTTGTTCCACCGTGTTTTCACCGGAGTCCATAGCTTCTCAGGCCATGAACAACCTATACTCACCTCCTCCGGCTCTTGCATGCCTGATGCTCGAAGATTCGAGGCCAGACCTCGAAGGTCTTCACTCAGACCTTCACCGATTCGAAGATTCCGGCCATCTCCGTCCATGCTATGGCATATTCAAGACTCAGGAGACTGATTCTTGACCTTTCCGACTCAAGATCGGACCTGTTTCCAAGTCTTTCTCATTTCTAGGGTTTCTCCGAAAACCTAAGCTATTCGAGGTTCTTTCTCTGTTTATTTGCTTAGATCTATGTTGTATCTATTCTTTATTTGACATTTTAATAGGTTTTCCCCAGATTTTCTTTGTAAAATCGTTTACCTTCGATTTAGGGTTTCTGAAAGGTTTTTCAAAAAGCATCTTTCTCATTCTTTCTGTTCTTTCTTTACGTGTGTTTGTCTGTGTTAGGCTCGTATGACCTCTTTTACTACGCATGTACTGTTCTTCCACTTTCTTTTTCTACTATACATGTTACTCCAGTACTCACATGTTAATCTCTGTTATGTTTTCCTTACTCTTTTACTATATATGATTACCGTTGAGTTCTTTGATTTTTGCTTTACTAAACTCTATTTGTGTTCTTGCTAAGCATGTTTCATCTACTTTTGTTTAAGTTCGTATCCTCTCTTCTCTTCTGAACTTGCTTAAGCCCCGACTTTTCTAAAACATGTTCTTTTATGCTCTTAAATCGGCTTTCTTGCTTTGCGTTTCAAACTTGCTATCATCCCTGTTTCAATGACTTGCTTTCTCACTTTCATGTCGGATTCAATTTTGAAACCCTAGGATTTGGGGGTTTCCTTTGACGATTTTGATTTTTTTTGTGTTCGAGTTGAGGCTCCACTTTGGGACCCTGAACTCTAAGACTCGCTATGAGTCTGCAAATTGAACATGTATCTCGTTGCTTATGATTCTAAACTTCTCTTCAATTAAACCCTCTTCTAAATAATTTGACAGCCTCTTCTTGATTCACATATTTGTGTGCTTTATATATGAGAACTCTGCTTTCAAAGGTTTTTACTAACTCATTGATTGATTCTGAAATCCTCTAATGGGGTTTGATTGATTGTCACTGATTTTCTTTGATTGAACCTCCTTTACCTTTTCTTGACTTGGTTCATTCGAATTGAGCTTGTAATTCTGATTTCTTGGCTATTAATTAATTTTCTTTCCTTAAATGTTACAGCCATGTACTGTCAAGACCCTATCCTTAAATAGCCTTTATGTATTTACCCCTTTTGTGCTACTTTGAAAAGGCTTTAATCAAAATTCTTTCCTTAATTATCTTCTACCCGTTTGAGATCAAATCCCTTAACTGAAGGGAAATTCTATGTGATTGATTGTAAACTATTTTCTTACCTTTGTTACTTGCTTCTCTGCACTATAAAAGGGACTACCCTTCCGTATTTTTTAACACACTGACAATTCAATACTTTTACAACACACTTTGAATTGCATGCTCTTACACACTACTACTACTTTCAAAAACCTGCATTCCCTCTTGCTCTTTTCTCTACTATTATTCTCTGCTCCTGCTTATTATTAGCCAGCTAAAAGTCAAGGCTAATATACTGCTATTACTTTGTCTTTGCATCCTGCTCTTGCTCTTTTACTGGTATGTCTCTCTTTGTTTACATTCTGCCTCTCCACTACATGTTTATTCCTCAGCCTTTCCTCTGTTTGTCTTACTGTTTCGATGCTGTAATTTCTGCAAGTTTACTTACTTTTCTTTTCTCTGTGCTTACATGAACTCCCACCCCCAATTCACTTTGTATGTTGAGTTATGGTCCAGGAAGCATGACAACACTTGACATTGTTGTTCATGTGTATGGGCTGGGCTCCTTGAGTCCTAAACTCTTTCAATTCCCATTCCCCTTTCCCTTTATGTGTATTCTGAGCATGAGACTTTGGTCTGGCAGTGTCCTAATCACTGTCCAGACCATAGTCTGACCTTTAATAGGTCTGCGCTCTTCTGTGTTGGCTGAAAAGGCCTGGTCAGGGGTGTGCCAGCCTATCCTATGGCTAGGCATGACTAGCAACCTGCCATGGCACTCCCTAACCCCCCTCTACTGCACTTGCACTCACTCCTAGAACTTAAGTTCTGCCCCTCTCTTGTGAGCCTTGCTGTGGGATCCATGAGCTCCCTCTGAACTTGGACACATGAGGGTTGGCCCTTCCACACTGCACTATAACTCTTTCTAATTAAAATCTTGGGTGTAAGCACTGCCTGGAGTTCCTGAAACTCCTTGGATCTCTGAAACACTCTAGATAAGAGAAGGCTTTGGAAATCTGGATTTCGGAAATGGTTCAATTTCATATTGTTAGACACTAAGTCTGAATTAGGCTGCTCGGATGTAGCTGTGATTTCTAATGTACTTTTAATTTCTATCTTATTTTATTGGCCTGTAATAATTTGTATAAACTCATGGGGATTTAGTGAAAAGGGAGGGGGTTACTTTATGCACAAAGGGTAGAGATTATGCCTATAGGATTTAATTTTTGATCTATGCATCTCACAAGTAGAAACCATGCTTATAGGATCTAACTTTCTGATTTCTGCAACTATGCATATAGATACCATGCCTATAGGGATTTGCATTTATGCATTTATAATGATATTAGGCAAACTGTTAGGTTTAACGATAAGCCAGCATATAGATATCATGTTTGTAAGGTTGTTAACGTTTGAAAGGTATTAAAATCAGTAACTTGTAGAGATCATGCATATAGGAACTTCAAATCGGAATTGTTTCACTCGTCTAAAACAGTATTGCCCCTTTTTGCTAAAACAAGCGACTTTCTGCACGTTTTCTGAACCCTTAAAACTTTTCTTGCAACCAAACCAGTGCATCTTTTTCCTTCTAGATAAATATTCTCAAATCAGTGCATGTTTTCTGAAAACTTACTGCTTTCCTGATAATTTCACAAACATGTTTTTCAAATCAATCTGAATTCACTTCTTTATACTTATCTGATAAACCTTTTGAATCAGTCTGCAATTCAGTTCTTTTGTTAAAACTCGGCAATTCTTATTCTTAAACAAGTATGTTTTCTGAAACTCGTTTTAAACCATTTTCTTTGTATTAAGTCTGCAATCTTTTCTGAAACTTATCTTATTCTGCAACTCCTTTACAATCAGTAGTTCTGTCCCACATTTAAGGTAAAGTTGACTAATTAAAGTGGCTCAGTCTTTGACAACTGCATTCGAGTGAGCCATAATATGGACTTCCTGTCTAAAAGTATGTGTTGAATCAGTCCGCTTATCACTTTAATTTTAACGACCAAACCAGTACATGCGAGTCATGCTAAACCCTATGGCTTATCTGATTTAAGGAGGTTTACTTGAGCCTTACTCTCTTATATGCCTCCACTTTTACTTGTATTATGTGTTTTGATTGACGCCTTAGTATTTTGTCCTTTGAAACTTTCAAAAGGCCCTAAATCCCTTTCCCTTTAGGATTAGTAGTCCTAAATTCCTCCGGGACTGATAGGAGTGGGACGGGTACTAGCATGCAATAAGTAACGAAACTTTCCGCGCTTTAATACCTTAATGGGGTGGGAAGGGTAGAATATGGATATGATGACTGGTGCGCTAATATCACGTGCGACCCCTCTTCTGAGGAGTGATTGCTGGATATTGCATTGATGTGATCCATATTAATCGTAAACCTAGGACCCCCCTCCCTTTATGTGCTTTCATCTCTTATTGTAAAACTATTCAAATCTTTCTTTCATAAATTTTTGCCCTCTCTACTTACCTTCGAAAGTTGCAACCTAATTGCAATGTTATATGCGAATCCTTATTTGAGCCTTGATTGTTTACTTGTAAAGTCACAATTATAACATGGCCGGGAACTACACTAGTGGATCTTGAGGGGTGCCTAACACCTTCCCCTCAAGATAATTTCTAGCCCTTACCCGAACTTGGCTTTCCAATTCAAACTCTTCTAAAAAGTGTCCTAATGCACTATAATCATTGGGTGGCGACTCTTCAACTACTAAACCCAACTCTCGAAAGGGAATAGAGTTGTCCTTCCCAATGTCGTATACCCGATTTCTAACCCCACAGTTAGAGAAAAAGGGGGCGTCGACAGCATGTCGACTCTACTGAGGATCTTCTTTAGGCTTTTACCATTGCATGTTAATTGTGACTTTACTATCTCATTAATTGCTTTATTTACTGTCTTTTATTCTTTCACTATGAAACTGACTTGGCTCTTCATGTCTTTCCTTTCCTTTAGCTGCTTTCCTTTACTGCTTTATTTCAATATTGTTGTAATTACTGCAATTATTGTAATCATTTATCTTATGAATGTGAAAATACATGTCAATTTGTTTCATTCTTGTAAACTGCATCTTCAACATCATATTCCATTCGTGCCAAACAAATACCATAGCAATGCTTATAATGAGTGGTTGCGCTCTTCCAATATTATCACCCTTTAAATTCGGCAAAGGCGTATTTGTGGTAAAACCAGTCGATCAGCGGTGTAGTCGACGGTTCCGTGCCTTTCCCTCTTGAGTTGTCCTCTCAAGGGTACCTGTCTAATCCTCCGATAGAAATCTTACTCTGTTTAACTGTGCATGCATCATGGTCAAACCTAGCCTAGTCAGTTATGTTGTTCACATAATAACTCATTAAGATAGCCTTGTCCAAAGTCCATCGGGTTTCCCTGAAACCCAAACGGACACCAACATGTTCTGTGCATATATTTGGAGAACTAAATGCTTTTTATGCTAATTATTGGTTTAAATAGTCGAGTTTGGCAGGGTAAGGGTCTAACACTCTCTTTTGCGAAAAATGAGGCACGAAGTCCCTAGATTTGGAATGGTAACCAACATTCATCCAAGGCTGCTAAATTGGTGTGAAGATCTCCACTCCAGTGATCAGACACTCATTCGCAAATACTTAGGGAATCTGCCTTCTCTTCTAGAAATCCAGCCTGACAACAAAATCAAAGAGGCTGCAACTATGTTCTGGGATAGTGACAGGTTCCTGTTCCGCTTCGGGGACATTGAAATGACTCCTTTGCTCGAAGAAATATGAGGCTTAGCTGGTATTCCTTGGGAGACTCCGGGTTTGCTTATGCCAGAGAATCGCAAGGGTAGGGGATTCCTTAAGATGATGGGACTGAAGAAGAACCCAGACTTGACCTGTTTGAAAGACTCCTACATTCCATTCGACTATCTGTACGAGAGGTACGACCATAGCAAGTCATACCGCACCTACTCAGATGAATTTGCCCTTACCTCACTAGGGCATATTCACAGAAGGGTCTTCGTATTCATGTTTTGTTTCCTGGGGATGATAGTGTTCCCTATGAAGAAGGCTAGGATCCACACCAGACTGGCCATGGTAACCAAGACTCTAATGGAAGGAATTGGCGGACAAGCTTTCAGTATAGAGCCCATGATTGTTGCTGAGATATACCGAGCTCTGGAAAACTGTCACCGAAAGGCCAGTCATTTAGATGGATGCAATTTATTACTTCAGCTCTGGCTCATGGAGCAGCTCCAGAAAAGAGAATACCGACAAGAGATTTTACGCAGAGACTGGGATGATCACATTGCCTTCCACCAACCAAGGTGTATGAATTATATGCCTAACATGTTTGCTTAGCCAAAGGACGCTGAAAGATAGGTGGAGCTATTTGAGAATCTAAAAGAAGATGAGGTACAGTGGATGGTCGAATGGTTCCCTATGGAAGAATTCATTGTTCGATCCCGAGATGCACCATTTCTCATACTCATTGGTTTAAGAGGAACTTATCCCTACGTTCCCCTCCGAGCCATGAGGCAGGCTGGAAGAAAGCAAATCATACCAAGGGTCAACAAAATAAGTCACTTTAGGGCTGATTTCCAGGATGATGATAGCCCTCACAAATGCCAAGCTCAACACATGTGGCATTGCAAGCTCGTTTTGGGGAAAGAATCTATTGAGCCAGACAGGTATCACGCTGGTTGTGTGACGCACTATTCGGGTTGGTTGGAAGATAATCACAATGGTATGGGTCAGCCCGGGTTCATTTACGGACACAGAATCATTGACGAGAAAGCTGAAGCATGGGTTAAGTACAATCAACTGCGCAAGAGAATTCGAGAGTGTGAAAGTGAGCATCGGGAAATACAAGAAGCCCATAAGAAGTTGATCGAGGAATGGAAAGATATGGATGTCAGTGCCAACAAGCGACTAGGGTATTTGGAGCGGGGTCTAGTGGAGCTAGAAGGAAAGTTCCTCAAGAGGATTGAAGATTGTCGAAACGCTGAAGGGAATGCAGGCGGACATTTGGCCCAAGCTTATCTGCTACTAGGACTGCGCGAGCTGGTGAAGCTATTCGAGGGGGATAAAGATACCGAATCTGGGGAAGGTCCTTCTGGGACCAAGTAGTTAGGAGTCTTTTATTTTTCTTTTAATGATGTAATAAGGCCGATGGCCACTAGTGACATTTTATTTTCTGTTATTTAGAGTCGTTTTGGATTCATCTTATTTTTATCAATAAAATGAGGCATTTAGCATTATAAGTTCTCCAAATTAATTTGTCGCTAGGCCTACCTCGGGCACAACGAGGCACCCAAATTAGGATGCGATTTATATTCTTGCACGATATGTTTAAATACTGCAACAGTTTCTTCTCATAACCCGCACTAACTTGTTACCTTTTTTGTTTTTCTTTATTTTTATTCCCCTCCCCAAAGGTTAGTTCGTGCATTCTGGCACCATCATCATACAGTACAAGATCTAAGGGCCCTCCACCTCCTCCTCCTCTGAGTCCTATCTGGAACAAGAACAAAGGTAGAATGGGAGATTCAAGCGCCAGAAAGGAAATTGAAAGAATTGAGATTCCTCAAGGTACCCCGGTTGCTAAGGAAACTGCTGCCCAACTTGAGCAGAAACTGTTGAAGTTCCAAGAAGAACTGGATCAAGTTCGGAACTTGACAAATTTATCATTCACTCTCACCGCTCCTGATGTCAACTTTCCAAATGCTCAAAATCCCGCACCTCCACAGAACACCCCACAACCACAGATGCAACCCACTTATGCTGAACACTGCAACACATGCCACACTCCAAAAAACACTCCACTACTCATTCC
The DNA here is from genome assembly GCF_000393655.2 of Nicotiana sylvestris. Classification (NCBI taxonomy): domain Eukaryota; kingdom Viridiplantae; phylum Streptophyta; class Magnoliopsida; order Solanales; family Solanaceae; genus Nicotiana; species Nicotiana sylvestris. The sequence goes on from NC_091059.1 coordinate 166,753,450, forward strand.
TAAACCACTGAACACCACAAACGACCACCTCCACAACACTCCCATCTACGTAGATACCATACCGCACTACACTCAACCAATATCAAGTGCACCTGAGTCTAATGACAAGGACTCTCTTATCAGAAACTTGGCAGCAGAACTCAAGAAGTTGACCAGCCGAGTCCAGGGCATGGAAGGAAACAAAGGTATAGAGGGGCTGAATTATGAGGACCTCTGCATTCAGCCAGATGTTGAACTTCCGGAGGGGTACAAACCTCCCAAGTTCGAAATGTTCGATGGCACGGGAGATCCCAAAGTCCATTTGAAGACATATTGTGATAAGTTGGTCGGAGTCGAAAGGAATGAGAAAATCTGTATGAAACTCTTCATGAGAAGCCTGAAGGGGGATGCTTTATCCTGGTACATCAGTCAGGACCCCAAGAAATGGACAAGCTGGGTAGGTATGGCATCAGATTTCATGGATAGGTTCCGATTGAAGTCTGCCAAAATTTGAGACTTGATGGCTGTTTAGGATTGATACTCGATATCGTACCCACTGATATCGGCGGCTCATTTGGCCAGTTGGCCCGAGAGCTTGGTCTTGTGAAAATGAAGGGGGTACGTGGTCACAACACAAATTGGGTGACATTAAAACTATGGTTTTAATTCCTAGAGGCACTTATTAAAGCAAACGCTAATTTCTCTAAGTGTGTGTATCGGGTTTTGGCTTCACCTGGGGTACAACTAACATAATAAACAGGAAATTGTGTACCTTGCTCTTCTCGAACTAAGACCCCACTTACCATTATCTTCGATACCAATATGTACAGGTAAAGTTGCTCATCCGCTTTTATGGTGTGAAGCAATGGCGGGCTCGACAGGTAATGTTTAAGTTCCTCCAAAGCCCGTTGACATTCCGTGGTCCATGAAAAGTTGCTATTTTTCTTAAGCAGTAAGAAGAAATGGTGACTCCTGTCGGAGGACCTCGAAATAAATCGACCCAGGGCGGCTATGCATTCTGTTAACCTTTGTACAACCTTGACATTATCAACAACTGTGATGCCTTTGATTGTCTTGATTTTATCGGGGTTGATTTTGATTCCCCTATTTGATACCATAAAGCCAAGGAATTTGCCCGAGCCGACCCCGAATGCACATTTTTCTGGGTTAAGCTTCATGTTGTACTTCCTCAGTATGTCGAAGGTCTCCTGCAAATGTTTCAAATGGTTCTCCTGCAAATGTTTCAAATGGTTCTCGGCTTGCAAGGACTTAACTAGCATATCATCAATATAAACCTCTATTGATTTACCTATTTGTTCTTTAAACATTCGATTTACTAGGGGTTGATAAGTAGCACCAGCATTTTTTAGTCCAAACGGAATTACATTATAGCAATAGGTGCCGTATTTAGTGATAAACGAAGTCTTTTTCTAATCCTCTCGGTTCATTTGTATTTGATTGTACCCGGAGTAGGCATCGAGAAAACTAAGGATCTCGTGGATGACCGTAGCATCGATCATGCGATAGATATTCGGCAGAGGAAAGGAATCTTTAGGGTATGCCTTGTTTAGATCCTTATAGCCTACGCACATTCTAAGTTTGTTTCCCTTTTTAGGGACTATAACTACGTTTGATAACCATTCGAGATATTTTACCTCCCGAATGGATCATATATTGAGAAGTTTGGTTACCTCATCCTTGATGAATGCATCTTTTACCTCGGACTGAGGTCTTCTCTTTTGTTTTACCAGGCGGAACTTCGAGTCCAAGCTTAGTCGATGTGTGGTGATCTCTGGTAGGATCCCGGTCATATCTAGGTGGGACCTGGCAAAACCGTCCATGTTATTTAAAAGAAATTGAAAGAGTTTGTTCCTGAGCTTGAGAGTTAACCCCGTGCCCAGGTATCCCTTTCTATCGGGCAGATGTTCGAGCAGCACGATTTGTTCCAGCTCTTCGACAGTTGACTTTGTTGCATCAGAATCATCGGTGATTATGAATGTTCGAGATATCATATAATCATCATCCTCAAAAGTTTCTTGCTCTTACGATCGGGTCGAGGCCGGTAACTGTGGTTGCGATTTGACTTCTTACTTCCCCTTTGACTCTGATTCCTTTGTTGATAAAAGCGTCGATACTGGTATTACCTCATCGATTGAAAATATTTCTTTGGTGGTGGGTTGTTCACTGTACACCATTTTGATTCCTTCTGATGTTGGGAATTTCAAGACTTGATGAAGCGTCGAGGGCACTGCTCTCATGTTATGAATCCAATATCTTTCGAGCAACGCATTGTACCTCATATCACCTTCGATCACGTGGAACTTTGTTTCCTCGATAGTACCGGTCACATTCAATGGAAAAATAATTTCCCCTTTGGTGGTTTCACTTGCTATGTTGAAGCCGTTAAGTACTTGAGCTACGGGCACAACTTGATCTTAGATATCGAGTTGTTCTACAACTCTCGATTGAATAATGTTTACCGAGCTACCTAGATCAATCAACACACATTTAATATGAATTTTATTCATAAGGATAGATATTACCAGTACGTCGTTGTGAGGTTGTTTGATCCCTTCTGCATCCTTAATGATCTTCGATGATTGAGCATTTTCAATAATTGAACTGAGTACAACTTGAGTTGAGATTGATTATAGCTGATTCTCCCTTGCTAGGATGACTAATTCAATATTGTTGTTCCCTTGCCGGGAAAATTACAATATTGTTGTGTTCCCATGTTGGGAAGTTATTATATTATTTATATTCCCTTGCCGAGATTTCTTGTGATTGTGTGATGAAATGTACAAGGGAGCGGATGGTTCTCCTACAACAAGATATAATGAAATGGGAGCGGGTGGTATGCCTACCACGAGATATAATGTAAAAGGGAGTGGGTGGTTCGCCTACCACAAGATATAATGAAATGGGAGCGGGTGGTATGCCTACCACGAAATATAATGAAATGGGAGCGGCTGGTACGCCTACCACAAGATATAATGAAATGGGAGCGGGTGGTACGTCTACCACGAGATATGATGAAATGGGAGCGGGTGGTACGCCTACCACAAGATATACTGAAATGGGAGCGAGCGGTACGCCTACCACATGATATGAGAAATGGGATCGGGTTGCACGCTTGCAACAAGATGAAACTGAAAGTGAAAGTTGCCTTATTTCTCTTTATCCGTGTTAGAAGTTAAATTGTAGTTTCCTTACTATTCTTTGATATTCTGTTTTATTTGCTACCTCCGGAGCATGTTTCCCTTTTCCCAGCTTTGATTGCTTATTACCTGTTTACTTTTCTGCCATATAGTATATAACTGCACAAGTTTAACTGGAGTTTGGTCCTAGCCTCGTCACTACCTCGCCAGGGTTAGGCCAGACACTTACCAGCACATAGGGTCGGTTGTGCTGATACTACACTCTATTCTCTTTTGCACAGATCCAGGTCTTGGACAGCAGTAGTAGCGGGGGAGCCAGCTTTCAGTCCAGTGAGACACCGAGGTAGCCTTGCAAGCGTCCGCAGGCCCGACATCTCCTCTATCTTTATTTTAGTCTGTTATATCATGTATTCGAGACAAACAGTTTATATTTTTCTTTCAAACGGTTGTATTTAGTACCCTTAGAAGTTTGTGAGTAATGTGACACCAATTCTTAGGTAGAGGCATATGTTGATTTCTGTATTATTGTTCAGTTTCTTTAATTTAAGTGTTCCATATATTCATTAAATTCCGCTGTTTTCATGTTATCACTGATAATCGTTGAAGGAAGCTATTTGTTAAAGAAGAAAGCTGTTAAGGATTGCTTGCCTAGCTCACATTAGTAGGCACCATCATGAATCCCGAGGGTGGGAATTCCGGGTCGTGACATATGTGGGCCGGCGATAGTGGCTCTTACGCCTTGGGTCGATGCGACCTCTAATATAGGCTTTAATTTTTCCCTCGTTAAGGACTTTTTTGAAATAATGTCTGCCCGACTTTTCGACGGTTTAATAAAAAATCTCGATTGTGAGTCATTATATGGCAATGATCGAGCACCTCGGGAGGTTTGGCTTGGAGGCTGAGTATCTCAAAGCCAGTGTTTAGGAGCTGACGTGGTCGAAGCTCTTTTGCCTATGTCGAGGGTAGCCTATTTAATCGGTTCTCTTCGAAGTGTATTCGAAGTAATTGAAGGCCTATGATTTTATAGCGATGGTCAGGCGTCCCTGAGTCGCGTTAGTTTGGCTGGTACAGCCTTGTGACCGGATTCATTTATGTTTGGCCAGAGCCTTTAAGTCCCGAGTGAAGTAGTTTTGGTGTCTCTATATCAAGGGTATGCCTTTTTAGGGGTCTTTCAAGTTCGATCTATAGCTGAAACTTTGAGATCAGGTTTATGCCTTTAGTAAGGTCTTACAAGTTTTACATGCCTTTGAGGTCTTACAGTTTTGGATACTTGGTACAAGTATGGTTCATTCCTTTCTTGAGGTCTTACAGATATTGTTGTTGCCTTATATAGGTCTTACAAGACCGAGGCTACCCGCATGTGGCCTTACGACCTCGATTTTTGATAAGTTGATAGAGATGGCGATTAACATTGGTCCCTGAGTCATCGAGGGTTTCTTGGCTCGGGATCCATTTCTTGCGAACTTGGTGTTGCCTCATTGAGGGCTTATGATTTTTGAGTTTCTGAACTGGAGGTCGTGTAGCCTTGAGTTTTCAATGCCAGTCCCCGAGTGTTCGGGACATTTTTGGCTCTGGAATTGTTTTGTGATCTCGTTGTTTCCTCATTGAGGGATTACGAGTTAGGACCTATGACGTAGGGGTCGCATTGTTTTAAGTTGTTGACGTTAGGCCCCGAGTATTCGGGATGTTTTTTGGCTCTAGGGCCCCTTTTTGAAAAAATATCAAGCTTTCTTGAGATGCAAAATGTTGTTGGGATGTATTCTTTGATTACTTGGTACAAGTATACATTTTTTTGTTGTTACAATCTCGGTTGTTCTATGAGGACACGGTTTGTTCGACCGTTTGGCCCGGTATATTATTTTCCTACCGAGACCCTTATTGGCGTATCTTGGCTGCTCTGAGTTGGTAACCTTCCGGGGGGATGCCCCCCAGTATTCGAGGTTGATTGCAAAAGAAGCCTTGAATACTTGTTGAGTCTTCCTCAAGTAGCATATGGGTGTTGCCTCGTTAAAAACCTTGCCGGTAAAACCCTTATTGGGATAAAACCCGATCGAAGGAAAAGAGTGCAATGCATGCCTTAGCAGTAGTATCGTTTCAACATTGATATGTTCCAATTACTTGGAAGTTGCTCGCCTTCCATGGTACCGAGCTTGTAAGACCCTTTGCCGATTACTCCAAGGACGCGGTATGGTCCTTCTCAATTTTGGCCTAGCTTTCCTTCATTAGGGTTTCTGGGGTTGAGGTTGACTTTCCTTAGGACCAAATATCTGACTCTGATATGTCGGAGGTTTGTTCTTCTGTTGTAATACCTTTTGATCCTTTGCTTTTGGGCGTCCATTCGGATCAAAGAGGCTTCTTGTTTTTCATCTAATAGTTCGAGGGCCATAGTCATGGCCTTGTTGTTCGAGATCTCAATGGTGTGTCGGAATCTGGTGCTAGGCTCCCCTACCTCCACTGGTATCAGGGCCTTGGCGCCATATACTAGAGAGAATGGTGTTTCCCCTGTGCTTGACTTTGAAGTTGTTCGATATGCCCACATCACTTCGGGCAATATTTCTCTCCATTTTTCTTTAGTGATTTCCAACATCTTTTTATGTTTTGGATTATGGTTTTGTTTGTGGACTTGGCCTGGCCGTTTGAACACGGGTGGTAAGGCATCGACATGATTCTCTTGATTTTGTTATCCTCAAAGAACTGTGTTACTTTGCTTCCGATGAACTGCCTCCCATTATCGTATGTTATCTCGGAAGGAATCCCGAATCGACACATAATGTGATTCCAGATGAAGTCAATGACTTCTTTTTCTCTTATCTTCTCGAAGGCCTGCGTTTCCACCCATTTCGATAAATATTCAGTCATAAATAAAATGAATTTAGTTTTACCCAGCGCATTGGTAGGTGTTTGACGATGACCATTCCCCAATTCATGAATGGCGATGGCGATAAGATCGAATGTAGCTGTTCGCCAGGTTGGTGAATAATAGGGGCAAATCTCAGGTATTTGCGCACTTTCGGGCGAATTTCCTAGTGTCTTTTTCCATGTTGTCCCAGTAGTAGCCTACCCTGATCACCTTTCGGACTAAGGAATCAGCGCCGGAGTGATTTCCACAAGTACCTTCATGGATTTCTCAGAGTACATAGTCTGTGTCCCCTGGCCCCAGACATACTGCTAGGGGCCATCGAAGGTTCTTCTGTATAGAGTCCCGTTTTCATTGAGTGAGAAGCGGGCTATTTTGGCTTGCAGGGCCCTCGATTCCTTTGGGTCCGTGGGTAATTTTCCATCTTTCAGATAGTCAATGTATTTATTTCTCCAATACCATGTTAGGCTAGTAGAATAAATCTCGGCATGACCTTTCTCGACCACTAATTTGGAGAGCTGAATAACAGCCCCGGGGAGTTGGTCATCTTCTTCAACAGATGATCCCATGTTTGCGAGGGCACCGTCCTCTCTGTTCTTCTCACGAGGTATGTGGATCAGAGTCCATTCTTTGAAATGGCGTAATGTGATATGGATTTTGTCCAAATACCTTTGCATCATGTCTTCTCGGACCTCGTAGCTCCTATTTACCTAGTTTACTACCAGGAGTGAATCACATTTTGCTTCGACAAACTTAGCTCCCAAACTTTTGGCCAATTCTAGACCTGCAATCATATCCTCATACTCTACTTCATTGTTAGTCAATTTTGCAGTTTTTATAGATTGCCTGATTATGCTGCCCGTGGGTGGCTTCAGGACTATACTGAGTTCAGATCCTCTTACGTTTGTGGCACCATCTGTGAATAGGGTCCATACCCCGGAAGATGTGCCTAATTTTAGCAAGAGTTCCTTTTCTAACTCGGGCACGAGGGAGGGTAAGAAGTCAGCCATGAAGTCCGCCAGAATCTGGGACTTGATGGCCGTTCGGGGTTGATACTCGATATCGTACCCCTTGAGTTCAATGGCCCATTTTGGCAGTCGGCCTAATTGTTCTAGCTTATGCAATATGCTTCGGAGAGGTTATGTTGTTAAAACGCAAATACGGTGGCATTGAAAATAGGGTTTCAGCTTTCACGATGCGCTTATTAATGCAAGAGCTAATTTTCTAGGTGCGGATACCTAGTTTCGGCATCCCCTAGGGTTCGACTTACATAATAAACAGGATATTGCGTACCATTCTCTTTTCTAACCAGCACACCTCTTACCGCTATCTCAGACAAGGCCAGGTATAGATACAACATTTCATCCTCTTTTGGAGGGTGGAGCAAAGGCGGACTAGTCATATACCTCTTTAGTTCCTCTAATACGTGTTTTCATTCCGGAGTCCACTCGAAGTTGTATTTCTTTTTGAGTAAAGAGAAGAAATGGTGACTCATATCCGACGACCTTGATATGAATCTGCCTAGAGCCTTTATTCGCCATGTTAGCCATTGCACGGCCTTTACATTATTTACCACTGTGATTTCTTCGATGACCTTGATTTTGTCGGGGTTGATCTCGATCCCCTTGTTCAATACCATGAAGCCTACGAATTTGCTCGAACCCACTCCGAAGGCATATTTCTTAGAGTTAAGCTTCATGTTATAACTTCTAGGGATGTCGAATGTTTCCTGCAAATGTGTCAAATGGTCCTCTACGTGCAGGGATTTAACTAGCATGTCATCAATATAAACTTCCATGGATTTGCCTATTTGATGCTCGAACATTTTATTAACTAGGCATTGGTACGTGGCCCCGATGTTTCTCAGCCTGAAGGGCATTACATTGTAACAGTAGGTACCACACTTCGTGATGAACGAAGTCTTTTCCCTATTCGCGGGGTTCATCTAAATTTGGTTATACCCTGAGTAGGCATCGAGAAAGGAGAGGATCTCGTGGCCGGCCGTTGCATCGATCAGACGATCGATGTTAGGCAATGGGAAAGAATCCTTGGGCCACGCCTTATTAATCTTTATAATATATGCACATTCTTAACTTATTTCCCCTTTTGGGCACTACCACTATGTTGGCCAACCATTCGGGATACTTTATCTCTCTGATAGACCCTATTTTAAGGAGTTTCATTACCTCGTCTTTGATGAATGCATGTTTTACTTTAGACTGGGGTCTTCTTTTTTGCTTCACCGGTTTAAACCTGGAGTCGACACTCAATCAGTGGGTGGTTATTTTCAGTGGGATTCCTATCATATCTAAATGGGACCAAGAAAAATAGTCGATGTTGTTAATAAGGAATTGAATAAGTTTTTTTCAGAGTTCGCGGGTTAATCCCATTCCTAGGTATACCTTCCTATATGGGAGATGCTCAATTAAAACAGCCTGCTCCAGTTATTCAACTGTCGATTTTGTTGCATCCAACTCTTTGGGGGTAATGAAAGTTCGAGGGGCGAGGAAATCTTCTTCATCATCCTCGGGGGTCTGTATGCTCCTAGACTCAACCGAGGTGGAGTGTATGGGGCTCGATGCCTCCTGGTAAACTGCGAACATTTCTTTTGCCGCATGTTGTTCTCCATATATGGCTGTTATACCATCTTTTGTTGGAAATTTTTTCATCTGGTGCAGAGTTGATGGCACCGCTCTCATGTTGTGTATCCACGGCCTGCCAAGGAATGCGTTGTACCTCATATCACCAATGATGACGTGGAAATTGGTATTCTGAACCATACCGGACATCTCAACCAGGAAGACAATCTCTCTTTTCGTTATTTTGCCGGCCATGTTGAAGCCGTAGAGGACTCGGGAGGCGGGTATGATTTGATCGAGCAACCCATGCCGTTCTACTACCATTGACCTAATTACGTTGGATGAGCTGCCTGGATCGACGAGCACACATTTAATTTGAACGTTACTTAAAAGAAATGAAATAACCAGCGCATCGTTGTGTGGTTTTGCGAAGGTCTCGAGATCCTCCTTGCTTAATGTGAGGGTGTATTCGGTCATGCAATCTCGGATCGGCCCCTCGATTGTGGCGGGTATTTTTATCCTTTTGATCACGGGTCCTTGGGTAATGTCGACCCCCCCGATAATCATATGAATGACATGTCGAGTAATCTCTTTTTTTCCTAGGTCGGATGCTTCCAAGATTCCCACTGAGTTTCTTGGTGTGCTCTCTGGTTAATATGAGGATCGACGTTAATGCATTGGGCGTTGTACGAGGTCGTCCCCTTGGGAATCAGCTCCGGTGTGTTTTCAGGGTTTCGTGGTGGCACACCCATACCTGGAGTAATCGTACCACCTTTCCCATAGTTTTTGAGGCCGTTGTTTTCGGGAACACTTACTGGTTTAGGAATTTTGACCTGAAATCAATGATCTTGGACAAGAAAGTGAGAAAGATTACTTGCGTTGTGTAGTAAAACCAGCAAGAAAATAATCACTATTATTTTTAGCCCCACGATGAGCGCCAAACTGTTTACCGTGAAAATGGAAATAACAATTAAATTTGATTCAGTGGTTCTAAAAATACCTGATCTATTTTTATGCTAGTTATTAGGCAGTTGATGCTATGTGAAAGACATAGAAATGAAATAAGAGCTTCAAAATGAGATGTTAATCAAACCGAATCGTTGCCAATCGGGACCTCGAGTTTGCCTATTCGAGGTCCTCGGGGTCGAGTCTAAAGCTAGGCTAGGAGCTATCGAAGTTGGTCGATGGATACTAACAGTTATAAACAAATCAATGATGGCTCTTTATGGCCAATAATAATCAATAAATGAAGAACAATAGATAGAACACGATAAATATGAGCAATAAATGAGATAACGAGACCAGGGGAATGTGTTAGAGGGCAGAGAGAATGTTCTAGTATAGTTAGTATGGAGCAACCGAACCCTACAAAATAACAAGGATCCTCTTTATATAGGAGGGGGAATACCAACATAGCATAAATGCATTAATTATAAAGATATTGGGATGGGACAGCTAGTTGACACCATAATTCAGGTCTGAACTTAGCTCACTAGACTTCATCAGCCCTAGTTGTTCACCTTGGGAACTCCCCACTTTTCCATCATAGTTGTTGGTCTATGTTTCCCTGAGGTCGAGCGTCGATAACCCTCGAGGGTGAACCTCGACCCTAGTCATGAACCTTGTGAAATATGCTTACGAGCCATCATAATTACGGAAAATTGGACCCTCTGATTTTACTGTACACAATGGAATTGGGGTGAACTCAAGAAATTGATAGCCCCAATTAAAGGGTTAAACCTAGAGATAGCAATACCCGACTTGAGCTAATGTCATTTTATTTGTATGAATACCCATTTGGACTTGAGAAAGCCAAATAGGGAAAAATCACTCAAACTACTGAGAGATATAGAGTGATTACCCGGATTGACAACTATATTACGATCCCAACTAATCAAGCTTGGCCTAGATTTTACTACCAGTTAGATATCCACATAGGTAGAAGTCATGACCCTAGTCTCTTTAAACACTTAAAAACAACAACAAAAATATTGTCCTTAATTTCAATCATTGCAATCTTTAAAGTAAAGTTAGAAGTAGAAATAAAACCCAAACTTGTGGAAGTGTAATTAACTCAAAGCCCACATCTAGTTTATATATAAACCTAATTCCAAACATTAACTCTATGTGGATTCGCTCCCGACCTAGATGGGTTAAAACTGCATCGACCACCCTCGCTACTCAATAATAGTGTACGCTTGGACCCGATCAGTCAGCCAGTTGAGGATGCTACTTGGGAGACCAAGTGGAAGATGCGGAGTAGATATCCGCACCTATTTTTGATCCCATGTATGTTTTTAGACCTGTTCGAGGACAAAGGTTTGTTTAATAGAGGGAGAATGTAACAACCCGGCTGGTTGTTTCAAGAGTTTTAGCCCCATTCCCCTATCTACTGCTCCTTTTGTGCTCTGTAGTTATTATATGACTTATCGGGTTAGTTGGATCAGGTCTAGAGAGATTTCAGAGTGAATTGAGACACACAATCTCTTAATTGAAAGCTTAAGTTAGAAAAGTTGATCGGATGTTGACTTATGACTAAACGACCTCAAATTTGAGTTTTGTTGGTTCTGTTAGCTTCGTTAGGTATTTTGGACTTAGGTGCATGTGTCGGGTTGTGATTTGGAGGTTCGTAGTAGAATTAGGCATGAAATGGAGAAAGTGGGAATTTTGGAAAGTTTGACCGAGAGTGGACTTTTTGATGTCATGGTCAGGTTGGATTTCCAGAAGTTGGAGTAGGTTCGTGGTATCATTTGGACTTGTGTGAAAAATTTAAGGTCAATCGGACGTGATTTGATAGGTTTCAATGTCGTTTGTAGAATTTGGAAATTTCAAAGTTCATTAGGCATGAATACATGTGCAATTCGTGTTTGTGATGTTGTTTGAGGTGATTTGAGGGTTAGACTAAGTTCGTATGATGTTTTGGTACTTGATGATATTTTGGTTGAGCTCTCTAGGATCTCGGGTTGATTTCGGGTGGTTGACAAACTTGGAGTGGAAGTTGAGGAATTGCTAAAGTTCGGTCTTTTGCTGGTGTAATCGCACGTGCGAGAGTACTAGCCGTAGGTGCGATGCCGCATGTACGGCAGACTGAGTGCATGTGCGGCAAGGGTGAAGACCAACAGAGGTCGCAGGTGCCATAGTGTTTTCACACCTGTGATAGCGCAGATCCGGATCAAAGGTCGCAAGTGCGGAGGCAGTTTGGATTAAGCGATTTTCGCCTAAGCGCCCTTTTTCCGCAAAAGCCTGGGCAAAACCTGTATAAACGAAGGTTCGAGATCTTTGCCATTTCTAATATTTTGAGCTCGGATTTTGGAGGTTATTGATAGGGTTTTTGAAAAGATTATTGAGGTAAGCTCCTTATGTTCTTTTTTTCTTCAATAATTATGTTTCCCCGCTGATTTTCGACCTAATTGGTGTGTTTTTAGGTGAAATTTGGGGGTTTGAGGTTAGAGATTTGGAGAGATGATTTTGGGGTTTTGAGTGGCGATTTGATGTCGTATTTTGATAAATTTGGTATGATTAGACTCGTGGTTGAATGGGCTTTCGGATTTTGTAACTTTTGTTGAATTTCGAGACGTGGGCCCGGGGGCCGGGTTTGAGCTAATTTTGGATTTTTGAGTTATAAATTCATAATTTCTTGTAGAATAGATTCCTTTAGCCCGTACTAATTGTATTGTACTACTTGTGGCTAGATTTGGGGATGTTTGGAGACCGATTAGAGAGGCAAAGGCATTTAGAATATAGTCTAGGCTTGGATTGAGGTAAGTAATAGTTTAAAATCTGGTTCTGAGAGTATGAAACCCCGCATTTTATGTTATGTAATTGTTTTAGAACCCGAATCTCTTCCCTTCAAACCCAGAAATTGTCCACTTGTAGGAAAGAGATTATTGGGGTTGTTGATAGTGTGAAAATGGCGACATGGAATTTGGAGTAATTGACATCAATTGATGCACAATTAAGGGCATTGGTTCCTTGCAAAGTTTCTGAGGATGATAAGCTGCTTGAGTATGATGCTTTGCTTTTGGATCGGTTTCTTGATATTCTTTAGGATTTACATGGGGAAGATCTTAAGGAAATGGTATGCATTATATGTTTCCCCGCCTTTTATTGTTATTGCCACCAATGTTGCACGGACTCTCTAACATATTGCCGCATCTGTGTTGGATCCTCAAAAATATAATACTTTTGGAGGATCCGACATGCACCCGTCAATATTTTTGGAGAGTCTGAGCAACATAGATTGCTACATTCTTGTTCTGTTATTTAAGGATTTTACTCGGTTTTTAGATTCCAGTGTGCCTTGAGCTGAGGGTCAATCAGATACATCCTCACTATATTTAAAAGGTAGGGGTAAGGTCTGCGTGCACACTACCCTCCCCAGACCCCATTTGTGGGAATACACTAGGTTCATTGTTGTTGTTGTTGATTGTTTTAGAGGTGACGCACATGCTAGGTGACGGGCGTGTGGGCGTGCACCATGGGAATTGTGACGTGGTCCATTCATAAAATTGTAAAGTTGAATAACTGTTTGTTAGCTATATGCTCTCCATGAATTATAGAAATTTGACTGAAAATCATCTTAGAAATCATGTTTAGGCTATGTATTAGTACTGCTGGGACCCATAGAGGTCGTGTTACATGTTGAATTACCTGCTAAATGCTATTTGTACATGTCATGACCCAAACCTATGTGCCACAACAGGCACCCGATACCTTACTCAACCGAGTGCCAACATAACATATTATTCTTATCGTACTTTTATTGGAAAATGAGCCAAATGGGCCATCATGGGCTAGCCAGAATGAACATAGAGGAGTACTTAATATAGGACGACACAACCTGATATAAAAACTTACACATGTGAAATATGGGCATATAAAGCTAACATGATAATTTGAATACTCAAAACATAGGCCTACAAGGCCATAAAATTATCCGTATACATGACATCTGCCTACAATCCTCTAAGATTACATAGTTATCATAAAGGTCGGGATAGGGCCCCATCATACCAAACAATACACGTCTAAATCATGCTGACCAAACAAGCAACTCTGGAGCAAATGGAGTGCACCAACATCTTCCGCTGAGCTGATAGCCAACTTGGAGGACTCTCAACCTGTCTATCGGGACTTGCGGGTATGAAACACAGCGTCCTTAGGAAAAAGGGATATCAGTACAAAAAATGTACCAAGTGTGTGTCGCGCCCCCTTTTTCTTGCGAAATCAGGTTTATGACATTTGGGAGGGCAACTCATTCCCTTTTGGGAATTTGGGTTTGAATTGAAAGTCGCCACCTAATGATAAGGTGAATTAGGACACCAAGAGGGTTTTGATTTGAGTAACCAAAGATTGGGTAAGGGCTTGAAATTATCTCAAGAGTAAGGTGTTAGGCACCCCCCAAGATCCACTAGTGTGGTTCCCGACCAGACTATTGTTGTGACTTTAGGTGAAAATGACATGTAAGCAAATGAAACTTCAGATAAGAAGGGATTTTCACATAATGGTTGACAAATAAACAAAGTTGGAAAGAACTAAAAGAAAGCTGATTTTCCTTAAGACATAGTTTGAAATCTTTAGACGAAACAAAGGGAAAGAGGGTCCTAGGTTTATTAATAATATGGATCACCCCACACAATGCCCGGTAATCACTCCTCAATGAGGGGATACACGTGACATTATCGTGTGGTCATCATATCCATATCTACCCTTCCCACCCCGTTAAGGTATTAAAGCGCTGGATGGTTTCGTTTTACTTATTGCATGCTATTACCCGTCTCAATCCTATCAGTCCCAGAGGCATTTAGGACTACTAATCCTAAAGGGGAGGGGTATTAGGCTTATTTGTAATTTCAAAGGCAAAATTCTAAGACGACATACAAAACATGTATATCAATTGGGGGAAAGCACATAACAAGCAAAAAAGGCTCAGATACACCTCCTTTAAACAAAGAAACATGTAATTAGTATGACTTAAACATACTGTTTAGGGCCTGATTAAATACTAACACGAGAGGACTTAAAGGTTGAGGCAGCCAGATTTATTACATAATTCAGTTAAGAAGCCCGAATCAGGCTTGCCTGCTGGTTGTAGTTAATAGAACTGATTAAGTTTATAACTTTATCCTAAGGCTTGCCTAAGTGTTGGATAAGGATCCTATGGGCATGTCATCTACTGAATTCAGAAAGCAATGAAATAAATAAACTGAATACGGTAGTCAAAAAGAAAAGTCAAGTTTTAACGAAGGTTATAATTTCTGCAACTAATGCTACTTATTATTACTGGTTTTAGCTCTATACGTGAATGAAGTGATTCAGATTCGATTAGGAATTCCTATAGACATGCTTTCTACGCGTAATTGATTTTAAGCCTTTTGTAGACATGGTAAAAAAATGCAAAAGCCTTATAGACATGATATCTAAATGCATAAGACTGGTTTTAACCTATAAACATGGTATTTAACTGGCAGAAAAACCTATGAGCATGATATCTAGATGCAGCATTTGTTTAAAACCTATGACATAATATCTATACGAATGTAGTAATCCTATGATCATGATTTCTATGTGAAAATGGACATTCAGAATCCCCTATAGGCATGCTTTCTATATGCATTTGAATGTGCAGAATTTAAAAACACCTATAGACATGGTATCTATGTGAGAATGTAGCACTTAGAATGACCTGTAGGCATAGTATCTACCTTTTGCACACATAGTTACCCGCCCTTTTCACTAGCCATCCCCAAGAGTTTATTACAAATTATTACAGCTCGAAATAAAGTAAAAAATGCATCAGAAAATATAAAAGTACAACCAAAGGAGAGACTGATTCAGACTTCATGTTTGAAATATCAGGTAAACCAACTCCAATGGATCTTGATTCAAAGCCTTTGTCCCATTTGAATGTGTCAAAGTTCCCTAAGAGCCTCAATGGGACTCCGGGCAATGCTCACACCCAAATGTATTATCATATTAGGATAAGTGCAGTGTGGAAAGGCCAGCCCTCAAGTGTCCAAGTTCAGAGGGAGCTCAAAGGGTCCCAAGGCAAGGCTCACAAGAAGGGGGCAGAACTTAAAGACTAAGAGAGGATGCAAGTGCAGAAACAGAATTCTGAAAGGGGAAAGGGAGAGGGAAACAACTACAAATAAGTACACATAGGGGAATAAGGAATAAGGAGACTGTAAAGAGCCTATTGCTTAGGCAAAGGCAGGTTTCAAGCATGTTGAGCAATGGAGGATGCTAGTATACTCTCAAACCTGCTAGAACAAACTATTTAGAGGATAGGATCCCAAGGGATCAAGTTTGATTCATGGACAATAACTTGCAGTATTGCCATGCCTCAAACCATAGCTTAAACACATAAGGGGGCAGACGTTTGGGATTCATAATAGAGTAGGCAGAAAGAAATCAATATGCTAGAGCAAGTGTTGAACTACACAGAAGCAGTAAGTAGACAGAGATACAAAAAGTAATATATAAACACATTTTTGTGAAGTTGAAATCTTAAATCAAGACATACCAGTTTCAAAGACGTAAATAGAGAAAAGCAGGCAGTAGGTCTTGTAAACAGTCCACAACAACAAGAGAGAATACTTTGAGTGTAAATATAAGTTCAGAAAAACTACGAGTGATGGATTGATGTCCTTGTGTCAATGAAAGATTTGATATTTATAGTGTGAAAATAGGCAGAAATAATGGTAACAAAACAATTAAGGAACTGGTTATCAATTAAAAATCAATCAATACAAGACTTTATTTAATTAAGGAATTCAGATTCAAACGGTAAAACTAATTAAAGGAAAGAAATCAAATAAACATCATGTGCAAAGTAGGCAATTAGGGGTAAATACATAGGAGTTTTAATTAAGGGAAGAATTTTGAAATACGCGGCTAAAACAAATAAGATAAGGATCAATCGGTATATAGTAAATCAAGGGGTCAGAGGTTTAAAATTACTGTCTCATGATGGGCTAAGGAAAGCTTTCGACTCAAATCAAGTAATAGGGAAATCAGCAAAAAAGGAAATAAATCAATCAAACTTATAAAAGGGAAGTCTGAAATCCATCAAAACCATTTTTAGAGGGAAGTTCAGCACATATAAAGAGTACACAAATATGCCAGGTTGAATTTAGTGCAAAGAAAACGTCATGCCATTACAAAATCAGTAGGTAGTCACATAGGTTAGAAGAGATAATATCAAATAGCATACAAAGGGTCAAGTATAAGGACCTTAGAAGAGTTTTAGTAGAAAAATCAGAATCGCTTAAAGAAAGAGAGATTTCAAGACTCAGTTAACAAATTCAGAAAACTTGAAATAGTTCCAAAAAAGTTAGGTTTTCTGAAATCAAACAAGTTCACAGATGAAGAGCAAGCAAATCACATAGCCAAAGGTCTAAAACTCGGATGAACCCCCAAATTTAGGGTTTTTGCCATTAACCGAGTGCAGAGACGAAAGGGAAAGTGATTAAGGGAGAAGATACTAATTGAAATAGGTTCAGAGGTTTCAGAAAGGAACTGAGACCTTTAACAAGATCTTTTAGTTGTAGGAACTCATGATAGGCATAGTAAAAGAATAACATGCGAAACCAATAGAAGAACTAGTAGAAAAAACAAATAAGAACATGGTGAAAAAAAACTTAACAAGAACACAGTAGGAGTAAATAAGGGAGACGAAACACACAAAAAACATAGTAGAAGCAACATAGTGGAAGAAACACACAAAGAAAAAGAAAATCAGAGAAACATATAAGAGAAAAAACAAAATCAGAGAAACATAACTCAAAAACCCTAGATCGGAAGAAATAAAGGTTTTGAAAGCATAGTTTTAAAAGAAATGTCAAGAAATCGTTTTAAAAGTTTAGGGAAAATATGGATCTAGAACAGATCTAAGGAAATCAGAAGAACCTCAAAAGCTAGGGTTTCAGAGGAACCCAAACGCTGAGAAAGACTTAGATCGTCGTTGATCTAAATAGGAGGAATCGAGGCCAGGCTCGAACAGACATGGCTTGCCGGAGATAGCCATGGAACTCGAATCAAACAAGGTCTGGATCCAGCTTCTTCGTGGTCAAGTCATGAGTCTTTAGTAACCAAGCGTGTAGGAACCATAGTAGGTTAGTGGGTGGTTAGACCACCATAGATTCAGGCCAAGAGGTGGCCAGAGAAGGCGAGTGGAGCTCATTGGTGCAGAGGGGAAGGGGGAAGGTTCTAGAGAGAACCAAAGATTTAGAGAAAGAAGAGAGTTGGTTGAGTTAGGAATGAGCGGGGTTTAGGGGGGGTCGTTTGGGTTTAATTTGGTAAGAGTGAATCTGGGTCGTTGATCAATTTTGATCAACGACCAAGATTTAATCCAGTTTAGGCGAGTAGATTTAGGGATCGGGCTTGGGTCTTTGGGCTGGTTTAACTTGGGTTGGGGTCTGGTGTAATTTAGGCTAGATTATAAAGCCAAATCTGGTTATAAGTTAAATAGCCCCCTTTTCCCATTTAATTTATAAAAATAGTAAATGAATTTCTAAAAACAAATTGAAAGTGCTAAAATAGTTTATAATATAAAATTAATAATTTAAAAATATAAGACCCTATTTTATAAATACGAGACGAATTTAAACCTAAAAATGGCTAATATTGTAATTATGCAATTTTATCCTTAAAATACCAAATAAATTTGTAAAAAAATATATAAAAAATGTCTTAGCCATATTTTAGTGTAAACCTGGGAATCCAGTAAATGAATCACAAAAATGATAATTTTGGGGATAATTATTGGGTTTTTCTTGATAAAATAGGGCAGTAAATTGATTTTAAAATCCTTGAAAAATTAGGGAAAATAATTGAACCTTGGGACATACCTATATATGCACATATATGCTAAGGTATTTTGTACATAAAAATATAGGGAAAATTGGGTATCAACAGCTGTCCCTCTTTACCCGAGAAGGATGAAAGAGTTATCTAGTAAAGATATGATGGCCAATTTTGACCGAACGAAATGGTTTGAAGAGGTTTGGTCGTGCCCTGGATTCTAAGCTGCCTACATATCCCTGGTCTTACAGGAATCAGGCCATATGTAGTTCAGGATCCATTGGCGAAGTATGCCGATGGAGATCTTTCAAGAACGAACGCAATATTTAGGTTGGGCTGAATGGTTAAGGTTTAATAGGGCTGCGGGAACTGGAGCGGGATCGCTCCTACCGAGATGGCCATTGCTCGCCAGTTTACCTGCAAATGAGCAATACAAGCGTATATTGTGCGGAAATTTAAACATGATGCAAGTTCCCCTTGGACCATGAATGTTGTCTTTGGATGGTTAGGATGACATCCTCGGACCATGACGTCCTGGGTCGTGGAGCATATGATAAAGGATTCGTAGGCCATGAAATGATGCTCTCGAGCTATGAGAATGATGCCTCCGAACTATGATGCCTTTGAATAATGATATGCAAAAGATTAAAGGAGTCCTCAGGCCATGACATGGTGTTCTCGGGCTATGAAAATGGTGCCTCCGAACAATGACGCCTTTGGACAATTTGGCGATAAATACAGTGTTTGGCGATCTTTCAACCTATGCAATACAGTATGTGGTGATCTTTCAGCCATGCAATGCAGTAGGTGGCGATCTTTTAGCTATACAAATGTAGATGAAGTGGCGATCTTTCAGCCCATGAAATGCAATAAGCGACAATCTTTCAGCCATGCAAGTGTGAAATAAAGCAGCGATCTTTTAGCCATGCAGGTGTAAAGATGGCGATCTTTCATCCATGCAAGTGTAAAATGAAGTGGCGATATTTCAGCCATGCTGGTGTAAAGGTGGCGATCTTTCAGCCATGCAAGTGTAAATAAAGCAGCGATCTTTTAGCCATGCGAGTGTAAATAAGTTGGCGATCTTTCAGCCATGCAAGTGGGGGTAGATCTTAACCTCGAAAGGCAGAATGATAGCCTTATGCAATGCAAGAATGCAGATGGAGGTAGAGCTTAACCTCGGAAGGCAGAATGGTAGCCTTATGCAATGTCATTTCGGATTGCTTTGAATGTAATTATAAGTTCAGAAAGACTATGAGTGATGGATTGATGTCCTTGTGTCAATGAAAGAGTCGATATTTATAGTGTGAAAACAGGCAGAAATAATGGTAAGAAAATAATTAAGGAACTGGTTATCAATTAAAAATCAATCAATTCAAGACTTCCTTTAATTAAGGAATTTAGATTCAAACGGTAAAACTATTTAAGGAAAGAAATCAAATAAACATCATGTACAAAGTAGGCAATTAGGGGTAAATACATAGGAGTTTTAATTAAGGGAAGAATTTTGAAATACACGGCTATAACAAATAAGGTAAGGATCAATCAATATACAGTAAATCAAGAAGTCAGAGGTTTGAAATTACTGGCTAAGGAAAGCTTTCGACTCAAATCAAGTAACATGGAAATCAACAAATAAGGAAAGAAATCAATCAAACTTATACAAAAGAAGTCTGAAATCAATCAAAATTGAAAGCCATTTTTAGAGGGAAGTTCAGCACATATAAAGAGCGCACAAATATGCTAGGTTGAATTTAGAGTAAAGAAAATGTCATGCCATTGTAAAATCAATAGGTAGTCACATAGGTTAGAAGATATAATATTAAATAGCATACAAAGGGTCCAGTATAAGGACCTTAGAAGAGTTTTAGTAGAAAAATCAGAATCGCTTAAAGAAACAGAGTTTTCAAGACTTAGTTACCAAATTCAGAACACTTGAAGTAGGTCCAAAAGAGTTAGGTTTTCTGAAATCAAACAAGTTCAAAGATAAAAAGCAAGAAAATCACAATGCTAAGGGTCTTAAAACTCGGATGAACCCCTAAATTTAGGGTTCTTGCCATTGACCGAGTGCAGAGACGAAAGGGAAAGTGATTAAGGGAGAAGATACTAATTGGAACAGGTTTAGAGGTCTCAGAAAGGAACTAAGACCTTTAACATGCTCTTTTATTTGTAGGAACTCATGATAGGCATAGTAAAAGAACAACATGCGAAACCAATAGAAGAACTAGTAGAAGAAACAAATAAGAACATGGTGAAAAAAAACTTAACAAGAACACAGTAGGAGAAAACAAGGTAGACGAAACACACAAAGCACACAGTAGAAGTAACATAGTGGAAGAAACACACAAAGAAAAAGAAAATCAGAGTAACATACAAGATTAAAAAAAATAAGAGAAACATAACTCAAAAACCCTATATCGGAAGAAATAAAGGTTTTGAAAGCATAGTTTTAAAGAAATGTCAAGAAATCGTTTTAAAAAATTAGGAAAAACATGGATCTAGAATAGATCTAAGGAAATTAGAAGAACCTCAAAAGCTAGGGTTTCAGAGGAACCCAAACGACGAGAAAGACTTGGATTGTTGTTGATCTAAATAGGAGGAGTCGAGGCTAGGCTCAAACAAACATGGCTTGCCGGAGATAGCCATGGAACTCGAATCAAACAAGGTCTGGATCCAGCTTTTTCATGGTCAAGTCATGAGTCTTTGGTAACCAAGCGTGTAGGAACCATAGTAGGCTGGTAGGTGGTTAGACCACCATGGATTCAGGCTAGGAGGTGGCCGGAGAAGGCGAGTGGAGCTCATCGGAGCGGAAGGGAAGGGGTAAGGTTCTAGAGAGAACCATAGATAGAGAGAGAGAAGAGAGTCAGTTGAGTGAGGAATGAGAGGGGTTTGGGGGCGTCGTTTGGGTTTAATTTGGTAAGAGTGAATCTGGGCCGTTGATCAATTTTGATCAACGACCAAGATTTAATCTGGTTTGGGTCGGGTAGATTTTGGGATTGGGCTTGGGTCTTTGGGCTAGTTTAACTTGGGTTGGTGTCTGGTGTAATTTAGGCTAGATTATAAAGCCAAATCTGGTTATAAGTTAAATAGCCCCCTTTTTCTATTTAATTTATAAAAAATAGTAAATGAATTTCTGAAAACAAATTAAAAGTGCTAAAATGGTTTATAATATAAAATTAACAATTTAAAAATATAAGACCCTATTTTATAAACACGAGACGAATTTAAACTTAAAAATGGCTAATATTGCAATTATGCAATTTTATCCTTAAAATAACAAATAAAATTATAAAAAAATATATAAAAAAATGTCTTAGCAATATTTTAGTATAAACCTGAAACTCCAACAAATGAATCACAAAAATGATAATTTTGGGGATAATTATTAGGGTTTTCTTGATAAAATAGGGCAGTAAAATGATTTAAAAATCCTTGAAAAATTAGGGAAAAATAATTGGACCTGGGGACATACCTATATATGCACATACATGCTATTTTGAAAGGTGTTGTGTACATAAAATACAGGAAAAATTGGGTATCAACAGTATGTAAGGAATGAAAATCAGTAAATAATAGACAATAGACATGAGAGAAGAATGGAGTAAAAGACTCGACATGTAAGTCTGGATAACTCTGTAAATCATGTAATACTTATAGTGTCATGCATATGCATATGAATGTCATGTCATGCATAGATACATGCGTTCATAACATAATCAAGCCTCTGAGGGCATCCCATCATATCATCACGGCCACTGTAGGCAACATCATCAACGTATACCAGCTGATCAGGTAGTGGTGCGTATATAACGCCATAATCTTTCTCCATATCTCATATACATGTAATATACATATATATGTGTATATAACGTCGTCTGGTCATGGGTCAATGTACATGTATAAATGATGCAATACATGAGAAGTATGTCAATAAAATATCTCGGAACATCATAAGACCATTATATCTTTGGTTAATATCATGAAACACACTTTATCAACTTTCATATTTTCTAAGACCCATGAACAAACAATAGAACAATAAGACATATGGGAATTTGAGAACATAGGCATCTCTAATACTTTTATGAATAGAGTCATTTATTGAAATTGTGCATTTGCTCGTTTCATTAAAGAAAGAAGGGATAGCCTTAACATACCTGACCGATTCTCTTGACAATCTCTCCAACACACGATGATTGTGACAAAACATATAACGGCGGATCAATGTAGGGGAAAAATCAGTATGATATTCTTTGAGAAAGATTGTACCGTACTCCCTTAGAATCGCAAAATCCCGTTGCCATAATATTACGTAGTCTCGTATGATTTTTGTAGAAAAATTTCACATTGCTAACATATCAATTCTTATATGAACTTGATGAAGCCTTATGTTACTATGGAAAAATTTGAGCTAATCATGTTCTTAATATCATGAAACAAACTTGGCACCAATGAAGTCTTACATATTAAATGGATATATCTCATGTTTTCAAGACTTATATGCTAAATGGATTGGTGACTCACCTTCTTAAGAATGTCAAATCTGTTTAAATGTTGCCACCACACTCTTAAGCTTAAGAGATGGTAATATGGGGCCATGTTTCCATAAACCCACGTGAATTTGTCACCTAGTAATTATCCAAAGTCTTCACTTGCATAGTCATCCACAAAATCAAATTTATAAATTAATCTCCCACTTAAAAATTCATAATTACCCAATCTCAAATTAAAATACTACTCATTTGTAGCACACCTTATATACTTTATTATCATAGTCATGTAGTACCATGTATGACATTAGTCCATAAACACAGTGTATAATAGCTTGGACCGTATTTTATCCCAAAATGTCAAACTTCGGTGAAACACATTTTCTTTGATTTGCTTACCCTCTCACCTTCACATATTTACTCATCACTTGTTTGAAATAACATAATTCTTATAATCTCAAAATAATCTAATTCCCGAACTTACGATGAAACTTCAACATACAAAAGAGCGAGAAGTAACATCTCATTTCCGAGCTTTCATTAATTTACTCATGGCGTACTTTCACGTAAAAAAACATAGGGTGTAACATCATTACCCCCTTTGGAACATTCATCCTCGAATGTTGACTGATCCACTTATCATTATCATAACCTATAACCCTTGCGAATGCTTTAGTACTCTTCAGTGAATAAATCCAAGGTCCAGGGTATTCCCACCTTTAGGTCTCTTTATGACACCACGACCTGTGGTCGGAATTCTTCCAATCTCGTAACTCTTGCTACCTTTTGTCATGTAGCCTGTATGACTTTTTCCTTATACGTCCGCCTATGCCACTCTTCTCCCTTTTTTTCCTCCAACTTTTGGCCAATCTCTAGGCTTCACTTTGTAAATATATACAGAGCTTGACAGGATGTCCCTCTGGGCATCTATGGGTGTACCAAATTTCTTTACTCAGTACTTTTTTGAACTTATGAATATTGCTATATCATGTTTCATAGACCCGGTTATCTATCCATATGATTTTACTTGATCTAGGTAGGTCATACTATACCATAACTCTTACTTCGATTTATCGTTGTTGAGGTCTGCTACCAAATTCCAACTTACTCTTGTTGCTTATCCCAATAAATCTAAGTTTTTTTATGCTTCCTCATTGTTGTTCATCTTAAGAATGACGACCTAATTCTCATCTCATACTTTGTGACTTTTGTCCATCCATTGTTGATTCGCCTCAATAATGATCAACAATATACCACCGATAACTTGAAACTTCTTACGTAATACCTTGCTACCAGGGCTTATGTTGCATCTAGGAATATTTGAAGTGATTTTCCTGATCCATTTAGCAGCTATACTGTACTTCAATAAGCGTATTTTATAGCATCCCAATGTGATTCATTTACATGGGTGTTTTAATCCCGTATAATTCATGAAATCCTCTTCAAAGCATAACTCAATCGTAGGCCCAAACGTCATCCTTTATCTATCACAATTACATCATCATTGTATGCTAGGGCAGCATTCCATTTCCTCTAAATGCTACTAGTCTTAGACTTCTTTGAGTTTATTCAGGCTATACTAAGCTGTCTATAACTTAGAGAAACCATACACTCTCTTGTTTTTATGGGCTTAATGACGAGGACTTATCCATTCTCGTCACCTTCTCACTTGCCTTTCCTTATTCTTACTCATGTCTTCCTAAAACATTGTCTCTTTAACTTACGACTTACACATATCTATTTATATTACCCACAACCTTCCTTCAACTTGCTTGTACCATAGATTTCCGTGTGTTATTTTAGAACATCAAGTGAGTCATCACATTATCTATAACTCTTCTTTACTCTCTTAATTGGACTTCTCGTTACCTAGAAATCATCGACTGGAATATATGCCACTGACAACGCCACTATCAATACTGAATCTCAGTGCTTCTAGCCTTATATCCAAAGTATGGATTATTCACAACTTTCTGTACTTGGGTATCTCTCACGTTGTTCACTTTTACCTCACTTACCTTAAAATATCGCCTCACATTCTTCTATCTCGTTCATAACTTCCCTTCCACATAGGTATAATTCATATTTACAACTTGAAGCTTTACTATAATAATTGCACCTCTGGTGCACATACACAATTTGGTGAGAGCTTCATATTGACTTTTTATGAGGTTGGGACTTTTCTAACTGGCTTTATCGTAGAGCCGTTATAGAATATGGTTGTCGTACTATCTCTCTTGTACCTCTGATATTAAGAGTGATCCTGCAATATTCTCAATCATTATTTCTATAACTTTCTGGGTCCAATAATCAGACTCCTGATTTACTTAGTTGATGTAACTCTTTAGTTTCCTCTTCCCTCTAATCAACCTTTATGCAGGCTTAAGATATCATCCGATTTGCGGCTCATAGTATCAGTTATTACTTATAGCCTTTTATGGGCGCTATGCAATATCCATGATATAATTCTTTAAAAATTCAATCCTTTGTCTATGACCTAGACTCAATTCTTCATTTTAACTCGTACCAGAGTCTTCGACGACTGTATGATTGTCAACATATATGCTACATGGATAATACGCCAAATCTTAAGTGCATTCATAACGTAACTAACTCTGGATCATTACTCTAATAGTTCCTTATGTTCCCTCTCAGCTTTCTTTTAACATAAGCTATTACTTCTCCTGGTCGTTCTGCCACTTGTTGCATACATACTTAGCTTATCTTAGTTCCCACATATATTGGAATTCCATACAACTCAGATGATCTTGAATTTCACTTATGATTTTACTCCCCGTTCAATAGCCACGGTAGGCGCCACCTTCTTATGGAGTGCATACAATGTTGTTGTGAGACTATTGTTACAAGACCATTTCCTTTTTAGGTCAATGTGCTTAGGAAAGTACTAAGATTTAGTTCTACGATTGATCTATATATAGATATTTTACCTCTGTATCTTTGGTGCCTTTTCACATTATCGATAACCCTTACTCGCCTTGCAGTAATCCTTCTATATCAAGGATAGCAAATTTTCTTACTTGCGAGGGTGACACTTAGTGTAACTGGCACATGGAGTCCCTTAGGCTTAACTTTTCTCACATTGCTTTCTTTAGGGAGTGTCTTCCTGAATGACCATTCTCTGAATTTCTCACGAATCGTCTTCTGTTGTCCATTCTATTATCGCTGGAACGCAATCTGAAATCTCATGATGATGACTATTATCAAATCACTCAGTCCTTAATTCATGATTAGTTTGTCTTATTCACCACCCCATACTGATTTCTATTACTTTGGGGTTTAACTTCCTTTCTGGTAGTCGTGTTGGAATCATGAGCTTATTTTTGAAATGAGGCTATGACTTTATGGCCTATATTCTTTTATTGTTTCAAGGCCTGTCATCTCTCATATTTTCCTTCACTTGACTATAGACTCTGTAATACTATCTTTTTTTTGATCTACCGTTGTCATCCATGTTCCAAATTTTACTTATAATGCTTCGTTAACTCTCTTCTTATTTTCATGCTAACATTTTTGTCTATCACTTTATTATGAAAATTCAAACAAAACATTCTTTTGCTTTTAGCCCCTTGCTCCTTCCATTGGCTCCTTGAGTTGCCTAACATTCTCTCTCTACCAGGGACGGGAGCCACACTAAGGTATTATTTATCCCTTCCACGCTTCTAGTGCTTATTTTGTAGTACTCATATCTAGCTGTACTATTTTAGAATGCACCATCTGGTGTCTCACAAGGAGACCTATTAGCGCATTTGCAATATCCTTTGGAAATGTCAACTAACGCAAACAATCCATTCACTATTTTGGGTTGCTCTAACCCCGGCCGGATCTTGATAACCCGTCCTTCTCTTAAACCACATCTTTTAGCTCTCATAGGGCATAACTGAGATCGATGTGGCAAATTGAACATACCTCTATCACCGTTGAAGGTAACTCAAAATGCTTATATTTCTCTGCTTGAATTGTAATTACTATTAATTTTCATTAACTGGGTATGTCGCACCCTTCTTCACCTTGTTTCTTTTACTTTCTGAATCTTGTATCTACCTTACAAATCTCTTATTCCTTTTTACCGTAAGAGTGGATAAATATTCTTGCCTTAAAGTTCCTTATCAAGAACCTTACACCTTTTAGTACATGCATGATCTGCTGAAGACCTCACATTTACTCATCATAAATATGATGCAAAATCGAGTTCCTCTAACTCACCATTTCCACAGCTATATCTCTTACCAACCGTCTTTTTGAATGTAGGCATCGTTGTATTACGAATAAGATAGAGTTAGGAAATTGAGTTCTTACAACTGAGCTCTACCACATGATCTAGAGTAAGAACAAAGAGTGATAGTCCTATATGCCCTATAGCCTCCTGCTTATAAGTGTGGTGCACGACACACCTATAAACAAGACTCTAATAGACACAGCTTGTAGACTCCCTAGGACAGAACTGCTCTAATACCATTTTTTTTACAACCCAAACCTATGGGCCATGACGAGCACCCGATATCTTACTCAACCGAGTACTAATATAACATATTATTCTTATCGTACTTTCATTGGAAAATGGGCGAAACGGGCCATAATGGGCTAACCAAAATGAACATGAGAGACTACTCAATATAGGACGACCCAACCTGATATTAAAACTTACATATGTGACATACGGGCCTATAAGGCCAACATGATTATTTGTATACTCAAAACATGGGCTGACAAGTATCTATATACATGACATCTGTCTACAAGAATCTAAGATTACATACTTGTCATAAAGGTCAGGACAGGGCCCCACCATACCAAACAATACATGTCAAAATCATATTGACCAAACAAGCAACTCCAGAGTAAATGGAGTGCACCAACATCTTCCGCTGAGCTGATAGCCTACTTGGAGGACTCTCAACCTGTCTATCGAGACCTGCGGGCATGAAACGCAGCATCCCCAGGCAAAAAGGATGTCAGTACAAATAATGTACCGAGTATATAAAGAATGAAAATCAGTAAATAATAGACAATAGACATGAGAGAAGCATGGAGTAAAAGACTCGACATATAAGTCTGGATAACTCTGTAAATCATGTAATATTTATAGTGTCATGCATATGCATATGAATGTCATGTCGTGCATAGATGTATGTGTTCATAATATCATCAAGCCTCTGAGGGCATCCATCATATCATCTCGTCCACTGCGGGCAACATCATCAAGGTATACTAGCTGATCAGGTGGTGGTGCGTATATAACGCCATAACCTTTCCCCATATCCCATATACATACAATATACATATATACGCGTATATAATGTCATCTAGTCATGGGTCAATGTACATGTATAAATGAATGCAATGCATGAGAAGTATATTAATAAAATCTCTCGGAACGTCATAAGACCATTATATCTTTGGTTAATTTCACGAAACAAACTTTATCAAATTACATATTTTGTGAGACCCATAAACAGACAATAGAACAATAAGACATATTGGAATTCGAGAACATAGGAATCTCTAATACTTCTATGAATAGAGTCATTTATTAAAATTGTGTATTTGCTCATTTTGTTTGTGTCGTGTAAATTATGCCAAAAGAAAGAAGGGATAGCCTTAACATACCTGAGTCGATTCTCTCCAACACACGATGATTGCGACAAAGATTTAACGGTGGATCAAAGTAGAGAAAAATCCGTATGATATTCTTTGATAAAGATTGTACCGTACTCCCTTAGAATCGCAAAATCCCGTTGCCATAACATTACATAGTCTCATATGATTTTTGTAGCAACATTTCACATTTCTAACATATCAATTCTTATATGAACTTGATGAAGCATCATGATACTATAGAAAAATTTGAGCTAATCACATTCTTAATATCATGAAACAAACTTGGCACCAATGAAGTCTTATATAATAAATGGATAGATCTCATGTTTTCAAGACTTATATGCTAAATGGATAGGTGACTCACCTTCTTAAGAATGCCAAATCTCTTTAAATATTGCCACCACATTCTTAAGGTAAGAGATGGCAATTTGGTGCCAAGTTTCTATAAACCCACGTGAATTTTTCCCCTAGTAATTATCCAAAGTCTTCACTTACATAATCATCCACAAAATCCAATTTACAAATTAATCTCTCACTTAAAAATCCATAATTACTCAATTATCTACATAATTAATAATTATCTCTAATTAAAATACTACTCATTTTTAGCACACCTTATATACTTTACTATCATGGTCATGTATTACCTTGTATGACACTAGTCCATAAACATGGTGTATAATAGCTTGAACCGTATTTTATCCTAAAATATCAAACTTCATCGAAGCACATTTTCTTTGATTTGCTTACCTTCTCACCTTCACATATTTACTCATTACTTGTTTAAAATAGCATAATACTTATAATCTCAAAATAATCTCATTCCCGAACTTACGTCGATTAACTTATGACGAAACTTCACCATACGAAAAAGTGGGATGTAACATCTCGTTTCCGAGCTTTCATTAATTTACTCATGGCATACTTTCACGTACAAAAACATGGGGTGTAATAGTACCCAGTCTCAGTTCTTATTCGCATATCATATCTCAGTCTCTATTATTCTTATTGAATAACCATATCATTGTTGTTTGGGCTGATTTTCATGATTTCTGAGAGCCCGAGAGACTAGAGAGATTGATGACTAAGTGAGGTCGAGGTCCTGATTGTGAGAATATTTTTGGGATCGGACTGCACACGCAACATGTTTTATTGATTTATGCCATGATTGGCTTAATATAGTGCTTAGACTGCAGGAGCCCCTCCAGAGTTTACACACACTCCAGTGAGCTCAGATACCTAATGAGTGCGAGTGTCGAGTGTCGAGTGTTGAGCGACTGTGAGGAAAGAGTGATTGTGAAGTTGGAGTGACTGGGTGGACTGAGTGACTGTTGCTCTGAGAGGCTTGTTATGATTTCATTATTGTTGCACATAGTTGTCGTATATCACTGTTTAAAAACTTCTGTAGGATATTTTATCCGGTTTTACTTATACAAGGAATGGATAAACTAATTTGACTTAAATTTTCAGATTTGAAAGCATGTCTACTTTTCTTTGTTGAGACTACTGAAATTGAACTATAATTGTGTAGCTTGTCACTATCTTCAGTTCTTTATTTTGGTCTTGTTACATACTAAGTTGGTTGTACTCATGCTACACCCTGCACTTCATGTGCAAATCCAGGAGTTTCTGGATGCGGAGGGAGTTGATATTTCGCACAGTTGCTGTTGGAGATTTTGAGGTAGTTTCCCGGCATTCGTCGTCCTTGTTTCTCATTCCTTATCTCTTCTTCCATTGTATTTAGTTCTTGACTTTTATAGACATTTCACTTCTAGACTGGTGATGTAAAGATGCTCATAGGCTTAGTGATACCCAGATATTGGGAGCTATTTTTCGCACTTATGTTTTGGGTTTTACCCCCATTAATGGAAACTTTGCTTATTTAAAACTACAAGATTAATTTTCTGTTGGTTGATGGAAATATTTTGGAAATGTCGGCTATCCTAGTACCACGATAAGCACCATCACGAAACGTTAGGATTTGGGTCGTGACAATTCCTCTCCATTGTAGAAGCGAATCCATTTCTACGGAACATTTTTTGCTCCTATGCCGCAAGATGGGCATGCCCACCTCCGCATCTACGACCAAGTGCTCGCTTTTGCAAGCCCGCACCTGTGGCCAAATCCCTCTGCAGGTGCGAAGTCACCAGAAGCTGTCAACCTTCCGCAAAGTTCAACAAATTCAAATTGTTTTGGATTCGATCCAAATTACACCCGGGGACCCCGGGACCCTGTACGAATATACAAACAAGTTCAAAAACACATGACGGACCTGCCTGAGGCCTAAAATCATATCAAACAATGTAAATTCTACGAATCACAACCCAAATTCAAGCCTATGAACTATGAACTGCCAAATTCTGAAACCGATGTCGATTCATACCAAATCAACTCCGATTGACCTTAAAGTTTGCACACGAGTCATAAATGACATTACAAACCTATTCTAACTTCCGGAATCGGATTCTAAATCCGATATCAATAAAGTCAACTCCCGGTTAAACTTCCCTAAAATCCTCCAACCTTTCAACTTTCGCCAAATCACGATGAAACGACATACGGACCTCCAAATCTTCGTGTTCATATTTCCCAACAGATTATAATGGAAGTAATACACAAAATCAATTTATGAATTGCATTTTTAGGCTTTTATATCCTCCCTCCCTCCCCCCACACCTTCTGAGCATATCCTTGACAGGACCAATTGTATGAGTTATTCCCATAAAACCAATAAAGTATTTTCGTAAATTCATGATGAAAAGTCTCTCACTTTTTTATCATTGCAGCACACAAACATTAATATTATGTTGGTCACAAATCTAGCAATAGTATCATCAAAGGGTAGCTTATTCTGTATCATTCTCCACTCTATAAAATATATCTGAATGGTAATTTATAATGACTTACCTTGCTTATAATGTTGTCTCCTTTCCTTGGTTGTGAATTTTTTTTGCATAGTTGATTTGGTGGAGAATTGCACATCAATCCCTGTATTCCATACTGCATAATCCTCTTGGAATTCATTTTCAATAGGAATTTTCATAATTTGTAGTACTATAAGTTCAGGCAAAATCTCTAGCAGCTTCTCACAATTCCATTTGACCTTCCGTATGTATTCTTCCACTTAAAACTCTTAAATTCAATGTTTTATCTTTCTTATTAGTAATTAAATAACTAAAAATAACAAGTCAACCATTTATATTTCTTTATTTTTTAATTTTCTTAATGTAAAGGGAAGAGAGGAGATTATAAGAGGATCGAACACTCACGAACAAAGTAAAAGTTCAGACAACTAGACTACTAAGATTCCCTTTTTTTATCTAGTTTCTAGTTCTGATTTTTTTTTTCAAAAAAATATTAATAAATCAATTCTCAGAATTAATACCTAAAATGAATAATGTAGTATTAGTGCAGCCTGTGTGGGTAAAGTCTAATTTTATTATCTATCTTGTCACCCACTCCCATGGCGGGAAAATAAACCGAGCTATAAGAGTCTCATCTTTTCCAGAGACTTATTAAGTAGGTGTTTGGACATAAGAATTGTAAATTCCGAAAAAACAATAAAAATAAATTCAAGTGCAAATGATATTTGAAAATTAGAGTTGTGTTTGGACATGAATATAAGTTTGTGTTTTTTTTGAATTTTTCTCAGTAATCTGTGTGAAAATTTTGAAGAATAACATTTTGGAGTTTTCAAACTTTTGAAAAATTCCAAAATTCATCTTCAAGATAAAATTAAAAATTTATGGCCAAATACTGATTTTGAAAAAAAGTTAAAAAAATTTCATTGCCAAACGGGCTCTAAGTAAATAAGAATTGTCACATTCATTCAAAATGGTGATCCTTCACCTTCCAAGAATTCATCTACCAATCTGAGGAACATGCAAAAGCAGCCTTTTAAATTTCTTTTTTTTTTCAATTATCGAGCCCATATGCCTAATTTTTATTTTTATTTTGCTAACAAAAGGATAGTCATTTATAATAAAAACATGGAATATTTAGTTATTACATAACATAAGGATAGACCGCATAGCGGTTTTTCCCGATTTGTCTTTAAGAAAAACTTATAAAATAAAAGCCGAAGGTGTTTCCCAGTACATAATGTTATCTTCCTCGATTGTTTTTTGTTGCTTGGTGCTTCTATACTTTTCCAGAGCGTCATCTACAATATTGCCTTCCCAACATATATGTGGATTATTTCTGCCACTCCAATAATATTGTCACACCTCCTTTTTCCTTTTAAAATCAGAAATCTCCACTCAAATAACACTAAGGCTGATTTTCTAATCAATCATCCACTAAAGGTACTTTTTTTCTTAATTTCAGCACTCCCCACTTCCTTTGTTCCCCACTATTGTATTAATTAATACCCCATTTATCAAAGCACTAAACAAAGTGTAATATCAACTGTTTTATTCCCCAAACACCCCTGAAAATCCCTTAATACTACTGCCCCTACCAACAGCAGCAAATTTGGACTGAATCATAACTCAAAAATGCAACCTTCCAACCCAATTATATCTAACCAACATTCGTAAAACTGAATTCAAACCCAACATCACATTAACATCACACAGAACTCAACAGAACAATTTAAATTGAAATTGAGATCAGCATGAATGCAAGGGCATAGTCAGTGTATTGACAATGCCCTGAAACTTACTACCCAGAAATCCTCATACACAACATCCATTTGACGAACTTATTGATTTACAAACAAGCATGATTTAACTAACGAGTACTAATCAACCGACTATCTACAATAATTGTCAACAAACAGTTTATAAATAGATAAACAGGTTGTTTCAATCAGCATTACCAGAAACAGGAATTTATAATATAACTAATCGACGAACTTAATCGAGTCGATTACACACATTGTAAATAATCACAACAAACAGAAACAATGCCATTATTTGATCAAATAAACGGGTATGAGACAGAATCAAATAAAAGATGGGAAAATTACACAGACTACTGAAATAGGCAACAATATGCACGTAGGATACAAAAAGAAGTAGAAAAATACCTCTGAATCTTCAAATTTATTCGAATACAGGCTCAACTTGGATTCAGACCTTTTGAGGTTGAACAGAATTTATTCGAAGTATTCTCAATTGAGAATACCTCGATTAAAGTCTCTTAGACCTCAATCCCTCAATTAATTTGGGCAAATTCCATGATTTAAAATTTTTAGGGTTCCTAATTCTTTGATCTAAAATTTGAACACTTCTAGACATATTCGAACCAAACCAACAGTGTTTTAGGAACGAGGGAGGTCAGGTGGATAACTGGTGTGAGTTTGAGGTGGGTTGGGGTAGGGTTAGGTTTTACTCGAATCTTCAAATGAAGATTCGATCAGTTCCAGGAAGATTCGAACCGCGCTACTAACAGATTCATGATGAGGATGGACAGGGGAAACTATGGTGTTAATTTGGAGGCCATCGGAGAAAGTAAGGTTTTCAGACCAACTTTCGATTGAAGATTTGAGACGTTGTGGTCTGATTTGAGGGAAACTAACATCAGATCCGTATAAAGGGTGTTGTGAGGAAGCTACGTTGTTAAAATGGGGTCATTTGGACCACCGGAACCGTCGTGAGGCGATTTCCGGTGGGCGGTGCACGGTGGTGGACGGTGGAGTTCATCTGGTCTCTTGAAATAGACGATGAACATGACAGGGGGGTATTTGGTTTGGGAGGGGGGGCTGGGGTAGGATTTAGGCTTTTATAGAGGTGGGGTGGATTGATCTTGACCGTCAAATCAAACATGATCCACGGTCAGGATCAGTTCACTTAACCAAACGATGTCGTTTGGTTTAAGTTGGGGGAAAGGGTTGGGTCGAGTAATGGGTCGGGTAGGGGGTTACAGGTAAGGTTATGGAATCTTAACCGTTGGATTGATTTAATCCAACGGCCTTGATGAAAGATGGCCAAACGACGTCGTTTGGTTTACCCCCTGAGTTGGACTGGATTGGGGCGGGTATGGGCTGTGATTTTGGGCCTGATATTTGTTTAAAATTGTTGGCCCAGATCCGTTTTGCCTATTATTTTCAACTCTTTTTTTTATTTTCTAATTTTATTCCTAATTATTAAATTCTTAATTTTAATTATAAAAATCAAAATTACCCTTACAAAATAATTAATTACTTTTTAACAATTATTAACACATAGACAAAATATTAATCACACCATGACATAATTAAATGACGAAAATAAGATAAATGCATATTTTGTGATTTTCTTTTTGAATTTAATCAATTCTTAAATGCATAATTAAATCCTAGATATGCATGAAACTATAACAAAGTAAACATTTACGGACAAAACACAAATAATTAATAAATGCCACATAAATTTTAAAAATTGCACACTAAGAGAATTTTATTTTATTTTTTTTTTGATTTATTTTAGAGTAGTTTTCGTGAGGCAAAAATCACGTGCTCACAGCTGCCCCTCTTTGTGCGGAAACTCAAAGAGTTTTCGAGCAAAGATAAAGTGAGCGGATACGAGCGATTTTTGCCCGTTCAAATACTCCGTGAGAAGCATTTTTTGAAAGATTTGACCGAACCTCTGCTTCAAAGGTTTCCTACATATCCTTGGCTATAAAGGAATCAGGTCAATGTAGTTCGGGAAGTTTTGGTAGCTGAGACTACCATGGGACTGTGATGTTACTGCTGTTGCGTGCTGTTTTTACTGCTTGATGACCTCCTTATTACACCCTGCTTTAAACGAAAAACAAAAAGCTAAACTAGACTATGGTATATGAATTACAAAATCTTATCTAGATCATGCCCTTGCGTTTCTTGCTGCTTTGATGTCTTGGTGACTCTTGGGCATCCTTTGCTTCTGCCTTGTTCCGCATTTCCTTTCATTGTGTCTCGTATTTTTGTTTGGGACTCTTGTTGTTTTCCGCTGGGGATTTGGTTGGACTCCTCTGCTTTATTGACTCTAAGTGTGCTCCTTTCTTATATGTGCGGGCTTTTGACTTCAACCTGCAATGTCAAAATAAACTCCCATTCTGTTCTTCAGGGGGCTCCTGACCTTGATTACTTCAATTGTTCTTCCTTGTTCTCCAGGTGGACGCCTGACTTCTGATACTTCCATTGCTCTTCCTTGTTATTCAGGTGGACGCCTGATTGCTGATACTTCAATTGTTCTTCCTTGTTCTCCAGGTGGACGCCTGATTTCTTCTATTTCCTTTGCTCTTCCTTGTTCTCCAGGTGGACACCTGATTTCTTCTATTTACTTTGCTCTTTCTTGTTCTCCAGGTGGACGCCTGATTGCTAATTCTTCCAATTGTTCTTCCTTGTTCTCCAGGTGGACGCATGATTGCTATTTCCTTTCTTCTTCCTTGTTCTCCAGGTGGACGCCTGATTGCTAATTCTTCCACTGTTCTTCCTTGTTCTCCAGGTGGACGCCTGATTGCTATTTCCTTTCTTCTTCCTTGTTCTCCAGGTGGACGCCTGATTGCCAATACTTCTTTTGCTCTTCCTTGTTCTCCAGGTGGACGCCTGATTGCTATTTCCTTTCTTCTTCCTTGTTCTCCAGGTGGACGCCTGATTGCTATTTCCTTTCTTCTTCCTTGTTCTCCAGGTGGACGCCTGATTTCTGATACTTCAACTGCTTTTCCTTGTTCTCCAGGTGGACGCCTGATTGCTGATACTTCAACTGCTCTTCCTTGTTCTCCAGGTAGACGCCTGATTGCTGATACTTTAACTGCTCTTCCTTGTTCTCCAGGTGGACGCCTGACTGCTGATACTTCAATTGTTCTTACTTGTTCTCCAGGTGGACGCCTGATTTCTTCTATTTCCTTTGTTCTTCCTTATTCTCCAGGTGGACGCCTGACTGCTAATACTTCCATTATTCTTCCTTGTTCTCCAGGTGGACACCTGACTTCTGATACTTCAACTGCTTTTCCTTATTCTCCAGGTGGACGCTTGATTGCTGAAACTTCAACTGCTCTTCCTTGTTCTCCAGGTGGACGCCTGACTTCTGATACTTCAACTACTCTTCCTTGTTCTCCAGGTGGACGCCTGACTTCTAATATTTCCATTGCTCTTCCTTATTCTCCAGGTTGATGCCTGACTTCTAACACTTTCCATTGCTCTTCCTTATTCTCCAGGTGGACGCCTGACTTCTAACACTTTCATTGTTCTTCCTTATTCTCCAGGTGGATGCCTGACTTCTAATACTTCAACTGCTCTTCATTATTCTCCAGGTGGACGCCTGATTTCTAATACTTCAACTGCTCTTCCTTGTTCTCCGGGTGGATGCCTGATTTCTTCTATTTCCTTTGTTCTTCCTTGTTCTCCAGGTGGACGCCTGACTGCTAATACTTCCATTACTCTTCCTTGTTCTCCAGGTGGACGCCTGACTTCTGATACTTCAACTGCTTTTCCTTGTTCTCCAGGTGGACACCTGATTGCTGATACTTCAATTGTTCTTCCTTGTTCTCCAGGTGGACGCCTGATTTCTTCTATTTCCTTCACCGGGTGTTTCCTGACACAAATGTTGTTTTTGCCCCTATTTCAAATCAAAGAAAAATTCGTTAGTTTAAAGCAAGGTGGTTAGTTGTGGCATTCTTGCTGAGGGTGGGGTTTCTCTTTGTCTCGTTTTACTGCCTTGGAGTGGTTGAAAAGTCTGTTTTGTCCTTGTAATTGATCCTTAACTATAGGATCCCAACTGTTGTTTTCACTTCAAACCCTTTCAATTGTAATCATATGTCTCTCCTGGCATTATTGAACCACTTTTCTGATTCAACTTTTCTTACACCCATATCTTATTTTCATCCTATTACTTCCCACCTTCCATGGCCGTATTTTGCATTATGCAATCTTGAATCTTGGTAGTATGCCTTGACATTCCTTTTTATTTGTTTGGAACAAAACTTACCTCAAAAGCTTTAGAAGAGTAAGATTATTAGTGACGAAACATGACGATTTCGACAATATAGAATGAAAAGAAAGATCCAAATTTGGATGACTGTTGGAGAAGGAATAAGGAACTTATCTGATTGGAGTTACTGACACCAATGATCAGGGTATGCATTTTGGATTAATCAACCCAGTCTTTTTAACCAATCTCCTTTTCCAATTGTTTCATTTTGCTTTCCCAAAATTTCCACAACCCAATTTTACTTTTGCCAATTTACAGACCTTGTTCGACTTGCAGTATCTTAAAGAGTTTTTCACCGACAAACCTTCCTCGTTTATTTCTTAATTCCTTTTCGCCTTATGGTGCCTGCGAAGGTTTTCACCAATAAGACTCTCTCATTTTATTTTCTCTCAGCTTTCGTCGTCTCATGGTGCCCGTGAGGGTTTTCACTTATAAGACTCTCTCATTTTCATTACTTCTTCTTGTTTGGACCAGAGTGTTATGAATCATCTTCCTTTGCTTGACTCGGCATTCTTTCTAAGATTGGTCGAAAGGTCTTTTGGTATGTGGTTGGAATGGAAAGGTATCAAAAGTTAAACAATTTTGATATGGGTTTAAAATTACAACTCTTGGAATCTTTTTCTTATTACTAATACAATTCCTGCCCCAGCTTCTTGATTGAGGGTCTCTTGATGTTTCCTTTTATGCACACTATGCATATTACGTATCCTATGACCGATCCGTGAGGCGCCTACATATCCTCTTTGAGGAATCAGGTCAAACGTAGTTCACTTCAATAATAGTGATTTTCTATTTTTCTTTTTTCTTTTTTTTATTTGACTTTCATTGATTCCAAGAGAGGGTAAGAAAGAAACGAACGTGGCTCAAAGGGGAAACGCAGGGTACAGTGTTTGGATAGCAGAATAAACTACCTTTGTCATTCCAATCTTCGAAATAATGCCGAATACAAACATTTAATAACTATACCAAAGAAAAATCATGCATAATATCTCTTTACCACATCAGAATTGATAGCCATGTCTATGCATTTTCCTTCAATATCTGTTAAACATAATGCACCATTGGACAGTACTCTGGTCACAATGAATGGTCCTTGCCAATTCGGGGCAAATTTTCCCTTTGCTTCAACTTGATGTGGAAGAATACGTTTCAGCACATGTTGACCCACTTCAAACTTTCGGGGACACACCTTTTTGTTGTATGCCCTTGCTATTCTTCTTTGATATAATTGGCCATGACATACTGCTGCCAATCGTTTTTATCAATCAAGTTTAACTGTTCCAAACAGGTTTTTATCCATTCATCATCATCAATCTTAGCTTCGGCGATGATCCGAAGGGAAGGAATTTCAACTTCTGCAGGAATTACCGCCTCAGTGCCATATACCAACAAATAAGGAGTTGCTCCTACTGAAGTGCGAACAGTAGTGCGATATCCCAACAATGCAAATGGTAATTTTTCGTGCCATTGTCTTGAACCTTCTACCATTTTCTGAAGTATCTTCTTTATGTTTTGTTGGCTGCCTCGACTGCTCCATTCGCCTTGGGCCGATATGGGGTAGAATTGCGATGTATAATCTTAAACTGTTGGCATACTTCTCTTATTAAGTTATTGTTAAGATTAGCACCGTTATCTGTGATGATCACCTTTGGGATTCCGAATCGACATATGATATTTGAGTGAACAAAATCGACCACAGCGTTCTTGGTCACTGATTTGAATGTTTTGGCCTCAACCCATTTGGTAAAATAATCAATGGCTACTAGAATGAACCTGTGCCCATTGGATGCTGCTGGCTCAATCGGTCCAATGACATCCATACCCCAAGCGACGAAGGGCCATGGTGCCGACATTGTGTGCAACTCGGATGGTGGAGAATGAATCAAATCCCCGTGTATCTGGCATTGATGACATTTGCGCACAAAACTGATACAATCTCGCTCCATGGTAAGCTAATAGTAACCAGCTCGGAGAATTTTCTTTGCCAACACATATCCGCTCATGTGGTGTCCGCAAACTCCTGAATGTACTTCAGACATGACAGCCATAGCTTGTCTAGCATCTATGCATCTTAATAATCCAAGGTCTGGTGTTCTTTTATACAAAACTCCTCCACTTAAGAAGAATCCATTTGCCAATCGCCTAATGGTTCTCTTTTGATCCCCTGTGGCTTGTGCTGGATATATCCCCATTCTGATATACTCCTTGATGTCATGGAACCATGGTTCACCATCAAATTCCTCCTCAACCATGTTGCAGTAAGCGTGCTGATCGTGGACTTGAATATGTAGTGGATCCACATAATCTTTGTCCGGATGGTGCAACATTGATGCCAGGGTAGCCAATGCATCGGAAACCTCGTTATGGATTCTTGGAATATGCTTGAACTCCACTGATCGAAACCGTTGACAAAAATCGTGCAGACATTGTCGGTAGGGTATGAGTTTCAAGTCTCGTGTTTCCCATTCTCCTTGAATTTGATGTACCAGAAGATCCGAATCTCCCAAGACCAAGATTTCCTGGATGCCCATGTCTGCGGCTAGTCTTAACCCCAGAATACAAGCTTCATACTCAGCCATATTATTAGTGCAATAAAATCGAAGTTGAGCTGTAACAGGATAGTGACGCCCTGTTTAAGAAATAATTACAGCTCCTATCCCGACTCCTTTCATGTTAGCGACCCCATCAAAGAAAAGTTTTCAGCCAGGCTTTTCAATTTGATCCATCTCACCGATATGCATTATTTCTTCATCGGGAAAATAGGTTTTCAATGGCTCGTACTCCTCGTCGACCGGGTTTTCGGCTAAATGATCGGCCAATGCTTGGGCTTTCATTGCAGTCCGAGTCACATAGATGATGTCAAATTCTGTGAGCAATATCTGCCACTTTGCAAGTCTCCCCGTTGGCATAGGCTTTTGAAAAATATATTTCAACGGATCCAGATGCGAAATGAGGTAAGTAGTGTAGGATGACAAATAGTGTTTCAATTTCTGAGCTACCCAAGTTAGGGCGCAACATGTCCTTTCCAGATGAGTGTACTTAACCTCATAAGCTGTGAATTTCTTGCTGAGGTAGTAGATGGCCTATTCTTTTCTGCCGGTGAGGTCATGCTACCCTAATACACAACCAAAGGAATTTTCTAAGACCGTCAAGTAAAGAATCAAAGGTCTTCCTGGCTCTGGCAGAACCAACACGGGTGGATTTGACAAGTATCCTTTTATCTTATCAAATGCTTCTTGACACTCATCAGTCCACTTGACCGCAACATCTTTCTTCAACAATTTGAAAATAGGCTCACAGGTTGTCGTGAGCTAAGCAATAAACCTGCTGATGTAATTCAACCTCCCTAACAAACTCATTACTTCAGTTTTGTTCCTTGGAGGTGGCAATTCTTGGATGGCTTTGATCTTTGATGGGTCTAGCTCGATGCCTCGCCGACTGACTATGAATCCCAACAGCTTTCCAGATGGAACACCAAATGCGCACTTGGCAGGGTTAAGCTTGAGGTTGTACCTGCGAAGTCTCAAGAAGAATTTCCTCAAATACCCAACGTGGTCGGCCTGATGCTTTGATTTTATGATCACATCGTCCACGTATACCTCAATCTCTTTATGTATCATATCATGAAACACCGTGGTCATTGCTCTCATGTAAGTTGCCCTGGCGTTCTTTAAACCAAAAGGCATTACCCGGTAGCAATAAGTTCCCCATGGTGTGATGAATGCCGTCTTCTCTGCATCTTCTTCATCCATTAGAACTTGATGATACCCGGCATAACAATCCACAAAAGATCCTATCTCATGCTTGGCACAGTTATCGATCAAAATATGGATATTGGGCAATGGGAAGTTATCCTTCGGACTTGCTTTGTTGAGATTGCGGTAGTCGACGCATACTCTAATTTTGCCGTCTTTCTTTGGCACAGGAACGATATTAGCCAACCAAACAGGATATCGAGTGACTCGAATGACCTTTGCCTCCAACTGTTTGGTGATTTCTTCTTTAATTCTCACACTCATATCAGGCTTGAACTTTCTTAACTTTTGCTTGACAGGAGGCACCATTGGATCAGTGGGCAATTTGTGAACCACTAAATCAGTGCTCAAACCTGGCATGTCGTCATATGACCATGCAAAAACATCTTTGAATTCGATGAGTGTTCTAATTAACTCTTCTCGGATATTTGGTTCAAGGTGGAAACTTATTTTAGTTTCTTGGATATTATTTGTGTCCCCTATATTGATGTCTTCGGTATCACCCAGGTTAGGTTTGGTTTTTTCTTCAAAATGAATTAACTCTTTACTAATCTCTTCGAAAGCCTCATCCTCATCATATTCTGATTCATAATCACAATATACTTCTTGAATTATTATTTCGGAACCAGATTGATTTTTAAGACTGGGCTGAGGATTCCTCATGCATGCCATATCACTAGAGCCAGCGTAAAAAGAACTGTACAGAAAAAGAAGAAAAAGAAAAGAAAACTATCAGGAATGATAATGAAAAGGAAACTGTATTTTATTGGATGATGAAAGATAACAAGGTTTTCACACTTCAAACAAACTGTAAGATAAGTATTGGGATTACAACCCTGAGGTAACCCAAACAAACTGAAGGAAAATCAAAATAAACTACCAAGACTCCTTTCGAATAGAAAGAGGAGTGGCTTTCCAATTATTAAGCTTTATTTCTGGCCCAACGAATTGAACTTCTGCGTTGCTAGAACCTTCCCCGCTTTCCACCATATTTACATCGTCAAACAATTTCTCGAATCTTTCAATTAATTCCTCCTCGGGATTGACCAGGGATTTAGGAATTGTTGTTATCGGGTGATTTTTAGCACCGATCTTGACAAAAGACTTTGATAGATGTGGGACTGGTTTTGGAAGAACCCATGCCTTTTGTTTCAGCTTTCTGGCCTTTCTCACGTCTGTG
Organism: Nicotiana sylvestris; assembly: GCF_000393655.2. Lineage (NCBI taxonomy): Eukaryota > Viridiplantae > Streptophyta > Magnoliopsida > Solanales > Solanaceae > Nicotiana > Nicotiana sylvestris. The sequence continues at coordinate 166,795,759 of NC_091059.1, forward strand.
ACAGTGGGTATGAATCCAAAACCAAATGTTCCCCAGTTCTCGGGGAGAGATACTGGTTGTATAATGCCTTGCAAATATGAGCCCAAACCTTTGCCGGGTATAAAACCATTCTTCAACATTTCATAGGCTACCATGACTGATGCAGAGGTTATCTTTGGATTCGGAAGGTACTTTCCCTCTGGAATTTTCTCTATCGACATTGTGTCGGAAACTTGGTAAACCCATGGTCCCTGGTCATTTTCTATTCCCTCGACCGGTACAATGGCACCGCTGTGAGCATTTAAACTGTCTTCCCCATGCACAACTATTTCCTGTTTATCCCATTCAAACTTGACCACCTGATATAGTATTGACGGGACTGCTTTAGCCGCATGGATCCATGGTCGACCCAATAGCAAATTATAGGAAACAGTTATATCTAACACTTGAAACTCCATTGTGAATTCAACTGGCCCTATTGTCAGTTCCAGCACTATGTCGCCAAATGAATCTCTGCTTCCACCGTCAAACCCCCGTACGCAAATACTATTCTTCTGGATCCTCTCCTCTTTGATTTTCAACTTGCCCAGAGTGGAGAGAGGGCAGATGTTTGCGCTTGACCCGTCGTCAACCAACACCCGGGTTACTATGGAGTTTTCACATTTCAATGTGAGGTAAAGAGCTCTGTTGTGCTCAGTACCTTCCACAGGCAGTTCATCATCAGAAAATGTGATTCTATTTCCCTTAAAGATTCTGTTGGCTATTTTTTACAAATGATTCACGGAGATCTTATCAGGAACGTGTGCCTCATTCAGGATTTTCATCAAAGCTTGACGGTGCTCCTCTGAATGGATCAGTAATGACAATAATGAAATTTGAGCGGGCGTCTTTTTCAATTGATCCACAACAGAATAGTCTTGGAGCTTCATCTTTCTCAAAAATTCTTCCGCTTCTTCTTCCGTCACAGCTTTCTTTATTGGTGTTGGATTATTTTTAGTTTTTCTTAACTCCTCGGGAGTGAAACATCTTCCCGAACGAGTCAAGCCTTGCACCTCACAAACTTCTTCCTTGACTTCTTTTCCTTTGTACATTACTGTCACCCGTTCATAGTTCCATGGAATGGCTTTGTTGTTTATCACCGGTAACTGGGTTACAGGTTTGATAATAACCCGATCTACACGGGCTCCTTCCATGACTACAATGGGTTTGCTGGCGACCCCTGGTACAATCACTTTTGATCCTTCTTGCTTCGTGGCAACTTTGCTCGAAGATCCCTTCTCAAATACCACAGATGGTTCATCACCCTTTTTGCTTTACTTAGGTACCGACTTCTCCTCTGTTAACTGCTCATCTGGCTTGGCTTCATGAGACATAATCATCATGACGGTTTGCAATAGATTCTTTGTTTCCCCATCAGCCCGTACTATTTCTATCATATTGGCCTCCTGATGGGCTGACATTGGATTTATGTTGATATTGGGAGCTTCAGGGGTTTGAACTTCAATTTTATTAGTATCAATCAGCTCTTGTATTGCATTCTTCAAATGCCAGCACTTTTCTGTATCATGGCCTGGTGTACCAGAACAATACTCACAGCTTATGGTGTAGTCCAGATTCTTTGGAGGAGGATTGGGCAGCTTGGATTGTATCGGCCTTAGCATGTCTAGCTGTCTCAACCTGTGGAACAGACTAGTGTAGGATTCACCCAATGGAGTGAAGGTTTTCTTTTTCTGTCCCCTTTCACCCTTGAATGCTTGACTAGGCCTGAAACCTGGTCCGGGGTATGTTCGTGGGTAAGTACTTGGTATGACAGGGGCATGCCAATGAGCGTGGGCAGGTGGTTGATTGTATGTTTGTGCATGATTGATGGAAAAATGAGGTTCCGACGGGTGATACTAGTGTTGGGGTGAATTGTGGTGGTAAGTTGATTGGTGGGATCGATGTTGATTGTAGTAATGAGGTGAACCTCCGGATCCCGACCAAGTTCCTGAATTAACCACCGCTGCTTCCTCCCTTTTCTTTCTTCCAATTCCTCCTACTCCGCCTTGAATAGCTTGAGTAGTTGCCTTAATAACCGAATAACTCATGATTTTATTTGTCTTGAGGCCTTCTTCCACCATACCTCCCATCTTCACTACTTCGTTGAATGATTTTCCTACCGCTGAAACCAAATGGGCATAGTAAGTTGGCTCCAGGGCTTGTAGGAAGTAGTCTACCATTTCACTTTCCTTCATAGGAGGATCCACCCTTGCTGCCTGTTCCCTCCACCGGAAACCATACTCTCTAAAACGTTCATTGTGTTTTTTCTCAAATTTTATCAAAGATAGTAGATCTGGGATGATTTCCAGATTGTATTGGAAGTGGTAAGCAAATGCCTGTGCCAGGTCATCCCAGGTGTACCATCTTCCATGGTCCTGGCGTGTATACCACTCCAAAGCTGATCCGCTCAAACTTTGACTGAAGTAAGCCATCAATAATTTGTCTTTTCCCCCGGCTCCTCGCATCTTGCTACAGAAACCCCTTAAGTAGGCTACTGGATCGCCGTGCCCATTATATAGGTCAAATTTGGGCATCTTGAAACCAACTGGCAATTGCACATTTGGGAATAAGCATAAATCCTTGTAGGCCACACTGACCTACCCTCCTAACCCTCGCATGTCTCGGAACGATTGTTCTAGGCTTTTGACCTTCTTGAACATCTCTTCTTGTTCAGCATTTTTGACTGGCTTGTCAATTTCGGTTGGGAGGTCAAAACGAGGAGTAGATGAATGGATTTCAGAGGCTTTGAAGGTGGGCTCCGGAGGGTAGTATTGGTTGTCCTGGGCCAGGAATATAGGCTCACTAGGAGATTTGTGGAGTGTAGCCGGGGGAGGTGCTACGAAAACAGGAGTTACTGGTGGAGGAAAGTATGGAACTGGTTTAGGAGGTGGCGACTGCGGTGTCTGAGAGGTGGTGCCCCGGTAGTGTTGGTAGATGGGGAAATTTGGGGATAGTTCAGTGGTAAGATTATCCTGAGTTTGGGCTAATGATGGAGCAGGGTTAGCTGGGTAAGATGGGGGTGATTGCCCTGTAGACCAGGCTCGGTACATCTCATCCATTTGCTGCTTGAGTTTAAGTATCTCTTCTTTCATTTTACCGACATCCATCTCCTCTATCTCAATACATGTGTCAACATCTGGGATAGACATACTTTCGGGTATTGGTCCTTTTGATCTCGTGTGATAATGATAATATGCCAGTATACTCTTAGAGAAACTAACTGCTTGAATTCTGGAAATGAGCAAACTTGTTAGTTTTGAGAGTTTAACACATATATAATTACACGTTGAGATGCAATGTTCCTAGACAAATAACCCTTTTCTATTATGCATTTGCTTGGCTGCTTGTGTCTTCCCAACTTTTCTTGGCCTTTCTTTTTATTGTCACTCACTCTTATTTTATTCTTTTTTGATTGTGGTCGAATCTTATAGAGATTGCTTACGTATCATGCCCCTGCATGAATCAGACCTTGCGTAGTTCGGACGTAAAGCAATTGTCAACACTTTTATTTATTTTACAAAGATGGAACAAACATTACATTTGGAAAACATTATAAAAATGGTTTAAAACTTGACACAAACCCAAATCAAACAAAAGACATAACTCTCAATAGTGTGAACATGCTCCACTTCCCACTATTATTGGATCATCTGCTCATGGTGGGGCTTGACCCGAATGACCTCCTAGCGTACGATACATTCTTTCTAACTCCATTGCCAGATGACGGGCAAAAATAGGTGCATGCTCTATAAACCTTTCATAATCCATCCCTTGGCAGTTTACATAACTTTGAGAGGTGTAAACCGCTAAATCATGGATTTGTGCCCTGAAATCTTGGAGACGTTGGTCTTAGTTTTGCAGTTGCTGTTGGCGAGTGGTGGCTATATCTCTGATACGGTCTTCACGATCTAAAGCTGACTCTAATTGAGCTCGGAGTCTGGCCTGATCGAGTCTTGCCTGTGCTCTTTCTCTGTCGATGTTTGCGTGCTGATGTTCTCTGTTGTATCTTCTTGCTTCTTCCAGTTGTGTATGAAGTTGAGCTTCTGAATGTATCCAAGGGTCTTTCTCCTTCTTTAATTGTGCCCTGTCTTCTTCGGATTGCCTTACTTGGCGTTCCTTATTAGATCTGGCCTCTTCGTTTAATTGTTGGATTCTTTCTTTAGCTTTGTTCAACGCCTTTTCGGTTTTTGCCGAAATGGAATCGCAATCTTGCATTTTTTCCAAAAGATTGGCAATGATTTTCTGATCCTTCCAACTCCTCATTGGTGTTTCAGAAGCTTTCTTCATTTTTTGAAATTGAGCGTGAAGATTTTTATTCTCACAAGCTAGACTCTTCTTCTCGCCTTCTTAGATCGGGTTCTGGTGCATCATCCACGCGGGACCGTTTCTCAAACCACTTTACATATCCTTGATTTATCTCGCCCTTTGTAGTGTCTGGAACTTGAGTATCATCTTTCAAGTATCGACATCCATTCCACATATGCTGAATTAAAGCCTCGAGAAGAGTGGCTTCAGGGTGTAACTCGATTACTTGCATACTCATATCTTCATCATCAGGAACCACTTGGTATCTCCCTAGTTGTCTTAGAACTCTCTGTGGCACATATGGCTGGATGCTTCTCAATCCCAATAGTAACAAATAACTATTCAAGGTTGACATGTTTATCACTTCCCTTACCGGGAGCCATCCCAAAGTCCACTCAATTTGACTTGCCGTTAAAGATCGTAGATGAGATACCCAGGCTTCGACCCCTTCTAGTGACTTATAATCTTTTATTTTTTCTTCATAACTCTCGATGAAATTATCATGTCTTGGACCATACTGTATGAAATTGGGGTGATGTTGGAGATGTTCAATCATCCACATTTGCAACAAAATTTTGCACCCTTCGAAGACCTTTGCCCCTGATTTACATAAAGTCAACGCCCGATAAATGTCGGAGAGAATGATCGGGGCAATGGTGTGATTTTGCTTGGTAGTGAGGACCTGTACGACTTTCGCCGTGCGAATATCAATTGTTCGTTCTTTGTTTGGGAATACCATGATTCCTAGAAAAGCCACCATGAAAGCGAAGCGACGGTGAATCTGCCAGGTGTCTTTGTTCTGCTTGTTGGTAAGGCCCTTCTCATGAATTTCAAATCCATCTGGCTTTCCGAACCTTGAATGTAGGAAGTTGAAAGAACAACACCCGTTGATAACGTTACTTTTTCTGATTTGATTACTGATGTTCAGGAGCCCAAAGAATCGATGCACTGAGGGAGATTTTGGTAATATAAGACTTTGGTTTCTTAAATCTCCGTCAAAACCAGCATATCCAGCTATCTCTTCTAATGTAGGAGTAAGCTCGAAATCAGAGAAGCGAAAGACATTGTGAACAGGGTCCCAGAAAGTTACTAATGCCGCAATCAAATCATCACGTGGTTTAACTTTCATAATATCTGTGAGAGTTCCCAAATGCTTAATGACCCATTTTGACCATCTTCTCCTAACTCATGTCACCACATCTGAAGCCGAAATAGAAACTCATCTGCATTTGCGGACGATGGGTTTTGGGTAGTGCTCATTTTGTGTCTGCGATTAATTTTAACAAAAATCAAGACTCATTTTGAAAACAGACACTCATAAATAAAAAAATCATTTTTTTTATATATTTTTTATTTAACACTTCTTTTTTTCTTCCAAAACTTAAAACTATTTTTTGGGAATTTTCTAAAACAACCCATTTTAATCCTCGGCTCTCACGATGATTTTTTTTTTCAATTAAGCTGGTCAACAAGCAAATCTGAGGCAAATGAATGCACAAGTAGCAAGTAGGATGCATCAGGATGGTCTTTTCATTTCGGGTTCACCTGTCCTAGACAGACCCAACCCCTGTGTTGAGTCTCCAAGGCCAAATGTACATGATGCAAATAGACGTTCCTACTAGGGATCCGATACATGGCTGAGTTATTCTAAGTGAAAATCCTGAGGCAGATTGTTCTAGACCTGGCTTACCCAAACGGACAGTTTGAGCTAAAGTGGGGGCAACGTACCGGGAGCACGAAAGTCTACCCGGCCTAGTTACTTGTCCCAACTTCGCCTTATTTGGTATGACTTTAACAGAAAGGTGGGCCACGCGCATGTGTGCACCATAAATTCAGAAGACACAGAAAGAAGGAGGGTTTTTATAGCAGTTTTATATACACAATTCAAATAATATTAAAGCGGTAAAAGCATCATTTAGCACATTAAGCATAAACATGTAAAAATCAGATAATAAATAAAGCCAGCTATAATAGCTATTTTAAGCTCGAATTCTTAAACCCTGAACCAGTGGTTCTGGGTTAACAAGTTTTGTCCCCAACAAAGTCGCCAGAGCTGTCACACCTCCTTTTTCCTTTTAAAATCAGAAATCTCCACTCAAATAACACTAAGGCTGATTTTCTAATCAATCAGCTACTAAAGGTACTTTTTTTCTTATTTTCAGCACTCCCCACTTCCTTTGTTCCCCACTATTGCATTAATTAATACCCCATTTATCAAAGCACTAAACAAAGTGTTATATCAACTGTTTTATTCCCCAAATACCCCTGAAAATCCCTTAATACTACTGCCCCTACCAACAGCAGCAAATTTGGACTGAATCATAACTCAAAAATGCAACCTTCCAACCCAATTATATCTAACCAACATTCGTAAAATTGAATTCAAACCCAACATCACATTAACATCACACAGAACTCAACAGAACAATTTAAATTGAAATTGAGATCAGCATGAATGCAGGGGCATTGTCAGTGTATTGACAATGCCCTGAAACTTACTGCCCAGAAATCCTCATACACAATATCCATTTGACGAACTTATTGATTTACAAACAAGCATAATTTAACTGACAAGTACTAATCAACCGACTATCTACAATAATTGTCAACAAACAGTTTATAAATAGATAAACAGGTTGTTTCAATCAGCATTATCAGAAACAGGAATTTATAATATAACTAATCGACGAACTTAATCGAGTCGATTACACACATTGTAAATAATCACAACAAACAGAAACAATGCCATTATTTGATCAAATAAATGGGTATGAGACAAAATCAAATAAAAGATGGGAAAATTACACAGACTACTGAAATAGGCAACAATATGCACGTAGGATACAAAAAGAAGTAGAAAAAATACCTCTGAATCTTCAAATTTATTCGGACACAGGCTCAACTTGGATTCGGACCTTTTGAGGTTGAACAGACTTTATTCGAAGTATTCTCAATTGAGAATACCTCAATTAAAGTCTCTTAGACCTCAATCCTTCAATTAATTTGGGCAAATTCCATGATTTGAAATTTTTAGGGTTCTTGATTCTTTGATCTAAAATTTGAACACTTCTAGACATATTCGAACCAAACCAACGGTGTTTTAGGCACGAGGGAGGTCAGGTGGATAACTGGTGTGAGTTTGAGGTGGGTTGGGGTAGGGTTAGGTTTTACTCGAATCTTCAAATGAAGATTCGAGCAGTTCCAGGAAGATTCGAACCGTGCTACTAACAGATTCATGATGAGGATGGACAAGGGAAACTATGGTGTTAATTTGGAGGTCATCGGAGAAAGTAGGGTTTTCAGACCAACTTTCGATTGGAGATTCGAGATGTTGTGGTATGATTTGAGGGAAACTAACACCAGATCCGTAAAGAGGGTGTTGTGAGGAAGCTACGTTGTTAAAATGGGGTCATTTGGACCACCGGAACCGCCGTGAGGCGATTTTCGGTGGGCGGTGCACGGTGGTGGACGGTGGAGTTCATCTGGTCTCTTGAAAGAGACGATGAACAGGACAGGCACAGGGGGTGGGGTATTTGGTTTGGGGGGCTGGGGTAGGATTTAGGCTTTTATAGGGGTGGGTTGGATTGATCTTGACCGTCAGATCAAACATGATCCACGGTCAGGATCAGTTCACTTAACCAAACGATGTTGTTTGGTTTAAGTTGGGGGAAAGGGTTGGGTCGAGTAATGGGTTAGGTAGGGGGTTACAGGTAAGGGTATGGAATCTTAACCGTTGGATTGATTTAATCCAACGGCCTTGATGAAAGATGGCCAAACGACGTCGTTTGGTTTACCCCCTGAGTTGGACTGGATTGGGGCGGGTATGGGCTGTGATTTTGGGCCTGATATTTGTTTAAAATTGTTGGCCCAGATCCGTTTTGCCTATTATTTTCAACTCTTTTTTTTATTTTCTAATTTTATTCCTAATTATTAAATTCTTAATTTTAATTATAAAAATCAAAATTACCCTTACAAAATATTAATTACTTTTTAACAATTATTAACACATAGACAAAACATTAATCACACCATGACATAATTAAATGACGAAAATAAGATAAATGCATATTTTGTGATTTTCTTTTTGAATTTAATCAATTCTTAAATGCATAATTAAATCCTAGATATGCATGCAACTATAACAAAGTAAACATTTACGGACAAAACACAAATAATTAATAAATGCCACATAAATTTTAAAAATTCCACACTAAGAGAATTTTGTTTTATTTTTTTTTATTTATTTTGGAGTAGTTTTCGTGAGGCAAAAATCACGTGCTCACAAACATCAAGAAGAAAACTGCAATCATGAAGAATATGTAAGTAGCAAGGTTGTTTATCTTTAAATAAGTTACAAAATACGTGTGAATCTGTTTCCACTATAGTGGAAAAAGATTTTTTGTAAAGGAGAGTTCTAGTCCTGCCAATAGTGCCAGCAGTTCAACATGAAGAGTGGATGTTGCAGTTGCCTTCTGTGCAAACCCTACTATCCAATTGCCATTTTGGTCGTTGATGATTCCACTAATGCCACTGGTTTGTTTGTTTTTATCATAAGCTCCATCTATGTTTAGCTTGTAGTGGTTAGTAGGTGCGAACCATCTTATTGGTGTGCGAAGCCTAGGTTTTGGTTTCACAGTGAACTGCGCGATTGAAATAAATTCAGCAACTTGTGTCATAATTTTGTTGTGGCATGTGATAGAAGTCATGTGGTTGAAGGGGTTTGAGTTCCTATTAATTTGAATGTTCCACATAATGAAAGGTAGTGGGGTGGAGTTTGAAGTTTTGAAGGAGGCATTTGTTGTGTGGATGGTAGTGTCTTTGAGACACATTTATCAAGTGAACAAAGTTATGCACTTGTTGTTTTTGTAGTTTGAACAAAATCCATAAGTGGTCGGAATTTTTGCACGAGAAGAATATGTGATATATGTCCTGAACTATAATTGGAGAGAATTGGCAAAGGTTTGTTTGGAGTATATATTTTTATGAATAGGAAGTCTTTAGTAGGTATTTTGTGGTGCACAAGTAGTTACATGAAACATTTCAGTTTGTTCAAACACTTATGCTGCTATATGCAAGAGTTATTTGTATTGTTGGGTTGCTTTATTTGGTTGTTGATCTGGAGTTATAGTAGGTAGGCAGACTTTGTTATAATGTTTCCAGTGGATATTTGGTTCCAGAAGGATTGATCAGGTTTGGTTGAGAATGGGATGTAGATATTTTTGATTTGGTGTACAATATTAGGGTATAGGGTTAATGATAATCTGTAAAAACACCATGAATTATTTGTAAGGATTGAAGACACTATTTGTTGTTCTTCCATATATTGTAGAGGCCCTTGTATTGAGTAGCGTAAACAGTTAGTATGAGAAATCTAGTTATCACTTCAAAGATTGATTTTTCCCTATCTCCTATGTTCCACGAAAGCCCTGAGCGGAATAAAGTATTGCTTTGGTCATGCTTTTCCATATGTATGAATCACTACGTTTAGCCGTATGTGTGTCTTCTCGTCGATGTTAGACATATTTTGCTTGTAGAATTTTTACCCATAATGATTGATCGTTCTTATGGAATCGCCATTGTAACCCTGCTAGCATTGCATAATTCTTCTCACTGGTTTTGTAAAGCCCCAGTCCTCTGAGCAACTTTAGAGTGGTTATAGTCTCCCAGTTAACTAGGTGGACTTTCCTTTTTCCGGAGTTGAACCCAATAGAAAATATTTGTTGGATATGGTCTATGCGATTCCTAGTATAAGTTGGCACTAGGTTGTTTTGTATGGAATAATTTGGTATGGCAGCTAGTACTAAATGAGTGAGGGTAGTTCTACCTGCCATGTTGAGAGTTTTTGCTTTCCAGCCTAAAAGCTTGTTGTTCATTTTATCAATTATGATTGATAGTCTTTGCCTTTAGGGGAGTGGTTAGTTAGGTAAAAACCCAGGTATTTACGAATGTTAGTAGCCTTGCAGATGTTTAAGGCAATAGTAAGGCAATCTTCAATGTGGAGTGGTACATTTTTAGAGAAAAAACTTTTGATTTTGAGAAATTAATTTTTTGCCCTGATTGAAGGTAGAGTGAGTTGAATATATTAATAATAGAATTGGTGTTGTGTAGATCAACAAGTGCGAATAGTATCAGGTCATCTAGAAAAAATAGGTTTGAGACTGGTGTTCCCGATCTAATAATCTTTACTGATATCTAGTCACCATTGGCTGTTAATTGATCAATTTGGTAGGATAATGACTGCATAAAAATTATGAAGATGTATCGGGATAGTGGGTCTCCTTGACGAATGTCATATGATGGTTCAAAGAAGTTTGTTAGTTTTCCATTTATCATCATTAAGACGGAAGAAGTTGAGATACAATTCATGATAAGCTTGATTAGTGTAGAGGGGAATACTAGGCAGTAATGTGATTTGCATATGAAGGACAATTCAAGTCTATCAAACGATATTTCTAGGTCTAGTTTAAGCAGCATGTTTCCCATCTGTCTTGTCATGCGATTAAAAGAGTGAATTGCTTCTTGCACTATGACTACATTGTCAATAGCACTTTGACCTGGGAGGAAGGTGCATTGATTGGGACTAATGAAACATTTGAGGAACGGGTAAATCCTGTTAACGATAATTTTGGTAATCGTTTTATAGGATGTATTACATAGGCCAATTGGTCTATATTAGGATATGTGCTCAGGATTTTTAACTTTTGGGATGAGTGTGATAAAGGTGGTATTTATCTCCCTTGGGATTGTATGATATTCAAAAGCATCTTTGTATATTTGGATTACGGCACATTTGGTTGAATTTCAGTGCTTTTGAAAGAAAATTGGATGGAGTTCATCCAGCCCAGGCACCTTGAGGGGTTTGAATAACTTTATTGCTCTATGGATTTCTTCCTCTCAAATGGGTTTTGATAAGATGCTTCTATCCTCCTCGGATAGAGCATAACCAAATCATTTGTGAGAAGGAGTTTTTCTGGACATAAGCTTAGATGAATAGATGGTGTTGTATTGGTTTAGGATAATTGAATTAATTTCTTTGTGATCGTAAGTCTAGTTACCTATAGAGTCACTTAATCCAAGTATCTTGTTGGGCCTTCTTCTTTGATTAGTATAAGTGTGGAAAAAATTTGTATTTACGTCCCCCTCATTTAGCCATTGCACTCTAGATTTTAACTTTCAAAAATCTTCTTCTAATTTTAGTACTAAATTACATTGGTCACGAAGGTTAATTTCTAGGTATTGATGGTATGGAGACTTATTAGGAATGTTCATATTTTGAAGTCCTACTTGTCTTGCTAGTAGGACCTTTTTTGTGGGGAAAATACTTCCAAAAGTAGTCATATTCCAATCTTTGATGTGGGTGGTGAAATTTCGTATGGAATTAAGATATATGGAGGATTGGAGCCAGTGATGATTAACAATATTGTTAAAGTTCAGGTGGTTGAACCACATGGTTTTCCACCTAAATAAATTATTAGGCTTAGAACTTTTTGATAGTGATAGAACGAGTGGACAGTGATTTGAGTGTGTGCATGAGAGGTGTGTGATAGTGGAGTCAGGGTGCGTAGTAAGCCATGATGAGTTTGCATAGAAGCGATCTAGTCTTTCCAAGATTAGGCTATTTCTAGTTGTAAGGTTTGACTAAGTAAATCAGGGGCCCATAAACCCCAGATCGACCATGTTAATATTTTGAGATAGGTTAGTAAGGCATTAGCTCGATTATTATTAATAGGGTTTCCCCCGAATTTATCTGTTGCTGAAGTAATTTCGTTAAAATCCCCACACAGGACCCGTAGCAGCGTATGGGTTATTGAAATCTGTTCTAGGTTATCCCATAAGACTTTTCTATTATTAAACCTAGTACTTGCATAAACTAGAGGTAGTATATCCAAGGTGGCTAGTGGGACCTACTTGGATATTTTCTTGGTTGGTGACTGCAATAGGGTCCACATGTGCCACTTCATGATCTTTCCATAGCATAATCATCCTCTGTGAATAGCCTACTACATCAACGTGTAGCATATTTGTACACCCTAACTCCAACATTAGTGCTTCATGCGTTGCTTCTTTCATTTGTCTTAGTGAGACACACCGTGTTGGGATTCTGCCAATAAAGGACTGCTCTAAGGTTCCTTCTGAAATCAGCTGCATTTGCTCCCCTACAATTCCATAGTAGTATCTTCATTAAGGGAGTGCTTTGTTCTGGCCTCTCTTTACGAGTGCTCATGGGATTCAGAGCAAGGGATAATTATTGGCAGTTGTTGTGTTTGTGTAGAGGAGGTTGCTCCCTCAGTGTTGGAACCATCAAAATGGAATAAGATAAGGGGTAGATGGGGAAGATCCTCATGTTGATTCCCATTTTCATGACCGGTGGAGGAACACTGATAAGGAATTTTCTTTCGAAGTTTTGGGGGATGGTGAATATCAGAGGCTCCATTATTGTGATATTCTGGAGAAGTTGATATAGGATGCTTTCCTGAAATGGTCATATGCGTAATGTCCCTAGTGGTGGTGGAGTTTCCATGCATTGTAGCTCGTCCAATAGGAATTGTGGCAAGAGCAATACAACGTATTCTTCCTCCTGTGGTTCTGGTGAAGTAGACTGGGGCGCTATAGTTGGTGATGGGCTCCATGAGTTGGGTGATGGGTGTGTACTCCATCGTTGATGTGGATCATTTACTTGTTGAGTGGTTGTTGTTGCCTGCATGTCTAGGATCTGATTGGTGAGTTCTAGTGCTATGATTTATTGGACTTGCAGTAGTTGGTGTGCATGTTGCATCCTTGTCACGACCCAAAATATCATATCGTGATGGTGCCTATCATGGTACTAGGCAAGCCGAATCATTACCAAAAACAACATGATATTTCATTTCAAAGATAAATTCAAGCTATTTAATAACAAAACTTCATAGAGAAATTCTAAACAACGAAAGTGCGGAAAGAAAAGCCCGGCATCGGGGTGTCACTAGTCATAAGCATCTACTACAATTTCCCCGAAAATACTGATACTAACATAGTCTGGAAAGTAACTACAAATAACGATAGGAAGACAAGAGGGAGAAGAGCAGGGCTGCGATCGCCAGCAACTACCTTGCTAACTCCGAGAAGGTCTATAGCTAGAATAGTCAACAACCCCTACCGGGTCCTGATACGCTTGAATCTATACACAAAGTGCAGGGAGTAATGTGAGTACACCAAATCATTAAGTAACAACAGTAATTAAAGGCTGAGCAGTAGTGACGAGCAATAAAGCATTCAAAGTTCATATCATGAAAGCTCAATAAGGTACAACAGGCTTTTAAAAATCAGGGTTTGAATCAAATCATCTAGTTTAAACCCAGTTCTGGTAAATATCATTTAAAGATATTTTTCAACAGTTTTCAAACAAAGGCTCAATGCAAAGGTGAGCAAAATGATGAAATCATAAACCGCCCCTCGGGCAAAACATCACCCATATATAGCCCCTCGGGAAAACCTCACAGTCACTCGTATACAACCCCTCGGGCATACCTCACCATCACACATGCCTCCTAGTGTCTTAACACTTGGCACTAGCACTCAGTAGGTACCTGCGCTCACTGGGGGTGTGCAGACTACGGAGATGCTCCTTCAACCCAAGCGCTATAACAAGCCAAACATGGCATAAATCAATATAGCTCTCAGTCTCACTCAATCATAAATCAGTAAAACATGTTGCGGCATGCAACCCGATCCCAAAATATCCTCGCAAATCAGGCCCTCGGCCTCACTCAGTCATAAACCTCTCAGCCCCTCGGGCTCTCAGAAATCAAAGAACTCAGCCAAACAACATGTACATGATGTATAAAAATAGAGTAAAAAATGCTGAGCTATGCAGTAAATATATATCACATGACTGAATCAAAACAATGAGAGGATAGCAAGAAAAAGGCCCTTAAGGGTCCAAATAGCACTAGCATAAGGTCTGAACATGGCGTTCGGTCCAATTTACATAAATTCTTTCTAAAACACATAAGTATCATATATTTTCAACCAAATACGCAGCTTTACAATTGCTACGGGACGGACCAAGTCACAATCCCCAATGGTGCACGCCCACACGCCTACCACCTAGCATCGGCGTCACCTAAAAATAGTAAAACGATATAAAATTTGGTGTTTCATACCCTCAAGACTAGATTTACAATTATTACTTAAATCAAACCGGTCAAATCTCTACACCGCAATGACCTTGCCTGTCGAATTGGCCTCCAAATGCTTCGAATCTATTCACATTTAGAACATTACCATCACTATACGCTAATGGAATGAATTCCACAAGAAACCCTATCAAATTAGACACAAATCCCGAAATTCACTCAAACTCGACCCCCGGGCCCACATCTTGGAATCCGACAAAAGTCACAAAACTAGAAAGCACATTCATTCACGAGTCTACCCATATAAAATTCAACAATATCCGACATCAAATAGCCATTCAAATCCCCAAAATTATCTCTCCAATTCTCTTCTATCCCCCCCCCCCAATTTTCACCCCAAATTCCTGATTTAAATGATAAAAATCAAGATACAATCATGAAATTTAACAAAAATCAAGTGAAGAACACTTACCCCAATCACTTCTCTAAAAATCCCTTCAAAAATTATCTTCTACCGAGCTCCCACTTCAATTTTATGTTATGAACTCGAAACCCTCATTTTGAATCTTTTAAATCTGCCCAGGTATAGCTTCATCGCGATCGCAGAATTTTCCTTGTGATCGTCAAAAAAGATACACGATTGCAGATAATAAACTCACAAAACAATGCGAATGTGTCTAGCTCTACGCGATCGCGTAGAGCAATTCCTTCACCTCACGACCTTAGCCACGAATTCGCGATAGCTAAACTCAACAGACCTTCGCAATCACAGGCCCCAACTAGCGATCACATGGAATAATTTCCTAGATGCCCTCGATAGACCTACACGATCACATCCCCACTCTTCCGATTGCATATAAGGAAACCAGAAGAAATGCTGCAGTAGGCATCAGCTATGACTCAAGGGCCAAAATTGCTCCGTTAACCACCCGAAATCACCTCGAGGCCCTCAGGACCTCAACCAAACTTACAAAAAAGTCCCAAAACATCATACGAACTTAGTCACGCCTTCGAATCACTCAAAACAACATCGAAACACCAAATTTCCCTCGGTCAAGCCTAAGAACTTCTAAACATCAAAATTCCGCAAACGACACCGAAACCTACCAATCCTCATCCGAATGACCTCAAATTTTATACACACATCACAAAGTGACACTACGGACGTATTCCAACTTCTAGAATTCCACTCCGACCCCGATATCAAATTTTCCACTGCCTACCAAAATTGCCAAATTTCCAACTTTCGCCAATTCAAGCCTAATTCTACCACGGACCTCCAAATCACATTTTGGACACATTCCTAAGTCCAAAATCACCTAACGGAGCTAATGGAATCGTCAAAATTCAAATCCGAGATCATTCACACATAAGTCAACATCCAGTTGACTTTTCCAACTAAAGTTTCTTCTTTAGTGACTAAGTGTATCAAATCCTTTTCGAATCTACTCCAGACCCAAACCAACTGACCCGACATATCATAATTTAGCTGAATAACACAAAAAGAAACAGAAACGGGGAAATGGGGCTATAACTCATGAAATTACCGGCCGGTTTGTTATATTTTCCCCCTCTTAAACAAACGCTCGTCCTCGAATGAGTCTACAAACATACCTGAAGCCTCAAATAGGTGTGGATATATGCTCTTCATCTCCCACTCGGTCTCCAAAGTAGCCTCCTCCAAAGGCTGACCTCTCCACTGCACTTTCATTGAAGCTATATCCTTTGATCGCAACTTTCGGACATGCCGCTCCAAAATATCCACTGGCTCCATATCATAAGTTAAATCACCATCTAACTGGATGCACACCCGACAAGCTAGGTGGCAAAGCTAGCTCATAAGCCACCTCCCCAATCCTCCGAAGCACATTAAAGGTCCAATGAACTGAGGGCTCAGTTTTCCCTTCTTCCCAAATCTCATAACACCCTTCATGGGTGAAACCTTCAGTAGAACCTTCTCCCCAACCATATAAGACATATCATGAACCTTTCTGTCAGCATAACTCTGTTGTCTTAACTGTGCTGTACGAAACTGCTCTTGAATCACTTTTACCTTTTCCAAAGCATTCTGTACCAAGTCTATACCCAAAAGCAAAGCCTCTCCTGGCTCAAACCAATCTATTGGAGATCTACACCGCCTTCCATATAAAGCCTCATATGGAGCCATATGAATACTCGACTGATAACTGTTGTTGTAAGCAAACTCCGCGAGCGGTAGAAACTGGTCCCATGAACCCCCAAAATCAATGACACAAGCGTGTAACATGTCCTCTAATATCTGAATAGTGTGCTTGGACTATCTATCCGTATGAGGGTGAAAAGCTATACTCAATTCAACCTGAGTACCCAACTCTCACTTCGCGACCCTCCCAAATTGCAATGTAAACTGAGTACCTCTTTATGAAATGATGGAAACTGGGACACCATGTAAGCGAATAATCTCTTGGTTATAAATCTCAGCTAACCGCTCTGAAGAATAGGTAGTACACACATGAATGAAGTGCACGGACTTGGTCAGCCGATCCATAATCACCCAAATAACATCGAACTTCCTCAAGGTCCGTGGGAGTCCAACTGCGTAATCCATGGTGATCTACTCCCACTTCCACTCTGGAATATCTATATGCTGAAGCAAGCCACATGGTCTGTAATGCTCATATTTCACTTGCTGACAATTGAGACACCGAGCTACAAACCCCACTATATCTTTCTTCAATCTCCTCAACCAATAGTGTTGTCTCAAATCCTGGTACATATTCGCGACACCTGGATGGATGGAATACCGCGAACTATGGGCCTCATCCAGAATTAACTCCCGAAACCCATCTACATTAAGCACACATATCCAGCCCGACATCCTCAATACCCCATCATCACCAATAGTCACATCTCTGGCATCATCATACATAACCTTGTCCTTGAGGATAAGCAAATAAGGATCATCATACTGGCGCTCTCTGATACGATCAAACAAGGAAGACCGAGAAACCACATAAGCTAGGACCCGACTGGGCTCTGAAATATCCAATCTCACGAACTGATTGGTCAAGGCTTGAATATCAACTGCCATAGGTCTCTCCCTACCGGGAAGGAATGCAAGACTACCCATACTCACTGGCTTTCTACTCAAGGAATCACCCACCATATTGGCCTTTCCCGGATGATACAAAACGGTAATATCATAGTCCTTTAGAAGCACCAATCATCTCCGCTACCTCAAATTGAGATCCTTCTACTTGAACAAGTGTTGGAGGCTATGATGATCAGTAAACACCTCACATGACACACCATAGAGATAATGCCTCCAAATCTTCAACGCGTGAACAATGGCAGCCAATTCCAAATTATGAACATGGTAATTCTTCTCACGGGGTTTCAACTGATGAGAAGCATAAGCAATCACTCTACCCTCCTGTATCAACACATACCCAATGTTGACCCAAGAAGCATCACAATATACTGTATAAGAACCTGAAGCTAATCGCAGAACTAACGCTGGAGTTATGGTCAAGGTGGTCTTGAGCTTCTGAAAGCTCGCCTCACACTCATCCGACCACCTTAAAGGAGCACCCTTTTGGGTCAATTTGGTCAAGGATGATGCAATAGATGAAAATCCCTGAACAAGCCGACGGTAATAACCTACAAAACCAAGAAAGCTACAAATCTCTATGGCTGAGGATGATCTGGGCCAACTTTGGACTGCCTCTATCTTCTTCAGATCAACCTGAATACCCTCACTGGACACCACATGCCCCAAGAACGCCACTGAACTGAGAAAAAACTCACACTTAGAGAACTTTGCATAAAGCTTCCCCTCCCTCAATCGTTGTAATACAACTCTCAAATATTCGGCGTGCTCCTCTTGGCTATGAGAGCACACCAGAATATCATCAATGAATACAATAACAAACGAGTCGAGATAAGGCCGAAACATGTCGTTCATCAAATGCATGAACGCTGCTGGGGCATTGGTCAGCCTAAAAGACATCACAAGGGACTCATAATGACCATATCGCGTCCTGAAAAGTTGTCTTGAAAATGTCTGAGTCTCTAATATTCAACTGGTGATAACCTAACTTGAGATCAATCTTGGAGAACACTCTCGCTCCCTGAAGATGGTCAAATAAATCATCAATACGAGGCAAAAGATACTTGTTCTTGATTGTGACTTTGTTCAACTGCCTGTAATCAATGCACATTCTCATAGTGCCATCTTTCGTCTTCGCAGATAGAATAGGCGCACCCCAAATTGACACACTAGGTCGAATAAACCCCTTATCAAGGAGTTTGTGAAGTTGCTCCTTCAATTCTTTTACCTCCGTCGGTGCCATATGATATGGTGGAATATAAATGGGCTAAGTGACTGGAACCAAATCAATATCGAAGTCAATATCCCTGTCTGTGGCATGCCCGGTAGGTCTGCAGGAAACACATCAAAAAGGTCGCTCACACCGAAACTGAATCAATGGTAGGAGTCTCTACACTGACATCCCTCACAAAGGCCAAATAAGAAAGACAACCCTTCCCAACCATCCACTAAGCCATCAAGTATGAAATTACCGTATTGGGGCATAATTCGAAGAACCTCACCACTCATCCGTGGCACCCCCGGCATAGCTAATGTCACCGTCTTAGCATGACAGTCAAGAATAACATGACATAGTGACAACCAATCCATGCCTAATATCACATCAAAATCAACCATACTAAGCAGCAAAAGGTCTACTCGGGTCTCCAAACCCCCAATAGTCACCACACAAGACCGATATATGCGGTCCACAATAATAGTATCGGCTATAAGAGTAGATACATGAATAGATGAAACAAAAGACTCTAGGGTCATATCCAAATAATGAGCAAAATATGACGACACATATGAAAAAGTGGAACTAGGATCAAATAGTACATAGGGATCCCTGTGGCAAACTAAGACAATACACGTGATCACAGCATCTGAGTCAATAACTTCTGGTCTAGCTGGAAGTTCATAGAAATGGGCCTGATCGACCACCCCCTTTAGGGCGACCCCTAGCTGACTGTCCTCAACCCTAATTGGTTAGGCAGGTGGTAAAGTAACCGGTGCTGAAGTCGATGGATGACTCCTCTACTGAGGCGGACCCCCAAGATGATGAGGACACTACCTCCACAAATGCACCAACTCCCCAAACTCAAAACAACCCCCTGGTGCTGGCAATGGGGACTGATGGGAGCCCCTAGCACTGGGATAACTGGTAAAAGAACGTGGCATGGAGAAGCCCTAAACCGATGGAGCATAGGACAATCTCTAGGCTGGGAGGGAACTAAGTGATGAGTGGCTCTGATGTGAATTGTGAGAACTATGGACCGATGATGCCCCACGGTGAAATAGGCGAGCTGACTGAGCATGTCTAAATGGATGACCTCTAACGTGCTGGAATTGACCCATATGACGATCACCACCAAAGCTACCGGATCCACGAGGCCTCTTGGCCTCCCTCTCCACTCGCTTTTGATGGTGAATCAACTATATGTCCCGAACAATTTCAACAACCTCCTTAAAAGAAGCACCAGACACCCTCTACCTAGTCATAGGAATCTGTAGCTGATATGTGAGGCCATCAACGAACCTTCTGATACTCTCCCTATCTATGTGAACTAACCAAATAGCATGATAGGCTAACTCAGAGAACCTCATCTCATACTACAACATAGTCATATCATCCTGATATAATTGCTCGAACTGCCTGCACTGCTCCTTTTTACGGGACTGCGGCACATACTTCTCCAGAAAGAGAACGGAGAACTGCTGCCAAGAAAGGGGAACTGCACTAATAGGCATATGCCTCTCATAAGCCTCCCACCAAGTAAATGTAGCTCCAGAGAACTGAAAGGTAGTGAATGATACCCCACTAGTCTCTAGAATACCTATTGTACGGAGAATCCTCTAACATTTGTCCAAGAAACCCTGGGCATCCTCGCCCTCTGTACAATTAAAGATCGGACGTTGAAGTCTACTAAACCTCTCCAACCTACGCTGCGCGTCATTAGGTATGACCAGTACCACATAATCCTGAGCAGGTGCAACCTGCTGGGCTGGTGGTGCCTCTAATGTCTGAAGTCCCTGAACAACCTGCTCGGGTGTACGGGCGGCGGGAGTCTGAGTGCCTCCTCCGGCCTAGGAAGTAGCTATTGTAGTAGAGAAAGTGACTACCTAAGAAAGACTGGTGAACACGGTCAGTGAGGTAAGGTCTCCTGAAAACCTGGGATAACAATAGACACAGCCGGTGCCTAGGCTGGTCCTACTGGTGCATCCACAACTGGGACCTGATCATGAACATGGGCGGCTGGTGGGTCTGTAGGTGCTGCCCTAGCTATTGTGTGAGCTACACCCCTACCCCTACCACGGCCTCGACCGCAACCTCAGCCTTTCGTGGCATCTACTGGTGGTATTGGTGGTCGTCCGTCCTGACCGGTAACATTTGTCCTCACCATCTGTGAGAGAATAGAATAACAAAAGTTTAGTTACCAAAATCAACAGATTTGCACGACAAGAATTTAAGAATGTGAAGTTTTCCTAAAGGTTCTGCAGCCACTCAAAGATAAGTACAGACGTCTCCGTACCGATCCGCAAGACTCTACTAAACCTTCTCATGACTCATAAGACCTATGTAACCTAGGCTCTGATACCAACTTGTCACGACCCAAACTACCATGTCGTGATGGTACCTACCAAAAACAACACAATTTTTCATTTCAAAGGTAAATTCAAGCTATTTAATAATAAAACTTCATAGAGAAATTCTAAATAATGAAAGTGCGGAAAGAAAAGCCCGACATTGGGGTGTCACTAGTCATGAGCATCTACTACAATTTGCCTAAAAATACTAAGACTAAAACAGTCTGGAAAGTAACTACTAATAACTATAGGAATATAAGAGGTAGAAGAGCAGGGTTGCGAGTGCCAGCAGCTACCTTGCTAACTCTGAGAAGGTCTACAACTAGAATAGTCAACAGCTGCTACCGGGTCCTAATATGCCTGAATCTGCACACAAGGTACAGGGAGTAACGTGAGTACGCCAACTCAGTAAGTAACAACAATAAATAAAGGCTGAACAGTAGTGACAAGCAATAATGCATTTAAAGTTCATATAATGAAAGCTCAATAAGATACAATAGGCTTTTAAAAATCAGGGTTTGAATCAAATCATCTAGTTTAAACCCAGTTCTGGTAAATATCATTTAAAGATATTTTTCAACAGTTTTCAAACAAAGACTCAATGTAAAGGTAAGCAAAATGATGAAATTATAAACCGCCCCTCAGGCAAAACATCACTAATATACCGCCCCTCGGGCAAACCTCATAGTCACTCGTATATATCCCCTCGGGCATACCTCACCAATACTCATGCCTCCTAGTCTGTCAGCACTCGGCACTCGCACTCAGTACGTACCTGCACTCACTAAGAGTGTGTAGACTCTGGAGGGGCTCCTTCAGCCCAAGCGCTATAACAAGCCATTCATGGCATAAATTAATCAGGCCCTCGGCCTCACTCAATCATAAATCAGTAAAACATGTTGCGGCGTGCAACCCGATCCCAAAATATCCTCACAAATCAAGACCTCTACCGCACTCATTCATAAACCTCTCCAGCTCCTCGGGCTCTCAGAATTCAAAGTACTTAGCCAAACAACATGTACATGATATATAAAAATAGAGTAAAAGAGGCTAAGCTATGCAATAAATATGTATCACATGACTGAATCAAAA
Source organism: Nicotiana sylvestris (assembly GCF_000393655.2). Lineage (NCBI taxonomy): Eukaryota > Viridiplantae > Streptophyta > Magnoliopsida > Solanales > Solanaceae > Nicotiana > Nicotiana sylvestris. The sequence goes on from NC_091059.1 coordinate 166,817,944, forward strand.
CAATGAGAGGATAACAAGAAAAAGGCCCATAAGGGTCCAAATAGCACTAGCATAAGTTCTACAACATTCGGCCCAATTTACAGAAATTCTTTCTAAAGCACAAAAGTATCATATATGTCACACCTCTTTTTTACCTACACCAAGAAAGGAGTATAAGGGAGTTTTTCCAATTAAAGGACAATCGAAATGGGATTATTTGTTTAAAGAAATCAGAGTCGTCACTTGGGATATTTATGGTGTCCCAAGTCACCAGTTCAAATTCCGAATCGAGGAAAGGGTTAACTATGTATTATAGTCCACGAACCAGAAATCTGAGTAAGAAATTCTGTTAACCCGGGAGAAGGTGTTATGCATTCCTGAGTTCCGTGGTTCTAGCACGGTCGCTCAACTGTTATAATTGGCCTATTATCTGATTTTAATACACTTTTAAGCCTATGTGTGTTTAACTTTAAACTGCTTTTAATTATTTTAAGGAAGATTTCAACGTCATCTAAAACATGTCTTTGGACCACGCCATATGAAATGCATCCGCAGTTTGAGACACATTTTATTTAACGTCGTTAATATTTAGATTTGGGTCACATAAAATGTACACCCGGGTTTAAGAAGGTAATTTTCAAACTAGCGCACCTAAAGCAACTACGTACTTTCAACTTTGCGAGGGCCATGTGAATTCAATTAAATGGCACGCCTCGATTTCTAAAGATTAAAATATTAATTAAGCGAGGGACATGCATTTTGAGGTTTTATTTGGCACGGCACATCCCGATTATAATGAAAAGAATGTGACTAGTTCATCAAAGAACGTAAGGGGATTCCTACTTATGTTATGCCAAAGCTTAAGCTAATAATTTAATAAAACAATGAACTAGTAACAAACCACCCATATTTGATTGTGAAAGGGTCGAGCTGGTCAAAAACCCACATCTGATTTCCCATTACTATAGGCTCAGCATGTGAAATAACTGGGCTCAACGTGAAGCCCAGCTTGGCAGCCTGATTGCGGAAGGGGAAGACAATCGCAATTGGGCCAATGATGGCAGCCCAATGCACGATCCAGCAAATATGTGTGAAACAAATTGTATCATTCAAGAAAATCTGGAATTGAACAAATACTAATAATCTTTGAATCAAATGCAAAGCACATTTTTATGCTAACATAGGTTCCAAAGTGAAGATACAATCCCTAGTTGCAATAACACACCTTTACACAAATTATTCACCAATTAACAAAACTCAAAGGCCACCCAGCTTGTATTAAATTCTGATTCAAGCATAGCACATTTAAACATATCACATGTCATAGAAACTTGCCAAAGAAAACTAAACTTGAAAGGTTAATCTAAATCTGAAAGTTTCAAGTCAAAACCCAAGCTCAAACCCCATTCAATCCCTTTTAAGATTAAAGGTGCTCGTACATGAGCAAAAACAGAACTGAAGGACAACTCTAAAACCATTGTACTGTATTTCAAGCTATACAGGAACAGATCTAAAATGGACAGTGGGAAATAAACCCAAACCAAGCTTACTAGACCAACAACATGAAGGGTCTAAACTTGTAATTCGAACCAGATCCATGAAACATATATCCAAACCATCCAGTCTTAACTAATTAACTTAGGGATCATAATCTTCAATTAACACAAATTATACAAGGTTTAAAACATTCCTGAATCACCTATATTTTAACTAAAGACCACCCAACATTTAAATCAAATGTACATCCAGGAATGAAATATCCAAAATAAACTACACTAAAAGCATGAACAATAAAATGGCAGAATCAAGCAGTAATTATAACATGAACTAGTGTTTTTCATTTAAACTCCAGCTCGGTTCACAGATCTTTACACAAAACTTAATCATGCTTCATTTCCATCATAGTTTCAAGAGAATACATGGAATTTGAAAACAACCCAGAAAATGAGGAATCAACAGCAGAACAGTAGCAAGCACAGTGGTCAGCAGCAGAAACAACCAAGAAAAACTAGCTTTAAGCCAAGAAATGAGGTGCAACAATCAACAAAACTCGACCAAAACTTCAAACCAAGCTTTTAAACCATCAAACTCAAATCATTTCAGCCCAGATAGATCAGAAACTGTTTCAGGAATTAGAAATTGAAGAAATCACAGAAAGAGTTCAATGAAACAGTAAAATCAGCCGTTTGTATTTTTTGTATTTTTGCCTCTTCCCCTGTTCTCTATCTCTATAATTTCTATCTTTCTATATCTCTCTGTATTCTTCAGTATTCAGCCTCTGTTTTTCAGTGTGTATCTTAGTGTCTATAAATAATTGCTCAACCTAGTGCACTCCCCACTATCAATTCAACTTTTTATTTCTTAATTATCCACTAGTTTAGTGATTTTAATTAATTCAGTAATGCAATTTCTGCCCTACCATAATTGAGAATCTTCCTAAGTTTTAAATTATCACAATTATAATAAACAGTAAACAAAAGACTAAAACCTTCAACTGGATTGAAAAATCAAAATCAGCTATTAGATTGATTAACGATATACATGAATATGAACTAAAGAAAACGAATGGACAATTCACAATTTTAAACCTAATTCTAAACTTAATTAAATTGTTCAAAGACAAAGAAGAGAATAAGAAGAGGCAGTAAAATAAAAAGAAATGATACCGGGAAGCTCACTGACTAAGCTGGAAATCAACTTGGTACCCCGACTTTCCGATTTCATCGCCAAATAATGTTAGTCACTTGTTCTTTGTCAAAACAAGTGAGTAACATTATTTTGTGACAAAATCAGCTCTAAAGCTGGAACCATCATCATCAACCTCAATTTTTAGGTTTGGCTCTTGGAACCAGGATTTGGGATTTATAATTCGAGGGGTTTAGAACGGATTTGAGGGAAAATGCTTGGAGATTAAGGAGGAGGGAGGCATGGGGATACCCTGTGTTAATTTAGGATTGATTGGAAGTGGCGCCGCCACCGGAGAATATTAGGACGGCGCTAGGGTTCATCCCTTCGAATCGATATTCGAAGAGCTTCAGGGATATTCGAAAGAAATGAAGTAGGGGTTTGGAAAGGGGAGGGTGAGAGGATTCTATGGTGTATTTTGGGGGGTGATTGGCCACCGTCCGCCACCGTGGATGATTTCCAGCGGGCAGAATGAGGCGGTGAGACATGGTTATCTCTAAAGAGAGGTGAGAGACGAATGGGGGGGGGGTTCTAATTTTGGGTATATTAAATCAATGATTTAATTAACGTCGTTGGATGATTGAAATCCAATGGCTCTGATTGTATCGTTGATTGAAACGGGGTCGTTTTGGCTATGTGGGGCTGGACTGGTTCAGGGGCGGGTTGGGCTTGGGTCATGGGCGATGTTAGGGACCGTTCGATCAAGTGAGATCGACGGTCCTGATCAAACTATACCAAACGAAATCGTTTGATATGGCCTGGGATGGACCGGATTTTGACACGGGTTTGGGCTGGATCGGGCAGGTTTGGCTGGGTAATTGTTTGGGCTTCTTAAATTGAATTTGGCCCAATTCCGATTTCCTTCTCTTTAATTCTTTTCCTTTTCTTTTCTTCCTTTTTTTCGAAAAATTAAAACTAAAATCCTAAATTATAAAACCAAATCATCCTATCAAAAATACTAATTAACTCTAAATAATAATTATCCCAAATATTATTTACCAAATCAAAAAGAAAAACACGAAATTTCGACATTAAACACTAAAAATGCAAAATACGTTATTTTTTTTTGAATTTTTCATTTTTCTAAAACAACAATTCACTTAATTAATCTAAAAAATGTAAAATTAAATCCTAAATACGGATACTATACTTTTGTATTTTTAATGCATTAAACATGTACATAAACATATGGAAACAATCAGGAAAACAACATAATAATTCCTAATAATAACACATAATTAAAGAAAAAAACCTAATTTTGGGAATTCTTTTGGAGCAATTCGTATGAAGCAAAAATCACGTGCTCACAACTACCCCTCTTTGCCCGGAAACAAGAAGAATTTTCGTGCAAAGATAAAGTGAGTGGATACGAGCGATTTTTGCCTGTTTGAAGACTCCGTGGGAAGCATTTTTTGAAAGAATTTGACCGAACCTCTACTTCAAAGGTTTCCTATATATCTTTGGCTATAAAGGAATCGGGTCAATGTAGTTCGGGAAGTTTCGGTAGCTGGGACTACCATGAAGCTGTGGTTTCACTGTTACTGCTGCTACTGCTGCTGATACTGCTGATACTTCTTACTGACCTCCTTATTACACCATGACAAAAATGAAGAAGCTAGACTAAGCTATGATCTATGCTTTACAAAGATTAATTTTTAAACTTGATCTTGTGACTGCTGTTGCCTCGTTGATTTATATTTCCCTCAGAAGTTCCTTTGTGGCTGACTTGAATGATATTTTTTTGAAATGCTTTCGCTTTTTCTCTAGGCGGGTACCTGATTGCTGAACCTTTTAAATGTCTTCCTTTAACTATTGTTTCCTTTCCTCCGTTCTCCAAGCAGGCTCCTCATTACTTGAAATTTGAATTGTATTCCCTTGCTCTCCAGGTGGGCGCTGATTGCCGAAACTTGAAGTGTATTCCCTTGCTCTCCAAGTGGGCGCCTGATTGCTGAAGCTTGAATTGCATTCCCTTGTTCTTCAGGTGGGCTCCTGACTGCTGAAACTTGAAATGTATTCCCTTGTTCTCCAGGTGGGCTCCTTATTTCAAAAAAAATAGACAAAACAAAGAAAATTTTCTGCCCCGGTTTGGTGGCTGGGCACATATGTGAGTGTAAACTAAATCATGTTACCAAATATCAGTAAGAACTTGAAAGCTGAAACTTGAACTGTACTCCCTTGCTCTCCAGGTAGGAGCCTGATTGCTGAAACTTGAACTGTTGTTCCTTGTTCTCCAGGTGGACGCCTGATTACTGGATCTTCAACTGCTTTTCCTTGTTCTCCAGGTGGACGCCTGATTGCTGATACTTCAACTGTTGTTCCTTGTTCTCCAGGCGGACGCCTGATTGCTGATACTTCAATTGTTGTTCCTTGTTCTCCAGGTGGACGCCTGATTGCTAAAACTTCAACTGTTGTTGCTTGTTTTCCAGTGGACGTCTGATTGTTGATACTTCAACTGTTTTTCCTTGTTCTCCAGGTGGACGCCTGATTGCTGATACTTCAACTATTGTTCCTTGTTTTCTAGGTGGACGCCTGATTGCTGATACTTTAACTGTTGTTCCTTGTTCTCCCGGTGGACGCCTGATTACTGATACTTTAACTGTTTTTCCTTGTTCTCCAGGTGGGCGCCTGATTGCTGATACTTCAACTGCTAGTACTTGGTCATGCTCTTATCTTTAACATCCGTGTTGTTCTCCCTGTTCTTCAGATGGGCACCTGACTTTAACAAAAATAGACAAACAAAAGAAAATTTTCTGCCCCAGTTTGGTAGCTGGGCGCATCTGTGAGTGTTAAATTGAATCATATTACCAAATATTACTAAGAATTTGAAAACTAGGTCCCATTATCCAGGGGGTCCAGACAACTCTTAACTAAATGACAATTTTAAATCTAAGCTATATCATTTAAAGGTATGACTTCCGCTAAATCTTGTTATCTAAGAAGGTCTTAAAATACTCCCTATTATCCAGGAGGGTCCTGACAACTCTTAATTAAACGGCAATTTTAAAGCTAAATTATATCTACTGAAGGTATGTATTATGCTAAATCTTGTTATCCAAGCCAGTTTTAAACTACATCCCATTATCTAGGAGGGTCCTGACAATCAAAAATCATGTCTTATCTTAAGAGTAAAAATTTTACGGCTAAATTATATTACCCTACAACAGAACTTGTGCTCAACCTTGTTATCTAATGGAAATATCAAAGCTAGGTCCCATTATTCAAGAGGGTCCTGAAAACACCTAATTGAATCATATCTTAAACATGCAAACTTTGAAACCAACTTATATTCCTTTGGGGTATATTTATGCTAGATTTTGCTATTTACGATTGTTTCGATTTTTAAACTAGGTCCCATTTTCCAGGAGGGTCCTGAGAATTCTGCAATCAAACCTGCCTGGTACTTGTTCACCTTACGGATGATTTCCTAAAACAAATGCCATCTTTGCCCCTATTTCAAATCAAATAAAATCTTGTCAGTTTAAAACGTGGTGGTTAGTTGTGGCATTCTTGCTGGAGGTGGTTTTCTCTTTGCTAGGCTTTGCTTCATTCTGACTGCCTTGAACATGGTCGAATGATTGTTTTGACCTTCTGACTGATCCTTAACTGCAGGATCCCCAACTGTTGTTCTCCATTTCTGACCTTTCTGTCTGAACTCGTACATTTCCCACGACATTACTGAACCATTCCACCAATTTAACTTTTGCTTACACCCTATGTCCCACTTTTCATCATATTATCTTTGGCATGTCCTAGCCGCATTTTGCTTTGCGCAATTTCGAAACTGGTAGTTAAACTTTGAAATTCCTTCTTATTTGTTGAAACAAGGCTAAACATGGAAGAGCTTTAGAGGAGTAAAATTAACAGCAATGAAATGCAATGATTTTGAGAATTAAGAATAAAGAAGAAAATCAAAATTTGGATGACTATTGGAGATAGGAAAAGGAACTTATCTGAGTGGAGTCACTGGCACCAATGATCATGGTATGTATTTTGGATTAATCAGCGCAGTCTATTTAACCAATCTCCTTTCCAATTGTTTTTCTTTGTGCTCCAATATCTCTACAACCCAATTTTTACTTTCCGCCAACTTACGGACCTTGTTCAACTTGTAGTGCCCTGAAGGGTTTTCACCGACAAACCTCTCTCATTTGCTTATTCCTCAATTCCTTGTCGCCTCATGGTGCCTGCGAAGGTTTTCACCGATAAGACTCTCTCATTTTTACTTTCTCTCAGCTTTCGTCGCCTCATAGTGCCCATGAGGGTTTTCACCAATAAGACTCTCTCATTTTTTTGATTTCTCTTGCTTAAACTGGAGTGTTGCCCCTGATATGAATTATCTTTACTTGTTTGATTTGGCATCTCTCGAAGACTGATCGGGAGGTCTTTCTTTGGACAGCCATGTGGGTCCTTGGATATGTTTGGAAAGAAAAGGGTATTGAAAAGGCTCAAAGCATCTCAAATGGGTTAGAATTACAACGTTTGGAATCCGATTTCTTATCACAATCATAACTACTGCCCCATTTTTTTGATTGGGGATATTTTGATATTTTATTTTTACTATGACTGAGCCGTGAGGCTGCCTACGTATTCTTAACAGGAATCAGGTCAAACGTAGTTCACACCTGAATTTCCTTGTCGTTATACTTTCTCTTTTCATTTCTTTTATTTTCTCTTTTTTCTTTTCTTTCTTTTCTCTCTTTTTCGTTATTGATTCCAAAAGAGGGGTATGAAATAAATAAATAAGGCTCAAAAGGAGGAACAAAAGGGTAAAGTGTTTAGATGGAAGAACAAATTGCCTTCGTCCTTTCAATCTTCGAAATAATGCGAAATACAAATCAACAATTATACCAAAGAAATCATACATAATATCTCTTGACTGCATCAGAATTTATAGCCATGTTTATGCATTTTCCTTCGATATTTGTTAAACATAAAGCACCATTGGACAATACTCTGGTTACAATGAATGGCCCTTACCAATTCGGGGCGAACTTGCCTTTTGCTTCAGCCTGATGTGGAAGGATACGTTTTAGCACTTGCTGACCCAATTCAAACTTTCGGGGACGCATCTTTTTGTTATATGCTCTTGCCATTCTCTTTTGATATAACTGGCCATGACACACTGCTGCCAATCGTTTTTCATCAATCAAGTTCAACTGCTCCAAACGGGTTTTGACCCACTCATCATCATCAATCTCAGCCTCAGCGACAATCCGAAGGGACGGGATTTCAACTTCTGCAAGTATTACTGCTTCAGTGTCATATACCAACAAATAAGGAGTTGCATCTACTGAAGTATGGACAGTAGTGCGATAACCCAACAACGCAAATGGCAATTTTTTCTGCCATTGTCTCGAACCTTCTACCATTTTCCGAAGTATCTTCTTTATGTTTTTGTTGGTTGCCTCGACTGCTCCATTCGCCTTGGGACGATATGGGGTAGAATTGCGATCTGTAATCTTAAACTGTTGACATACCTCTTTCCTCAAATTACTATTAAGATTAGCACCATTATATGTTATGTTCACCTTTGGGATTCCGAATTGACAGATGATATTTCAATGAACAAAACCGACAACTGCTTTCTTGGTCACCGATTTGAAAGTTTTGGCCTCAACCCACTTGGTGAAATAATCAATGGCTACCATAATGAATCTGTGCCCATTAGATGCTTCTGGCTCAATTGGTCCAATGACATCCATACCCCAAGCAACAAAGGGCCATGGTGCGGACATTGTGTGCAACTCGGATGGCGGAGAATGAAATAAATCTCCATGTACTTGGCACTGATGACATTTGCACATAAAACTAATACAATCTCGCTCCATGGTGAGCCAATAATAACCTGCTCGGAGAATTTTCTTTGCCAGCACATATCCGCTCATATATGGTCCACAGACTCCCGAATGTTCTTCGGACATGACAATTGTAGCTTGTCTAGCATCTATGCATCTTAACAATCCAAGGTCTGGAGTTATTTTATACAAAACTCCTCCACTTAAGAAAAACCCCCTTGCCAACCGTCGAATTGTTCTCTTTTGATCCGCTGTGGATTGCACTGGATATATCTCCACTCTGATGTACTCCTTGATATCATGGAACCATGGTTCGCCATCAAGTTCTTCTTCTATCATGTTACAGTAAGCATGTTGGTCTCGAACTTGAATATGCAGAGGATCGACATAAGCTTTGTCCGGATGGTGTAACATTGATGCCAGGGTAGCCAAAGCATCGACAACATCATTATGGACCATTGGAATATGCCTGAACTCCACTGATCGAAATCGTTGACAAAGATCATGCAAACATTGTCGGTACGTTATGAGCTTCAAATCTCGTGTTTCCCATTCTCCTTGAATTTGATGTACCAGAAGATCCGAGTTTCCCAAGACCAAGACTTCCTGGACATCCATGTCTACAGCTAGCCTCAAACCCAAAATGCATGCCTCATATTCAGCCATATTGTTGGTGCAATAAAACCGAAACTGAGCCATAACAGGATAGCGATGCCCTGTTTCAGAAATAAGCACATCCCCTATTGCAACTCCTTTCATGTTGACCGCTCTGTCAAAGAAAAGTTTACAACCTGGTTTCTCGATCTGCTCCAGTTCATCGATATGCATCACCTCTTCATCGGGAAAATAAGTTTTCAATGGCTTGTACTCATCATCGACCGGGTTCTCGGCTAAATGATCTGCCAATGCTTGGCTTTCATTGCATTCCGAGTCACATAGATGATGTCAAACTTTGTGAGCAAAATCTACCACTTCGAAAGTCTTCCTGTCGGCATAGGATTTTGAAAGATATACTTCAATGGATCCAAGCGCGAAATGAGGTAAGTAGTGTAGGATGACAAATAATGTTTCGATTTCTGAGCCACCCAAATTAGGGCGCAACATGTCCTTTCCAGATGAGTGTACTTAACCTCATAAGCCGTGAACTTCTTGCTAAGATAGTAGATGGCCTGTTCCTTTCTGCCGGTGATGTCATGCTGCCCCATTACACAACCAAATGAATTTTCCAAGACTATCAAGTAAAGAATAAAAGGTCTCCCTGGTTCTGGCGGAACCAACACAGGTGGGTTTGACAAGTATCCTTTTATCTTATCAAATGCTTCTTGACACATCCGTCCACTTGACCGCAGCATCTTTCTTCAGCAACTTGAAAATAGGCTCACAAGTTGTCGTGAGCTAAGCAATAAACCTGCTGATGTTGTTCAACCTCCCTAACAGACTCATCACCTCAGTCTTGTTCCTCGGAGGCGGAAATTCTTGGATAGCTTTGATCTTTGACGGATCCAACTCAATGCCTCGACGACTGATTATGAATCCCAACAATTTTCCATATGGAACACCAAATGCACAATTTGCAGGGTTAAGTTTGAGGTTGTACCTATGAAGCCTCTGGAAAATTTCCTCAAGTCTCCGACGTTGTCGGCCTGCTGCTTTGACTTTATGATTACATCATATATGTACACCTCAATCTCCTTGTGTATCATATCATGGAACACAGTAGTCATTGCCCTCATGTAAGTTGCCCCAGCGTTTTTCAAACCAAATGGCATTACTCGGTAATAATAAGTTCCCCATGGTGGGATGAATGTCGTCTTTTCCGCATCTTCGTCATCCATTAAAATCTGATGATACCCTGCATAGCAATCCACAAATGATCCAATCTCACGCTTGGCGCAATTATCGATCAAAATGTGGATGTTGGGTAGTGGGAATTATCCTTTGGACTTGCTTTGTTGAGATTGCGGTAATCAACGCATACTTTGATCTTGTCGTCCTTCTTTGGTACTGGCATAACGTTAGCTAACCAAACGGGATATCGTGTGACCCGAATGACCTTTGCATCCAACTGCTTAGTGATTTCTTCCTTAATCTTCACACTCATATCAGTTTTGAACTTTCTCAATTTTTGCTTGACGGGAGGGAATGTCGGGTCAGTAGGTAACTTGTGGACCACCAAATCAGTGCTCAAACCTGGCATGTCGTCGTATGACCATGCAAAAATATCTTTGTATTCAATCAGTGCTTTGATTATCTCTTCCCTGATTTTTGGTTCAAGGTGGACGCTTATTTTAGTCTCACTGATATTATTTGCGCCCCCTGTAGACATGTGATTTTTGACCCTCCCCAAGATTTTTTATATTTTAGCACGTAAATATTTAATTTAGGCCTAATATAGCTATTTCAACTCATTTTTACTCTTCTACTTTATTCTATTACAAGAAAATGAAAATTACAAAAAAATATTTTTATTTTATGTACCTTTCATAAAAAAATAATATACAAAAAAAATACCTTATTTTTATCTTTATATAATTTCGAAAACACAAAAATAGTTTCATGTTTAGTTTAATTAATTAGGATTAGCTTTGGATTGTGTAGTATTTTTTTTCTTATTTTAAAAGGAGTCAATTAAGGTATTGGATCACAATTTTAAGAGTTTTAGAGCCCAGTTCTTGGCCCAATTTGGATTAGTCCATTAAGCTTAGGGACCCTTCTAGACTCTTCTTTGGAGCAAAAACAAATAAAAAGACCTAGGGACTAATGGGCAAAATACACAAAAATACACCTAAACCTAGAATCTTCCTATAAAGTAAGGCTTAAAAAATCTAAAAGAAAAGAGGGATATACACACAAAAGATGCGCAGCAAATACAGGACCCTTCCCCCTTTCGGATCGTCTTCTTCACAGACCCCCCGCGGCCTTGACCTCATCCTTCATCGTCAGACATCAATCCCAAATGAACGAAGACCCTCCAGTCATCGCCTCCTGCACAAAACCAGCGAGAACGGGCCCTCCAATCTCTCTCGATCTCTGAGAACGACGAGCAGTAGCGGACCCCTCCCATTGCCGGAAATTCGAAAACAACCCGACCTTCATCCAACATCCTCACCTCGTCTCACCTCGCCTCACCTCGCCGCGGTACACTCCGCCAGCAACCCCATATCCGGTGAGCTTCACCCTCACGTACACACATACATAGACAGAACAACAGTGTGACCTCCTCGTTCAATACGTCATTTGGCTGTTTCACTCTCAGATCTGTTGATCTTCCTTGGTTTGCTGTTTTCACCCCCACTGTCGTTACTGCTTCTTTCGTTTGCCATTAGCTATGCCATTTTCGGATAGGATTATGAAACTCAGCTACAAAGCACACAAAATGGAATAAAGCAGATCCAAATCGCTAGTCACTGTTGCAATCCGTTGATTTCATTATTTGGTTTAATTCGAGTTTTCTGGCGAGTTCCGAGTTGTAGTCTGAGGTTACCGACAGGGTTTTGCGGCCATGTTCCGGCTTTAGTTCATATTCACACAGTGTTATTGCAATCGGAAAGGCCATCATTTTATGTTAAGTAGTGATTTCTGGCGAGGTTCTCGATCTAGAAAGTGCACGGTTCTGTCGAGGTTGTACAAGTCATGACTGGTCGTTGTATGAATCTTGCTTGGAGGCCTTGTTCAATGAGAAATCCTTGCTTCAGTTGAGGTTCATTCTCAATTCTTTTTCACTATTGATTAGGTGAATTCTATATTTGTTTGATTTTGATACATTATTTGATTATTTTATTTTAGTTGAAAAATCTTGAACGAGTATTGAGTGCTTGGTTGAATTGTTGTATCTTGAAAACAAAAGGAAATTTTAACTACATGAAGCCATGAAATATGATACTCTCACTTGTGTTAGTTGGCCCATTAACTGTTACCTTACTGGATTTAGGTTCAGAATAAATTGGGAACGATTTGGTTGCCTCAGTTGAAATTAGGCCTTTAACACCTTCACTTAAGCAATTAAATAAAGTTATATGAGTGGATGAAAAATATCACCAAGCCCAACTAATTTTTCAAATGAATTCCACACCTCCTTTATATATTTTGTAATCTTAGTCATAGGCAGTGAAGTTTCCATGTCAATGTTAGGATCCATGTCAAAGAAATGCCAAGCAAATCTTGAGAAGACATTAGTATAGTTCTGCTTGTAGCTAATTTTTATGTCAATCTCTGTTGTGAAGGGGAGAATTCTCTCTAGACGTTGCACTTTTTCTCCATACAAACTACATGGTGAAATATTGGTGAATGAATGGTGAAATGAGTTTGTCTGGTCGATACAAGACAAAGACCAGTTTGCTCCCAGCAGGTTGCCAAGAAGATTATAATTAGGAACAGGCATGTAGAACATTGTTGGTCTCCGAACATGACCAGTATAGTTTCGGACTTTCAATAATTCATGAACGCTTTGTCCAACAAATGAATATCTATAGTTTCGGACTTTCAATAATTCCAAATTGAAGATAGGCAACTTATAAACGCGTCGTTGCTTTAGGCGCGTTGTTTTAATAATATTACTTTCTTAAACTCGGGTGTGCATTTCATGTGACCCAAATCAAAATCTTAAAACGTTGACTAAAATGTGTTTAGGATTGCGGGTGCATTTCATGTGGCGCAATCCAAAGGCACATTTTAGATGACGCTCAATCTTCTTCAAAAAATTAATTAAAAGCGGTCAAAAGTTTAAAATGGCATCATAGGTTAAAACGTGTTTCTAGAATCAGAGAGTTAAGCCTAATATAACAGTTGAGCGACCGTGCTAGAACCACGAAACTCGGGAATGTCTAACACCTTCTCCCGGGTTAACAGAATTCCTTACCCGGATTTATGTGTTCGCGGACTATTAAACAGAGTCAAGCTTTTTCCTCGATTCAGGATTCAACCGGTGACTTGGGACACCATAAATCTCCCAAGTGGCGACTCTGAATCTTTTAACAATAAATCTCGTTTCGATTGTCCTTTAATTGGAAAAACTCCCGCATCTACTCCTCTCCGGGGGTGTAGGTAAAAACGAGGTGTGACAGCTCTAGAGACTCTGCTGGGGATCAAACCCAGAATCTCTAGTTCAGGGTTCAAGAATTTGAGCATAGAATAATTGTTATAGTTGGCTTTATCCATTATATGATTTTGTTACATGATTTGGGCCTAATGTGCTAATTGATTGCTTTTATCGCTTTGATATTCCGTGAACTATATATAAACTGTTGCGAAATCCCTCTTCTTTCTGAGTCTTCTAAATCATGAAGAAGTGTGCACTTCGTGTGACTTCTTTTCTGTTAGAGTCATATTTCAAATTTAGAACGAGGTTCGGACAAGTTGCAAAGCCAGTAAAGCTTCTGTATTCCCGGTACGCTGCCCCCCTCGGGTTGAGCTGTCCGCTCGGGTAAGCTAGGTCTAGAACAATAAACCTAGATTTTGAACCTAGTATAACAAGACCTCATGCCGGATCCCTATTAGGAACGTTTGCTTGCATCACGTGCATTTGACTTTGGGGACTCAACACAGGGGTTGGGTTCGTCTAGGACAAGTGTACCCAAAATAACAGACCATCTTGATGCATCCTATGTGCTACATATTGCATTTATTCAAGGGTAAAAGTGTCATTTGGCAGACCAATGATAATTGAGGGTGAATGAAAAAAAAAAGAAAAAAAAAGAGAGGATGAAGTGTGAGGATGAAGCGAGTAGGGCCCAATTATATTTTTTGTTACATTTTACTAAGAAAAAAAGAGCATGGAAACTTCAAAAAGATTTTGCACTTTTTATCATTTTTCAAAATCAAAAAGAAAAATCAAATAAATAAATAAAGAGTTTCATCATTTTTCGAAAAAAGACAAAAAATGTGTTTTCTATAAGTGAGTTGTTTTTTTTATTTCTTGCCCGTATCCAATTTGCCCGAACTACGCATACCTGATTCTCGTCTTTCGGGGCGTGATACGTAGGCAACCCACATAGGGTTCGGTCTTCCTAGTAAATCTTAGGTTCTTGGCTTTGCGGGGTCATAGCCAAATTTTGCACTTCTAGCCATCTTTGGCCAAATAAGCCAGTTTGCAAAAATAGCCTCAACCATGTCTTCCATGTGTCCAGTAGGGAGTGTTATTGTCTCACATAGTGTTGATTTAAAGTTTTCTCATACAGGTGTGGATTTATTTACCGAAGTTTGAGCATGACAGACACCCCGTGACTATCCGGTCAAGATCGCTCAGTCAGGAGTTGCTTAAGGAGATTTGTTTTATTTTTATGTTTTGAGTATGTTCTTCATTTTATGTCGTCTTTTACTTTCTAGTTTTGTACAGTAATGTCAAGCCTTTTGTTATTGTATTTTCTGCTTTATATTTGAAAAATATGCTGTAACTCAAAAATCCAAAAAGAAAAGAGATGTTGCATTTTATATTTCGTTATAAATCTTCTTTAGAATACCAATTCTAGAAATGAAAAAAAAATTGAGGTTGTTTTCCTTTAGGCAATTAATATCTAGGACTTAAAATGAATTGTTTTTATGTTTCCTTTAGTATATTAGGACCAAAATTCAAAAAAACAAAAAAAAAGAGAATTTTCTTTTAGTACTTCTTTAGAAGCTTTCTTTAAGGTGTTAATCCCAAAATCCAAAAAGATTTTCTTTTGAGGTGTTTCTTTGGGAAATTAGTGAAAAATAAAAAAATAATTCTTTTATTTTCATTAGAACTTTAGGATATTGTAGATAGAAAAAATACCTTATCTTTTGTTTATCATTAGAATTTCTTTTTTAGGTAATCAAAATTGAAATCCAAAAGCATCTTGTTTTATCTTTTTCATTGCTCGTTTCGAAAAAATATATATGAACGTTAAGCTTGAGTTTAGAATAAGTTATAGAACATTAAGTCTAAAAAATTCAAAAAAAAAAGAGATTTTTTTCTTTTATTTCCCTTTTCTCGTCAGAGTAGTCTTTAAGGTAAAAGGAAAAAGAATGTTAGTTTGTTTTCTGTATTCCCGACATTCCAAAACTACGCAAAGTTTTGATTCATGCGGCATCATGATACATAGGCAACCTACATAGGGTTCGATCGAATCATTTTTTTTTAAAGAAAAAAGAAAAGGAAAATAAAATAAGAAAAGAAAAAAAGAGATGAAATTGTGGGATATGAGATATGAGATAAAGAAAGAGTGATGATTAAAAAAAAGAGAAATGAAGGAAAATAGCCAAGCCAACAAGTGCTAGAAAAGCAAAAAAAAAGAGAGAGAGAGGTTGAAATGAACAAATCGGGATGATGCTAACTGACCTTTGTACCCTCGAAGTCATTTTAGAACCGATAACTGTGGCTAGGTGCATTGCACATAAAGTGAGATTATCTTATGTTAAATGCCCTAATGCTAACGTGACGGCTTCATTTTGTTATATTCCTAGCAGAAGGGTGGTTGGTTTGTGGTTTAAAAGTGGTAACTCTTCTCTGCAACATAAAGTCAAAATGCAATAGCAGATAACAACAGAACTGAGTTGGTTGATACCGGCGCTCAAAAGCAGTTGGTTGAACAGGACAATGGGTTGGTTGAAGAGGTAAAAATGTTAAAACAACACATGGCTGACATGTATCAGACGTGGATGACTGGAGGGCACCACCTCCGCCACCACCTAGCTTCCTAGATGCTACCCTTACCCAAACTACGGACACAATGCCAGATGATCCTCCACACTCTCTAGATCCACCCGCTTATCTCCAAGCTCATGATGCCCAATATTACCCCTCAAATATTGCCCACAAGGTTCCTTACTCATAAAAACAGGGCCCAAAGGATGAGCCTCATGTTGAAAATGAAAGGTTCACAGGAAGAGAAGGGAAAGATAGGGCACCTAGGAGGCTAAAAGGCATAGAACAATCCTTAAAGAACAAGCAAGGAATGGGAGGCCAGGGAAGCATGGCTTATAAAAAACTGTCTGTGTCCCCTGACGTTCGCCTGCTCGCGGGATTTAAAGTGCCAAAATTTAACTTGTATGATGGGTGTGGGGATCCGGTAGCCCACCTGAAGGTTTATTGCAGTGAAATGAGAGGTGTTGGAGAGAAAAATGACTTGATGATGGCGTATTTCAGTGAGAGCCTGACTGGGGCAGCTTTGGACTGGCATGCTCGTCAAGATATTGGTAAGTGGCCTACATTGGGTGACATGACTCAAGATTTTGTTCAATACTTTCAATACAAATCAGGCGTTACCCCAAACCGCTCCTCCATATCTAGAATGGGAAAGAAACTGGATGAAAGCTTTATAGAGTTTGGGCTCAGATGGAGGGAGCAGGCTGCTCGAGTCAATACCCCGATTGGTGAAGAAGAAATGGTTGAGCTTTTCCTACAAGCCCAGGGACCCACCTACTTCAGTCATTTGATCCCGGACCTAGGTAAACCTTTCAATGATATGTTAAAAATGGGGGAGCTAGTACAAGAGGGAATCAAGTCAGGAAAAATCATGAGTTGTTCGAAAAACATTCAGAACATCCCAGTAAGCTTGGGTGGAAGAAAGAGAAACAGAAAAGATGATCTAATGGGCTTTCCCGATCAACACTTCCAGCCTGGATATCGTCCCCGTGGATATCCTTATGCACCAGATGATCCTCCCCAATGCCATTTTTCTCTATAGAACTCCTAAATTCGTACATTACTCTCCCAGTACCCAGCTCCACAAAATGCCTATCTACCCCCACGAGTCTACCGAAACCCCCGTAGATCAGGTTTCTGGCCCAATCAAGTATTTAAGAATGAGAGGTTGCGGAGGAAGAAAACATTCACTCCATTGGGAGAGTCATATGCCAGTCTGTTCTCTAAAGAAATTGGACATGTTGAAGCCGATCCAGATAAAAATGCCAAACCCTCTTCCAAAGAAGTTTGATTTTTCTCAATGGTGCGCATATTGTTCAGATGCCTTAGGGTATGACATAGAGAAATGTTGGAATCTGAAGAACGCAATTCAGAAGCTTATTGATGCAGGCGACATTGTCGTGCAAAATCCAGACGCAGCAGACACTAGCCAAAGTCCGTCACCTATGCATAATGAGACGCATATGGTGGGAATGATTTATTTTGAAAAGGAATGTGAGAATTCTTCTAGGATCCTAGGAGGTCCACGTGCTACGAAGCTTTTAGTGGTATCATAGGTTGATCCTAAGAACGAGCAAGCAAAGGGAACCCAAAGGCAATCTGTTAAGAACAATGTGATGGAGACTTGTGAAGGTCCTAGTATCGTTGATGCAGAAGTCAGTGGCTAAGATGTTGAGTTTTGATTATTGGAAAGACGCTCCTTTCTTGGTAGCCAGGGAGGAATTTTGATGGTTTAATTTGTTGTCATTTCTACTATCCGGGTTATTTTAGGGTTGTAATCCGGATATTGTCTTGTGACTCAAACCCTTCTATCCTTTTATTTTGCTTAGTTTGTTTAGTCATAATAGCTTGTTTAGTGTTGTCTAGGTTTGTTCTAGGTCTGTAACCCCAGTTTAGTTTGTTTGTTTTGTTATCTAAACCCTTTCACCATCTGTCTAATGCCATTTTTTGTTTTCTGTGATTTCTAGTCATTTTCGTTTAGTTCTATTTTCTTTTTATAGTTCTTTTCCTGTTGACTCTAGTGACGTGACATGCACGCGTAATTCTCAGCCTGGTTTTAAAAGTCAGTTTAATCACGAAGCAATGAAACAATGTTGAAGATGTAAGGACATTTGAGGGAAATAAGTAAAGGCATTTTGAGATCACTTCAAGCCCAAATTGTGTGAAACTGGGGCAGATAGAACATAAAGAAACACTATTGAAACGCATCCTACCGTGTCAGGTTGAAGCTAAAGGCATGTTTATCCCAAGTTGGCAGGGGCCGTTCGTGGTAACGAGAGGGGTGTCCAATGGTGCTTTGTATTTAACAGATGGAGGGGCCAAATGTGTGGATATGGTTATCAATTCTAATGCAGTCAAAAGATATTGTGTATGATTTCTTTGGTTTGTTTAATTGTGTTTGTTTGTACTGGGCATGTTTTGAAGATTGGAATGACGAAGGCATTTTATTCTGCTATCTAAACACTTTATCTTGTGTTACCGTTTTGACCCTTATTTATTTCGTTTTCATACCCCTCTTTTGGAATCAGTGGTAAAGTTCAAAAACGCAAGTGCAAAATGTAAGTAAACGACAAAAAAAAGAGATAAAGAAAAGAATGAAAAGAGAAAGAAAAGAATGAAAAGAAAAAGAAAAAAAAAGAAAAAGAGGGGAAAGAATAACAAAAGAAAAAACAAAAAGAAGAAAAGAAGAGAAAGAAAAACAAAAAAAATCACAACAAACAAAGTAAATTCCTATGACATGAACTTTGCTCGACCTGATTCCTTTTAAGTATATGTAGGCAGCCTCATGGTTCGGTCACATCAAAATAAAATCCAAAAGTCCACAAGCAAAGAAACTTGGGCAAAAGTTACAGTCTTTGCAAGAAGTTTGATTCCGAAAGTTGTAATGTTTAACCCATTTGAATTGTTTTGAGCCTTTAATATCCTTTCATTCTAACCTCATCCAAAATCCCACATTACGGTCCAAAGAAAGACCTTCCAATCAGTCTTCGAGAAATGCCAAGTCGAGCAGGCAGAGGTGATTCATATCAGGGGCAACATTCTGGTCCAAACAGGAAAAAGAATAAAAAATGAGAGAGTCTTATTGGTGAAAACCCTCACAGGCACCGTAAGGTGACGGGAGCTGATAGAAATCAAAAATAAGAGAGTCTTATTGGTGAAAACCCTCGCGGGCACCGTAAGGTGACGGTAAGTTGAGAGAAAGAACGAAATGAGAGAGGCTTGATGGTAAAAACCCTTCTGGCACTACAAGTCGAATAAGGATTGTGAATCAGATTGGATAATCGGAGCATTGAAGCCCAGTTTCACAGTTTAGGGGTATAACAGGAGTTGAACATCAGACTTGCTCAACAGAATAGGCCATAGGTGCATGTCATGGTCATTAGAGTTGGTATCCACATCTGATAGGTTTCTACTTTGTAGCTTTCTTGTTATGAATTATCCCCTTCTTTTCTCCTTTACTCTGTTCCTTTTGTCTTGTTTACCTCCTATTTCCGAGTCTGTTTGGTCAGAACAAGTGAGAAATGACTTCAAAATTTGCCACCAGCTTTTCAATTGCACAAAACGGGATCTGGCTAGTACATCAAAGTGTCATAAGTCAGGAAAGAACAACAAGCGCACTGAGCTGGTAACAATCAACATGCTTTGGGACCCTTGTGAAATACAAAGGTTTGGTACACATCAATTCAGGAATAATGCAACAGATGGAGGGTGCTAGGTAAACGGATCAAAGGTATTTTCGGTGAAACACGACAGTTTGGTACATATCAATTCAGGAACAATGCAACAAGATGGAGGGGTTTGGTGAACAGATCAAAGGTATTTTCTGTGGTAAGATTGACAAAAGGTGTTTAATCAGTGACAAGTGAGTCCCTCTGAGCAGAAATCAAAGTTATTGTGGCAAGTGAGGAGCAACAGACCTCAAGTCCAGGGCCAGTGGATTAAGTCAAGAAAAAACAACATGCGTGATGAGTGGGTGGCAATTGTCGTGCTTTGAGATTCATGAGAAACACAAAGGTTTAGTACATATCAATGCAAGAGCACAATGCAATATATGAAGAGTATTGGGTTGGAACGGATCAGAAGTATTTTCCGTGATAAGGGTGACAGAGAAAGTGGTTAATCAACAAACAAGCAAGGTCTTCGAGTGGAAATCAAAGTTATCATGGGAAGTGAAGGAGCAACCGTCCTCAAAGTCAAGGCCACAAACCAACCACCATATTTTTATGCTGACAAGATTTTCCTTTGATTTGAAATAGTGGGAGAAAATTTCGTTTGTTTAAGAGAAACCCTCCGTAAGGAAAGGCAAGCACCAAACAGGTTTGACAGTAAATTTTCAGGACCCTCCTAGAAAATGGGACCTAGTTTAAAATTCGAAACAATCATGAGTAGCATAATCTAGCATAAATGTACCCCGAAGAATAGGATTCAATTAGGAGTTTTCAGGACCCTCCTGAATAATGGGACTTAGCTTTAAGATTTCCATTAGATAACAAGATTTAGCGTAAGTTCTGTTGTAGGGTGTCACACCTCCTTTTTCACCTACACCCGCAAGGGCCTAAATAGGGAGTTTTTCCAATTAAAGGACAATCAAAGGGATTCATTTATTATTAAAAATTCAGAGTTTCCACTTGGGAGATTTATGGTATCCCAAGTCACCGGTTGAATCCCGAATCGAAGAAAAGATTGACTCTGTATTACAGTCCGCGAACCAGAAATTTGAGTAAGGAATTCAAGTTTGTATAAGTTTGTATAAGATGGCTTTAAAGTTTGTATTACAGTCCGCGAACCAGAAATTCGAGTAAGGAATTCAAGTTTGTATAAGTTTGTATAAGATGGCTTTAAAGTTTGTTGGAACGGATCAGAAGTATTTTCCGTGATAAGGGTGACAGAGAAAGTGGTTAATCAATAAACAAGCAAGGTCTTCGAGTGGAAATCAAAGTTATCATGGGAAGTGAAGGAGCAACCGTCCTCAAAGTCAAGGCCACAAACCAACCACCATATTTTTATGCTGACAAGATTTTCCTTTGATTTGAAATAGTGGGAGAAAATTTCGTTTGTTTAAGAGAAACCCTCCGTAAGGAAAGGCAAGCACCAAACAGGTTTGACAGTAAATTTTCAGGACCCTCCTGGAAAATAGGACCTAGTTTAAAATTCGAAACAATCATGAGTAGCATAATCTAGCATAAATGTACCCCGAAAGAATAGGATTCAATTAGGAGTTTTCAGGACCCTCCTGAATAATGGGACTTAGCTTTAAGATTTCCATTAGATAACAAGATTTAGCGTAAGTTCTGTTGTAGGGTGTCACACCTCCTTTTTCACCTACACCCGCAAGGGCTTAAATATGGAGTTTTTCCAATTAAAGGACAATCAAAGGGATTCATTTATTATTAAAAATTCAGAGTTTCCACTTGGGAGATTTATGGTATCTCAAGTCACCGGTTGAATCCCGAATCGAAGAAAAGATTGACTCTGTATTACAGTCCGCGAACTAGAAATTCGAGTAAGGAATTCAAGTGGTATCCCAGTCTGTATAAGTTGGCTTTAAAGTTTGTATGTTTAAGATAGGATTCAATTAGGAGTTTTCATGACCCTCCTGAATAATGGGACTTAGCTTTAAGATTTCCATTAGATAACAAGATTTAGCGTAAGTTCTGTTGTAGGGTGTCACACCTCCTTTTTCACCTACACCCGCAAGGGCCTAAATAGAGAGTTTTTCCAATTAAAGGACAATCAAAGGGATTCATTTATTATTAAAAATTCAGAGTTTCCACTTGGGAGATTTATGGTATCCCAAGTCACCGGTTGAATCCCGAATCGAAGAAACGATTGACTCTGTATTACAGTCCGCGAACCAGAAATTCGAGTAAGGAATTATGTTAACGCGGGAGAAGGTGTTAGGCATTCCCGAGTTCCGTGGTTCTAGCACGGTCGCTCAACTATTATATTCGGCTTAATTATTTTATTTTAGTACATGTTCAAACCTATGTGCATTTTAACCTTAACCACTTTTATTCATTTTTAGGAAGATTGCAACGTTATTAAAACACGTCTTGAACTACGTCACATAAATGCACCCGTGGTCTTTGACATATTTTAACATTGTTGATATTTGGATTTGGGTTACATAAATGCGCACCCGAGTTTAGGGAGGTAATGTTATTAAAATACGCGCCTAAAGAGACTAACGCGTTATTTTGGGGAAGGCCGTGAAATTCGCTAAACGGCTCGTCCCGAAATCTAAGTATTTTAATATATACAATTATCGAGGGCACCACAATCTAGGTGCTTTATTTGGTGAGGCTCATCTCATCCATTATTTAAAGGAAAACCTAGAGTACACTACGATTTTCTATTTTTGTCTCTCAAAGAAAAAAAAGAAAAAAAAAACTAATTAATTAAAACACTCAAAGCTTAAGGTCCAGTTTAAGAAGATGTCTAATCTTAGTCACATTAATAGGCATGATATTGGGCTTGAGACCGGACCCAAGTTGGATGGGGCGGAACCGCCCAGGCGAGGTTAAGGAATCGAACCCTTGTAGCCGGGCAAGCCACGAAATGGCTCACCGATGTGTTTGGCATTTAATCAGACATAATTAAGCAATGGACTCATTTCGCTTCGTAAGTTATACTTTCTTTTTCTGGCTTCCAGTTATTAGAGCAGGTGTGAAATGAGATACCCCAAATTCCTTTTAATTACAAATGAAAGGAAAGATAACTACTGAAAGTTTATCTTATTGTTGGTTGGATTTTTCAAACATATTTACAAAGGATGCACATGATAGGAAACTGGCTGAAGCTAACCTAACTTATTATACCAACTCATATTGAACCTAATCACAACTAACACTCGAACTAAAGCAGAAAACTTACATACATTTCAGGGCAAAATGATTAACAGTCTGTGCTAATACCAACAGTTTTTCAGTTTATTATTACATAACTAATTTCAGTCCTATTAGTACAACTTCAAGCAAATGTCTTACTATATTAAGAAATCAAACATTCTGACACATAAATCAAATGAGTCAATCACATGATCTCGTGCTTCAGTTTCTATGCCATTCTTCACATTTCAGTTTACAATTAACCAGGATCAAGCTGTGTACCTGGATTGGAGTGAACAGAAGAATAAAGAGGAAGTCAGCAGCAGTACAACACAGCAAACAAAAACAGCAGCAAATAACACAAACAGACAGCCAATTGGAATTCATAAATAGCTCCAAACCCAGTTTCAAATCAGAAAAAAAAAACTTGTCCACAACTTATAGCCAGTTGTGATCCCAAACAGCAACAACAAATAACTCTGAGCAACTAATTGGACCTCAAACTCAACAAGAAAACCAACCAATGAACCTCAAACACTCCAGTAAACAGGCTGGAAACTGGAAACTACCCCCCCCCCCAACATAAATGTAACCCCGGATTTTAGAAATTAAGCATCACAACTACGTCATGGGAACCATACCTGTAGCTATGATAATTTATTTAATTAACGCACCTAAAGCAAACTATGAAAGTTCAAGGCATTTTTATACTAATTTTTGTATTTATGTGAGGGCCATATATTATGGATTTTATTTGCGTATGGTGCACCTCAAAACTATTCAACTAAATAGACTATGGGTACTCCTATTTAAAGCTAATTCGAAATTAAGTATCACAACCACTCCATAGGAACCATACCCGTAATTGCGATAATTACTATGTTGCATCAACTAAACTACACATCATCAGTATTAACCATTCGATACATTTCATAAAAAACCAATGCAATCTGGAATTCACTTGTTCAGTATTATTAACTACATTACATATTATCAACTTAAGACATTTCATGGAGAAGACAATCTGGAACAAATTTCAGTAGCATCCACTAAGTTATATAGCATTAATTTAAGATAGTTCAAACGAATACATGTAAGCAAAAGCAGTTGTTACAGTGTTCCATATGTAAGAAAATTAACAATTAGAGTACTCCTACCATTACTGTTATGAATTTAAAGATTCATGTTACATGAAACATAATACTCCTTTGCTAGCCCAAATATTGCATTATGTGTATTCAACCAAGCGATAAAAGACAGCGAGCATGAAGATTTAAACAAAATTCACGTTGAAACAAAAAGAACCAATAGATCATCATTCTTAAGGTTTCAAATTTGGATCTCACAAATCCTACCATTAACAACTCCAAAACAAAAAGGTAGAATGGCTGACTCTTGTCCAACATCTTTACAAGCTAAAAAAAACTAACCTAGAAGAACTCCCTAAACATCGACGCCGTCAACAACAAACATCGCAGGAAGAAGAGATTCAAGGTTCAAAAGTTCGAGGGAATCTAACCGCTTCTGCAGTTTATCAGAAAAACATAAGAGAGATTGAAGCAAGTTCATGATGTTGTTGCTTTAATTCCCCGCTAATACATTCATGTCCTTAACAGGAACCCAATTACACTCAAAATAATGTCTACTTCCTTTTATGCTCAACTAAACAATAGTTCTCAACAAGTTACTTCATCAACAATTATGGAAAACATGAAAGACAAGGAGCAGATTCAGCAAAGTAATCCCCGGTTCACGTTATACTAAAAATTGAAACCAAAGCATGAATAAGAGGAGAAAGCTTGGCATGAAATTGATTTCCAATTAACAGAACTTCAGCAATCATGGAAACTAAAAATCGAGCTTTCACTTGATGAAATTTCTAGCAATACACAGATATAAATCGAGCGAACGTTACAACCAAAACTCGAGACAGCAATCAAACTCATGTTCAAACAGATAGAAGCTAAATTCAGGTCAAGCAATCGCATCTCATCTACACCAAACAGAGTTTAAAGCAAACAAAACTTCAGTTTATCACGAAAGAAATGATCATTCTGATTCCGATGAAAGCAAAATAAGTTCTGTCAGTCCAACTTTCAATAAGAGATAATGATGATGACGGAAACCTTAAACATTTATGGCCAAAACAAGCAAATCGAGCTTAAAGATACTATAGGCACTCAACAACCTAGATTTGATCCCACCCAGAATAACCATACAAATCCGCTTTTATTGACTGACCATACTCAGCACATCAAACCAGTATTGACAGCCTATGATAAAAGAAAACAAGCAAAGTTAACCTTCAAGCCGTTTGGAAACCAACCCTTAAACATTTACACGCAAAAAAAAATTAACTATGGTCAGACACTGATAGAAGAGGAAGACGAACACACGATTACATGTTTCGATGGATTCTGAGACTAGAGGATCATATGAACATTCATTAGTACACATATGAAATCATAGAAGAGGCTAAAAAAACAAGAAGAAATAGAGCAGAAAGATGAACCTAGGATAACTACATAAATCTCAGTTATTACTTTAAACTTCAGCCCATTTTATAGCTTATTCAGAGATCGATTTACAGCGGGAACTAAAGATAAGAAAAGAAATGAACTTAGAATTAAGAGACTAAATTAATACAACACTGAAATCAACCAAAAGGGAGCAAATAGTAGCTGAAAATCAACCCTCGAGCAGCAACAGACTCGAACCTCTCAAAAGACTTCCATTTTTAAACCAAAATCCAGAATCGAAACGAAGAAGATGGAATCTAGAGATTCCGAAAAAACTTTAAACAATAATCGGCACAGAAATGACCTAGCCGAACACTCAGTGATTTTTTTTCTTATGTTCTAGTACCAAAAATAAAAGAAAAATCAAAAGAAGAAATCTCTCTCAAATCCTTTCCAAAATATTCTCCAAAAATTCCCCCAAATAATCCCCAAAATTCTCTCCCTTAAAATCAGATGAGGTCCCTTTTGAAAATGAGCCTCTGATGAATATGGGGCTCGGATTAAGTGAAATCAATCCAACGCCTCACACTCATCCAACGATCATTCTCAGAACCTTCCAATCGCGTGCTATATCTCAAATTCGAGCGAGTGAGGGGGAGGGGAATCTTTGGTGTCAGAAACCGTTACACTTGCGGTAGGAGTAGAGAAGGGAGAGACGTGTGATGTGAGTTTGGGTTCACTCGCCTGAATTTGGGCGAGTTTGAGAACGAATTTGTGTGAGGAAGATAGTGAACAGTGTACGCATTGTTTGAGCTTTAGAGATTAGGGCTCTATGAGTCTGAGTATATCTGGGTGAGTGGGGCAGGTCAGGGGAATGGGTCGGCGGGTATTAGCAGTTGTTGGTCTTGGGCAGGGGTTTGGCGTGAGGAAGTTTGGGCAGTTGAAATTCTGCCCACATGAAATTGAGCCCTTTTTACAAAATCGTTTCCCCTTTTCCTTTTTTTTCTTTTTC
Source organism: Nicotiana sylvestris (assembly GCF_000393655.2). Taxonomy (NCBI): domain Eukaryota; kingdom Viridiplantae; phylum Streptophyta; class Magnoliopsida; order Solanales; family Solanaceae; genus Nicotiana; species Nicotiana sylvestris. The sequence goes on from NC_091059.1 coordinate 166,844,304, forward strand.
TTTAATTAATAAAATCCTAAAATCACCTCCTAAATTAATCTAAGTTATAAAATTAAACTAATTGCATAGTCACAATAATTATAAAATTATTTAGTCCTAAATTAAAGGGAAAAATCAATAGACTTAAATTAAAAGGTGTAAAATGAGCTATTTTGTGATTTTCGTTTTTTTAATAAAAGAAATAACTGCTAATTAATTCCAAAAATGTAAAAATCAAACCTAAATGTGATGCATGATATTTTTGGCTTTTTCATAATTTTTAATAGAAATGAACATGCACAGAAAATGTAAATAATTAGCACAAATTTCCACAAAATCCTATAAAATTGTAAAAAATGGAAAAAAATGTTTTTCTTGTATTTTGTGGGAGTAATTTATATAGGGCAAAAATTACGTGCTCACAACTGCCCCTCTTTGCTCGGAAATATGAAGAGTTTTCGTTTAAAGATAAAGTGAGCGGATACGAGCGATTTTTGCCCGTTTGAATACTCTGTGGGAAGCATTTTTAAAAAAAATTTGACCGCACCCTGCTTCCGAGGTTGCCTACATATCCTTGGCTATAAAGGAATCAGGTTAGTATAGTTCAGGAAATTTCGGTATCTGGGACTACCATGAAGCTATGATTTCACTGTTGCTTCTGCTGCTACTGCTTACTGAACTCCATTTTACACCAAGATAAAATAAAGAAGCTAGACTAAACTATGATTTATGCATTACAAGAATCCTATCTATATCTTCAAACTTGATCTTGTAGTTCTTGTTGCTCTGCTGACTCGTACTTTCCTGGTGAAATTCCAGTATTACTGACTTGAATTGTAATCTGAGATGTTTTTTCCTTTTCTCAGGTGGGAGCCTTATTGCTGAACTTGAGTCATCTTCCTTTGGTCGCTGTTGCCTTCCCTTCGTTCTTCAGGTGGGCTCCTGATTACCAACACTTAAACTGCTTCCCTTCATTCTTGAGGTGGGCTCCTAATTACCAACACTTGAATTGATTCCCTTTGTTCTTCAGGTGGAATCCTGATTACCAACACTTAAACTGCTTCCCTTTGTTCTTCAGGTGGGCTCCTGATTACCAACACTTAAACTGCTTCCCTTGGTTCTTCAGGTGGTCTCCTGATTACCAACACTTGAATTGCTACTCCCTTTGTTCTTCAGATGGGCTCCTGATTACCAACACTTAAACTGCTTCCCTTCGTTCTTCAGGTAGGCTCTTGATTACCAACACTTAAATGCTTCCCTTAGTTCTTCAGGAGGGCTCCTGATTACCAACACTTAAACTACTTCCCTTCGTTTTTCAGGTGGGCTCCTGATTACCAACACTTGAATTGCGTCTCCCTTTGTTCTCCAGGTGGGCTCCTAATTACCAACACTTGAATTTGTTCTCCCTTTGTTCTACAGGTGGTCTCCTAATTACCGACACTTGAACTTCTTCTCTCTTTGTTCTCTAGGTGGGCTCCTGATTACCAACACTTGAATCTCTCTCCCTTTGTTATTCAGGTAGGCTACTGATTACCGACACTTGAATTACTGCTCCCTTTGTTCTTCAGGTGGGCTCCTGATTACCGACACTTGAATTGCTTCTCCCTTTGTTCTTCAGGTACGTTCCTGATTACCGACACTCGAACTGATCCCTCTGAAACTTCTACTTTGAACTATCTTCCCTTATTTCTCTAGGTGGGTGCCTGATTGCTTGATCCTTAATTGTTGTCCATTCTTGAAACTCGTGTTGTCCTCTCTGCTCTCCAGGTGGGTGCCTGATTACAACAGAATAGACAAAACAAAGAAATTTTTCTGCCCGAGTTTGGTAGTTGGGCACATTTGTGAGTGTTAATTGAGTAATTAACCAAATATCTCTAAGAATTTTAAAGCCAGATCCCATTATCCAGGAGGGTCCTGAAAATTCCTAGTTAACTGACAGTTTTTAAGCTAAATGATATTTCCTAAAGGTACGACTTCCGCTAAATCTTGTTATCTGTGATGATCTTGAACTAAATCTCATTATACAGGAGGGTCTTGAAAATTAAAATCAAATCTCATCTTAAGAGTGACAACTTTAAGGGTAAATTATATTTTCCTATGACAGAATTTACGTTAAATTTTGTTATATGATGGAGGTCTTAAATCTAATTCCCATTATTCATGAGGGTCCTGAAAATTTCAAATTGAATCTCATCCTAAGCATGAAAACTTCAAGGGCAACTTATATTTCCTCAAGGTAGAGCCTATGCTAGATCTTGTTACTCATGAATGTTTTGAATTTTAACTAAGTCCCATTCTCTAGGAGGGTCCTGATAATTTACGGTCGAACCTGTCTCGCACCTGCTTTCCTCACGGAGGGTCTCTCCGGAAAAAACAAAATTTCCTGCCCCTGTTTCAATCAAAGAAATCTTGTGAGTTTAAACATGGTGGTTGGTTTGCGGCCTTGACTTTGAGGGCGATTGCTCCTTCACTTCCTATGATAACTTCGATTTCAACTCGAAAGACCTTGCTTGTTTGTTGACTGGCCACTTTCTCTGTCACCCTTATCATAGAAAATACATCTGATCCTTTCAAACCCAACATCCTCTATCTGTTGCATTTTGCTCATGAATTGACATTTACCGAACCTTTGTATTTCACATGAATCCCAAAACACATTGATTTTTACTAACTCAGTGTGCTTGCTGTTCTTTTCTGACGTAGGATTTTTACCAACTCAGTGATTTTTCCTTCACTTGCCATGATAACTTTGATTTCCATTTGAAAGACCTTGTTTGTTATTGGTTAACCACTTTCTCTGTCAACCTTATCATATAAAATACCTTTGATCCATCCAAACCGAACACCCTCTATATGTTGCATTGTTCATAAATTGACATACATCGAACCTTTGTATTTCACATGAATCCCAAAATATGTTGATTGTTAGCAACTCAGTGCATCTGTTGTTCTTTCCTGACTTATGCCATTTTGATGTGCTAGCGAGATCCTGTTTTGTGCAATTGGAAAGTTGGTGGCCAATTTTGAAGTTATTTCTCACTTGCTCTGACCAAACAGACTCAAGAAGAGGAAGTAAACAAGACAAAAGGAACAGAGTAAAGGGCAATGAAAAGAGATAATTCTTAACAAGAAAACTACAAAGTAAAAACTTATCAGGTGTGGATATCAACTTTAATGACCATGACATGCACCTTCGGATTAAGTGGCCTAATCTGTCATGCAAGTCTGATGTTCAACTCTTGTTATACCCCTAAACTGTGAAACTGGGCTTCAATGCTCCGATTATCCAATCTGATTCACAATCCTTATTCGAGTTGTAGTGCCCGAAGGGCTTTCACCATCAAGCCTCTCTCATTTTCTCTCTCTCAACTTACAGTCTCCTTATGGTGCCTGTGAAGGTTTTCACCGATAAGACTCTTTCATATTTTTCCTTTCTTCTTATTTCCTCCGATTCTGTAGATGACAATGCATTGACCATAGTAAAAACATCATGTGCTCCTGGCATGTCTAAACTCAGCACTCTCAAAGATTATCTGGGAGGTCTTTTTTGGACTGTGATGTGGCTTTTGGACAGGGTTAGAAAGAAAGGATACCATAAAGGCTCAAAATAATTAAGACAACGGGGTTACTTTATTTACAACTTTTGGAATCCATTCTAAAACTTTGCCCAAATTTCTAAAACAAGGGAATTTGATTCTCTTGTTTCTTTTTTTTTTACTAAGAAAGACTGTCCCACTCTCAATTCGTGGGATTATGAAATATTTTATTTAGTATGACCGAACCGTAAGACTGCCTACGTATCTTGTAGTGACAAGAATCAGGTCAAACGTAGTTCACAGAGATACGTTTTGTTATTGCTATTTTTCTTTTCCTTTTTTTCTCTCTTTTTTTTTCTCTTTTTTTCTTTCTTTTTTTTCTTTTCCCTTTTTCTCTTTTTGTCTCTATTTCCTTTTTTTTATCTCTATTTTTCTCTTCTTCTTTTTTTTGTTTGAATTTTCCTTTTGGAATGAACCTTTTAAAATAAACGTATGGGACATAAACTTTTTTTTTCTTTTTTCGTATGACTCTAACTTAATTCCAAAAGAGGGGAGGTCAAAGAAATTAGTACAGGTTCAAGAGGGTATCAATGATATAAGTGTTTGGGTAGCTGAAAGAAGGCCTCCCAATCCCTTAAAATGTCAAATACAACATTTCCTTTGTAGCTTCGGCATTGATATTACTGATATGACTTCCATTTTTCTTTAGCACCTTGTCAAGTACAGAACCCTCGTTGGGTGATTCTCTTTTCATAATGGATATCCTTCATCAGTTCGGAGAAAACATCCTTGACTTTATCTCTTTACTTGAGGTGCACTTGAACTCAAAGTTGCTTGCTTCAAATCGTCCGGGATGCACTCTCCTTTAACGAATTCTTGTCACCCTATTAACTTCCCAAATTATCTACCCCAGTTTCACACAATTCGGGTTTCAAATGACCACAAAATTTCCAAATCTGTACTTATTTCCCTCAAGTGTTCCCATCATCTCCAAATTTGTTTCATTACTTCATGATTAAACTAACTTTTAAGACCAGTCTTAGAATTATGTGTGCATGTTACGTCACTAGAGTCAGCATGAAAAGAACTATAAAAGGAAAAGAGAACTAAACAAACATGGACTGAAAATAACAGAAAATAGAAAATTGCATTAGACAGATAGTGAAAAGGGTTTGGACAACAAGACAAGCAAAATAAATTGGGGTACAACCCTGGAACAAAATCAGACAACACTAAACAAGCTACAAACAATCTACTACGACTAAACAAAACTAAGCAAAATAAAAGGATAGAAGGGTTTGAGTCACAAGACAATATCCGGATTACAACCCTGAAAATAACCGGACAACAGAAATGAATATAAAATAAACCACCACAACTCCTCCCTGGGCCAATCCAAGAATGGAGCGTCTTTCCAATTACCAAACACGTAATCTTAGCCACTGAGTTTCGCATCAACATTACTAGGACCTTCACAAGTCTTCATCATATTGACTTTAGCAAATTGCGTTTGGGTCCCTTTTGCCGGCTCGTTCTTAAGATCAAACTCTGATAGCGCTGAAAGCTTCGCAGCACGTGGACCTCCGAGGATCTTAGAAGATTTCTCATATTCCTTTTCAAAACAAACCATACCCACCATATGCGTCTCATTATGAATAGGCAATGGATTTTGGCTAGTGTCTACTGCATCTGGATTTTGCACGACAATGTCCCCTACATCAATAATCTTCTGAATTGTATTTTTCAGGTGCCAACACTTTTTTGTACTGTGATCTGGGGTATCAGAGCAATATGCGCACCTTTGAAAAAAATCAAACTTCTTTGGCAGAGGGTTTGGCATTTTTATCTAAATCGGCTTCAACATGTCCAATTGCCTCAACCTTTGGAACAAACTAGCATATGATTCTCCAATAGGAGTGAAAGCCTTTTTTTTTTCAGTTGTCTTTTCAGTATGTATTCTGGCCTTGGTTGGAACCTTTTACGGGCAAGTGGCTGATATGCTTGAGGGGGTGGGTAAGACATTTAGGGAAGTGGTGCGGGCCATCGCGGGCCTCGTGGGTGTGAAGCATATTGTGGTGCATTGTGGATAGGGTACTGGTAAAGTGATGTACTACTTTGGGGGTTCTGTGGAGAGAAATAGCATTGGGGAGGATTATCTGGTGCACAAGGATATCAATGGGGTCGATGTCTAGGGTGAAAGAGTTGAGCAGGAATGCCCAGCGGATCATCCTTTCTATTTCTCTTTCTTCCACCCAAACTTACTGGGATGTTCTGAATGTCTTCCGTAGTATCTTTGAATGCTGAATAACTCACGATTTTGCCTGACCTGATTCCCTCTTCTTCCATCTCCCCTATTTTTACCACATCATTGAAAGGTTTACCCAAGGTCGGAATCAAATGACTGAAGTAGGTGGGCCCCTGGGCTTCTAGGAAAATCTAAACCATTTTTCTTCACCAATCGGGGGACTAACTCGAGCATCTTGCTCCCTCCATCTGAGCTGAAACTCCCTAAAGCTTTTCTCTGGTTTCTTTTCCATCTTAGATAGGGAGGAGCGGTCTAGAGTAATGTCTAATTTGTATTGAAAGTGTCGTACAAAATCTTGAGCCATGTCGCCCAATGTATGCCACTTACCGACATCTTGACGATTATGCCATTCCAAAGCTGCCCCAGTCAAGCTCTCACTGCAATACGCCATCAACCAATCATCTTTCTCGCTAACACTTCTCATTTCCTTGCAATAACCCCTCGGAAGGGCTACCGGTTTTCCACGCCCCTCATACAAATTAAACTTTAGCACTTTAAACCCCGCAGGCAGATGAACATCAAGGAACATATGAATCTGATTTCTCATCCCTTGCATGCTCCTTAAGGACTGTTCTATACTTTTCAGCTTCATGGATATTTCATCACGCCATTGTTTTCCTGTGACCTTTTCATTTTCAGCATGAGGCTCATTCCGAGGGCTCTGCTTATATAAGTCAAGAACCTTGTGGGCAACCTTTGAGGGGTTATATTGGGGATAGTGGATATGACAGGAGGGCGATTTTGGGAAAAGGTAATTGGAGGAAGAGTGATGGAGCTACTAGGGTGGTTGGGAAAGCTGTGATAAGCGGGTGAATCTGGAGAGTATGGGGGATCATCTGGCACTATGACCGGAGTTTGGGTAAGGGTAGCATCTAAGAAGCTAGGCGATGGCGGGGGTGGTACCTTCCCATTCATCCAAGCTTGATACATGTTCGTTATGTGTTGTCTTAATATCCTTGCCTCATCAGCCAACCTAGTTTCCTGTTCAACCAACTGCTTTCGAACACCGGTATCAACCAACTCAATTCTGTTATTGCCTGCCATTGCCTTTTGACTTTATATTGTAAAGAGGAGTTACCACTTTAAAAACCACAAACCAACCACCCTTCTGCTACGAATATAACAAAATGAGGTCATCACGTTAGCGTTAGGGCATTTAACAACTAAAAATATAACATTACGTACAATGCACCTAGCAATAGTTATCGGCTCTAAAATGACTTTGAGGGTACGAAGGTCAGTTGGCATCATCCCAATTTGTTCATTTCAATCTTTTCTTTTCTTCTCTTTTCTGGCACTTCCTGGCTTGCTCCTTTTCCTTTATTTTTTCTTTATGATTATCGCTCTTTTCTTCCTCTCATTTCTCACGTCCCACAACTTTATCCTTTTTTTCTCTTTTTCGATTTTTTTTGTTTCCCTTTTTATTCCTTTTCCTTTTAATAAAAAAATAAAAAAATGATTCGATCGAACGCTATGTAGGTTGCCTACGTATCATGACGCCGCATGAATCAAATCTTTGCGTAGTTCAGGAAGATCGGGAATAAAGTAAACAAATTAACGTTCTCATTTCTTTTTCCTTTTTTTCCTTTTTTTTGACCTTAATGACTACTCTGATGAGAAAAGAGAAATAAAAGAAGCAAATCCTTTTTTTCTAGACTTAATATTTTATAACCTATTTTAAACTCAAGCTTAACGAGAATTTATTTTTTCTCCTTTTTTCTTTTTGAAACAAATACTCTATGAAAAATTATTAGAAGAGAAAAATATTTTTGAATTTTTATTTGATATCCTGACGCAAGATTTCGAAACAAGCAATGAAAAAGATAAAACAAAATATTTTTGGATTTCAATTTTGATTGTCTAAAGTAGAAATTCTAATGATAAACAAAAGATAAAGTATGTTTTTTTTCCTTCTATGTACAATGTCCTAAAGTTCTATTGAAAATAAAAAGATTTTTTTTTTCATTTTCATTGATTGCCCAAAGAAGAACCTCAAAAGAAAATCTTTTTGTATTTTGGAATTAATATCTTAAAGAAAACTTTTAAAGAGGCATCTAAAAAAAATTCTCTTCCTTTTTTTTTTTTGAATTTTTAGTCTTAATGTACTAAAGGAAATATAAAAGCAATTTTTTTTATTTTGAGTTCTAGATATTAATTTCCTAAGGAAAATCACCTCAAATAAATTCTCTTTTCATTTTTAGAATTAGTGTTCTAAAGAAAACTTCTAACGAAAATAAAAAACGCAACTTTACCACAGTCCTTTTAATGTTATTTTCCAAGATCAATTCAACAGTCCCGAGTAATAAGTCTATGAATAAAAAACATTAAGAAATGAAAGAGCTGCAACATCACAACGATGACAATTGATGCACCTGATATTGGAGGAGACATTTATAAGACGCCATAAACTTATTAACTGTTATGTCAAAGACACGCAGAAAGGCATGGCCGCAGATGTTCTAGAACAGTAATCCCCTTGCTGTTTTAAGTTTAAGGAGAAAATCTCACGGTGGTTCCTGGATCACATGGAGGCAAGTAACTCTTATAGGCTTCAAATCATTAAAACACACTTTCAAGAGCCAAATGTCAAGATAGCACTAACTTGCCTTCTATCAAATGACCAACATTATCTTATCGATGGTCTCCTGCGGAGAAAAGTTTGAGATGCCTGGAGCATTACTTTAAGTTGCTCGGATACTGTAAATCCCTGAGCTCCCATCAATCCCTTGAACTTTTGAGCATCTTGTACAAATCCACCAGCTATAAGTGACTGTATAATCCCCGAGCGTTTCTTGCCTCCATTTCCCTCATCAATGATTCACCCAACTTTGGTTCGCCAGCATTTACATAGGCTAAAATCATGGAATTGTAAACTCCCATGTCTGGTAGGAATCCTTGAGTCCTCGTGCTTTCGAATGCAGCTTTTGCCTGATCCAAATCACCTGCTTTACTGTACATGTGAACCATGGTTGTTGATGTGAGAATATCAGGTACAATTCCATTCTTCCCCTTCCTTAAGACGTTCAAGACTCTGATAAAACTCACTCTCCTCCATCTTTTCACATGCCCATTTGAACCTATACTTCCTAGTGGACACATGCAAGACATGATTGACGCTATTTTTGCAAAACAGCTTATGTGGCCGAAAGGTGGCTAGAAGTGCAAAATTTGGCTAAGACCCTGCAAAGCCAAGAACCTAAAATTCACTAGGAAGATCGGACCCTATGTGGGTTGCCTACGTATCGCACCTTGAAAGATGAGAATCATGTATGCGTAGTTCGGCAGATTGGATACATGCGAGAATTTAAAAAACAACTAATTTAGAGAATTTTTTTTTTTGGAAAGATGATGAAACATGTAAACTCTTTTTTGGATTTCCTTTTCCTTTTTTGATTTTTTTTTTTAAAAATGATGGGAAAGTACAAACTCTTTTTGGATTTTTCATGTTTTTTTGTCTTTCCTTAAAAAAATGTGAAAGAAAACATAATTGGACCCTACTTGTTTTATTTTCACACTTCATCCTCTCTTTTTTTCTCTTTTTTTTTTCTTTTTTCATTTGCCCTCAGCTATCATTGGTCCGCCAAATGACCCTTTTACCCTTCAAAATTGCAACATGTAGCACATAGGATACATTAAGATGGTCTTTTATTTTAAGGTACGCCTGTCCTAGACGGACCCAACCCATGTGTTGAGTCCCCAAAGTCAAATGCATATGATGCAAACAAGCGTTCCTATTAGGGATCCGGTATGAGGCTGAGTTATTCTATGTTCAAAACCTGGGTATGTCGTTCTAGACTTGTGTACCCCAGCGGACAACTCGAGCCGGGGGGGGGGGCTATGTACCGGGAACCAAAAGGCCATCCGTCTTTGTAACTTGTTCGAGCCTCTTCCTAATTTAAGGTATGACACTAACAGAAGAGGAGTCACGCCAGCGTGCACATCCCTGAATATGAGAAGAAAAGTGTTTCGTAGCAGTTTATATACAGTTCAGATAATATCAAAGCGATAAAAGCAACATTTAACACATTAGTTCCAAAAATATAATTAAAACCAGATAATAAATAAAAGCCAAATATAACAATTATTCTAAGCTCGAATTCTTGAATCCTAAACCAGAGATTCTGGGTTCCTGTCCGTAGCAGAGTCGCCAGAGTTACCACACCTCCTTTTCCTACACTCGTGAAGGGTATAAGGGAGTTTTTTCCAATTTAAGTGACAATCGAAACATGATTATCTTATTTAAAACTCAGAGTCGCCACTTGGGATAATTTATGGTGTCCCAAGTCACCGGATCAAATCCCGAATTAATGAAAGATTGACTCTGTTTTACAGTCCGCGAAATACAAAAATATGGGTAAGAAATTCTGTTAACCCAGGAGAAGGTGTTAGGCATTTCCGAGTTCCGTGGTTTTAGCACAGTCGCTCAACTGTTATTATTGGCCTATTTATTTGATTTTTAAAACATCTTTAAAACCTATGTGAATTTTATTCCTTTTAAACCGCTTTTAATAACCTAATTATTATACAACTAATTATTGATTACACGTTTGCAAATCATGTCACGCGAACCGTACCCACGATACATAACGTGTTTATTTTATTAACAAAATTAAATTGTGTCCGGGTGACATAAATGTACCCCCGGATTTTAGAAATTAAGCATCACAACTACGTCACGGAAACCATACCCGTAGCTATAATAATTTATTTCATTAGCGTGCCTAAAGCAAACTACAAAAGTTCAAGGCATTTTTATACTAATTTTTGTATTTATGTGAGGGCCATACATTATGGATTTTATTTGCGTATGGCGCACCTCAAAACTATTCAACTAAATGGACTATGGGTATTCCTATTTAAAGGTAATTCGAAATTAAATATCACAACCACGCCGTGTGAACCATACCCGTAGTTGCGATAATTACTATGTTGCATTAACTAAACTACACATCATCAGTATTAACCATTCAAGACATTTCATAAAAAACCAATGCAATCTGGAATTCACTTGTTCAGTATCATTAACTGCATTACATATTATCAATTTAAGACACTTCATGGAGAAGACAATCTGGAACAAATTTCAGTAGCATCAACTAATTTAAATAGCATTAATTTAAGACAGTTCAAACGAATACATGTATGCAAAAACGGCTATTACAGTGTTCCATATGCAAGAAAAGTAACAATTAGAGTACTCCTACCATTACTGCTATGAATTTTAAGATTCATGTTACATGAAACATAGGTACTCTTTTGCTAGCCCAAATATTGCATTATGCGAATTCAACCAAGCGATAAAAGACAACGAGCATGAAGATTTAAACAAAATTCACGTTGAAACAAAAAGAACCAATAGATCATCATGCTTAAGGGTTCAAATTTGGATCTCACAAATCCTACCATTAACAATTCCAAAACAAAAAGGTAGAACGACTGACTCTTGTCCAACATCTTCACAAGCTAAAAAACCAAACTAACCTAGATGAACTCCCTAAACATCGACGCCGTCAACAACAAACATCACAAGAAGAAGAGGTTCCAGGTTCAAAAGTTCGAGGGAATCTAACTGCTTCTGCAGTTTATTAGAAAATCATAAGAGAGATCGAAGCAAGTTCATGATGCGTTTGCTTCAGTTCCCCGTTAATACAGTCATGTCCTTAACAAGAACCCAATTACACTCAGAATCCTATCTACTTCCTTTTATGCTCAACTAAACAATAGTTCTCAACAAGTTACTTCATCAATAATTATGTAAAATTGGAAGGACAAGGAGCAGATTCAGCAAAGTAATCCCCAGGTCACATTATACTAAAAATCAAAACCAAAGCAAGAATAAGAGGAGAAAGCTTGACATGAAATTGCTTTCCAATTAATAGAACTTCAGCAATCATGGAAACTGAAAAACGAGCTTTCACTTGATGAAATTTCCAGCAAAACATAGATAGAAATCGAGCGAACGATACAACCAAAACTCTAGACAGCAATCAAACTCATGTTCAAACAGATAAAAGCTAACTTCAGGTCAAGCAATCGCATCTCATCTAGACCAAACAGAGTTTAAAGCAAACAAAGCTTCAGCTTATCCTGAAAGAAATGGTCATTCTGATTCCGATGAAAGCAAAACAGGTTCTGTCAGTCCAACTTTCAATAAGCAATAACGATGATGACAAAAACCTTAAACATTCATGGCCAAAACAAGCAAATCGAGCTTAAAGATACTATAGGCACTCAACAACCTAGATTTGATCCCACCCAGAATAACCAGACAAATCCGTTTTTATTGACTGACCATACTCAGCACATCAAACCAGTTCTGACAGCCTATGATAAAAGAAAACAAGCAAAGTTAACCTTCAAGCCATTTCGAAACCAACCCTTAAACATTTACACAAAAAAAATTAATTATGCTTGGACACTGATAGAAGAGGCAGACGAACAGACGATTACATGTTTCGATGGATTCTGAGACTAGAGGACCTTATGAACATTCATTAGCACACGTATGAAATCATAGAACAGGCTGAAAAACAAGAAGAAACAGAGCAGAAAGATGAACCTAGGATAACTACACAAATCTCAGTTATTACTTTAAACTTCAGCCCATTTTATAGCTTATTAAGAGATCGATTTACTACGAGAACTAAAGAGAAGAAAAGAAATGAACCTGGAATTAAGAGATTGAATTAATACAACACTGAAATCGACCAAAAGGAAGCAAATAGCAGCTAAAAATCAACCCTCGAGCAGCAACAGACTCGAACCTCTCAAATGACTTCCATTTTTAAACCAAAATCCAGAATCAAAATGAAGAAGATGGACTCTAGAGATTCTGAAAAAACTTTAAACAATAATCGGCACAGAAATGACCTAGTCGAACACTCAGTGATTTTTTTTCTTCTGTTCTAGTACAAAAAATAAAAGAAAAATCAAAAGAAGAAACCTCTCTCAAATCCTTTCCAAAATATTCTCCAAAAATTCCTCCAAATAATCCCCAAAAGACAAGTGAGGCTTGCTCAGTTGGTAAAAACACCTTCACCTACGACCGTTAGGTCCTGGGTTCGAGTCACCATGGAGGGGAAGTGTGGAAGCACTATAGATCCTCCTAATTTGGGAGGGGTTTAAAAGAAAAAAAATAATCCCCAAAATTCTCTCCCTTAAAATCGGATGAGGTCCCTTTTGAAAATGAGCCTCTGATGACTGTGGGGCTCGGATTAAGTGAAATCAATCCAACGCCTCACACTCATCCAACGATCATTCTCAGAACCTTCCAATCACGTGCTATATCTCAAATTCGAGCGAGTGAGGGGGAGGGGAATCTTTGGTGTCAGAAACCGTTACACATGTGGCAGGAGCAGAGAAGGGAGAGACGCATGATGTGAGTTTGGGTTTACTCGCCTGAATTTGGGCGAGTTTGAGAATGAATTTGGGTGAGGAAGATAGTGAACAGTGTACGCATCGTTTTAGCTTGAGAGATTAGGGCTCTGTGAGTCTGAGTATATTTGAGCGAGTGGGGTGGGTAAGGGGAATAGGTTGGTGGGTATTAGAAGTTGTTGGTCCTAGGCAGGGGTTTGGGGTGAGGATGTTTGGGCAATTGAAATTCAGCCCACATGAAATTTAGCCATTTTTACAAAATCATTTCCCCTTTTCCTCTTTTTTTTTCTTTTTCTTTAATTAATAAAATCCTAAAATCAACTCCTAAATTAATCTAAGTTATATAATTGAACTAATTTCCTAGTCATAACAATTATAAAATTACTTAGTCCAAAATTAAAGGGAAAAATCAATAGACTAAAATTAAAAGGTGTAAAATGAGCTATTTTGTGAGTTTCGTTTTTTTAGTAAAAGAAATAATTGCTAATTAATTCCAAAAAAATGTAAATATCAAACCTAAATGTGATGCATGGTATTTTTGGCTTTTTCATGATTTTTTTAATAGAAATGAACATGCACAGAAAATGCAAATAATTAGCACAAATTTCTACAAAATCCTATAAAATTGTGAAAAAGGAAAAAATTATTTTCTTGTATTTTCTGGGAGTAATTCATATAGGGAAAAAATTGTGTGCTCACAAGTGTTACCACATGAACTCACAAAAGGCCTCATGAAGTTGATGCTCCACCCGTCAAAAATGTCAATCTCAAGAATACTGGTGAGAGGCATCTCGTCCTTCTTAGAAATTCCACCAGCTATCTGACACTCATTACATCTCTTAACAAGCTCACAACCCTTATATAGAGTAGGCCAATAAAATCCATAGCTAAGACCTTTGAAGCAGTTATTTCCCCACCATGATGACCACCATAGGGCGAGGAATGACAAGCATCTACAATACTCCATTGCTCCTCTTCCGGAACACATCTCCGGATCACACCATCGGTGCAAATCTTGAATAGATATGGCTCATCCTAGTAATAATCCAAGCTGTCCCGTTTAAGTTTCTTCATTTGGTTAGAAGAGAGCTCACTCGGGATAATGCCGGTCACAAAAAAATTAGCCACATCGGTGAATCAGGGCATACTATTCAAAGACACGGAGAGGAGTTGTTCATCCGGAAATACATCATTAATTTTTAGACCATCTTTGGGTCTCCCCTCCTCTTTCAAGTGGGACAAGTGGTCCACCACTTCATTTTCACTTCCTTTCTGATCAACAATCTCTAGGTCAAATTCTTGAAACAACAAAACCCATCTCATTAATCTAGCTTTAGAGTCTTTTTTGGTCATCAAGTAACAAAGTGCCGTGTGATCAGTATGAATAATCACTTTGGCACCCATGAGATAAGGCCCAAATTTTTTCATGGAAAACACTATTGTTAGCAACTCTTTCTCCATCATCGTATAGTTAACCTTGGAATCATTCATAGTTTTGCTTGCATAGTACACCAGATGAAACATCTTGTTGACCCTTTGCCCCAAGACCGCTTCTACCGCAACATCACTAGCATCACACATAAGCTCAAATGGCAAGCTCCAATTGGGTGTGGTGATGATGGGAGTGGCAATCAATCTATACTTGAGAAGCTCGAAAGCTTTGATTCCATCATCATTGAACACAAAGTTTGCATCCATTTCCAACTACTTGCACAAGGGATTCACCACCGTTGAGAAGTCTTTGATGAACCTTCGGTAGAAACCCACATGCCCTAGAAAACTCATATCCCCCTTGACAGAAGTAGGAGGAGGAAGTTTTGAAATCATTTCAATCTTCACCTTGTCCACTTTGATACCATTCTTTGAGATCATATGGTCGAGGACAATGCCCTCCTCGACCATAAAGTGACACTTTTCCCAATTAAGCATTAGATTTGTCTCTTTACATCGAGCAAACACTTTGTTAAGATTGCCAAATATTCTTCAAAAGAGTCACCCACAACACGAAAATCATCCATGAACACATCCAAGAAGTCCTCCACCATGTCTGTAAAGATAGCCATCATACACAGCTGAAATGTAGCCGGTGCATTACACAAACCAAATGGCATCCATGAGAATGCAAAGGTGCCACAAGGACATGTGAAGGTGGTTTTCTCTTGGTCTTTTAGTGAAATCAAAATCTGGTTGTAACCTGAGTACCCATCCATAAAGCAATAGTAGTCACGCCCGACAAGTCTATCCAACATTTGGTCAAGAAAGGGCAATGAAAAATGATCCTTGTGGGTTACTTTGTTCAGCTTTCGGTAATCCATGCATACCCTCCATCCGGTGACAGTACTAGTAGGGATCAACTCATTTTTCTCATTTGTAACCACAGTCATACCCCCTTCTTCGGCACACATTGCACCAGTGGAGTCCATGAACTATCCGAAATGGGATACACAACCCCTGCATCTAGCCACTTGATAACTTCCTTCTTGATGACCTCTTGCATAGCCTCGTTCAATCTCCTTTGATGTTCCACGGAAGGTTTGGCATCATCCTCAAGTATAATCTTATGCATGCAAAAGGCGGGGCTTATCCCCCGAATATCAGCTAGAGTACATCCAATTGTCTTCTTCCTTCTTTGGAGAACCTTAAGGGTGGCATCTACCTGCACGTTAGTTAAGCACGAAGAAAGAATAACAGGTAAAGTTGAACAAGGGCCCAAGAATCCATACCTGATGTGTGAAGGCAAAGTCTTCAACTCCAATACATGAGGTTCCTCGATTGAGGGCTTTGTTGGTAGAGTCTTTCAATTCTCAAGATCTAAGGAAAGATTACGGGGCTCATATGTGTAACAACCCATTCCTTGCAAAGCATTTATATACTCTACCAAGCCTTCATCCTCAGTCACATTATGGTTCAACAATACAACATCCAAAGGGTCCTCCATATTGATCATGGCACTCGTGTCATCAACTATCACCTCCATCACAAGATCCACAAAAGAGCAAACCTTAGTACTATTCGGCTGCCTCATTGATTTCCAAACGTGGAAGACAACTTTTTTGTCACCCACCCGGAAGGTGAGCTCCCATGCTTCCGTATCAACCAATACCTTCCCTATTGCTAAGAAAGGCTTTCCCAATATTATAGGCACCTCATAGTCAACTTTGCAATCGAGAATCACAAAATTTGCAGGAAAAATAAACTTGTCAACCCGGACAAGAACATCATCAATAATACCAAGCGGCCTCTTCATTGTTTGATCCGTCATTTGCAATCTCATTGAAGTAGCTCTCGGTTGACCAATACCCAAAGTTTTGAATATAGATTAAGGCATCAAATATAAATTGGTCCCAAATCACACAAGGCATTTGCAAAATCCGCACTCCCAATGGTATATGGAATTGTAAATGCATCGGGATCTTCAAGCTTTGGAGTCATCAAGTACACAATGGCACTCACTTGATGAGTCATTTTGATGGTATCACAATCCATAGATCTCTTTTTAGTTACCAAGTCTTTCATAAACTTGGCATATCCCAGTATTTGCTCAAGAGCTTCTACCAAGGGCACATTGGGTGACAAACTTTTTATCATCTCAATAAACTTCTTGAATTGGTTTTCATTATTATGCTTTGCAAGTCGTTGAGGGTAAGGTGGAGGAGGCCTTGGCAAAGGAGCCTTGGTTTTAGGCATTACTGTTTTTGGTATGTTGATCACGTGTTTCCTAGACATGTTCACGTCATTTTGAGTTTCCTCCTCATTGTGATGAATATCAATTCTCACCTCACCATTTAAATTCTCTTCACTCACTTGCGCATTAACTATTGGATCATCCTCGTTTTGCACTTCAACATCATCACTCACAACTTCCTTTTGCTTGGAGGTACTTGCTTCACTACCTCTACCGCTCCTTGTGGTCACTGCCATTGTATGGAAGGTATTGTTTCCACCCTTCGGGTTTACTACCATATCACTAGGTAGTACCCCCTTAGGGTGAGTGCTCAAAGATTGCAAAATCTGTCCAAGTTGGACCTCTAGGTTGCAGATAGAAGTATTACAGTATGCCAATTGAGCATCAGAGTCGCTGTTTGTCTTCATCATTTGCTCAAACATTGACTCAATCCGTCCCATATCATTATTGGATGAGCTAGGACCTTGGGACGGAAATGGAGGCAGGTTGTTTGGTCACCGAAGGTCTTTGAAAGCCTGGCCCCCGATTACCTTGATTACTGTTATTTCAGCCCACTTGGTTGTTGTTGCCACCCCAGTTACCCTAGTTACCTTGGTTTCCCCAATAATGGTTGTTGTTCCCCCAGTTGCTCTGGTTGTTGTTGTTTGCATTGTTACAATTTCCTTGTTGATTTTGATTTCCCTAATTTCCTTGGGACCACTGTTGTTGTTGATTCGGAGCATTGCCCCGTTTTCCTTGGTAATTGTTCACATATTGAACCTCTTCACTTTGCTCATCATACCCATCATCTAGGTTGTAACCCCTACTACCTTGCTCATATTGATCTTTATTGCTTTGCATTTGTTGACCATGTTGTCTCCTCTTGTTTACCAATAGATTAACCCCTTCCATTGCATTTACTTGCTTTGGTCCCTAAATCTGCTGAAGTTGTGCTTTTGCTAATTGGTTCATGGTTGTGGTCAACTCATTTATGGCTTGTCCGTGGTCTTGAAGTTTCTTTTGAAAATTTATGACAAGAGGGTCCCCCTGAGGAACATTTGCCCAACTCTGCTAGGCTAAGGAAGTTTCATCTATCTCATCAAGAATCTCACAGGCCTCCTCATAAGGCAGCTTCATAAAATTATACCGTGCTAGTTGGTTTACCACATATTGATTGGGCGTGTTTATACCCCGATAAAATGTCTGTTAGATCATTGCTTTAGTCATATCATTGTTAGGGCATTCCTTGACTGTAGTTCTATATCTATCATGAATTTCATGAAGGGGCTCATTTGTCTCCTGTTTAAAAGCTAAGATCTCATCCTTTAATGCAGCCATATGTACCGGTGAGCAAAACATGGCTATAAACTTGTCGGCCAACTCATCCCACGTAGTGATGGAATGGTTGGGGAGACTTTAGATCTAGTCCAAAGCTTTCCCTATAAGTGAAAAAGGGAAAAATCTCAGTCTCAATGCATCCTCTGACACATTCGTCTGCTTGCTTCCCTAGCATTTATCCACAAATCCCTTTAGATGTTTATATGCATTATGATGGGGAGCACCTATGAAGTACCCTATTTGCTCCAATAAGGTCAATGACATTTGTAATCTTAAAATTACTCGCCCACATCCGGGGTGGGACAATTGCACTTTCATAACCTTCACTTGGAAGCACCCGAGGAGCTGCTCGTGGAGGAGCTGGGGGATGGTCTGGAATGTTTTCACTGGCTTGGCGGTCTCTTATTTGAGCTTGAGGTACTAGAGGCACCTCATCTTCAGCATTATCATCTACCTTCTCCCCGGGAGAACATTTCCGATAGGATCCTTATTTGTCATTTTGTACCTGAATCGATTAACTCACACAACTTAGTAAACTAGAAGGAAAGAAAAACAAGACACACAACTAGTCAGATAGATAGTCAAAACCGTTTAACTCCCCGGCAATGGCACCAAAAAGTGATCGGCTCCAACCCTGCACCACTATATAATGGCGAGGAGTCGATGTTTTACCCGAAAGGCCGGGATCGATACCTACAGGAGTTAATATTAGTTAGGAGTTGGATTTCTATCTAATCTAGCTATGCGTGTTGCTTTTAATTGCACTTCTAACCATGCTAAGATTTATTTCTATTCTATGTTTAATGCTATTGATTGTTGAGAATAATCTAAGTACAATGTTTTTTTAGGAGTTTTCTCAATTGATAAAAAGAACTAGGGTAGTGACTTCCACCTAGGTAGGTATCTAACGAGTATCGAGAATTCAGGGCAAGTTTGTTATGATTGGGGTCGTGATATAACCATCACCCATAAGTACTCACTTTATACCTCTCGGTAGTTTGAGTGACTTTGCCCAATTTGGCTTTCTCATGTCCAAATAGGTGTTCATGCAATACAAATGTTATTGGCTCAAGTCGAGCATTACTATCTCTAGGATTAACCCTTTAATTGGGGCTATTAATCTCTTGAATGCACCCCAATTCCTTATTAGCCTAATTTTCCTAGACTTAGTCTCTCTTTCTCAAGAAGAGTTTAAGTCATAAAGGCATGAATCAGTGTCTGCAACCACCAATTCTACAATTAAAACATGAATAAAGCTAAATATCACTAACCCATAAACTATTAAACCCTAAAATTCAAGACTAATTAAACACCCAAACTAGGATTCGGTCACAACCCTAGCTAATGGATTTACCTACTCATAATCAAGGTATAAATCAAAGATGGAGATGAAATATAAGCTATCAAAGTTGATTACAAGAACAAAATCTAATAATATAAGCTAAAACTACTCTAAAATTACTCTAAATGGTAAAGTACGGCTGTTCACGAGCTCACTGATACAAAAGATGACCTAAAAATGTGAAAAAGATCTATTCATACAAAACTGAAATTACTGGACAAAGATATCCCTATGGGGATTCTACTGTCAACGAAATACTGGGTGCCTCAGTGCATGAAACTTTCGCGGCCACGCAAAAACAAGCACATACCACGTTTCTTCAATTTTGGACTGGGATTGGGGTAGGTTTCACGGAAACCATAAAGTCTACCACATTAGCGTTGGCTTCTATCGCGGCCATGAAAAATTTTCACGGACCGCTATCTATCTCACCCTCAGTGGAATTTGCACCGCATCCGCGTTAGGTATTCTGCGGCCGTACTTTTTCATCGAGGTCAGAGGTCTCTGTTGTACCCTAAAACATCTTCTCTGAATCTCACTTCCACAGACCGCATAATTATGGCCGCTTTAGCGGTGGACCATATGCGGTTACTCTTTTCCATCGCGGTCAGCACTTTAGTCTCAACTTTAAACTTGTGCAAATTTAACTCCTTCATGAGTTGATTATGGCTTTCTTGCCTCATTTTGACCAAACCCTACAGACAATCACAATAAGTCAGTTTTCGAAAATACTTTTACACATTTTTTAGCCAAAACCTAAGCAAAAGAGAGCATAAGATAGGCCAAAATTCATAGTTATCATCCAGTTGTATGTGATCGCATAAAGCAATTTCTTCACCTCACGACCGCTCTAAATCCTTCTGCACGAACGCCACCTCAGCCATGCGTTCGTGATAGCCAAACTCAACAGACCTTCGCGATCACAGGCTCCAACTAGCGATTGCATAGAACAATTTCCCAGCTTCCCTCAATAGACCTATGCGATTGCAGCCCCACTCTTGCGATCGCATATAAGGAAACAAGAAGAAATGCTGCAGCAGGCATTAGCTATCACTCAAGGACAAAAATTGCTTCGTTAACCACTTTAAATCACCCTAAGGTTCTTGGGACATCGACCAAATATACCAACAAGTCCCAACACATCATACGAACTTAGTCGCGCCTTTGCATCACTCAAAACAACATCAAAACAACAAATTTTCCTCGGATTCAAGCCTAAGAACTTCTAAACATCAAAATTCCGCAAACGATGCTGAAACCTACCAAACCTCGTCCGAATGACCTAAGATTTTACACACACGTCAAAAATGACACTACGAACCTATTCCAACTTACGAAATTCCATTTTGACCCCAATATCAAATTTTTCACTACCGACCAAAATCACCAAAGTTCCAACCTTCGCCAATTCAAGCCTAATTCTACTACAGACCTCCAAATCACATTCCAGATGGACTCCTAAGTCCAAAATCACCTAATAGAGACCGTCAAAATTCAAATACGAGATCGTTCACAAATAATTCAACATCCAGTTGACTTTTCCAACTTAAGTTTCTACTAAGACTAAGTGTCTTAAATCCTTTTTGAATCCACTTCTAGACCTAAACCAACTGACCCGACATATTATAATTTAGTTGAAGAACATAAAAAGAAGCATAAATAGGGGAAAAGAGGTTATAACTTATGAAATAACCGGTCGGGTCATTACAATCCTCATGTTTGAGTGGAGTCCTTGGGAGACATAGTGTGATAGGGTGGCTATGTTCTCTATCAGCAAAGTTACTTGTGCACCATGAAGTCGAAATTCCAGTGCCTTGGAAGTTGCTGTGGTGGTGCTTCCTCCTATTGCCGTGGTGCTGGGGTTTGGGTTAGTTGATGATAGTACTATTGGTGGTGTAGTTGGAGGTTGATTTCGTAGGTTAGAGGTAATTCATAGGGATTGTAGTATCCGTTCAGGGTATAGTTGTAGCCCATCGGAGGGAATAAGGTTTGGAGGTAGAAATTTTAATTGATTGAGTGTATTTATGTGTCTATTTTACGGGGAAGATGGTGAGTTCGAAAGGGTGGTTGTTGGTAGCGCGCATCATTGCCCAGATGTTTCCTGCTTGGTTCCCCGTAGCTCTAGTGTGCATTGTTTCTTAGAGGTAATCAGGGCATTTTTTAGTTGTTCTGTGTGAGTTTTGTTTGCTTTTGGTGATGGGGTAGTGTGAATTGGAGTGCTAGTTGGATTAATAACTTGGTTGTGAGGAGAAGTGTCGTGGGTAGGAAATGATAGGGGTTTATCATGTCGATAGGGTGTAATGGGATTTGACCCGCTAGCACTTTAGTGGTCTAAAAAAACCGTTCATAGGAGGCTTTGGTGTTGGAGATATCTGCTTTGCATTTAATGCACTAGGACGGCGATCATTCCTACTCTAGGAGGGGATGTACATTTGGTAAATTTGAAGGATTTAAAGAGTGTTTGTATATATCCCGGTTGAAAATGTTTAATTGATTGTCTTTAGTAATGTGGTGTGATCCTAGTAGCCTTTTTGGGCTGTTATATTTGTGGAAACAATTGTTTCAGTGGGGACTAATTTTGGGACATTTAGTCAGGTGATTTATTAATAGGGTAGGAGATACTTGCGGTATATTTAGTGGAAATGTTGTTCTTGGATTGTAGGGGCATAGTGATTGCATTGTTATAATGGGTGTAGGTGGGGGAAGGGGTAGGCATTACCTGATTTGGTGTTGTCATAGGTGTCGTGTAGGATGTTATCCTCAGTTTGTGTAGCTGATAGAATGGAGAAAGGATTGTGCATTGAGGATGTAGAGGATTTTTTCTTGATGTCCTTCCCATTGTGCGATGAGGTGGACCCCTTATGTGCAAGTATATTATTAGGCTCCTTTTGTGGTTTGGTCGTCTCTACTTGGTGGTTAAGAATTTGGTTACGTGGTTTTGTGTTTGCATCAGGATGCATTAGGTGGTTTTGTGTACTGTACGAATTTTTTGAGTTCTTTGGTACTGAAAATTTGATGTCTCTTCCAGTGATGCTGAGTAATTCTTCGTCAGTGTTGACCATTCTTGACTTTTCCTTTTTGGTGATAGTGTGGTTTGGACTCCCTTCTTCCTTGGTTATTTTTTCCTCACGAGCTTCCTTATTTTGAGATCCCAATCCTATATTCCTAAAAACTATGTGTATTGGAACTAGTACTTTTGTTTGGTTTTGAGTGTTTACTTGCTCTTTGCCTTTTCTCTTTGGATATACAATTATTCTTCAACGCCCTTCAGACGCTGAATGGCTTGTACTTTCTATTTATGGTTGCATGTGGTTTTGTCTTTGCTATACATTGGTTGTGTTTATTCCCTAAGCATCCACATAGGATGCGTAGTGGATTAGTGTTATCATAATGTATCTACTGGAGGTGGGTTCCCAACAACACTAATATTGGTAGATTTTTGCCTATTGGGGTCAGGATGCATAGTCTTGCATATAGTCCTCTAGTGGTTTATGTTGTGTAGTTATCAATTTTCAGTAGTGTTCAAAGCATTTGGCTGACCCTTTATAGAATCGTTAAGTCATAAAATTCAGTTGGTAGGTCTTGTAATCGTATCCAAATTGTGGTTGTGATTGACTTTACATCATATGGATTGAACATTGACTCCCATTGTCAGATTGATAGGTTTTGTGACCCAATGAACCATGGACCCTGTCGCACCCCATTTTTCCATTCCTCGCGGAATCGAGTTCATGGCATTTGGGTATGAGACAACTCATTCCTTTTGGGAACGGGGTTTGCATTTTTTGAAGAGTCGCCACCTAACGATTTTGAGGTACGTTAGGTCACCCATAAGGTTCATCTAAAACTACGTTTGATAACCAGAGATAAGGTAAGGACTTGAAATTATCCTAAGGGGAAGGTGTTAGGCACCCCTCAAGATCCACTAGTGTGGTTCCCTGCCAGACAGTTTTTGTGAATTTGTGCAATTAGCAAATAAAGAAGTAGGGATCAAATAATAGGGGATTTAAATACACAAGTGTTTGAAAACGATTAATGAAAGTAAGGTTTTGAAAAGAGTTACACTCTAAGCCTGCGTATGAATATAAGGGGGTGTCCTAGGTTTATTTGTAATATGGATCACATCAATACAATACCCGGTATGACGCTCCTCAAAAGAGGGGTTACACATGGTATTAGCGCACCGGTCATCATATCCATATCTACCCTTTCCCACACCGTGAAAGTAATTAGAGTGAATGTTGGTCTCGGCCCATATTGCATATTTTTACCCGTACTTTCCTATTAGTCCCAAAGGAATTTACGACTCCTATTCCTATAAGAAGGAGGTCTAGGAAGACCCTCAGGTTTAAAGGCAAAAATACTAAGGCGACATACAAAACAAGTAAGACTGCATTTAAAGGGGGAAAACACAGAAAATAGGCAGAAGGCTCAGTTATACCTCCACAAATAATGCACACACACAGCATGACTTATACACGGTTAAGGTCTGAATTTGAAATCCTAAAGCAGGGTGTTTAAGTGGTAACATCAGAACCAGATTTATTACATGACTCAGAAAGGAAGTCCGAATCAGATTTGCCTACTGATTTTAATAGTTGATATTTAAACAAAGGCAATTCCAGTTTTATTTAAGTTACTACCTAAGGCTTGCCTAGGCACAAAGCGAGATGCAGCAGTTATTCAGAATTATTAAAAGGCGATTTGGAGCTTACTTTACCATAAGAACAAGATGTTCTAGTTGCAGAGATTGTTACCAGTTATTTTAACGGGATAATCACGTGTGAAGCTGTTTTTAACTCTTTTAAAATCAGCAATTTACACTAAGTGTAAGTGCAAACAAGATCCTAAAATATGGTATCTAAAATGCAGAATTCCTAGAGCATGATTTCTAAATGCGTATGGCAAGATTGCAGAATTTCCTAAAAGCAGGATTTCTAAGTGCATATAGTAGGTATGCAGAACTTCCTAAGAGCAGGATTTCTATGTGCATATGGCAGGAATGCAGATAATAGTAGAGTGTTAATTATTAGCCAATTTTAAAACATGATGTTGTAAAGGTACACAAGCTAAAACAATAAACATGAGACCTAAGAGCATGATTTCTAATGCATGCATGAACCCTAAGCATGGTTTCTATTGCGCAATTAGTAACATAAACCTAATAGCATGTTTCTACCCTTAACATGCATATTTACCCCATCCCTTTTTACTAGCCACCCAAATACTTGTTTACAAATTATTATAAACCATGTGATTGAATTACATGAGAAATGCAAAGTAAGAAATTACAACTATATGAAGCCTGATTCTGAATTCCTCTCTAAGTTATGTAATAAAGTCAAATGCCAATATTGTTCCAAATCCTTTTTCATATCTGGGTGTGTCAGAGTTCCCTAAGGACCTCAAGGGATCCCGGGCAGTGCTCACATCCAGATTGCATAACCAAGAATAAGTGCAGTGTGGAATGGCCAACTCTTATGTGTCTAGGTTCAGAGGGAGATCAAGGGTCCCAAAGCAAGGCTCACACAAAAGGGGCAAAACCTAATGATCTAAGAGTGCATGTGAGAGTGCTTGACATAGATTTAAGACAGTTGAGTTGGAAAACGGTTTTGAAAATAATTGGTTTG
Source organism: Nicotiana sylvestris (assembly GCF_000393655.2). Classification (NCBI taxonomy): domain Eukaryota; kingdom Viridiplantae; phylum Streptophyta; class Magnoliopsida; order Solanales; family Solanaceae; genus Nicotiana; species Nicotiana sylvestris. The sequence continues at coordinate 166,869,472 of NC_091059.1, forward strand.
AAATAAATTTGCAATAACAATAGAAAAGTTGCTTAGGGAAAATAGTTTTGAAAGGGACAGGGGATAGGAGCAACAAAAACGTATACAGAATAAGTTCAGAGAGTAGTACAGCTTTAGCAGTTACAAACATGGAAGCAGGGGTTGGGGACATAAAAGACCCAAATCAGAAATATATAATTAGTCATGAATCAAGTACATTAGGAGACATGCTAGTTGAGGGACATAAACAGGAATAAGTAAACATGCTGATTACATTTGAACAAAGGAGGGCATAATTTTAAGCATGTTGAGTAAAACAGTAAACAAGAAGTACAAGTTAACAACATGGGTCATTAAGTTAGTGCAGAAAGAGACAATGATTGACAAACAAGGGAACACATAGAGTTGAGTTTCAGAATTTAAACTAAGAACATACCAGTTGAAGAAGCAAAATGTAGAAAAAGTAAAGCAATCAGAGTTCCACAGTCTAGCCTTGGCTTTCAGCCGGCTAGACAAAGCAGTAGCACAAGTAGTAGAGAAAGAAAGAGAGTTTGAATGTGTATGTGTGTGTTCTGAACTAGTTGTTCGTATGTTTAAAGAAGAGAGGGTAGAGTATTTATAGTTTTGAAAACATGCAGCAATATAAGGTAACAAGTACTGACTTATCATAATTATAGAAATAATACAAGATAGAATCAATTAAAGACCCGGACTCCCTTCAATTAAGGAGTCATAGTTCAAACGGGTATAAGTTGTATCAAATAAGGAAAAATTACATGTGAGACTGGTTTTACCATAATAGGAATAGTAAAAACATGTAGCATGTAATACGGACTAAGTTCAGAATGGTTTCAACATAAGGAAAGTACATGTTAATTGATAACATATTTGTGCATAAATTGATTCTAAAAAATAGTTCAAAGAATCATGGATGGGATTGAAAATCACAGGAAATCCGTACTAACCAAGGAAAGTATCACAAAAGTAAGAAATCAATTTCGAAAAATCAGTACAGAGTTACAAGGAAAATACACAAAATCAAAGTTGTAGCTTTAAGGAGATTACACAGAATCACCATAAATTATGTGATCACTCAGTAAAATAAATGATCGGACCCATAAATGACACAGGTTTGGACAAAATCAAAGAAACCTTAAGAACAAATCAAAATAAGAAGCACAAGAGCATATAGAACACACACAAAACCTAGAAGGTTCATAATAGTCATGCAAACACACTGCAAACAAATTCAAACTTCGAATCAAACCCAGAAGTATTAGGGTTTCTTGAAAAAAAATGAATCGAGTCAAAAGGAAAGACTCAGATAATGTTTAAACATGCTAAAATCAAAGTAATAAGAAAGAAATCGTTTTTTGAAACCCTAGTTTGATAAATAAAGAAACTATCTGAAATCGGAGAAACATTTGAGGGAAACAAGTGAAAACCTTAAGAAACCCATAGATCCATCACAAATCTAAAAAGATCGGAAGATTTATAACTAGGTTTTTTTAGAAAATAGCATAGACGAAGAAAAAAGTCGGTTAAAACCCATGGATACACCTAGATCGAAGATAGATCTAAAGAGAAGTAACAAGTCTCAAGAGCTAGGGTTTCAGAGAACCCAAAGAAGGATGAGAGAACATTAGATCATTACCGGTTTTAGCCGAAAAAGCCATGGATCTGACTTGAACAGCAATGGACAGCCGGAAAAGACCATGGATAGAAGTTGAGCAAGGACTGGACTAGATCTCTTCGAGATATTTCCATGAAATCACAAAAGCGGGCTACCATGAGACGTAGGAGACAAGTATACATCTCAAACAGCCATGAGAGTCTATGGATTGGGTGAGGATTGAAGGGGATTAAGGTTAGTTTGGGTGGTGGTGGCTAGGGTTTGAGTGAGGTTGCAGAGAGAATTGGATATGAAAGGGGAATCAAGGGCGGCGGGTTGGTAGGAAATGAATTAGGTTTGGGGGGTCGTTTGGGTTTATTTTAGGAAGGGGAAATGGGGACCGTTGATTTAAATAATCAATAATCCAGATTGAATGGGGTATGTGGGTCAGGTTATAAAATTGGGTTTGGGCTAGGTCCGATGGGTTTAACTGGGTTGGTAATTGGGGTTTGATTTAGGCTATAATTGAAATACAAATGGGTTGTTATTTAAATAACTAATTTTCCCTTTTTAATTTATAAAATAATAGTAACTAGTTTCTGAAAAATAAATTTAAAGCACTAAAGTGATTTATAATACATAAATAACAATTTAAAAATACAGAATCCAATTTTATGCATATAAAACATAATTAAATCTAAATAAGGCTAGTATTGCAATTATGTGCAATTTAGCTTTAAAAATACTAAATGAAATTGTAAAAATATGTAACAATTAATTTAACCATATTGTGGCATGAATGAAAAAATCCAATAGATGAATTATCAAAATAATAATTTTGAAAATAATTATTGAGGATTTTATGGATAAAAAGGGAGAAAATAAATCGATTTAAACCTTTAAAATTATGGGGAAAATAATAAAATACTTGGACATGCTTATATATGCATATATATATATATATATATATATATATATATATATATATATATATATATATATATAATATGCTATTTTGAAGGGATTTTTCATATTAAAAAAATATGGGAAAAAATTGGTTATCAACAACTGCCCCTCTTTACCCGGGAAGGATGAAAGAGTCGTTGGATAAAGATATGATGGCCAATTTTGACAGAGAGGAATGGTTTGAAAAAGGCTTAGGACACACCCTGACTTCTGAGTTGCCTACATATCCCATGTTTTATAGGAATCAGGTCGTATGTAGTTCGGATCCGTTGGTGAAGTATGCTGATGAAGACATTTCAAGGACGGACGCAATATCTAGAGCCGAGGGAGTGATAGGTTTACGGGAGTGGTTGGGTTTGATATGGCTGAGAGAACTTGAACGGGACCGCTCCTGCCGGGTTGGCAGTTGCTTGCTATCTTTCCTGCAAATAGAAGCAATACAAGCTTATACTGTGCATAAATTTAAACATGATGCAAAATGTCGTTGAACCATGGATGTTGTCTTCGGATGATTAGGAATGGAGTCCTTATACCATGATGTCCTGGTCCATGAAGCCTATAATAAAGGATTCGCATGCAGTGAAATGATATTTTTGGGCCATGAGGATGGTGCCTCCGAACCATGATGCCTTTGAATAATGATATGCAAAAGATTGAAAAAGGTCCTCAGTCCATGACATGGTGTTCTCGGGATATGAAGATGGTGCCTCTGAACGATGACATCTTTTGGATGGGTTGGCAATATTTCAGCCCATGAAAGATGCAGTAGTATGATGCGGACAAGACAAAACTTAGCCTTGCAAATTGAAGGGCAGAGCTTAGCCCGTAAGAGAAGCGAGATAAATAGTGCTTGAGATAGTGCTTAGTTTCGATGAAAATGGGAGTCAAGCCTTAGCCTCAGAAGGTAGAATGGTTGCCTTATGCAAATGTGTGAATTCAGGTGGAGGTAGAGCTTAACCTCGGAAGGCAGAATGATAGCCTTATGCAATGCAGATGTAGATGGAGACATCGTTTAGTCTCGAAAGGCAGAAAGGTAGCCTTATGTAATGCAGGTGCAGATGGAGACACCGTTTAGTCTCAGAAGGCAGAATGGTAGCCTTATGCAATGCATGTTAGATGGAGACAGTGTTTAGTCTCGGAAGGCAGAATGGTAGCCTTATGCAAATCAGAAGGCAGAATAGTAGCCTTATGAAGATGGAGGTTAAGCTTAACCTTGGAAGGCAGAATGACAGCCTTATGCAATGCAAAAATGCACATGGAGACAATGTTTAGTCTTGGCAGGCAGAATGGTAGCCTTATCCAAGAAATAAAATAAAAAATAACAGTAGAGTTTTTTTAGCTGATAGTAGATTGTGGTGCTATGATTACTGGGAGCACTGTGATGTACGGAACATCACTGGTGTGTGTTGATAGCAAATGTTGGCAAGTGCAACGGTTCGGAGAGTCGTATTCTTGAACAATGTTTGTTCCACGGGTGTACAATATATTTAATGATTTCGCAATCCTACCGCATGCATCCAAAGAAAAATCGTGAGTTTTGTAAGGGGGAAGGTTAGTTCGTATCCCTACTGACTTTGCTTGACTCGTTCGGCTTCGATCTGGTGATACGATTTGTATCATTGGGGTAGCATTGCTAAACAAAGCAGTTTCAATAATAAACATGCATGGTTTTGTAAAAGTACGACATAAAGGTATAATTTAGAAATGGCTTTTAGATAAATCGATGACTGTGACGTGGTTCAGGACATTGCAACCTCTCCTACTACGGAATTTTGAGGGTCCTACTTAAAATTCTGCCCCAGTTTGATGGGTTGACGCTTCTGACTACTGCTCGTGCGACGATTGGCTGAAATTACTTCAGAATTTTGAGAGTCCTCCTCAAAATTCTGCCCCGGTTTCTAATTACGGGGGAAAATGAAATTTTTATTGAATTGTGACCGAACCCATAGGGATGCCTACGTATCCCCTCTTAAATAGGAATCAGGTCAGGCGTAGTTCAATTTACATCATATTAGGAAAGCATAAAGATGACACATAGTAGTGGTTGACTGCATCTGAATTGATCGGCTTTGGCCAAATTTCTCCATCCATTTCTGCAAGTATGAGGGCTCCTCCTGTCAAAACTCGGTGAACCAAGTATGGACCCTGCCAGTTGGGAGAGAACTTCCCTTTGGCTTCATCATGATGTGGAATTTTTTTTAAAACTAGTTGCCTCGGTGTGAACTGTCTTGGTTTGACTCTTTTGTTGAAGGCTCTGGAAATTCTATTCTGATAGAGTTGACCATGGCAAACTACATTCATTCTCTTTCCATCTATAAGGTCTAGTTGCTCATAACGACTTTTCACCCAATCTGTATCTTCGAGCTCAGCTTCTTGTATGATCCTTAGGGAAGGAATTTCTACCTCATCGGGAATGACAGCCTTCATACCATAAACAAGCATATAGGGGGTGCCCCGGTTGATATGCGGACCATGGTGTGATACCCTAGTAAAGCAAATAATAACTTCCCGTGCCACTGTTTATGCTTCTCTATCATCTTCCTCAATATCTTCTTGATATTTTTGTTGGTGGTTTCTACAACAACATTCATTTGAGGCTTGTAGGCTGTGGAATTCTTGTGTCTGATCTTGAAAGTTTCACACATAGCTTTCATCAAGTCGCTGTTGAGGTTGGAGCCATTATCAGTAATGATTAACTCTAGAATTCCGAATAGACAAACAATGCGGTCGCGGACAAAGTCTTCCACGACTTTCTTAGTTACTACTCTATAATATGCTGCTTTGACCCATTTGGTGAAATATTCGATGGCTACTAGGATAAACATGTGTCCGTTGGAAGCAGCAGGCTCGATTGGTCCAATAACGTCCATTCCCCAAGTGGCAAACGGCCATAGTGAGCTTGTTGTGTTGAGCTCGCTAGGCGGCACCTTTATCATGTCTGCATGTATATGATATCGGTGGCATTTCCGGACATATTGGATGCAGTCCGTTTCCATAGTCATCCAAAAGTAACCACCTTGGAGTATCTTTTTTGCTAAGACAAAACCGTTCATATGTGGACCGCAAGTCCCAGCATGAATTTCCTCTAACAGCTTGGATGCTTCCTTTGCGTCGACACATCTTAATAATCCTAAATCGGGATACCTCCTATACAGGATTCCTCCTCTGTGAAAGAAGTTGTTGGTCAATCTCCGAAGTGTGCATTTCTGAGTAGGATTTGTAAGTTCCGGGTACTCTCTTTTTGCCAAATATTCCTTGATGTCATGAAACCAAGGCTTTCCATCTGCTTCCTCTTCAACATGGGCACACTAAGCTGGATGATTTTGGATTTTCACTGGAATGGGGTCGATGAAATTCTTGTCTGGATGTTTTATCATATATGATAGGGTAGCCAATGCATCGGTGAACTCATTCTGGACCCTGGGAACATGCTGGAATTCTGTCTTCGTGAACCTCTTTCTCAATTCTCGTACATGATGTAGATACGAGAGTATCTTGGAGTTCTTGGTTGTCCATTCTCCTCGTACCTGATGTACAAGCAAGTCTAAATCTCCAATCACTAACAGCTCTTATAAGACTGCTCCTATGACAACTCCTTTGAAGTTCGCTGCTCCATCAAAGAACATTCTCCAACCGTCATAGGATTCTACAATGTCTTCTCCTATGAATGATACCTCTTCATCAAGAAAATACGTTTTCAGAGGTTCGTATCCTTCATCCACCGGGTTTTCATCAAGGTGGTCTGCAAGTGCTTGTACCTTGACCTCTTTCTGAGTTATGTAAACAATGTCGAACTCACTCAACAGGATGTGCCACTTGGCTAGCTTGCTGGTGGGCATGGGCTTCTGAAAGATGTACTTCAAGGGATCTATTCTTGATATGAGATATGTAGTATAAGCGCAGAAGTAATGTATCAGATTCTGAGCTAACCAAGTCAAAGCACAGCAGGTGCATTCCAATAGAGAATATCGGGCCTCGTACGGGGTGAACTTCTTACTATGATAATAAATGGCATGCTCCTTCCTCCCTATTTCATCATGCTGCCCCAGAACGCATCCAAAAGCTCCATCTAACACTGCAAGGTAGAGTAATATGGGTCTACTTGGCTCGGGCGGGACTAATACTGGTGGTGTTGATAGGTACTCCTTTATTTTGTCAAAGGCCCTTTGACAGTCATCAGTCCATTTGGTAGCGGCATCCTTCTTTAACATCTTAAAGATTGGCTCACAGATAACTGTAGACTGTGCTATGAATCGGCTGATGTAGTTAAGCCTTCCCAAGAAACTCATCTCATCTTATTCTTTGGCGGTGGTAGTCCTTGAATGACTTTGACTTTTGATGGATCCAATTCTATTCCTCGTTGGCTTACAATAAGCCCAAGAAATTTCCCAGCAGGAACCCCAAATGCGCACTTTGCGGGGTTTAGTTTCAGGTTGTATCTCCGCAGTCTATTGAAGAACTTCCTCAAATCTTCCATGGGGTCAGTGGCCTTCTTGGATTTGATAATAACATCATCCATATATACCCCTATCTCCTTGTGTATCATATCATGGAAAATGGTAGTCATGGCCCTCATGTAGGTGGCCCTTACATTCTTCAGCCCGAATGGCGTCATCTTGTAACACTACACTCCCCACGACGTAATAAAAGCCATTTTCTCAGCATCTTCCTCATCCATCCAGATCTAATGATAACCAGCGAAGCAATCTACGAATGATTGTAGCTCATGCTTGGCGCAATTGTCAATCATGATGTGTATATTTGGCAAAGGGAAGTCGTTTTTCGGACTGGCCCGGTTGAAATCTCGGTAGTTAATACAGACTCTGAACTTCTCATCCTTCTTTGGTACTGGCACAATGTTGTCTAACCATGTCAGGCATTCTACTACCCTAAGAACCTTTGCTTTAATCTGCTTGGTGACTTCTTCCTTGATTTTCAAACTCATATGAGGCTTGAAATTTCTGAGCTTTTGCTTTACCGGTGGACACATTGGATCGGTTGGCAGTTTGTGAGTCATAATAGACGTACTCAGACCAGTCATGTCATTATACGACCAAGCGAATATGTCCTCTTACTCCTTTACAAATTCTGTGTATTCTTTCTTTTTCGATGGCGATAGGTGAATGCTGATTCGCGTTTCCTTGACGTTTTCTACATCTCCTACGTTGACAATTTTGGTCTCGTCCAGGTTGGACTTAGGTCTGTTCTCAAAGTTCTCAGCTTCTTTGACAATCTCGCCAGGTATGTCATCTTCCTCTGAATCAATGTTCGATTGTTGCATTGTCTCATTGCATGACACAGTCATTGGTTCATCAAGACAAGTAATAGTAATGCTGTATTGGTAAAGCAATGAGAGAAAATGATAGCAATAAATATTAAATCATAAGAAAAAATCAGAATGCTTTTGATAGATTGAGTAACAGTTTTGAACACTGAAGATCTTTTTGTGGGAATTGAAAAATGCAAAAAGAAAATCATTTAGCAAATAAAACAGTGAATAATGTTTGTTTTAGCTTTGCTACCCCGAGGCTCATCCGACTTTGGTTGTCTTGCCGGTCCAATTCTTAAGACGTGCCCCTCTGCTCACAGCCTGTATGGAAGGGCCTTCCTGGAATTTGAATAGTTTATGTTCAAGTTGTGACACATTCTCGTTAGGAACCCGAATACCCTGGCCATCAGTGGCCTTTACTTGTTCAGATGTATTCTCCTTCCTAATGTTGTTTAACTCTTCCATTTTGCCTTTGTTCTTGTCTTTAATGGGATTAAGAGGAGGAGTGGGTGGAGGGCCCTTGGATCTTGTGAAATAAGATGATGATGCCAGAGTGCACGAACTAACCTTTGGGGAGGGGAGTAATAGGAAAAAATAAAAACAAAAGGTAATCAAGTCAGTGAGGATTATAAAAAATATTACAATATTTAAATACATAGTGCGGGAATGTAAAGCGTGTCCTAATGTGGGAACCTCTTTTGTGCCCGAGGTAGGCCTAGCGACAAATATACTTGGAGAATTTAGAATGCTAAATGCTTCATTTTATTGATAAAAATAGACGAATCACAAACGACATTAAATAAGCAAGAAATAAAAGTCAATAATGGCCATTGGCCTTGTTACATTTGGAAAGTGAGTAAACCTAATCTATTTGGCCTTAGAAGGACTTTCCTCGAGTTGAATGCTCTCGTTGATCAAATCCTCCAGCTCGCGTAGGTTCACTAGTGAAAATGCCTTTTCCAGGTGTTCCCCTTCGTTTCCCTCAGCGTTCTGGCAGTCGGTGACTCTCTTCCTCACCTTTCCTTTTAATTCCAACAGGCTGTATTCCAGATATTCAAGCTTTTTTGCTGGATTTGGCGGCCCTCTCTTTCCATTCATTGATTTGGTCATATGACGAAAGATTATTCCACTAGTCTAGCAAGAGTGAGGGTATCTAACCATACCGAAGCTGGGGACCTCATTCTTCATTTTCTGCAACACAAAAGGGTTAAGACCATACCCCCACCGGACTCGACTATTTAATATCAACAATTAGCATGGAGCATTTAGTTCTCCAAATAAATTCACAGAATGTGATGATGTCCGTTTGGGTTTAGGAAAACCTAGTGGACGTTTGGACAAGGCTATCTTAAAGGATCATTATGAGGACAACATAAATGACCCGACAAGGTTTGACCATGATACATGCATAATTTAAATAGAGTAAGGTTTCTATGGGGTTTAGACTGGTACCCTTGAGCGGACAACTCAAGGGGGAAGGCACGAAACTGTCGACTGCACCGCTGATCGACTAGTTTTACCACAAATAAGTCTTTTCGAATTTATGGGATAATGATATAGGAAGGGTGCAACCACTCATCAGGCGTTGCTATATTATTTGTTTGGCACGAGTGGAATATGATGTTGAGCATGATTATGCAATAATTAAAAGCATGGTGACATGTATTTTCACGTTAAGAAAGCGATAAATACAACAGTTTTATAATTTAAATCAATTATAAAGGAAGGAAGCAAGAAAGATATGTCAGTTTCGCTTTTGAAGAAGAAATTAAACGCTTAAAGTAATTAAACAAGTAATTGCACATAAGGAAGGGGTACAAATTCACAAAAATGGTATGAAATGGTAAAAATCTAAATATCTCCAGCAGAGTTGCCATATTGTCGCGCCCCCTTTTCCTTCCTCGCGGAATCGGGTTCATGACATTTGGGTATGGGACAACTCATTCCTTTTGGGAACGGGGTTTGCATTTTTTGAAGAGTCGCCACCTAACGATTTTGAGGTGCGTTAGGGCACCCATAAGGTTCATCTACAACTACGTTTGATAATCAGAGATAGGGTAAGGATTTGAAATTATCCTAAGGGGAAGGTGTTAGGCACCCTTCAGGATCCACTAGTGTGGTTCTCGGCCAGACAGTTTTTGTGAATTTGTGCAATTAACAACTAAACAAGTAGGGCTCAAATAATAAGGGATTTAAATACACAAGTGTTTGAAAATAATTAATGAAAGCAAGGTTTTGAAAAGAATTACAATCTAAGCATGCTTATGAATATAAAGGGGGTGTCCTAGGTTTATTTGTAATATGGAACACATCAATGCAATACCCGATATGACGCTCCTCAAAAGAGGGGCTACACGTGGTATTAGCGCACCGGTCATCATATCCATATCTACCATTTGCCACCGCGTGAAGGTAATTAGAGCGAAGGTTGGTCTCGACCCCGATTGCATGTTGTTACCCGTCCCTTCCTATCAGTCCCAAAGGAATTTAAGACTCCTATTCCTATAAGAAGGAGGTCTAGGCAGACCCTCAGGTTTAAAGGCAAAAATACTAAGGCGACATACAAAACAAGTAGGACTGCATTTAAATGGGGGAAAACACAGAAAACAGGCAGAAGACTCAGTTATACCTCCACAAATAATGCATACACACAACATGACTTATACACAGTTAAGGTCTGAATTTGAAATTCTAAAGTAGGGTGCTTAAGTGGTAACATCAGAACCAAATTTATTACATGACTCAGAAAAGAAGTCTGCATCAGGTTTATCCATCCGGAATCTTCTTCATTGCATTGACTTTTTTATTTTACCACACTATTGAATCTCCTCTGCGCTTCTACTTCTGCTCTTTCATCACTCTTCCCTTCCCTCTTTCATTCCAAGCAAAGCCTTAGTTTTTCGATCTGGGTATTTTTATCCGTCTCCAGTGGTATCGTTTGACATTGGAGGTTTTGAAGGAAATATTCGCTTTAATAAGCAAACCTGTTATTTTTTACCAAGCTAGATGTGGGTGAGAGGAATTTTGAGATTGACCATCGTGTTTTTAGGGAATGAGGAAGTGAATGACATGTATCAAAGTAGAGAGATAAAGAAAATAGTGTAACTGAATAGCGTATTTAGTGGTTTAGGGGTAGGAGGTAACCAAAACTAGATATTTTGCTATAAATATTAAAAGGTATCTATAGAATATAATTTTTTTAAATGGTATTTATTTAAAATAAATAAGATATTAACCGTTACTAAATGAGTTAAAAATTCTTTTAATTAACTTATTCGGATGTTATCGCTTAGGAATCTATAGTAAGGGCAATAAATTAAATATTGCTCTAACACGAGCCATCCACATTATAATTAGTCCTATCGAAATAGATTTTGCCAAAAAAATCAACTATATTTGAATCATAGCTGCTTTTTTGGAGGTCCCCATTTTTTGGATTATAAATTAAATCTTATCTTGCTGGACCACTAATTGAAGAGGCGTGGCTCATTAATTATTGACTTGCAATAATGATTTCAACTGCATTAGCTGTGCATGATCCACAATTATTGGACTGGCAAACATACAAACTTCTGAAAAGTAGCTTATTTTCCAAAGGTAGATGAAGACAAGATTTATACCTTGAAAAAGTAAGTAAAAATAAAGGGTTGAATCCATCTAAGCAGTAATCAAACTTCAAGCAGATAAAGAACAAGAAAAACTTCATTCGAATTCTCTAAAAAATACAGTTTAAGATTCAACCATCCCTTCCATGATTGATTCCACCAATCTAGCATGTCTTTTTATTTGGACCAAGATGAACCCTTTTGAAGAGTCTAACTTTTAAACCATGTTTCATTTGAACGATTATAGAAGCACTTGGAGAAATGGTTTGACCTTCCACTAGTTGGATATGGTAACTGTGTATGATGGTGGCTACCATCATTTTCATCTGAATGAATGCCATTTCCTTCCCTAGACAAGTTCTTGGACCAGCATTAAATGCTGGAAATTTAAAAGATGGTTCATGTTTGATCTTTCCTTTTTCTGAAATCCATCGTTCTGGCTTGAATTCTAAGCAATCTTTTCCCCATATAGTCTCCATTCTCCCCATTGTATAGAATGATAGCACAATTCTCGTGTTTGGATTGACACGATGACCACTTGGAAGGATGTCAGATTCAAGTGGAACTTTATGCTCCAAAGAAACTGATGGAAATAGCCTCAGAGTTTCACACAAAGCAGCATGTAGATAGATCAATTTTCGTGTTTCTTCTATGTTGAAAAGCTTGAGGTTTCCATCTTCTTTTAGTTGCAATTTTTGTTGAATCTCTTCCCTAATCTTTGTCTCTACTAAGGGATTTTCAGCTAAGAGCCAAAAAAACCAAGTGATAGCTGCACTTGTCGTGTCTCTCCCAGCGAACATCAAATTTAAAAAAGTATCCCTCAAAAATTCTTGTACATTACCCGTATTATCTCCATTCTTCCATAGATTGTATGCTTTAACATAGGCAGTAAATAAGTCGAAGTCCTCATCTTTGATTATTTTGTTCATCCACTCTTCTTGCTTACGTGAAATGCAAGGATATAGAAATCGATCAAAAGCTTCCCATGCTTGAATGAGCTTCTTCTCTTTTCCAATTTGAAGCCATCTTTGCAATTTCCAACAGCCTTCTGGTAAGATATGTCTATACAAAAGTGCATCCACAGCATCGTTGAACGCTTTTTCACATGGAACATGAGGCAAACCAATGGATAAACTTTTTGGATCATGGTCAAGTAATAATTTGCTAATAGCATCAAAAGTAAATCTTTGAAAAATGTCTTGCAAATCAAACGGTGTGCCTTGTTCCGCAAAAGTATCAAGAATTGGTTGAAGCCCTTTTTCAAAAGTATCCCACATGTTCCTCTCTAACAAGGTTTGGAACTTGGCATGGCTCATTAAAGACATGGTGGTCTTCCTATGAATTTCCCATAATTCGGAATCAACATTGAAGATTCCATTTCCTAAAATATCGAATATTTTTTGGAATTCAAGACCCTTTGGATAGTTTGAGAAATTTTTACTAAGGACATGGTGGATATTTGCAGGATCACTAGTAGCTAACATATTCGAATTGGTAAGTACAGGACCATAGAACTCAAATGTGCCCCCAGTTTCAACAAGAATAGAAGTTGCAAAATCATGGACACGGTGAGCATTTCGAATAAGCCCCGGTAACATTCCAACGAGAGGCCAATTTGTTGGCACTGAGCTTTTGCACCATCCTTTTGTAAGGTACCACCATGTAGAATAACTGAAACACATGATAATAATCAATAGAGAAAGAGAAAATTCAAGGACATCCATTTGATTGAGATTCTCTTTTTCTTTCAAACTATAGCTTTCGTTCTCTTTGCGTTTTGTACGACACTTATAGTTATTAGCTTTTCCCAGAAACTATATGAGAGAAACAGACAGAGAACATGAGATCATGATCAGTCATTTTCCACTCACTATTATAGCCCCACAAGAGTTTTGGCAAGCATTATTTGTTGGGCACATGCTTCCAAAGACCCAATGACAACAAAGCAGTATTTGTTGGTTAAAGACTCAATGAATCGTATTCTCTTTTAGAATTGGATTCGGTTTATTCCTATTTTGAGTCGGTTTTGGCTTTAAGAGAAAGCACCACTCATGCTCTATAAACAGAACAACCTTGGAGGATTATTCTACGCTCATTTGATACAAGTCTTTGAAAGACTTAAGCACATAAGAGTAGTTTTTGAGAGAGCTTTCGTCAAGACAGAAGAGAGAAGAAAAATATTTGTTTTGCCGCATATTTTTATTCCGACCAGCCAACTTCAAATCACGTTTACTGATTCATTAACCGTTGGATCGCGTTGAAATTTTGAGTGTGTGTTTATAATATATTGGTCTTAGATTTGAACGGTGAAGATCGGATTTGAGGTTCGAAGCATCTTATTTCGAGCCTTGAACAACAACTTCGTTTTTGTGAATTATACTCTTTCTTCAATTGATTAGTTATTGCTTTTATTGCTATTATTGCTCCGTGTTTGGCACTTGTTGTGTAGTCAATTTGGAAAAATTTTGTAACCCTCTTATTGTTATAGTGGAGCTTTTTGGATCTTTGTGATCCCGTGGTTTTTACCTTCGATTTGAAGGGTTTTCCACGTTAAATTTGGTGTTCTTTATCTTTTTTATTTTCGGGTTTGCCTCTTCCTCGACATAACAGTGGTATCGGAGCCTTGGTCATTTATCTGGGTTGTTACGGAATGAAGTCGAATATGAGCAAGATGGTATGTTTAAATGGGAAAAAATTATAATGTTTGGAGAAGCAAGATGAAAGACTTGTTGTTCGTGAAGAAGATGCATCTACCCGTTTTTTCAGCTCATAAACCCGAGAGTATATCCATGAAGATTGGGATTTCGAGCACCAACAAGTATGTAGATATATACGACAATGGGTTGAAGATAATGTTCGCAACCATATTCTGAACGAGATACATGCGAGATCATTATGGGAAAAGCTAGAGACTCTTTAAGTTTCAAAAACCGGAAACAACAAATTATTTCTGCTAAAGGAATTGATGACCTTTAAATACAAGGAAGGCAACCCTATCCTTGATCACATAAATGATTTTCAGGGCGTCCTTGATAAGCTATCTGGAATGAGAGTTAATTTTGATGATGAGATACAAGGGCTTTGGCTTCTTAATACTCTACCAGACTATTGGGAAACTCTTCGTGTTTCTTTGACCAATTCAGCTGCTGGAGGTAAGGTGACCACGGAATATGCCAAGAGTGGTGTGTTGAATGAGGAAGTAAGGAGAAAATCTCAGGGTTCGTCCTCACAAGCAGATATCATAGTTGCAGAAGACCGGGGGAAAGATAAAACAAGAGACTCAAGGAATAGAGGTAAAAGTAGAAGTAAGTCAAGGTCCAAATACTATAATATTACATGCAACCACTGTGGCAAGAAAGGACATATCAAAAGGTTTTGCCGCAAGTTAATACAAGACATTAGAGAAGGAAAAAAAGTTGAAAATAACGAGAATAATGTTGTTGCTATTGTTCGAGATGACCTTCTTTTTGCTTATGATGAAAACGTCATCAATTTGGTATCCCATGAGACGAGCTGGATAGTAGATTCTGGAGCTACCTCACATGTCACACCAAGAAAAGATTTTTTCTCATCTTATACTCATGTTGATTCTGGAATGTTAAAGATGAGCAATGCTAGTGAAGTTAAGGTGTTTGGTGTTGGCACAGTTTATTTGAAAACTAATAATGGATCAACGTTAGTTCTTCAAGATGTCAAGCATGCTCCAGACTTCCCTTTCAATTTGATCTCCGCAGGAAGATTCGACGATGGAGGTTACCATAATGCCCTCTTTAATGGCCAATGAAAGCTCACCAAGGGCTCGTTAGTAGCTCGAGGAGTAAAGTCTGGTCAATTATATGTGACACAAGGCTCTATTCTTAATGACTCCATAAATCTGGTGGAAAGTGATACTTTATCAGAATTATGGTACCGAAGACTGAGTCATATGAGCGAGAAGGGGATTACGTGTTTGTTTAAGAAAAGTTTGCTTTCTAGAGTGAAACAAGCAAAGCTGAAAAGGTGCATCCATTGTTTAGCTGGAAAAAAGAAAATGGTTTCCTTTCATAGCCATCCTCCCTCAAGAAAGCCCGATTTATTGGAGCTAGTACACTCTGATTTGTGTGGTCTTTTTAAAGTAAAGTCAAAAAGATGTGCACTTTACTTTGTGACCTTCATTGATGATTATTCTCGTAAGATCTGGGTGTATCCTTTGAAATCTAAAGATCAAGCACTTAGCGTGTTTAAGGAATTTCAGGCCTTAGCTGAGAGACAGACGGGGAAGAAATTAAAATGTATTCGTACTGACAATGGTGGTGAATATTGTGGTCCCTTTGATAACTATTGCAAGGAAAAAGGAATTCCTCATCAGAAAACTCCGCCCAAGATACCTCAATTGAATGGTTTGGCAGAGAGGATGAATAGAACTCTAGTTGAGAGAGTTAGATGCTTACTTTCAGAGGCTAAACTTCCAAATACATTTTGAGCGGAAGCACTTAACACTGTTGCCTATGTTATCAATTTGTCTCATGCAGTTGCTTTGGATGGTGATGTTCCAGACAAAGTTTGGTTTGCCAAAGATGTTTCTTATAATCATCTAAGAGTTTTTGGGTGTAAATCTTGTGTGCATGTTCCTAAATATGGGAGATCGAAACTGGATGTCAAAACTAAGCAGTGCATCTTTATTGGTTATGGTCAAGATGAGTTTGGGTATCGTTTTTATGATCCAATTGACAATAAAATTATTTGAAGTCGTGATGCAATATTCTTTGAAGACCAAACTATTGAAGATATTGACAAAGCTGAGAAGATAGATTCTCAGAGTAATGAGAGCTTAGTTGATGTTGATCCAGTTTCAATTGCTAAGGAACCTATTGCACATGAAGGAACCCAAGATAATGATGGACATAGTGATCAATATCAAAATGATCATCATGGTGTAGATATTATAGATGCTCCAGTTGATGAAGTTGTGGTTGATCAGCAGCCAATTCCTGCACAGGTAACTACTTCAAATGCTCCTGAAACCTCTCTTAGAAGATCTACAAGGGAGAAGCAAAAATCCATACGCTATCCTCCTGAAGAGTATGTACTTTTGACTGACATGAGAGAACCTGAGAATTATGATGAAGACATGCAAGATACTCACAAAGATCAGTGGATCGAAGCGATGGAAGATGAGATGAAGTCACTCCATGAGAATGGCACATATGAGTTAGTGAAATTGCCGAAAGGTAAGAGAGCTTTATTTTACAAATGGATATTCAGAATAAAGCAAGATAACCATACATCTGCGCCTAGATACAAGGCGAGGTTAGTTGTTAAAGGTTTTGGCCAGAAGAAGGGAGTTGACTTTGATGAAATTTTCTCCCCTGTTGTGAAGATGTCTTCTATTCGTGTGGTTCTAGGCTTAGCTGCAAGTCCAGATTTAGAGGTTGAGCAGATGGATGTCAAGACTGCTTTTCTCCATGGTGATTTAGATGAGGAGATTTATATGGAGCAACCTGAGTGCTTTGTAACTAAGGGAAAAGAAAATTATGTGTGCAAATTGAAAAAGAGCCTGTATGGATTGAAACAAGCTCCAAGGCAATGGTCATAGAAGAACAAGGGTACAAGAAAACTTCTTCAGACCACTGTGTATTCTTCTAGAAGTTCTCTGATGATGATTTTATTATTTTATTGCTCTATGTGGACGACATACTTATTATTGGCAAGAATAAATCTAGAATTGCAGTCCTTAAGAAGCAGTTGAGTAAATCGTTTGCGATGAAGGACTTGGGGCCAACAAAGAAAATCTTGGGCATTCAAAGCTACCGACACAGAGATAGAAAGGAGTTATTTTTGTCCCAAAAGCAATACATTGAGAAGGTACTCAAGAGGTTCAATATGACAGATGCAAAAATGGTTAGTACTCCTCTTGCTAAACACTTCAAATTGAGTATTAGTCAGAGTCCATCTACTGATGAAGAGAAAAAGGAGATTTCTCGTATTCCTTACTCTTCTGCCGTTGGTAGCTTGATGTATGCTATGGTTTGCACTAGACCAGATATTGCACATGCTGTTGGTACTGTTAGTAGATTCCTTTCTAATCCTGGAAAAGAACATTGGGATGCAGTAAAATGGATATTAAGGTATTTGAAAGGTACTGCAGATTTGAAGTTGTGCTTTGGCAATGGCAAGCCTGAACTTGTTTGTTACACAGACTCTGATTTAGGAGGAAATCTTGATAATTCAAGATCCGCTTCCGGTTATTTGATCACTTTTGTAGGGGGAGCTGTTTCTTGGAAATCTAAACTACAGAAGTGCATAGCTCTATCCACCACAGAAGCCGAATATATTGCTATCACAGAAGGTGCCAAAGAACTATTATGGATAAAGGAATTTATTAATGATCTTGGCTTTGAGCATCCAATGTACATCTTATTTTGTGATAATCCGAGTGCTATCTGTCTCACCAAGCACTCCACTTTTCATTCTAAAACCAAACATATAAATAGAAAGTATCATTGGATAAGAATGGTCGTGGAAGAGAAATTATTTGAGGTTGAGAAGATACACACTGATGAAAATCCTTCGAGTATGCTGACAAAGGCGGTGGTTGAAGATAAACATGAGTTTTGTAAAAATTTGGCAGGCATGGAGCCTGTCAATAGTTCCTCTTAATGACACATTTGGCCCCTTGGCTGGAGGGGGAGTTTGTTTGGCACATGCCCATGTTGTCCAGCCAAAGGCCCAATGGCCTAATCCTATTCTCTTTTTGTTTCCATTCCTATTTGGAATTGGATTCGGTTTATTCCTATTTTGAATGGGTTTTGGCTTTAAGAGAAAGCACCACTCATGATATATAAATAGGACAACCTTGGAGAATTATTCTACGCTCATTTGATACAAGTCTTTGAAAGTCTTATGCACATAAGAATGGTTTTTGAGAGAGCTTTCGTCAAGAGAGAAGAGAGAAGAAAAATATTTGTTTTGCTGCAGATTTTTATTCCGACCAGCCAACTTCAAATCACGTTTACCGATTCGTTAACCGTTGTATCGAGCTGAAATTTTGAGTGAGTGTTTGTAACATCTTGGTCTTGGATTTGAACAGTGTAGAGATCGTATTTGGAGGCTCGTAGCACCTTATTTCGAGCCTTGAACAGCAGCTTCGATTTTGTAGATTATACTCTTTCTTCAATTGATTAGTTGTTGCTCTTATTGCTATTGTTGCTCCGTGCTTGGCACTTATTGTGTAGCTAATTTGGAGAACTTTTGTAACCCTCTTATTGTTATAGTGGAGCTTTTTGGATCTTTGTGATCCCGTGGTTTTTACCTTCGATTTGAAGGGTTTTCCACGTTAAAATTTGGTGTTCTTTATCTTCTTTATTTTCGGGTTTGCTTCTTCCTCGACATAACAATGGTTCTGTTGCTCATCTCCGCCATGGACGTAGGTCAGTTGACCGAACCGCGTTAAATGTTTGTGTCTCTTTTGGTAGATTTCTCTTTTGTTGTCGGACTTATTGTCGTTCAAGTCTGTTTTGCTAGCTTCCGCATGACACCTGATTATTTCCGTCCTAACAGTATTGTGTCAATGTCACTAGCTTAAGACACAAAAGTTATATATGGCTGAGAGTCCCTTAAATTATATATACGGTATATAAACGTATACATCTCAATGAAGAGAGGAAAATTTTATTTTGTGTCTCATATAACTGATACTAGTTATATGAGGCAACTTTTTTGTCTCATAGTTTTGTGAACTCAGATTTTTGTGGATCCAGAAATACTGTAAGATTAGGGTCTACAAATTTGTGAGACAAAAAAGAGCCTGATACAACTAGTGTAAGTTATACGAGACACAAAATAAAACTTCACGAAGAAGATAAGGATGTGGAAATCTGGCAGCGAGTAGTACATCGTCACATTCATAAAGGATAAGTTAAGCATAAGCTCATTCATTTCATATTAATATCAGTTGTCTCCTTGTGGGAAATCTCTACCCGGGAAGAAAAAGTTTATTATGTTTATAATTTAACGCACGTTTAGTTCTTTTCCCAAATGGGCAACTAGAGTAAATTTGAAACTTTTACACATGTTGAAAACGAAAGTTTACTCAACGAAAGCTATAAAATATAGTGGTCCAAGCCCGTTGATTACTCGTAGTTGTAAACCTTGTTTTTTATTAATTTAGAAACTAATTATTTATAAGGACTAAAGTTACGAACTCTTAAACTTTAAATAATTTTGACTTCATCTCTGGTGGTACATAGTTCATGGCAAGCACACCCCACATGTCAAAGATGAAAAATTACGGAACCCGCCAACCACCAATAAAATAGTGCCACCCATTTTTAAATACTATTATTTCATGACTTCGTGAGGGAATCATTCGACATACATTGGGTACTTTACGGCTAACTGCTGAAGTTCAGAGATCGAACGCACCAGAAAATCCTAACTACGAGGGAAAAAAGAGAAGAAGAACGAAAGAGATGAAATGAATAAAACACTGAAACTTTCATTCTATTTGTTTCAGCCTTTACATTGATGTATATATACAAGTAGCCTAGTGCTAATGTAATTAACTAACTAACTAACCAATCACTTACATCATTAACCACAAATAGATTAACTAATCTGGATATACATAAATAGACTAAACTACTATCATGTTCAATCCATCATCTGAACACTAAAAGTTATGCCTGGTCTTGTGACAGTCAGGTAGAGTAGTTTCCCTAGTAGTCTTTGATACTTGCTAGGATCTGGTAACAATCCATCATCTGTTGGGTTATGAATGCTAGTATGTTAATCATACTCCTTGGTGGTTAGCTTAATGTTAGCTTAAATAGGTTAGATAGCTGGTTTTGCAGATCCCAACCTAAGTTCAGAGATCGGTTCCAATGTGTACTTCCTTTGATGCATTAGAATGTCTTGTTGTGACCTGGAAAACTCAATGCCAAGGAAGTATTTCAGCTCGCCTAGATCTTTCATCTTAAAAGCCTACTGCAGTTTAGCTTTGACCTCTTTTAATAGTATCATATCATGACCAAGGAAGAGCATGTCATCCACATATACCAAAATGACTATAGTATTTTTGCCTGTCCCTTTTTTGAACAACGAGTGGTCATGTTGACTCTGCATGAAACCAAACTTCAGTAGTGCTTCAGAAAGTTTGACATTCTACTATCTTGGTGTTGGTTTAAGTCCATACAAGGATTCCAAAAGTTTGCATGCTAGTCTGTTCTCCCCCCGACTCTAAAATCCTTGAGGTAAAGTCATATTGATCTCATCATGTAGATCTCCTTGCAGAAAGGCATTGTACACATCCATTTGATGGATTTGACCACTCGACTGAAAGTTTCCTGGTAGTCAATTCCCTCTTGTTGGCTATACCCCTTGACCACAAGCCTAGCTTTGAACCTCTCCACCTCCCCTGTGGATTTGTATTTTATTTTATAGATTCATTTGCAGCCAATAGGTACCTTGTCATCAGGCAAAGGTACTACATCACAAGTATGGTTGGATTCTAAAGCGGCAATTTCAGCTTGCATTGCATCTACCTATCTGGGATCCTTGATAGCTTCTTCAAATGTAGTAGGTTCTACTATAGAGGAGAAAACATCTAGATAACATTGGTACTTGGGAGAAAGACTAGCATAAGAGATGTAGTTGACAATAGAATAAGGAACATATTTCTGACTTGGAAGTGGCACAAAGTCCTTCAACCAGATAGGAGCTTGTTTGGTCCTTAGGGATCTTCTCAGAACAGTGGAGTTGACTAGCGCAAAACACACACTTAAATATGCTCGCTAGTCGAATATATTATAATATAATATCATAACCACATGGATTGGAGTTAAACAATATTTTCGTAGTTTGTAGCATGATTGCTATCCAAGATGATCAACAATTTAGAGTTTTGTGATTTAAAACAAAAATTTACTAAGAGTCTAAACTATTGAATTGTAACAATCGACGCAAGTAATGAGCAAAGACAGTTATCAATTGGGAGAATATAGGGTTGATAGGATAGGTACAAGACAAATGTTTGGGCTCTAATTCTAGATAATTCGCTTCTAATGTTCAAGTGAGTATCTCGAATTTACTTGGTTATTAATTCAATTGTTTAGTAGAAACTTATCTCTCGATTAAGTCTCAACCTCACAAGATGAACCAATTCAAGCTTGTGAAGATATGTAAGAATTTGTAGTGGAATGGTCTTTAGGAGAACCTCTCTCGATTATCCTCCTAACTAAGTTTAATCAACATTTCAACTAGCCTTTTTTGATTACTAAGAATTAATGACTTCAACCAACAAAATATAATGCAAAGATATCACAAGTTATGCCTCTCTCCATTACATTAACAAGTGCATATAAATGCAGCGATTAAAACGTCCATAACGATTTAATACATAAAAACTAGAGTTAATTATCTACAAACAAGTATCAAGACACCAAACCCATCAAACCTTAAAGAGAACTACTCCATAAATATGGAGCAATTCATCACAAATACGTTTAAGTTAAAGGAAAATATAAAACGATCCAAACTTTTATCCTGAGTGAGGAATGAAGGATGAAATCCTTGCACTTTTGCTTCTTCACCTCCTCCTTAGCTTCCTTAGGTCTAAGATATGTCCAAAATCCCCGAAATAACCTTTTTCTATGTATATATACCAAGTTGGGTCAGGCCCAGATGAAAACACTTTTTCCTACGTGAAATAGGACAATTACTCTATAAAAATTGTTCATACGCACTGCATGGGGAGACGTGCCAGGCAGGGCTGTAGTGAAAAACTTCAGAGGGCATGTAATTTGTCAAGCAACAGGATTTGGGCAGCCGCAGGTATGGACTTTTCTCAAAGTGAACTTCAAATCTCGATTTTTAACGTCCCGACTTGGTCCTCAACCCCCCGAGCACAATCCTGGCTTAATTCCTTGAGCTTTTACTCAGACTTAAAAACTCCAAATAACTCAAATTAGCTCTAAAACATCTACATCACTCGGAATCACTCCCACAAGCCATAAAACATAAAATAAGTACACTAACGATTAAAGAACAAACACAATTAAAATACAATAAATTAGAGTGCAATAAGCTACTAAAACACGAGATTATATCCAACCATCAACACCTCATACTTAAATAATTGCTCATCCTCGAGCAAATCAAGTTACACTTTATAAAGACACGACCTTTTTAAACAACTGTCCTAACTCATCACACCAAGAATATTTAAAATAGACTATGCACAATAGTGTAACATTCTTGCCTAAAGATATGACTCACAAGTACCACGCATTATTCAACTTACTCACTTACTCAAACATAGATATTAACGACAGTACCTTTTCTTCATGAATTAAGTGCCCTCACGCAGCAACAAAGAGTAGTTCCACACACAATAAAAGTTAAGAACAATTAGGAACCCAAGATAGAAAGAATTCACTCACTCTTAGAAAAAATATTCATATGCCACAAAAGATGCACCATAGGCTTGCCCGTAGTATACTACTCTACTAATCGAGCTTATTCCGTCAAGGATCAAGCAGGATTTTAACTGGTTGTAATGTAGGTTGCGGGACGGGTAAGATAAGTTTATATATAAGAGTGATTACACATCCCTAAGAACTATAATACATATACTTCAACATTCAAAATCCGACAATTATGTTAAACTATGATGCCACCTTCAGATAAATGTACATCAACTCCCCAATTATTTAAGCACAATTACATCAAAAGTTACCCCTATCAAGGAACAGTTACACCCAATCCAACTATTCTTTTGGCTCTTACTTTTTTTCTCTCAAAATAGTGCAGCTTTATCCTTATTTCATTAGTTACACTCAAAAGCCAAACTAACCACCCCACACTTCAATTTTTACAAAGTTCATAATGATTTTAAGTGCTCAAGAGAGGTGAAAAGGTTCACATAGATGGTCAATGCAAACAAATGGGTAGGGCTTGCAATGTAGTTGCCAAAGAAACATGATTACAGGTTTAAAGGGGTTAACTAAGATACATAACAATTAGGCAGGTAATAGCATATAACTGGCTCACCAAAGAAATGCCTATATCACTTCCATGACAGAATACAACTATTATTTCGCTTTGTAAATACACGGGGCAAGTTCTAGACATCAAATGAAATGCAAAGAATAATGCAAAACCTCACACACACATGGCACAAAACTCATTCAGGATTGGACTCATCAGAACACTCTAGTCAAAGCAGTTAAGCAAAGTTAAGATCATGCAATTTAAGGTACTTATACATGAGTCAAAAACTAAGCCTAAGCGTCACAAATAAAGCACTCACTATTCTCAATTCATAATAAAGTCAAGAGACATTGCTTCTATTTTAAATCATACCACAAGGTTACCTACTTTTACAAAAATAAAAACTAACTATACTCGATTTAGACAAAACCCTTAAAAAAGAACTGCGACAAAAAGAAAAACTAAGGGAAAATTATTATACTACTTAACAAAATAAAATATTTTTTCCCTTTTCTTTTGACTTTAATCCCTCAAGAAACTTGTCGAATGATATCCATCATTGTGAAAAGTCAAAACTTTAAAAAAAAAATATGTTTTTTTCAAAAAACATTTCCTACCAAAAGCAAAACTAAAACTATACTAACACAAATAGAACTAAAACTATTATACATACAACATAAAAATATCTCCCACCCCACACTTTAAATTGTGATATGTCCACATAGCATACAATTAAAAACCATATGGTAAAGGAAACTTCCCTGAACATCTAGTCGGTGTCCTAGTCGAAGTCGGGTTCTATTTTCCCGAACCAGTGCACACATCCATGCAGATAGCTTATTCTCATCATTTTTTGATGTGCACCCCACACATGTCTTTCTCAATCACTGGAGCATTCTCTTTTGACCCCTTCACTTTCCACTCAACACTTGCAGGTGGCTTCTCCTTTTTCACCCGCTTCTACCTCCATTTTGAAAGTTACAGTCTCCTTACCCACTATCATCATGGGCTTTCTATTATGTATCTAAAATTGCTCTACCTGTTGCTAAGAATGGACTTCCTAGGATAAGAGGGACCTCCTTCTTCTTTTCCATCTTTACCACTATAAAATCAATAGGAAATATAAACTTATCTACCCACACCAAGACATCTTCCGCTATCCCCTTTAGGTATTATAGTCGTTTGGTCGGCTAGCTGCAAGGATATTGGTGCCGACCTTACCTCTGCAATCTCATTCCCTAGATTTCTGTAGATAGACAAAGGCATTAGATTAATTGAGGCACCAGACTCATATAAAGATTTGTCAAAGTTAAGAGTGCCTAAAGAGCAAGGTATCATAAAACTCCCCGGATCTTCACACTTTTGTGGGTGTTTGTTTTGCAATATTGTACTATAATGCTCTGTGAGCTTGAACAATTAGGTCTTCTCTATCTTTCTCTTCTTTGTGAGTATCTCTTTCAAGACCTTTGCATAAGCTGGAATTTGTGAGAGCACTTCTATGAATGGAAAATTTACATTAACATGTATCAGCATATCTAGAAATCTCTCAAACTGCTTGTCCAACTTTTCTCTATAGAGCTTTTGGGGAAAAGGTTGTGCTTGCTCTCTTCATTAGAGTCATCCCTTCTCGAAGTTTTCTCCTACTTCTCTTTCTCTACTCCCTTCTTAACTTTCTTCTTCTTTTTATCATCTTCAATTTTCAGTTGCTCCCTACTTTCCTTTTCAAGCACAACCTCTTTTGGGATTGGAGTGGGATCTTTCAATACTTGTCCACTTCTCAAGGTCTAGTAATTTACCATATCTTTGGGATTCTTTTCAGTAACAACCGGCAGAGTCCTTGGGATTTTTTCAGACAATGTAGTTGCAATTTGTCCCACTTGTCTCTCCAAGTTACGCAAACATGTCCCAAGTTCTTTGATAGTTGCACCATGAGCATCCAATCTCTCATATGTCTTGATAATAAAGGACTTCATTAGATCTTCTAGCCCAGGCTGAATTGGCTGTTGAGGCTGAAACTGAGGCCTTTGCTGATTTTGGAAGCCTGGGGCTCTTTGTCCCTGAAATCTGGGGTTGTTTTGTTGCCATGAATTTGTTGTTCCCCTAGGTGAACTCCATGAAAAATCGGGGTTCTTCTGACCCACTGCATTGAAGTTATAATTCCCAACAACATTAACGTCCTCAGTTGAGGCTTGACACTCATGAGTAGGATGTCCTCTTCCACATATATCACAGACTGCATGAGGCTCATTATGTATCGCCATGCGCTGGAAAACCTGAAACTGTAAGACCTCTAGCGGGTAGACTCGACGTAACCATATATATTCTACATTACAACAAAAACTATAAGACTTCAACATGCATGACAAATTGTAAGACCTCAACAGGCATGACAAACTGTAAAACCTCAACAGGCATGACAAACTATAAGACCTCAACATACATGAAAATCCCGAAATTTAGGCTATACGTCGCATTTGTAAGAATCCCGAAAGGGCATACCCTCGGTGTAGACGCCTAAATTGTAACTCGGTATCAAAAATGGCTCTGGCCAAACACATATGACTACGGTCAAAACGGTTGATACATTTAAATTAACACGAATGGTTGCTAAACAAAAACATGCATGACAAACTGTAAGACCTCAATAGGCATGACAAACTATAAGACCTCAACATGCATGAAAATCCCGAAGTTTAGGCTATACGTCGCCTTTGTAAGAATCCCGAAAGGGCATACCCTCGGTGTAGACGCCTAAACTGTAACTCGGTATCAAAAATGGCTCTGACCAAACACATATGACTACGGTCAAAACGGCTGATACATCTAAATTAACGCGAATGGTCGCTAAACAAAATCCCAAGCCACTACTTCAAATATACTTCGGAAAGAACCGGTTAAAATAGGCTTCCCTCAACAAGAAAAAAACGAGCTTTGACCATGTCAGCGCCAAATCGCAAGGCATCGATCTACTTGACCTATGATCTAAAAACCTTCCGAGATGCTCAAACATCACCGATAATGACTTGAAATCAAGGTTTTTCTGAAACTGATGACGGATCAGGCAAAATTATTTCAAAAGACCTTAACGAGCAGAAAATAAAGCCTACAAAAATCCCACGAGCAAAAGCGTAAGAGCCATTGTCGCCAGTTAAAACAAGCCTCCGGGCCACACACTAAAAGGTCTCAATGACCAAAGCAGCGTAAGAGCCACTGTCGCCAGCTTGAAAATTGACAACTTGAGGATTAAAATGAGCTCGAGTTGTAACCCGATTCGGAGACCGGATCCAAAATAGCTAACTATACAAGCCTCAGGCCCACATATCGAAAGTTCTCAACGACCAAATAGAATAAGGGCCACTATCACTGGTTTGAAGATCAAATAAACTTGAGGCTCAATTGAAGCTCGAGTCGCAACGTGACTCGGAGACAAGACCCAAAAAAGTCGAAACAACAAACACCCAAGGGAAAGAAACAAAAACCATCATCGCCAACCCATACAAATGCAAAACTCGAGGGTAAATTAAGCTCGAGTCGGATCTCTACTCGGAGACTGAACCCGAAGACGGTTAAAGCACGTAAGCCTAAGGGCAAATTCGAGGTCGAATCGACCCAATTGAAACTCCAACAAGTAGAAATACAAAAGATACAAATTGCGGGGTTCCCCCTCTTGTTTTTACATATTGACGATGGAGCGCAATCTCAGACTACGTCATATAATGAAAGCTATATACACAACAAAAAAGGCAAAGAATAATCATTTCCCCTTTTTTCCAGCAGCTATAGTCCGACGGTCTCCTCCTCATCATCCACAACATCGGATAGTAGGAACTTGGCATCATACTCCTCTCCGTTAACTTGCTCGATCTCCCCCTAAGAGATCAAATCCCCTAGCGTGAATCTCCTCGAGGATTTACCTACGGGATTTTTACCTCACGTACTCCTTGATATTGTTTGCACGATCGAGGGTCTTCTTTAGCTCAATTTTAGTAGCGACAACGTTTCTTGAATAAGTCACCATTTTTTGTCCCGCCCTGGTGTTACTCAACACAACCTCGGCCCGGACATTCACCACCTCAGTTTTCGCCCCTGAAAGCTCAGATGAGAGTATTACCATCATCTTCGCCCGAGCAGAATCATTCGCACGGGCGGCCTTAATTTGCGCCTCAAGAGCGGAAGCCTTGGCCTAAGCCCTCTCTTTAGCCATAAAATGGGCATTCATATGCGCCTGTAGCTCAGTGAATTCACGTTTGGCTTTGCTAACCTCGCCCCATAGTTGTTCCAGCTCATCTGCATTATCCTTCAACTAAAATAGCAACACATCAAGATGGCAAGATAAAAAGGGAATAAAGGCTAGCACAAAATGCAGGATACCTGTTTCTCCAAGAGGGAATCCAAGGCCCGGCTCCGATCCACCTCAGGCTGTAAAGAGACGAGCTCGCTTTCCATTTCCGCACAAAGAAGTTGAGGGATCTCTCCATATCTCGAACCTCCCGCAACGGGGCCTTGCAACGAAGCAAATCAGCTTTGAGCCTATCAAAAGCCTGAGAAAGAAAGCCATGTAAATAAAAAGAAAAGAGAGAAGCGTAGGTCCAGAACATCCTTACAGTGGCCGAAACTCACCTTAAGGCCAAAGCGTAGAGCCTCGCCGAAGGCCGAAGCAACGTTCGATGGTGCACCAATCCCGAAAGGTTGCCGGTCGGCCGAATCGCTTCCCCTTAACCATTACAAAGAATTTGCCTCGCCACAAGCCTTCTCGCACCCCGGAGCATCTTTCCTTTTACCTGCGCTCCTTGACCCTAGGGCCAACAATCTCTCCTCCTCCCTCGGGGAAATCAGCCTCGCTTGGAAGGGACTCCCAACACCTGCAACAGATAAATCAGATGATCCAGCAATAAGGAAGCCATATCTTAGAAGGCAGAACACCAGGCACCTACCATGATGCTTCACCTCCCATCTCCCTTTTGATAGATCTCGCCACCGGCGCCTATTGTAAGTTAAGCAAGCTACCACCTTACGAGACCATTCGGCTAAATCAGGGACCTCGTCGGGCAACCAATGAGTTGCTATAAACAAATAATAGAAAGATATCGTTACGGGGCCAACCTCATGTCGAGATAAAGACAGTTCAAACAGAGCACTTAAGTGTGAAGTTCCATTTCTCAGGAAATGACAAAAATTCTCTAGGGATAAAATCGGTCGTCCGGATTCGAACGAACTGATTCATCCATCCACGGTCCTCATCCTCCTTGCTGCCGATCACAAAAGCTAAGGTGGATCTATGCTGAAGAGCAATCAGGCCTCGATAGCGCAATGGCTGGTACAACCTCATGAGGTGGCTGAGTGTGAATTCTATCCCGGCCTTGTCAGCAAAATATCTCATCGACTGCACTATTCTCCAAAGAAAGGGATGAACCTGCACCAACATTACTTGATATATTCTACAGAAATCGAGAACGACCCGGCCCGGGGAACCCGGCGCAAGAACATGAATATACATACTCAACAATCCCTCAACGTATGTCATGACACTCTCCTCGGGAGAAGGTGCTTGCAAAATCACGCCTTCCCCCCATCCCCATTATTTCCTGATCATCTCGAGGTTTTCCTCCCTCGCCGATGAAATAATCCTAGACACATGCTCTCGATGGCCTAGAACATTGGGAGGCCTCCCCGGTATGATAGCCATCTTCGAGGCAGGGCACCCTGAGCCTCGATCTCCCGACATCGGAGGCGAGCCGTTAGTACTGACCAAAGACGGAGCATAGGAGGGACTCCCCTTCGTCCGAGGATCAGGCGTCGAAGCGGCAGTCATGATTACGGCAAAATAAGGAGAAAAGATGAGGATCCAAGCAAAAACTTTCTGAAACAGGGAAGTGGAAGGACTAGCACAAAGCGCCAGGCTCTGCATAGGAGATACGCTTATCAAGAAT
Organism: Nicotiana sylvestris; assembly: GCF_000393655.2. Lineage (NCBI taxonomy): Eukaryota > Viridiplantae > Streptophyta > Magnoliopsida > Solanales > Solanaceae > Nicotiana > Nicotiana sylvestris. Next base: position 166,898,800 of record NC_091059.1, read on the forward strand.
TGCAAAGTCGCCGCTTAAGAGGCAGGTGAGCAAATATATAGAGTCTAAGCGACGACTACTCATTTACCCAAGAGGGCCAATTAATTCTGGCCACGTTAACGTCACCCTCTCCTTGGGGAGTGTACTAGCAGAATCACGCCAGGATCCCACATAACTCATAAAACTATGGGACCTCGAGAAATCCCTAACGTCATAAATATCGGTTCGGGAGGAGCTATCGATTCAACCTCGAGACGTGGCCAGTCTCGGGGCCCTTGGTCTGTCCCATGAAAAGGCCCCAAAGGGCCTATGCGGAACACAAAACTAAAAAAGTAGGGAGAATAGCTGACAGAACAAAAACTCCTTTTATACATTGACAAAGAGAAAAAACATCTTTATACTATTCGTTTCTCGGGGGGGAAGGCATGAAGCAAAAAGGAAGGCATACAAAAAGGACTCGGAGACTACTCCTCGCCACTATCATCTTCGCCCTTATCAGGGGAAATCAAAAGCGCCAATCTTCCCTACGCCGCACGGGCCTCCTTCAGATCAGCAGACAACTCGAAGCCTCTGGCCTCGAGTTCTTCTAGGGTCTCCCTCTTTGCCTCTGCTTTGGCATGCTTGACCACTCGGATTAGGTTTTACTCAGCTGCCATAGATATGTCACGAACCATTATATGCGCTGTGGCCACATCCTTCTTATAAGTGGTAGCATCTTATTCGGCCTTAGACTTAGCCGCGGCCAAAGCAACAATCTCCCTGCGAGTGTCTGTGAGAAGACCTCGGGATGTCAACAATATCCTAGACACAATCTCATTTTGCTCTTTCAGCCTGGAGATCTCCGCTTTCAACTGACTGATCTGCGAGTCACTCTGATCGACCAACGGGAGAAGGGTAAGTCTATGAATATATGAATCCAAAACATATGTGAATAAGTGGTAAAAGGTCAGGTATGAGTGAGGCAGAATACCTAAGCAACAAGATTGGTCTTCTCCCGGAGCGTCGTCTCCAAAGCGACCCAAAGTTCTCCCAGCTTTTTATCTCCCCGGCCAAAGCGAGCCTCCGAATCCTGTAGCTTCGAAGAAATTTTCTTATGCTCCGAATTCTGGCATAGTCATATATGTCCTTACACTACGGCACAACAGGAGAGTTAGAAATATGATGAATAATGCCTGATAACAAAAGAAATACACGAGGGAAAACTACCACCTGGTGCATGGACTTCTTCGCCGCTTTAACGACACCAGAAATATCGAGATCAGCCGTATCGATTATGCCATCAAAAATGTTGGCAATAAAGTCTCCCCCTTTGGGAGGAGTCCTAGCTGTGGCGCCGATCATCCCTTCGGCATCCCTCAGTTCCCCTGATGAAACTGGAAAGGTCGAAATGAAGTTGTTCGGTTCGCCGATTTCTTCAAGTGGCAACCCACGTTCCTGGAAGGCTCCGAGCTCCGATCCCTCAGGATCAATGCCAACAATCCTCCTAGAAAAAACTACACTAAATCCAGTGGTGCGATTTGAAGCTATATTAGCTTCCTTTTCAAGGACCCTCGGCTCACGAGCCCGGCCGGAGCCAGCCGTTCCGAACTTAGCGGCCTCCGACCAGGGCGCCTGCAAATCTCTCGCACTGGACCTTGTTCTCCTCCTTAACGGACTTCCATCATCGTCCTCCCCTTCGATATCAGGATTCAATTCATATGTTAGAGCAGCAGTCACATCTGGACGGGCAACGACTATCCTGCTTTTCCTTTTCTTGTTCGAGCCAGGCTCTAAGACCTTTGCTTCACCATCAAGGGCGGCCTCATCTGCATATTCTCACCAAGACCTGCGCTAGCACAATAACAGCGATATGCTTTCACTAATGGCTCATAAGGAAACAAAAAATGTGAAGCATAGGCGGTAAAGGAACCTCACCGTGATTCTTGGACACCCAAAGCTTCTTTGCCAGGACGGTCCAAGACTGAACGCGATGCAGAAATTTCTCGCTCAATCGCCTGATCCATCCCGACAAATAAGGGACCACCTCTGGATGCCAAGCAGCGGTTGCAGAAAGCACAAAGATGTTATTATAATGAATGATAGAGTAGTCGAAAATCAGCTAAAGGGAAGATCGCTCACTTCGGGCGTTCTACTGCTCTGGAAAGGATATTCTTCGGGCTGGGATGATGTCCGAGGTCCTCACTCACATAAACCTGCTCATCCATCCTTGGTTCTTCCCCTTATCAATGCTCATGAAAAAAAGATTTTTTGGACCGATGGCGGAGCTTGATAAAGCCTCGATACAGTCGAGGGCGGTACAGTCTGATCAGATGATTAAGGGTAAAAACCTTACCTTCAACCCCTTTCGGTGAAATGTCTAAGAATCAACACTATCCTCCAAAAAGAAGGGTAGATCTGACCAAGTATCACCTGGTATCGGTCGCAGAAGTCAAGAATAATCGGGTCGATTTCCAAGGGAGTAGATTCGATGAATTTATCAGGGCCCAAGGTGAATGGGTAAGTGTATACATAAGGGAAGCCAACCTTGAAGTTAACAATATTATCGTTGGGTCTGGAAATCTCCATCTCCACTGCCTTGCTCCATAGACAGTCCTCCCTCACCTTGCTAACATCGGTCACGATGCTAATGTATTGAGACACGTGCTCACACCGACCCGGCGTAGATGAGGGAGTCTCGATGTCAAAATCCTTCAACATGTCAAGATCGGGTTGGGTACATTATTCAAATATTGGAACCGATCTGGTTTCTTCCTCAGGTAATCGGGATGACGATGCAGTATCGTTCCGTTGGGGAACCGTCCTAGAAGTCTTAGCCATGTAAAATTGTAAAAACCCTTATGTGAAAAGAGGAAATAGTGTCAAATACAAAATTCTGACTCACGAGCTTATAAGTATGGTGAATATGGGAAGTATCTATCAACCGGGTGCATTTATAGGAAACGCTGGGGAAGCAGAAGAGATGAGCCAATGGCAGTTTATAGGTTTCTCTATTACCGCATCTGACAGTGGCCCTGCACGGTTCTCTAGGGCATGGTATTTAATGCTCTTAGAAGGTTGACGTCATGGCAATAATGGCCTTGAGACGATGGTTCAATATCATTTCCTATTACTTCATTCTAGGAAACGCGGAGACTATATGTATACGGTGAAATTAGGGGAGTCTATTTCTCGCCGTTAAGGTACATTCGGGAAGTCATATTGGCATATTGAGGCTACAGGATTACGATCGAGCTCTCTCCCTTGAGGTTCATTTGTGACCCCACAAAGATTTCGAGGATAGGGATTTTGTGCGACCCAACGAAGATTCTGAGGATGAGGGATTACCGAGGCGAGCAACTAGAATCAGTAAAAACTAGTACCATGCCTAGCCATCCCATCCTCGTATCTTTACATTCATTGCACTTCGTACTATATGGTATTCCCTCTCCTATATAAGGGGAATCCATCCCACTTTGTAAAGGGCTGATGCTGCTACATTTCTCCACAAGATCAACAATATCTCTCTCTCTCTCTCTCTTCTTTCTAGATTCGCTCGCTCTCACTGGTCCAAGACCACTTTAATATCTATCGTTTTCTTACTTGTTCTTTAGTATATTGATTAGTATTGGCCATAAAGAGCCTTGTTTAATCATATCCTTAATTGTTATCCCATTCCCGACTATCCCCGGTAGCTCGAGCTCGACCTCAACATCGACCCCAAGGTCCCCATCGACCAGTCCTATATCTAGGCAGCATGCCCTCGGTTTGATTACTATCTCGTTTTAGCTTGAATTTCATTAAAATCCACATTCGTAGCTTAATCTGCCCAAACAACTAGCTCGAGAATAGATCATGTATTTTTAGAATCCCATTTACAAATTTATTTGTTGTTACCATTTTTACGGTAAACAAAGAATTCATGTTCCTAACAATACGTTATATTTTAGCGATGCCTCCAAAGAGTACGACCGCCCAAAAGGGAAAGTCCGTGGCCGGTGAGACTACTAGTCAAGAAACATGAGTTACCAGGACTCAGAGAGAGTCTCATGGTAATGTTCCATATCATACTTTACATACCCCACCTTTTCCAGAAGAGCTTTGAGGGGCACCAACTCCAGTGTCCTCCCCTGCATATTCAGCACCTCAGCCGGATGTGCCGGGTTAGGAAATGAGATATGCTATTCAGTTATTGACCTAATTAGTAGCCGCACAAGCTCGACATCAGGAAGTAGGTATTGGTCAAGCATATAGGTCCATGAGTGCGAGGGTTTGTGACTTTATTAATTTAGACCCTTCGGTATTCACTGTAGCAGATCCAAACGAGGACCCTCGGGTATTTATTAATAGAGTGCAGAGGACGTTACGGGTAATTAAGGCCACTGCAACTGAGTCAGTTAATCTAGCTTCCTATAGACTCCGAGATGTTGCAGTTAATTGGTACGAGTCTTGGGAATTGTCCAGAGGTGAGGATGCCCCTCCAACGGTATAGCAGGAGTTTACAGAAGATTTTCTTCATTATTTTATGCCACCAGAGCTTAGGCGAGCCAGAGTGAATAGGTTCTTGACCCTTCAACAGGGTAACATGAGTGTTCGGGAGTACAGTCTTCAGTTTTATTCGTTGGCTAAGTATGCTCCCACTATTGTATCTAACATGGAGGATCGGGTTCACTGATTCGTGACGGGATAAGAGCCTCACTTGCTTAACAATTGTATGTCAGTCTCACTTCTGCTAGACATGGATATTTCTAGTATTTAGGCATACACTCAGGGTGTAGAGGAGCACAAACAGAAATAGAGGGACGATTGTGAGCATGATAGGGCCTAGAATAAGAGAGCGAGGTCTTTGGGTCCTTCTGGTGAGTTTCGAGTTTGTTACAGGCATCAGTACTCAAGATACATCCCAGCCCTTGGCTAGCGTGCCCCATCAGTTTGGCGGTAATAGATTTGATCATTCTATATATTCAAGGTCAGGTCGGAATTTCAGGGACTCAGGTTCTCAGTATAGGGGTGAGTCAAATCAGATGAGGCCACTTTGTGGCATGATGTACTCAATATGGTAAGCAACATACCAGACAGTGTCGTATGGGATTAGGTGTTTGTTATACTTATGGTTATCGGGGCCACGTTATGAGGGATTGTCCGATAAGAGGTGATGCAAGCAGAGCTCAGCCATCGGGATCTGTAGCTGGTTTGTCATCATCAGTACACCCCCTAGGCAAGGTCCCCAAGCACCAATGAGTCATGGTAGAGGCAGAGGCAGAGCATCTAGCTCGAGCAACCATTAGAACCGCATTTATGCATTAGCAGGACAACAGGACCAAGAGTCATTGCCTGATGTTATTACAAGTATGCTATCAGTCTCCTCCTATGATGTATATGCACTTATTGATCCAGGTTCCACCTTATCATACGTTACTCCATTGGTTGCTAGTATGTTTGAAATAAAACCTGAATTGGTTAAACCTTTTAAGGTGTTTACACTTGTTGGGGACTCGGTGATAGCTAATCAGGTATATATGGGTTGTATGATAATAGTTCATGGTCGACCTACCGTACCAGAATTAATCGAGTTAGATATGGTAGAATTTGATGTTATAATGAGTATGGATTGGTTAGCTTCTTGTCATGCCAACGTTGATTGTATATCAAAGATAGTCCGATTCCAATTTCCAGGGGAGCCTGTTTTGGAGTGGAAGGGTAACACGGCATCACCGAGAGGTAGATTTATTTCCTATCTCAAGGCAAGGAAGATGATAAATAAGGGTTGTATTTATCACTTAGTTCAGGTTCAGGATATGGAAGTAGAGTCACCAACCATTCAGTCCATCCCTATGGTGAATGAGTTTCCCGATGAACTTTCGGGTCTCCCGCCAGAGCGAGAAATTGTGTTTTCTATTGACCTTCTACCAGATACTCACCCAATATCTATTTCTCCCTATAGAATGGCCCCCGCAGAGCTAAAAGAGTTGAAAGAACAATTAAAGGACTTACTTGAAAAAGGCTTTATTAGACCTAGTACGTCGCCGTGGGGAGCACCTGTTTTGTTTGTAAGAAAGAAAGATGGTTCCTTACGAATGTCTATTTATTATAGACAATTGAATAAGGTGACGATCAAGAATAAGTACCTGCTCCCTAGGGTTGACGACTTATTTGATCAGTTGCAAGGTGCCAAATGTTTTTCAAAGATAGACTTGAGGTTCGGGTACCATCAGATAAGGGTTAAGGATGAAGATATTCCGAAGACATCATTCAGGACTAGATATGGGCACTTTGAGTTTTGGGTTATGTCATTCAGTATGATCAATGCCCCAGTAGTATTCATGGATTTGATGAACTGTGTGTTCAGGCCTTTTTTAGATCTATTCGTAATTGTGTTTATTGGCGATATATTGGTATATTCTCATTCAGAGGCTGATCATGCAGATCATCTGCGTACTGTGCTCAGAGTTCTAAAAGAAGGGAAGTTGTATGAAATTTTTTTTAAATGTGAATTCTGGTTGAACTCTATAGCTTTCCTTGGGCATGTTATTTTGGGTGAAGGAATCCATGTGGATACACAAAAGATTGAGGCAGTAGAGACTTGACCTAGACCCACAACACTGACGAAGGTTCGTAGCTTTCTTGGTTTGGTAGTTTATTACAGGAGATTTGTAGAGGGGTTTTCTTCCCTTTCAGCACCTTTGACAAAGTTGATTCAGATGAGAGCAAAGTTTCAATTGACTGATGCTTACGTATAGAGTTTGCAGACATTAAAGGATAGACTAACTTCAGCATCGGTTCTAACGCTCCCAGAATGGACTGATGGTTATGTGATCTATTGTGATGCTTCAGGCATTGTGTTGGGTTGTGTGCTGATGCACCATGGTAAAGTTGTGACTTATGCTTCTAGACAACTAATAAACCATAAGAAGAACAACCCGACCCATGATTTAGAGTTAGCTGTGGTGATTCATGCACTAAAGATGTGGAGGAACTACTTGTATGACATTCATGTTGATATCTATATGGACCATATGAGCCTCAAGTACATCTTCAAGCAAAAGGAATTGAATCTCCATTAAAGAAGATGGTTGGAGCTACTTAAAGACTATAGCGTTGATATTTTATATCATCCGAGGAAGGCAAACGTAGTAGCGGACGATCTCAGCCGTAGATCTATGGGCAGACCATCGTATTTATGGCCAGAAAAGAGGGGGATAGCCCATGAGGTTCATCAACTAGCTAGTCTTGAATTTCGGTTACTAGACTCAGGAGATATTGGAATTACTCTTCAGGATACAACAACATCCTCTTTAGTAACTGAAGTAAAGGAACGCCAGTACGAGGATCCTGTGCTAGTTCATTATAGAGATACCACCCTTCAGAAGGAGAAGACACCGTTTAAAATTACAGAAGATGGGGTTCTCAGATATCAATGGCGATTATGTGTGCCTAATGTTGCAGGGCTGCATCGGCAGCTTATAGGAGAAACTCACAATTCTCATTATTCTATCCATCCATGAGCGACAAAGGCGTATCATAACATCAAGGAAGTATATTGCAGAATTTGTACGGAATAAAAAAGGATATAGCAGAATTTGTTGCTCAGTGTCCTAATTGTCAACAGGTTAAGATTGAGCATCAAAAACTATAACGACCCGACCAGTCGTTTTGAGCTTTTGCACCTTGTTCGTTAGTTCTCAGGCATGACATGCCCCGTGTGATGGATTATGACTTATTTAAATTGTTGGTTTTGGTTTTTAGGGAAATCGGAATGAATTTGGAAGAACAGTTCTCCATTTAAAGCTTCAAATTTGAAAAGTTTGACCAAGATTTGACTTGTTGGTATATGATCTCGGATCGAAATTTTTATGATTTTGTTAGCTCTGTTATGTGATTCGAGACTTAGGAGCATGATCGGAATGCATTTTGGAAGTCTGTGGAAGGTTTAGGCTTGAATTGGAGAAATTGAAATTTTGACGTTTTCGGGTTGATAGGTGAGATTTTGATATAGGGTTCAGAATATAATTATGGAAGTTACAGTAGCTCTGTTGTGTCATTTGTGACGTGTGTGCAAAATTTCAGGTCATTCGAACGTGGTTTGCTTGGGTTTTTGATCAAAAGCATAATTTGGAAGTTGTTGGAATTCTTAGGTTTGAATCCGATGTGATTTTGGTGTTTTGATGTTGCTTTGAGCATTCCAAAAGTTGGAACAAGTTTGAATGAGGTTATAGGATATTTTGGCATGTTTAGTTGAGGTGCCTAGGGCCTGGGGTGAGTTTCGGATGGTTAAACGGATCAATTTTGGACTTTGGACTTGGCAGTTTTTGTTGGTTTTGTGTTGTAGACAAATTGTTCTTCGCGTTCGCGCTCAGGGACTCACGTTCGCGAAGGGTGTTTTTATATGTTGATATTTTTTTTCTATACGTTTGCGAGGAAGGGGACGCGAACACGAAGGTAGAGGCTTCTTGTGCATCACGGATGCGAGACTGGGGTCGCGTTCGCGAAAAGGAGTAAGGTCATTGGGCACCCTAGGCCCACGTGCTATGCATTCGCGAGAGTTGGACCGCATTTGCGAAAGCCTGCTATGGTGAAGCATTGCGCTCACGTGGAAATTGTTTGCGTTCGCGAAGGGAAAAATGGAGAGGCAGTCAATTTGATCTACGCGAACGCAAGAGACCGGTTGCGTTCACGAAGAAGGTAATTTTACCTGGGGCAGAATGTTTAAAAGTGAGTTTCGCGAGCTTTGGTCTATTTTCTCCATTGTTGAACAATTTTTGGAGCTTTTGAGAAATATTGAAGAGGGAATCGAAGGGTAACACTTGGAGGTAAGGTTTTTGAACTCTATACTCAATCCTATGTTAATTCTTACTTGTTTAATCATGAAATATGTGGAAATTAAAGCCTAAAATTGGGGAATTAGGTCTTGGATTTGGAGAGTTTAAATTGGGAATTTGTAGGGGCAAGTGAGGTCTGATTTTCATGTTCTTGATATGTATAGACTCGTGAGAGGTGAGAATTCTATTGATGTGACTTTTATCAGATTCCGAGACGTGGACTCGGGGTCGGGTTTGAGCAATTTCGGAATTTTTGATGTAAATTCGATATTTTTGATCGGGCTTCGTTCCCTTAGAATATTTTAATAGTTATGTACTGATTGTGGCTAGATTTGGAGCATCTGGAGGTGGACTCGTGAGGACAAAGGCATTGCGAGGTAGAGTTTGGACCGGATCGAGGTAAGTAATGATTGTAAATGTTGTCCTGGGGGTTTGAAACCCCGGATTTCACATTATTGTGCTACTTTGAGGTGACACACACGCTAGATGACGAGCGTGGAGTTGTGCACCGTTGGGGATTGTGACTTTGTCTGTCCCATATGACTGTTAAGTCGTGTATTTGATTTTAAATTCTTATGATATTCCATACTTTAGAGATTGATATTATATCTTGGGTTGTATGCCATGTTTGGGGTCTTGTGCCGACCTGTTAAGACCCTTAGGGACATATTTTTCCTCACTCTATTTATTTTGAAAGCATATCCTCAGTCATGTTTTACTTGTTTATTGTTTAAACCTAGTTTTATCACTTTACTTCTTAAAAATGTGAAAAATGTTTGGGCTGAGTTCCATGTTTTACTGATAGTCCGAGTGATCGTGAGGTTGATGACTGAGATAGACCGAGGGTCTGACTGTGAGGTTGATGACTAAGATAGATTGAGATTCTAATTGTGAGGTTAATGACTGAGAGAGTCCGAGAGCTTGGTTGTGAGGATTATATAATTAAAGATCGGGCTGCACGCCGCAACGATATAGCGCTTGGACTGTAGGATCCCCTCCGGTGTCTGCACACCTCTAGTGAGCACAATCGACTATATATATATATATATATATGGATCGGGCTGCATGCCACAACGATATATGGATCGGGCTGCATGCCGCAATGGTTACTATATGGTACTTATTGAGTGGGAGTGCTGAGTGTGAGCGCTGATTGATGAGTGTTGAGTCTCGAATGACTGAGAGACTTGCCCGAGGGGCTGTATACATATATGAGTGATGCTTTGCATGAGGGGCTTGTTTTTATGTAATTGTTGTTTCCACTCCTCTTTATCCTGAGCCTCTGTTGAAAATATTGAATAAATGCTTTCAAACAACTTTCATTTAAGCTGGAGTTTTTATGAGATGTTCGGAATTCGATCATTGATTTGGCTTTGTTATTTTCACTGCAATTTTTTATGTTATGAGGTGTTTATGATTCCTGTTTTGCCCGAGGGGCTGTATACGAACTATATTTTGCCCGGGGGGCCAATTATGGTTTTCATCTCTTTTATTATAAATGGTATTGAACCCCTGCTAAAACTGTTGAAAAGCATTTTCAAATGATTTTTACCAAAAGCTAGATTTTAAATGAGACGATTGACATGTATTCTGATTTGAAAGCCTGTTGTGCTTATTGAATTTATCATAAATGTGTATTCATCGTTTCCTACTACTCAATCTTTATTTACTCTTATTACTTAATGGGTTGGAGTACTCACATTACTCCCTGCACATAGTGTGCAGATTCAGGTATTTCGGACCCCGGTAGCAGGTGTTCGTTGCTCAAAGTCGGAGTCATCAAAGTTAGCAAGGTGACAACACGACGTTCGCAACACTGATTTCCTTCCTCTCATTTTCATTACTATATTTAGTATATTTTTAAACTTTTGTTGTATTCGGACCTTAGTAGATGCTCATGACTAGTGACACCCCGATGTCGGGCTTGTGTAATTATTTCGCACTTTTCATTTTAAATTTCATTATGAGATTATTGATTTATAAATAATATAAAAACAACTTTTATTGGAAAATTGTTGATTCGGGAGTTGTGTCGGCTGGCCTAGTTTCACGATAGGCGCCATCACGACCGGGTCGGTTTTGGGTCATGATAAGTTGGTATCAGATCCTAGGTTACAAAGGTCTCACTAGTCATGAGCGGGTTTAGTAGAGTCTCGCAGATCGGTACGGAGACGTCTATACTTATCCTCGGGAGGTTGAGGAACCTGTAGGAAAAACATCACATTCTTGAATTCTTATCGTGCGTCCTTTATTCAGCTTGAAAAGTAACTCTTTGAATTCCTTCCACGCGTTTGTATGTGCGCATGAGCGCTCGGTATCAGATATGCATTGATGGCTTATGATTCCCTGATCGAGGGATGAGATGTGATCTCTGTGTATTGATGTTGCGCCAGTCTGGAGGACTCGAGGCCGGATTTTTGCCTATAGCTTGAGCTACGTGGTGCTGATTATGTGATCAAGTATTTTTGAACTAATACGTTCGGTAGTTCCCTTTTGGTAGAAGTAATGATTGGATAGTTATGTTATGAGTGTGATGTGACATTGAGATGTATTCATATGATTTGAAAGCGACGAGAAGGGTCTGCTGGAGGATAGAAAAACTATTAGGTGCCTGATTTCCATCTTGATTCGAGGTTTAGCCTTTAGTTATGGGCGTGTGAAGAATCTTTTCATGTGTCTTAGTTGGTAATGAAGTAAATTTCATGTTGCGATATGCGTTCAGGCCCAGGAAGATTAAGTGGTTGTGTAACGTTTATAACGGTGGAAGGTATACAGAAATGCCAGTTTGAGGCAAAACAGGTGGGTTATCTCCTGCGGAGTGTTCTAAGGTTGTGTGATCCTTATGTTGCCTGTTAGAAGATCTCATTTATAAGTGAAATATATGTGTTGCAATTTAAATTTAGGTCGCTTAGGAGAGTGGGTTTGACTGCTACGAGAGTGAATGTTAGATTTGCATAAGAGTTAAAGTACTAGATGGTCTATGTTTCATGAACCATGAAGTGTGGAGTTTAATCTCACTTTGGTACTATGGAGGCAATAGAGTGTATGTGTTATGAGTTATCATGTGCTTTTTAATATATGGCTTCGAGCCAAGTGGGGGAGTCTGCTATGGATTAGCTGACTGCACAGTTATGTGCTATGTTGGTACCAGTTCAGGCGTACGGGATAATCAGTTATGGCCTATGGAGTTTGAGACCGAAGATGGCTCGAGTAAAGGAAAATTCTTGATAAAGGTTATAATATGCTTCATAGGTGAATGAGAATCACAGAATGTCTTGAGTTGTTGTGGGTGAAGGATGCTCGGTGCATAGAGCAGGAAGTTGTGTGGTTATTCTAGGATAAGGTTACACTATGCAGTGTCAGAGTGCTATTGAGGCACGTGTGGTTCTGTTCATTTGATCAAGCTAATTGCAGTTTGAATAGAGTGAATGACTCTCGATAATGGTTCTAATGTGTTCAAGATTTTACATGTAACAATTGGGTATTTTCAAGATGTATGTATGGTTAGAAACTGAGTTTTTATTGGAAGGTGTCAAGACTTGTGGTATTTCTATATCAATTATGGGATTCTATATATCAGTATCAGGAAGGTGAAAGTAATGGCTTTGGATTCGTAGGAAGTCTCTTCAGGGTAAACATTTTGAACGTGGTGCTATTGGGAATATCTAGAGAGTATTCAGCGGCATATGGACTGTAGGGCAGTGTGGCTTTATGATTGGGTCTCGTATGGTGAGTCTAGGTTGAGGAATTGTGGTGTTATAGCAAGAAGAAGTGTCAAGCTAACGGTAGATCAGAAGGAAACTCGGATAGATGGGATATCTTGGTAGTAGGCCGGATAGGTGTGGTAAGGATATGATTAGTTCTTGGACGCTCATGAGGTAATGAGTTTCTACAGGTGTTTCACGACAATTCTCTTGGGTTTTAGTGATCTGCATAGATCGGTTGAGTTAAAAAGATTCAGTCCTGACGATTTAGATTTGTGCAAATGGAATTCGGAGATTTCTAGATGGTTTCTGCCACAGTTAGATAGGTATATTTTTCCTATTGGTGTGAAGAGCACGAGATGTATGACCATGAAAAAACATCTTTGAACTCAATAAGTGTTTTGATCAATTCCTCCCTGATATTTGGTGCAATGTGAATGCTTATTTTAGTTTCTCTGATATCACTGGCATCCCCTAAATTGATGGCTTCTGTGTCATTTAAGTTGGGCTTGGATTTTTCTTCAAACTGGCTTAACTCCCTGTTTATCTCCTCGAATGCTTCATCCTCATCGTATTCTGATTCATTATCATAATCGACCTCTTGTATAGTTAGTTTGGAATCAGATTGATCTTTTAGACTAGGTTGACGATCTGTTGTGCATGCCATGTCGTTAGAACCAGTATGAAAAGAAATGTTTAGAAAAAAAAAACGAAGGAAACAAAATTAAAAATAACATATAAAATAAGAAATAAAGAAGAAACTTTTCGTTTTATTGAATTATGGGATAACAAGGTTTCAGACTTCATTGAACACAATAAAAAGGAATCTGGATTACAACCCTGGAATAATCCAGAAAACAAGAAGGAAAATCAGAGCCAACTACCAGGACTCCCTCCGAGTAGGAAGAGGAGTAGCTATCCAATTGTTGACATTGGCCTTAGGACCCACAAACTGTATGTCTGCCTTACTGGAACCCTCTCCAGCTTCTATTGTGTTGACATCAGCGAATATTCTTTCAAAGCCCTCATTCAAATCTCCATCTGGCCTTATCAAGGGTCCAAGAACTTCCGGTACTGGCAACTTTCTGAGCCCTGCTTTGACAAATGATCTAGACATGCGTGGGATTGCTTAGGAAGGACCCATACTCTTTTCTTCAATTTGCGGGCCTGTTTTACATCAGCTGCGGTCGGTTTGAATCCCAATCTAAAAGAATCCAAGTTCTTAGGCAAGGAAACTGGCTGGATCATTCTCTGCAGATCAATCCCCAGACCTTTCCCTGGTACAAACCCACTATTCAACATCTCTGAGGCTAGCATCAAGGTTGCAGCTGTGATTCTGGGAAGTGGAAGGCCCCCACCCTCAGGAATTTTGTCTACTGATACTGCGTCGAAAACCTGATAAACCCATGGGCCCTTGTCATCGTCGGTTTCTATGAAGGGCACAATAGCATCACTGACGGCATGTGTGCCGTCATCCTCGTGTACCACAATCTCTTGTCTATCCCATTCAAATTTGACCATTTGATGCAGTGTAGAAGGCACTGCTTTAGCTGCGTGGATCCAGGGTCATCCCAACAAAAGATTGTAAGACACCGCCACGTCTATCACTTGAAATTCCATGGTGAACTCGACTGGACCAATGGTTAATTCCAGTACGATATCACCCACTGTGTCAGTACCGCCCCCATTAAAACCTTGGATGCAGACGTTGTTTTTGTGTATCCTATCATCAACAACCTTTAGTTTGTTCAGAGTGGCCAAAGGACAGATATTGGTACTTGACCCATTATCAATTAATGCTCGAGTGACCACTGATTCTTCGCATTTTACCGTCAGGTAGAGTGCTCTGTTGTGTTCAGTACCCTCTACCGGTAACTCATCGTCAGAGAATGTCACTCGGTTTACTTTGAATATCTTGTGCGCTATTTTCTCCAAATGGTTCATTAAGAGCTTGTCCGGGACATAGGCTTCGTTCAGAATCTTCATTAAGGCCTGACAATAATCGCTTGAATGGATTAACAAAGATAACAACGAAATCTGGGCCAGGGTCTTCCTTAACTGTTCTATAATTGAGTAGTCATGTGCCTTCATCTTCTTTAAAAACTCCTCTGCTTCTTCCTCTGTTATTGGCTTCTTTATTGTTACAGGATTGACCCTTCTCAATTCTGCGGGAACAAAACATCTTCCCGAACGAGTTAACCCTTGAGTTTCGCATACTTCTTCCACCACCTCCTTTCCCTTATGCATCACTGTCACTTGACTGTAGCTCCACGTCACAGCTTTCTCACTTGTTATCAGCAACTGCATGACTGGCCTGATAACAACTGGTTCCACGTGGACCCCCTTCACCACCAACACTGGTGTGCTTGATATTCCCTGCGGCACTGCCTTGGTTGGCTCTGGCTTCTTCGCAGCAACAGACGAATCTTTCACCATTACCACAAATGGCTTATCATCTACCTTTCCCAACTGTACCACTGCCTTTTCACTGGTAGATTGTTCGTTCGGACTGGCACGAATCATCATTACCGTTTGTGAGGGTGTTTTATGCTTCCCTCCTTTGTGTACTAGTTCGATCATGTGGGCCTCATGGTGCACCGGTAACGGGTTTTCATTGATGTTGGGTGCCTTTGGTGCCTGAACCTCGATCCTATTTGTATCAATAAGATCTTGTATGGCAGTCTTCAATTTCCAACACTTCTCAGTTATATGCCCCAGAGCTCCTAAACAATATTCACACCTTACTGAATGGTCCAGATTTCTGGGTAGGGGATTTGGCAATTTGGTTTCAACAGGATTTAATAAGCCTATCTGTCTCAACTTGTGGAACAAAGTAGTATATGTTTCTCCCAACGGAGTGAATGTTCTCAACTTCTGCATTCTTTCGTTTCTGAAAGCCTGATTTTCGTGGAAGCTTGGCCCTGAAGGATTCCTGTAGGCCCTTGGTGGTGGATAGGTGTTTTGTGTAGGGGGGTATATGTTTTGTGCAGGTGGATATGTATGTTGGGGAGCCGGCGCACGCTATTGCGGACGAGCCGGAGGCTGGGTGTAAGTTTGGACATGATGGACAGAGAAATGGGGCTCTTGTGGTGGATAATATGGTTGTGGAGGGTTGTATGGCTTGTGTAGATAGTTTCGGTAATGGGGTCTGGTTTGATAGCAAGGGGCTGGACCTCTTGACCTGGACCAAGTACCTGCTTCGACTGTTACGACCTCCTCTCTCTTATTTTTCCCGAGTGCACCTCCCGTGCCGCTTTGGATAGCCTGAGTTGTGGCCTTGATTTCCGAATAACTCATTATCTTGTAGGACCTAAGTCCCTCTTCAACCATGCTGCCCATTTTTACTACTTCATTGAAAGATTTACCAACCGACGTCACCAGGTGACCAAAGTAGGTTGGCTCCAACGTTTGTAAGAAGTAGTCCACCATTTCACCTTCCCTCATTGGCGGATCGACTCTTGCTGCTTGTTCTCTCCAACGGAATCCAAAATCCCTGAAGCTTTCTCTGAGCTTTTTCTCAAGTTTTAACAGTGTGAGACGGTCGGGGATGATCTCAAGGTTATACTGGAAATGACCTGCAAATGCTTGTGCCAGATCATCCCAATTATACCACCTGCTGGGATCCTGCCTCGTATACCATTCTAATGCAGACCCGCTTAAACTTTGACCGAAATAAGCAATCAGCAACTCATCCTTTCCACCTGCCCCTCTCATCTTACTGCAGAAACCTCGTAGATGTGACATGGGATCACCGTGTCCCTCATATAAGTCAAACTTTGGCATCTTAAAACCTGCCGGTAATTGAACATCGGGGAAGGGACACAGATCTTTGTAGGCCACACTAACTTGGCTGCCCAATCCATGCATATTCTTGAAGGATTGCTCCAGGCTTTTTACTTTACGGAGCACTTCTTCCTGCTCCGGATTCTTAGCTGGCCTCTCAGTTTCTATAGGGAACTGAAGGTGAGGGGTGTAAGTGTATGGCTCGGGTGGTTTGAAGGTGAGTTCAGGAGGATAGTATTGATTGTCTTGAACCTAAAACACTGGTTCATCAAGTGATTTTTGCAACGTGGCGGGTGGAGGTGCCACAAAAATAGGAACAGTTGGCGGAGGAGGGTTTTGTTTAGGTGGTGAAGCTTGGGGATTATAGGAAGTTTCCCCCTAATAGTATTGGGAATGGGGAAGCTCGCTGATGAACCAGTGGAAGGGTGTTCCGGAGTTCGAGCTGGTGAAAGGGTAGGAGTAGGGGGAGTATTGGTGGTGTTTGTCCCTTAGCCCAGGCTAGGTGCATCCCAGCAATCTGTTGTCTCAACCTGTCCATTTCCTCCTTCATCATTTGCATCTCCGTCTTTTCTTCCTCAACACTTTTGTCCGAACCAGACATACTTTCCGGAATGGGCCCTTTTGATCTTGTATGGTAATGGTAATCTGCCAGAACGTTCTAACGAGCTAACTGTTTTGAAATCTCTTTCTCTGGTATAAACAACAAACTTGTTAACATTAGAGCTTAACACATAGTGCAATTTCACATTGGGGAATGCAATGTTCCTAGGCAATTTAACTATTTCTAACATGTTTTTGCTTTAATTGCATGCGTCATTCCGGCTTATGTCCTTTATTTATTCACTTTGCCTCTTCTTTTTATCTTTTAGTGATGGTCTAATCTTATGTATATTGCCTACGTATCATGTCCCCACATGAATCAGACCGGGCGTAGTTCTGCCATAAGTAAAATAAAGATACAATTTTGCATTCTATTACAAAAATATGCTATTACAAGCTATTATTTGAAGAAAAAAAACGAAATACAGACTCCACACTATTAACATTGTTTGATATGAAAAGAGAACAAAGGGGTAGACAACAGACTCTTAAAACAAACAAGTGCAGACTTGAACTAGGGATACATTAAAGCCTTGAATTTTGGTGCCCGTGAGGCATCGTTCGGCCTTTCCGTGGGTTTTGGTGCCAGGCCTCTTTGCAAGCTTTTTAATTCCTCCATGATCCGGTGGACATAACCCATGACTGAGGCAAAAAGGGTATTAGGGGGCATTTCTTCACATGCTAGGCACTTCGTGGTGATGTAGCGCTCAATTTCATCGATCCTACCCCTGATTCTATCCCTTTCTATGCACAGCTGTTATATTCGTTGATTCTTTAGTCCCAATACTCGAGTGTTGTCAATGAGCTGATCTTAGAACCTCTCCATTTGTTCTTCCATTCGGGCTATTGAATCATAGCAGCGTTCCCTGTCTGTTCTAGCATCTCGGGCTTGTTTAAGGACCCGATCACTGAGAGTGGAATTTATTTCTCTTAATATTGTAACGCTCCCTTCGTAATCCCTTCTCACTTGCCATAGGTGCTTTTTTCGCGCTGCTGTACCTTTTGCCCATCTGGCCCGTATTCTTTCTATGATAGCCTTGGATCTTTCCAGGTCTTTTCGGCTTTCAGTGACCTGACTCCTTAACCCTGCTATCAACCTTTTATCGGCCCGGATTCTCCGTTGGTTGTCGGCATCCATTTTCATCTTCCGAATCTGAGCTTTGAGGATCTCATTTTCTCTGGCTAGTTTGTTCTTTTCTCCTTCATCGGCAGCAACCTGCACTTTGTTCTCAAATTTCAGATCCTTAATCTGTTGTTTCAACTTGCCTATTTTGGAAAGATATTCCCGCTCTTTGGCCAACCAGTCCCAATGCTCTTGTGAGGACTTGGAAAATTCTTGAAGGTGAGGTCTTTTAGCCGGCCTTCCAGACGACGCTTCCCCTTTGTACCAAGCTTGATATCCGGGTGAAGCTTCCCCTCTTGCCTGATTCAGTACACAAGTATTTGCCTCTAAGTATTGACATTGGCTCCAAATCTGGCGGACCCTTGCTTCAGGAAATTGGCCATCGGAACTGATCTCAATCACCTGGGTGCTTAGATCCTCATCTTTCGGCACTATCTGAAATCTCCCAAGTTGCCTCAAAACCCGATACGACGCATAAGGTTGAATGCTCTTAAGTACCATCAAGAGAAAATGGGGCCTAACTGCTGGCATGTATATGATTTCGTCGATCGGTAACCATCCCAGTGTCCACTGTATTTGACTGGCGTTGAGGGTCCTGAAATATGAAGTCCATGCCGAGACTCCTTCAGGCAGGCGAACCTCATTAATTCTTGTGTAGAACTCCTCTATGCAGGTCTTTTCAGAAGATCCATGGCTCAGGAACTGGGCTCGGTGACATAGGTGTTCGGTCATCCACATTTGCAATAACACGTTACACCCTTCGAAAAAGTTTCCTCCAGCTATGCAGGCCGTGAGAGCTTGGAACATATCAGATACAATCATGGGCGCCAGCGTGCTATCCTTTTGAGTGAGCAAAGTACTGACGACCCCAACTATATTTATGCCAATATTCCCGTCTTTTCTTGGGAACACTAAAAGCCCTAAGAAGTTTATCATGAAAGCAACCCGTCTATGTTCATCCCACTTTCGACGGTTACTTTTGCTACACAACTTGTTTTCTAGCTTGTCGAATCCTCCTATGCGGCCGTATCTTTGGTATATGAAGCTCAGAGTGCAGAAACCTTTTGCCAAGTTAGGGTTATGGATTGTTCTGACTATCTTTAATGAGTCCCAAAACCAGTGCACCGCTACGGCTCTTGGAGCAACCAGGTATTTATGCCTCAACGGAACTTCAGCACTACCGATGTATCCTACTATTTCCTCTAAAGTTGGGGTGAGTTCAAAGTCCGAGAAGTGGAAGACATTGTGCGCAGGGTCCCAGTAAGGGACAAATGCCCTTATAATATCCCCTCGAGGCCTGATATCCAACAAACTCGTGAGACCTTTCAGATGTTTCCTGATTTCGTCATGCCCTTCTTTGCCTAAATCATTCCACCATAGCCGCAATTGGAGGGGAATTTTATTCATGATTGAAAAAGGTTCAATTTGAGTCGTGCTCATTTTGCACATTTATTAATATGATTAAACAAAAGAAAATTTATTTGACTTAAAATGATTTGATCATTTTTCCTAAAAAAACTAGATCTTCCAAAGACGACCTTTCAGCACTTCAGGGATGAAAATTTTAAGGTCGTGCGAGTTAACCAATCAAATAAAAAAAAATAAAAAAATGACAGAAGTGGCCGTTTATACAAAGTCAGCCTTCCGGCGTTCCTTTTGGGAACATTTGACTATTTTTGATAGAAACGGCATCACCCGACTCTATGACAGAAAATTAAAATTTTGACATTTTGTTTTTGGCTATTTTTACAAAATGGAAGGTTGGACCCGACGAGGGTTGCCTACGTATCTCACGCCCTGTGAGAATCAAACCGGCGTAGTTCGCCTATAAACTGAACTTTGTAAACAATATTCCTTTATTTCTCAATAAATCAAACTAAAACAAAATCAAAATTTTGGCAGGGTTTTGACACTACTTGGCCATTGTTTTTTTTCTTTTTTTTTTCTTTAAAAAAAATAAGTCCCTACACTGCTATATACTCTCTTTTTTTCTTTTTCTTTTTTTATTCTTTTTTTTTCACAATTGTTTTCAAAAATTCCCGATTTTAGAAGCCAGCCAGCATGCAGATCTGAAGCAAATAAATGTGCAAAACAAACAAGATGCAGCAGGATGGTCTTTTTTATTTCAGGTTGCTTGTCCTAGACGGACCCAACCCCTATGTTGAGTCCCCTAAGCCAAATGCAACATGATGCAAATAAACGTTCCTACTAGGGATCCGGCCTGAAGTCAAGTTATTCTAGGTTCAGCCTGGGTATATGTTCTAGACAGTGTACCCGAGCGGACAACTCGAGTTGAGGAAGGAGCTCCTTTTCGGGAACGAAAAGGCCAGCCGGCTTAGAAACTTTCCGAGCCTCTTTTATTTAGGGTATGACACTAACAGAATAGGGAGTCTCACCGAGTAAGTACATCCCCGGAGGTAAGAAGAGAAGGGTTTCGGTACAGTTTATATGTATAGTTCAATTAATATCAAAGCAGTAATAAGCAGCATTTTGCATATTAAGCATAGATCATATGATAAATAAGATAATAAAGCCAAAATACAACAATTTATCAAGCTCGAATTTCTAACCCTGAACCGATGGTTCTGGGTAAAAATACATGTCCCCAGCAGAGTCGCCAAAGCTGTCACACCTCCTTTTTCCTACCCGTAAGGGTATAAGGGAGTTTTTCCAATTAAAGGACAATCGAAATGGGATTTGTTTATTTAATTTAGAGTCGCCACTTGGGAGATTTGTGGTGTCCCAAGTCACCGATTGAATCCCGAATCGAGGAAAATATTTTACTTTCCAAATGAAGTCTTCAAACCAGAAATTCTAAGTAAGGAATTATGTTGACCCGAGGGAAGGTGTTAGGCACCCCCGAATCCCGTGGTTCTAGTACGGTCGCTTAAACTATTGTAATGGCTAGATATCCGATTTTAATACATTTTATAATTCATGTGCTTTTATCAACTTTAAACCACTTTTATTATTATAGAATTGCAACGTCGTGAAAATGCGTTTCGAACCACGTCGCAATCAATGCACCCGTGGTTGTTGACACATTTTGACTCTGTTGAAATTTGGATTTAGGTCGCATAAATGCACACCCGATTTTAAGAAAGTAAGATTATTAAGCAGGCGCCTAAAAAGACTATCGCGTTATTATTTTGGGAAAAAGGCCATGAAATTCGCTAAGCGGCCGATCCCGAGTACTATGTAATTAATATATATATTTGTGAGGGCCCCGCAATTTGTAATTTATTTTTTGGCGAGGCACGCCTCATTTATTTTAAAGGGTAATCCTAGAGTGACTACATTCTGCTAATTAAGTTCGTCTCTAAAGATGAAAGAGAAAAAGTCCTAATTAATTACATGCTTAATCGGGCCGTTGTTTATTATTTACCAACTTACGACCATTGTTGACGAAAAGTAAACATCACCAAAATTGAAATTGTAAATAAAGTACAAAATTGACAAGTAGTATTTTTCAAAAGAAACTAAACATCTTATAACTATTCTAAGCCCATTTTGTTGAATGAACAAACCATGGTATTAACTACTTACAAATATTGGCAACTAGAATTAACTTTAATTGCTAATGCTCTTTCGAAAAAAAATATTGAACTTCAATATTAACTCATTTTGTACTCGACTCATGCCTATTGGATTGATGTTCTTAGCCTTGCTATATTGATTCACTCTTCAAATATACTAAACCCTCTAATTCTACAAGTTAAGGATCCCTATGTTTGCCTAAATTTGCGGGTCTTTGTTACTTAAAGATTCAACAATTACAAAATTGTGAATTACTTCTATTCTAATGTCCGCGAGTTCAAAGCTATATTTTTGTCAACCACCCAATATTAAATTGATATCCTACATGGATTATTTGCCAAAATGATTCCGAACTAAGGTGTTTGATAACACGCATTAACAAAACTGACATTATTTAACTATGAAACTCACACGAGACTTAAAAGTTCAAAAACCTACATCTTACTCAAATTGAACACACACATTATACTAATTGATGTGCATACCTTTTCAAGGAATTCAGTTCCACAGTCTAATGTTACTTATCACTTATTAATAATAAAATGATCTTATAAAAGAAACAATCATACTTATACAAATGTCTAACATTCATTTAACATAAAACATATAATTAAAGTCTATATAATATACAAAACATGCTAAAATTTTGCCATCTCATTTCATCTTCAAAGTGTACATTAAAATAATTTGTAGAAGTGTACCTGGTATGGACACAAGAAGAAAAGAGGAAGATCAGTGCAGAAACACAGCAGTAGCATATACAGCAACACAGCAGCACAACAACAACCAATAAACCGAGGAAATACTAAACTGAAACCCAGCAGTACCAAAACTAAAAACAGACAGAAGCAATGAAATAGTAGTTTCTATTTTGTCAAATACTCAAAGAAAGCAGCCTGAAACTCTTAGCAAACATTCAGCCTTAACACTCTAACTCTAACTCTTAATGCAAAAGTTTTGATTTTTTCTAAATATTAGAGTTCTTTGTTCCAGAATTTTTCTCCCTGTAATTCTCTCCTTCTTTTTTTTTTTAAAATCAGTCCTCCAACCCCTTTTTATACAAATCTGCCCTCTCTTTCAACTTACTGCCCGAACCTATTCCTTATTCAAATCAGAATTTTCCACTACAATTCCACTAAGGAAAGCTTTTTTCTTAATTTCAGCCCCTCCACTCCCTTTGGTTCCCCATTCCCAAATTAATTAATATCCCACTAACAAAACACTAACACTAAAATATTATTCCAAATGTTTCATTCCTAAATCACCCCTGAAACCCCTTTAATATTACTACCCCCTGATACAATTATTCAATTGTATTTAAACTTTTGATTCTGAAATTTGTTCAAACTACCAAAAATTTAAAACTAAATCTGACTAATATCTATAACCAAACTTATTGATAGCTAAATGACTAAGGTCGAATCCTAATTGAAACAAACTGAACTGAATTTACAGAACTTAACAGAATTATTTAAACTGAAATTGAAACATTGAATCAATATGCACATGAATGCAGGTAATATGAATGCAGGTTCATTGTCAACCTAATGATAATGCGCTGAAACTAAGTGGCCACAGATCAAACATACACACCAATATTTGACGAACTTATTGATTTATCAAACAAGAACGAACTAATCGACGAAAACTAATTAACTGATTACCTACAACAAGTGATAACAATCAATCTGAAAATAGATAATCAGACAATTTCAATCAGCATTAACAGGAACAGGGGTTTATAATAAAACAACTAATCGACGAACTTAGTCGAATCGATTACACACATTGTAACTCATAACAATTACAACAAATAGAAGCAATGCCAAAATTGGACCAAATAAAAAGGTATATTGAAGATGAAACCGAATTAATTAAAAGAAAAGTAGAAAAATCCCACAAATTACTAAAACAGGCAACGAGATACACATAGAATACATGAACAAAAAAAGAAAGAAAGGAAAAATACCTCTGAATCTTAAAGACAAAAATGTCCCAGTCTGAACCGGATTTGACCTCTTTGAGGTCGAACGGAGTTTAATCGAAGTATTCTCAATTGAGAATACCTCGATTAAAGTCTATTAGACCCCAACCCTTCATTTAATTGGACAGATTCAATGATTTGGAATTTTAGGGTTCCATTTTTTCGGATTTAGGATTTGAACATTTCTAGGCAGACTCGAACCAAACCAAGCTTGGTTTGGTTACAAGTGAGGTCAGGGGAGTAACTCGTATGAATTTGGGGTGGGGTGGGGTAGGTTTAGGTTATGCTCAAATCTTCGATTGAAGATTCAAGAAGTTGTAGGGTGATTCGAAGTAAAAGGTTAACAGATCCATGATGAGGGTGGTTAGGGGATGCTGTGGTGTTAATTTGGTGGTCATCGGAACAGGTGGAGTTTTCAGACGAACTATTCGATTGAAGATTCGAGAAGGTTGGTGATGATTCGAAACAAACGGATACTGGATTTGGATTGGGGGTGATTAGGAGGTTCAGGGGTGTTATTTTGGTGGTCGGCGGCGTCGTTGCCGCCGGGTTTCAGGCGAAGGGGAGATAGGGCGGCTAGGGTTTTGGGAGGGGCATCGTCTTCAAAGACGATGATGAACAGGAAGACGGGGGGGGGGTGTTTGGTTTGGGGCATGGGGTGAGATTGAGGGCCTATATACAAAAGGGTGGAATGGATCCTGGCCGTTGGATCAGGTGAGATTGATGGCCAGGTTCTCTTCACTTAAGGGAACGGTGCCGTTTTGTTTAGACATGGGGGTTTGGGTCGGTCTCAGATGGAAGTGGATCGGGTCGTGGGGAAAACTTGGGACCGTTGGATCAATGGAGATGAACGGTTTAGATTAACATGCCTGAAACGACGTCGTTTTAACCATGCAGGGGCTGAACTGAATCGTTAGATCCAGCTTGATCAACGGCTCAGAATTGAGACGCCAATACGGCGTCGTTTGAGGTTATTTGAGACCAGGCAATGGATTGGGTCATGCATTGGTATTGATTTGGGCTAATCCGAGTTTTATTAAATTTTTGAACTCTTTTCCTTTTCTTTCATTAATTCCTAATTTTAACACAATTCTTAATTAAATTGTAAAATCCAAATACAACTACACAAATATTAATTAACACTTACAACAATTAACACACAAATTAAAACTTTAAAATAAAATCACAAAATGACAGCAAAACGTATATATATTATTTTTGTGATTTTCCTTTTATAACCAAATGACGGTTTAATTAATTCCTACATGTATAATTAAATCCTAAATATGCACGCAACATGTATTTTTTTATTATTATTTTTTTCAATTAACTATAACAAGGTAAACATTTACGGACAAAACACCAGTAATTATCCAAAAATGCCACATAAATCCTAAAAATTGCACACCAAGAGAATTTTGTTTTATCTTTAATTTCTTTTTGAGTAGTTTTCGTGAAGCAAAAATCACGTGCTCACAACCTTGACTGAATTTTTGGCCATTGTCTCATTTATCCTAGTGTCTTGAGATGGTATGTCTTTACATGAGGTGTTGGTACCTACATCATTGTTAGCAAAAGCTGTTTGCACCCAAGCTGTTGTTGATTTCTCATTGTCTGCATTGATCTTTGTTGTTGGATTCCCATTTGCAGTAGGAATAAATGTTGGAGCTTTGTGGTTCAGTTTATTAGCTTCAGTATTTGATGATTGTCTCCTAGCTGAGATAGGAGAAGTTATCTTTTGTACTAGCTGCTTGGTCGATACATGAACTTCATGCTCCTTTGAATCAATCGCCATAAATGCTATGGAATTATTGTGTTGTATATCACTGTGGCCTGTTGTTTTTTGAACTTCCTCCATAACTGCCAGTTGGTTATCTTCATTTAACTCACCATTTTTAATTTCTAACACTGCAAATTTGTTGGTTGGTTGTATTTGTTTTTCTACAGCAGCATTGTTAACACGAACCATTTGTTTCCCTTGTGCAGTAATGCCTTCAATTTGTTTGCCTTTGTTTAGTCCCCTATTGTCGCGGACTTCCTACCATTGAGGGCGTATATTACCAACTACCTTGCCACTAGTAAGGACCATCAAAGGAGCATCATGTTTTGCATATTTTTTGTTTTCTTGTTGCACATTTTCAACATTTTCTTGCTGCTGGGCAGTTTTGGTTTCCCTTAGCTCAGGGTTAATTCTCTAACATTCCATCCTATCATGTCCTAGTAATTTGCATTCTTTGAAATACTTAGGTAGGTAGTCATAGTTAATGGTTACCCATTCAGTGCTTACCTCTCCATTTGTCTCATTGAGAATGTCTATTCGAACTTTCTTTGGGAGATCCGCTAGCATGTCCACCAGCACTTTTACACGAGCACAACTAGGTCTTGTTTTCTTTACAGTGGCCAAATCCAATTGAAGGGGTTTACCTACAGCTGAAGCTAAAGAGAATAGGCATTCCCTGACAAAGTATGTTGGCAGCAGATTAGGGAATGATATCCAGGCCATAACCTTAGGTGTCTCTTATCCAACTTTGAATTTTGCATCATAAATCAGTGTTCTCAATTGATATTCATCCCCATGGTTATCCTTAACATAGTACACACCTTTTGACGAGAAATCTACATAATCTTGCCATAGTGTAAATCATATCAAAATGTGTCTATCACGTAGATATCCTATGTTGCATTCAGCTTTGATACCACATTGTAATGGGACGATTCGACGTATTTCATTGATATGTGGTCATCCGTGTGAAAATTTGCACACCACTGCCTGTTGCAATCCCTCAATGTAGTTCATACGTTCTATTTCTGATTTCGTAAAACAGACTGTTAGTTGTCCTTGAAATTATTGAGCTTGTCTAGGAGCTATTGGATCCACTTGTACTCTTTCTTGCGTAGTTGAAGTACTGGCCATGGGTTTGACTGCCTTTGCGTAGTCCATTGGTTTTGGAATGTTAGCATATATCGTACATGACTGTGTGATATTGGGGGCTGGTTGGGGCTGTGGCCCATCGATTGAAGGTAGCTGGCCATGGCAGCACTGCGTCAAATAGTAGTGGGCTTCCTAGGAAAATCGTGTTTCTTCAAAGATCTGTTGTTGATTTTGGCTTCAAATCTGATAATTCCAGTTAAAAACAAAGCTTCCAAGTTGATCTTCAAAACTTCAACTTCACGTCAAAAGCAGAAACATGAAGGCTTGCAATCACGATGCTACAGTAACTCGCAAGATAAAATTAAAGATCTGATGCGATTGGTTAAAGTGCTTAGGAAGAAATCAAATGGGGATTGATCACAACGAGAAATGTGTTCTTTTGGTACTTCCACTGATTTGGATTTGTTATTTCCACAGAGATTTATTTTATGTTATGAGGTTTTTATGATTCCTGTTTTGCCCGAGGGGCTATATTCGAACTATGTTTTTCCCAAGGGGCCGAATATGGTTTTCATCTCTTTTATTATAATGGCATTGAACCCCTACTGCAACTATTGGAAAGCATTTTCAAATGATTTTTACCAAAAACTGGATTTTAAATGAGACGATTGACTTGTATTCTGATTTGAAAGCCTGTTGTGCTTATTGAATTTATCATAAATGTGGATTCATCATTTTCTACTACTCAGTCTTTATTTACTCTTATTTTTTACTAGGTTGGAGTACTCACATTATTGCCTGCACCTCGTGTGCAGATTCAGGTATTTTGGACCCCGGTAGCGGGTGTTGGTTGCTCAGAGGCGGAGTCATCGGAGTTAGCAAGGTGGATGCACGATGTTCGCAGCACCACTTTCCTTCCTCTCATTTTCATTACTGTATTTAGTATATTTTTAGACTCTGGTTATATTCGGACCTTGGTAGATGCTCATGACTAATGACACCCCGATGTTGGGCTTGTGTAATTATTTTGCACTTTTCTTTTTAAATTTCATTATGTGATTATTGATTTATAAATGGTAGAAAAACAAATTTTATTTGAAAATGGTTGATTCGGGAGTTATGTCCGATGGCCTAGTTTCATGATAGGCGCCATTACGATTGGGTCGGTTTTGGGTCGTGACAAAAACCAGGTGGATTGTGGAAGGCTATGGAGATTCCGACTTGGAAATGGGAGATAATCGATATGGACTTCATTGTAGGCTTACCTCATACCCAACATAAGCTCAATTCGATATGTGTGATTATTGATAGTCTTACAAAGTTAGCCTATTTTCTGCCTATCAAGACTGCATATTCCTCAGAGGATTATGCGAGGCTTTATATTAAGGAGATAGTACGACCACATGGTGTCCCTGTATCTATTATCTCGGATAGAGGAGCTCAATTTACAACTAACTTTTGGAGGTCCTTCCAAAAAGGATTGGGGACTTAAGTAAGTCTTAGCACATCATTTCATCCCCAGTCAGATGGACATGCTGAGTGTACTATTCAAACACTAGAGGATATGTTACGAGATTATGTAATAGACTTCAAAGGTAGCTGGGATGATCATCTATTGTTTTTTGAGTTCGTGTATAATAATAGCTACCATTCCAGCATTCAGATGGGTCCATATGAAGCTCTTTACGAATGAAAGTATAGGTCGCCTATAGAGTTGTTCGATGTTGCAGAATCTGGATTACACGGGACAAACCTGGTTCAGAAAGCCATAGAAAAAGTAAAGTTGATTCGGGATCGATTGTTGACAGCTCAGAGTCGTCAAAAATCATATTCTGAAGTGCGGCGACAACATTTAGAGTGTGGGGTTAATGATTGGGTATTCTTAAAAGTGTCGCCTATGAAGGGTGAGATGAGGTTTAGCAAGAAAGACAAACTTAGCCCACAGTATATTGGGCCTTATAGGATCATTCGGAGAGTGGAGCGAGTAGCTTATGAGTTAGAATTTCCCTCTGAATTGGAGTTTATCCATCAAGTTTTTCACATATCTATGTTACGGAAATGCATTGGCGATCCTACCCGAGTGGTGCCCACAGGTGATGTACAAATTACAGAGGTCTTGTAATACAAGAAAATTCCGATTGCCATCCTAGATCGACAAACCTGCAAGCTACGAAATAAGAAGGTAGCCTCCGTGAAAGTACTTTGGAGAAACAACAATATGGAAGAAATGACTTGGGAGGCCAAGGAAAACATGAAGTCTAGATATCCCTACTTATTTTCTTCTCCATAGAAGGTTCCGACTGAGACATCATAATCATAAGGTACGAGTATAAATTCTTGTGTTGGTTATTATCATTGGTCATGTGAGGCCATTGTCGTTATTCATAATTATGGTCCTGTGTGTCGTTGAATTATTAAGCTTCTATGGGGAGAATTGGTAGTGGTGGTGTTACAGAGGCAACCTTGCCAAAGTTTTATAGATCATGGGGAGTTGAACATTCGAGGACGAATGTTTCTAAGGGGGGAAGGATGTAACATCTCGCATTTTCGTACGTTAAAAGTTTCGTATTCGGTTAATTGATGTAGACTCGTGGATGAGAGCATCTTGACGTTAACGTACTTACGCTATTTATAACAAGCGATAAATAAGTGTTATGAAGGATAAAGGGGCACGGATTAAAGAAAACGAGTATCGTTGAAAGTGACCAATTTGGAATAAAATACGGGTCGAGCGATAATACCCGATAATTACAAGCTAGTACCATGCAAGCTACCATATGACCACGGTAGTATAATATATAAAGTATATATGAAGTATTTAAAAAAATAGAATTTTAAGTAATTTGTGGTAATTTTTAAATTATGCAGGTAATTGATTAATTATCGGGTAACAGAACATTATCAAGATAACTAATAAGAGGACAAAATTTAATCAATTACAAGAGGGAAACGTGGCACAAGTCCACTAATTGGGAAAAATGACTCATGAATATATGTATATGTGTCTTTTAAGTTTAAAGAGTCTTAGACTTAAAGTCTTAGTAAAACTTAAGACTATTATTCATGTAAGACATGATATTAGGCTTCCTTGTTAAAAATCCAAAACATTTTGGTCTCTGATCAAATAAAGGGCAGAAGCCAGCAAATCTTTCAATTTCAAAAGAAATTCAAGCAAAAAAAAATCACTAGAAACAGAAGCTTGAAAGCAATCTTCAAAAACGTTGGAACAAATTTGAGCTTAAATCCATTGTTAGCTCATAAAACGTTGGAGGCAGAAAAGTTTCATTTCAATCCAAGTGTAATTTCATCCATATTTCACAGAAGCAGAATCGTTCAAATAATTCAAGAAATAGGTATGTTAAGGCTCTCCCTTCTTTTTTTTGGCATGGTCCAAATTATATTGAAGAAACGAGCAAATACACATTTACAATAAATTACTCTATTCATAGAATTATTTAGGGTGTCTATATTCTTGATTCCCGATGAAAATTATTATTATTTCCTGTTCATGGGTCTCAGAATAATACGCAGTTGAAAAAGGTTATGCAGAAGGAATATTGAGATTATTACGTATTTTTCATGCATTTCACTCATTTATAGATGTGTATTGACCCTTGACTAAATGACGTTATATACACGTATATATGTATATTATATTTATATGGGATACGGGAAAAAGGTTATGACATTATATATGCACCACCACCTGATCAGCTAGTATATGATGATGATGTTGCCCACAGTAGCTAAAATATGACTCAGACGACATTATATACGTGTATATACATATATATATATATATATATATATATATATATATATATATATATATATATATATATATATATATATACATATATATATATGGGATATGGGAAAAGGTTATGGCATAATATACGCACCACCACCTGATCAGCTGGTATATGTTGATGATGTGCCTACAATAGCCAAGACGATATGATGGGATGTCCTCAGTGGCTTGATGATATTATGTACACTCATACCTATGCATGACACGACATTTATACGCATGTGCATGATTTTATAAACGTTTAATAATTTACAAATTTATTCATATTTAAAGATGTGTTTTAGTATTCCATGTTTCATCTATGTCTTTTACGTACTAATTTTCATGCGTTACATACTCAGTACATTTTTCGTACTGACGCACTATTTCACGAGGCCTACGTTTCATGCCCGCAGGTGCAGGTAGGCAAGCTGATAGTCTCCCTTCTTAGGATCCCTGATCAGCGAGAGTTGGCGTGCTCCATTTGATCCGGAACTGCTTTTTGATCTTGGTACGATATGTTTGTATATATATATGTATATGGGTATGACGTAGCTCAGTCCTGTCTTTGTACAGTTATGTTTCTGTTAGAGGTTTGTGGACACTATGTCTAGTTGGGTTATATGTGGCCTTGTCGGCTTTCAGTTTTGGATGTATGGTTGTCTATAAGAGCCTTGCCGGCTCACCCACTATATTCTGCAAGTATACGTACATATGCCTTGATGGTATTTTTCCTTCATGTCTGTTATTTTTGTAATGCAGCAGATGTTATTCAGGTTCATATCTTAGACGCATGCTTAGGGGTGTTTGATAGGTAGGACTCAGGCACCCGCCACGGCCCATCGGTTTGGGTCGTGACAATAACATCTAAACTTAGAAAAATCTAATAAAAATCTCTCTAAAATTTCAAGATACAACTATTTAAAAAAAGAAAAGAAAAAGAAATCGGCAACATCTATTTAAGTTAAATTAATACTTTACAATTTACCCAATACCTAGTAGAAGAATATCTTTTTCATACACCATTCAAGACTTCAACTAAGCATAAAGTTCAACTCTCAATCAAATATAAGCTAGTTAAATCTTCAAAAAAACATTCTCCCAAGTCCAATTCAAGTACCAAATTTAATAAATTACAAGACTTGGGCATAAACACCCACAAAATAGTCAAATCATCACCAAGATTAAGTTA
The DNA here is from genome assembly GCF_000393655.2 of Nicotiana sylvestris. Classification (NCBI taxonomy): domain Eukaryota; kingdom Viridiplantae; phylum Streptophyta; class Magnoliopsida; order Solanales; family Solanaceae; genus Nicotiana; species Nicotiana sylvestris. The sequence continues at coordinate 166,930,159 of NC_091059.1, forward strand.
CCAAAATAATAGTGTCATGATCCAATAATCATTCAAGAGAGCATATCTTAGTGTATCATATGGATAATGTACAAGTCCCCAAAAGTTTACAAAAAAATTACATATGCCTATGCAAGTGTGATCTTCATCTAATCTTCCAAAGAGTCTACTTCAAATGATATCCTCAAGCATCTCCTGGCACATCACCTATGATAGTAACAAATTATCGCTAAGTATAAAACTTAGTGGCACATAAACTTAACTAATATTTCATAATATAAGAAAGGTAAACTATGGAATGAATACAAGGAATAAATTCTAGATAAAAGATTATTAAAATCAATATCAAGTATTTAATGAAGGTACAATCATCTCAAGAGGGCTAACTATCAAATCATAAAATAGTTCAAGATACCATTATTCAAAATCTCAAATGTCAAGAAGATTTTCAACTATAATCAAAAAACGTCCACCGATTAGTTGATTTGCCCAACACATGCGTCATGCAATTACATCAAAACATAATCAAGTAACAAGAAGGACCAGAGTCCTAGATCAAGTAGGGTCGTCACCCAATTATCAAGAGAATCAAGAGTCATATTGAAAGTGGCTTTCTCATCCATACTCAAAATGGACAAAGTCCATGATCAGGATGGAGTGTAAATCCACAGTCTATATGGGTCAAGATCCAAACAAAAGAAATTCCAATAAAAGTGACAAAGTCACTATCACACGAGGGATAATATTCCAACAAGAATGCAATGATGTTCGGGCAATCTGTATATGTGGACGAGTTAAATTGTCTTTCAAAAATACTTTACATGACACCCATATGATTTTTAACATATTCATAACTCAATTACCAAATTATACCGTCAATGACCACTAATAAATCAAAATGCCTCAAGCTATTCTTTCTCAAGCAACAAAGCAAGTGAACTAGTAAAGTAGCAACCAAGTAGAACTTTACCTTATATTTCAGCCCTTTTTGACATAGTAGACAGTAGATGACCATTTTGGTCTTCATAACAATTGTATATCTATGTCTTATTTTTCTACAGAATTTTGAAGCACTGCAATTCGAGTTTTAGAGAAAAAGTTACGCTCCAAATACTAACTACTACCCACTTCAAAAAGCAGGATTAAATCTCTTACTTTCAAAATCTCAAATTCTCTAACAACAAACTTAATAATTTTACCAAAATATATATTGACCAAGAAGTTACCACAAGTTTGAGAGAGTTTCTCCACAAATCCAAACCTAGGGATGCAAATAAGCTTAACCCATCTTGATTCTTGAAGATAACATTCCAACATATATATATATATATATATATATATATATTCAAAAGATAATGACTAAATTTTTTATGTAAACAAATGTGATCTTGATGGTAGTGGGAGAATGGAACTTGTGTGGATTGAGAGTTCTCCAATAAAAGGGCTAGAACGAAGAAGAAGAAGAAGAAGAAGAAGAAGAAGAAGAAGAAGAAGAAGAAGAAGAAGAAGAAGAAGAAGAAGAAGAAGAAGAAGAAGAAGAAGAAGGGCTAGAACAAACAAAATGTCTTATGAGAGATAGAAAGAGAGTTTGCTAATATAAAGGGTTTATATCCCAAATGGGTAGAAGCTATATAGTATTTTTATTAAATGGATCAAAATAGATTTAAGGAATCCAATAGGATATACTAAGTTTTTTTTACCCCCCCCCCTTCAATCAAGTAAATTAGAAAAATTAAATTTAAGAAAAGTGATAAAATATTTACAATAAAAACAACATCACCTAAATACACATAATTTATTAATAAAATTCAGGGTGTTACATCTGTCATGACCCAAGTTCTCCTTCCGTGAACTGTCGTGATGGCACCTAATCTGTAAGACTAGGTAAGCCTAACAAATTGCAGAAAAAAGGAAATGAAATACGGAACTAGCAAGTTGCTGGTAAAACATAATAAAAGAGTTTAAAAATGACGTTCGGCATATACAATACACACTCTCAAAACTGAATCAAAACTCCCAAAACCCGGAATCCCGTGAAATCACAAGCTATATAAAGCTATATAGTGTTCTAACTCCAGAATGTCTAATCAAAAGTAAATACAGAAAGTCTAGAGTTAAAAGGGAGAATAGAGAGGGACTTTTAGGTCTGCGAACGCGGCAGATATACCTCGAAGTCTCTGATATCGCTCGCCTCACGGATAGAACGACTGAGAAGAAGAACCTGGATATGCACACGAAAAACATGTGTAGGAAAGGGCATGAGTACACCACAGTGGTACCTAGTAAGTGCCAAGCCTAACCTCGGTCGGGTAGTGACGAGGAAGGTCAGGGCTCTACTAGTTATATATATATATATAACAAGGTAAAACAATATGAAATACGATAGTATAATTAAAATACTAACAGTCGAATAAGAATAAATCACAGAAAGAAGTACAACTCAATACACAAAGATAGCAACAGGGGATCTCCCCGGATATCGTCCCGTATTCCCAAACGTAAATGTGCAGAGGATCTGCCGAGATGTCATCCCGTAGTTCAAATCATAAATATGCAGGGAAATCTCCCGGAATACCAATCTGTAGTCCCAAAGTAAATATCCAGTATAGGAGAATCTCCCGGGATGTCGTCCCGTAGTCCCAAATATAAATGTGCAGGGGGATATCCCGGAATTCCGATCCATAGTCCCAAAGTAAACATGCAAGGGGATCTCTTGGGATATTGTCCCGTAGTCCCAAAGTAAACACACAATAGTCTCACAAAAATAATCTATCGTTCTATTCAAGTCTGTACTAAGAAAACAGAGATTCCTATTCTAAACATGTTGCACGGAATTCAAGTAAACAGTTTAGGCAGATAGAACAACTAAAACACTTAAGCATGCTTTCCTAAGCTAAACAGTAGGTTTTAAAATACAAGTATTGTTCAACAAAAAGGAAACACAAATATTTACTTACTGAAAACGGGGGTTTTCCAAAAATTTGCATGTGTACGCACTCGCCACCTCACGTACACATCATTCATATAACAACAAATACCAAATCCCAAGGGGAGTTACCCCACACATGGTTAGGCAAGCCACTTACCTCAAACCACCTCAAATCAATCTAAAATCACGCTCTTGCCACGACTATCCAACTTCGAGTGGTCCAATCTAATCAAATCACTTTCATAATGTAAATATAACTACAAACAATGAACTTAGCTAAAGGAATCGAAGCTAAGGTAAGAAAATAGAAAAACGCCCAAAAATTCTCCCCGGGCCCATATCTCAGAATTAGGTAAAAGTCACAAATTATGAATACCCTTTCACTCAAGAGTCTAAACATACCAAAATCACTCAAATCCGATACCAAAATCTCAATCAAATTCCCAAAATTTGGCCTAAGAACTTTTCCCTAATTTTTCACCCCAAATCCGATATTAATTGATGAATAGATTAATGGGATATAATCAAAAAGGGATTAGAAATCATTACCCAATGGTCTTCTCTTCAAAAACCCACAGAATCGCCTTCCCCCGAGCTCCAATTTGATTTTCTAAGTTATAAACTCAAACCCTCAATTTTTCATATTTCTGCCCAGCGATTTCCGCTTTTGCGGTCATGGAGCCGCATCTGCGGCTTGGGCTCCAAATCTGTGGAATCTCATTAACTCCTTAGGCACCGCACCTGCGCTCCCTCCTCCGCAGATGCGGTCTGCTTCTGCAGTCCTTGAGCCGCATCTGCGGTCACTGGCCTTTGTACCCCAAATTGCACCTATGACCTCTTTCTCGCTTCTGTAGGCCGCACCTGCGGGCTCCTCACCGAAGGTGCAAAAATACCAGAAGTAGCAAACTTCATAATAGAATCCGAATCTCACCCAAGGCCCCAGAAACCTTAACCAAACAAACCAACCAACCCTAAAACATAATACAAACTTAATCCAGCCCTCGAGTCACATCAAACAACGCTAAAAGCACGAATAACCCTCCAATCCAAGCCTAATTAACTTGAAATCTCAAGAATCCTATAACCGATGCCGAAACCAACCAAACCATATCTGATTGACCTCAAATTTTGCACACAAGTCACATTCAACACTGCAAAGCTATTCCAACTTTCAAAATCAGATTCCAACCCTGATATCAAAATTTCACTATCGATCTGGAAACTTCAAAAATTCAACTTTCGACATTCAAGCCTAAATAAGCTACGAACCTCCAAAACATAATCCGAACATGTCCCTAAGCCCGAAATCTCTCAACGGAGCTAACGAAATCAACTGAATTCCATTTCGAGGTTGTCTTCATAATTTTCCGACTACGATCCAAATTCTAAAGCTTAAGCCCTCTTTTAGGGATTAAATGTCCCAAAACAATCCGAAACTCAAAATAAATCTTCTCGGCAACTCATAATAGCAAAAAAACATGGGAAAAGCAGTTATTAATGGATCGGGGCGTTAATTCTCAAAATGACCTACCGGGTCATTACAATATCGCTAGTCGAATATAGTATAATATAACATCGTATCTAAATTGATTGGAGTTAAAAAGTATTTTCATAGTTTATAGCTTGATTTCTATCCAAGATGATCAACAATTAAAATTTTTCTGATTTAAAACTAAAATTTACTAAGAGTACAAACAATTGACTAGTGACAAATGACACAAATAATGAGCAAAGAAGGTTATCAATTAAAAGAAGATAGGGTAGATAGGATAGGTGCAAGGCAAATGTTTGGAATCTAACTCTAGATAATTCGCTTCTAATGTTCAAGTGATTCTCTCGAATTCACTTGGTTATTAATTCAATTGTTTAGTATAAACTCCTCTCTCGGTTAAGTCTCAACCTCACAAGATGAACCAATTTAAGCTTGTGAAGATATGCATGAATTCATAGAGGATTGGTCTTTAGGAGAACCTCTCTCGATTATCCTCCTAACTAAGTTTAATCAACAATTCAACTAGCCTCTTTTGATTACTAAGAAGAATTAATGACTTCAACCAACAAAATATAATGCAAAGAAATCACAAGTTATGCCTCTCTCGATTACATTAACAAGTGAATATAGATGTAATGATTAAACCATCCACAACGATTCAATACATAAAAACTAGAGTTAGTTGTCCACAAACAAGTATCAAAATACCAAATCCATCAAACCCTAAAGAGAACTACTCCATAGATATGGAGCAATTCATCACAAATATGTTTAAGTTAAAAGAAAACATAAAACGATCCAAACTTTTATCTTGAGTGAGGATTGAAGGATGAAATCCTTGCACTTTTGCTTCTCCACCTCCTCCTTAGCTTACTTAGGTCTAAGATGTGTCCAAAATCCCTAAAAAAACATTTTTTCATGTATATACACCAAGTAGGGTCGGGCCTAGATGAAAATACATTTTTCCTACATGAAATAGGACAATTACTCTGTAACTATTGTACAGGCACGCTGCATGGGGCGATGCACTAGGTGGGGTAGCAGTGGGAAACTTCAGAGATCTTGTAATTTGTCAGACAATAGGATCTGGCCATCCACGGCGCGCCACGCACCGCGACTGTGGACTTTTCTCAAAGTGAACTTCAAATCTCGATTTATTACATCCGACTTGGTCCTCCACCCCCGAATGCGATCCTATCCCCTTGAGCTTTTACTCAGACTTCAAAGCTCCAAATAGCTCGAATTAGCTCCACAACATCTACATCACTAGAAATCACTCGTACAAAGCATAAAATACGAAATAAGTACAAAGCACTAACGATTAAAGAACAAACGCAATTAAAGTACAGTAAATTAGAGTGTAATAAGCAATTAAAATACGACATTATAGCCTACCATCATGAGTTCTGATCAAGAGAGGGCAAGGAAGATGACACCCCTTCAGAAGCACTAGAAGGCTGCAATAGAGGCTACTGCCTTGAGTTATTATCCTCGGGTCTTAGGCTAATAAAAGTGGAAGGAGAAGGTACCTACCTTGTGCTACTAATCTCATGTGGAGCTGAGATGTAGTATCACCATAAGCAGAAGAATCAAAAGACAAGAACACAGTTGGAGGTGAGGATTGATGCTCTTTAAAAGGAAAGATATCCTCCCTGAAATAGACATCCTTGTTGATGAATAAGTAGTTAGTGGCAAGATCCAGTAGAACACAGCCCTTTTAAGTATCAAAGAAGCCCATAAGAAAAGTAGGTTTAGCTTTGGGAAGGAGCTTATCTGTTTCTTAAACTTTCTTGGCATGACACAGGCATCCAAGAACTCTCACATGCTCTAGAGTAGGTTCTTGACCATATAGCAGCTCAAAGGGAGACAGGACATTAAGAGTAGAAGATGGCATTCTGTTGATGATGTAAACTGTTGTAAGAACATAGTGAACCCAGTATTTAATGGGAATATAAGCTTGAAACCTCAAGGCTCAAGTTACCTCCAGAATATGCCTATGTTTCCTCTTAGCAACTCTATTTTGCTGAGGGGTATATATACAAGTCTTCTGTTGAGTTAATACCTTACTTCTGAAACAATGCATGACAAATAGAGTTTACAAACTCAGATCCATTGTCAAACCTGAGTACTTTTCAAATTTTGTTGAATTGATTTTGAACAAAAACAATGAACTGAGTAAGGATCACACACACACATTAGACTTTAGTTTTAAGAGAAACAACCAAGTCATTCTGGTAAAGTCGTCAACAACTATTAGAATGTATATATTACCATCAAAGGTTACATATTAACGACCCCCAACATCTACATGAATCATATCAAAGGCAGCAGTACTTTTAATACAACTGGTAAGAAATGGTAATCTGGTCTGCTTAGAACATAGACATACATTGAATTTATTTATGGTATCAGTAACATTTGCTAGTTTGGAAGGAAACAACTTCTTAAGGACTATACTAGACACATGTCCTAATCTTTTATGCCACAAACTGACATCAATTGTCTAGTTATGTCTGCTAGACTTTACTCCAACAGTAGCCAAAGAGATTGTAGTGGACTTCTTACAACCATGGTTCTATAGAAAATACAGTCCATCTCTCTCCCTACCAATCCCCCTCACCCTATCACTAAAGAGATCCTGAAATACACATAAATTAGGACAAAAGAAAACAAAACATCTTAGATCTTTTGTCGCTTTGGAAACCGACAACAAGTTGAATTTGAATTGGAGCACATAGAAAACTTCTTTAATGATATTGTTGTCTGAAATATGACTATATCCAATGTGAGTTACTTGAGTGACATCTTTATTAGGCAGTAGAACTTTTTTGGGATTAGAGGGTGCATTTTGGGGAGGTTTTGATTAATAGATTTATATCTGACACCATATAATTTATGTCTCCTGTGTCAATGATCCATTCCTGTGAACTAGAGGATGCCAAAAGAGAAAAGGTAGTACCTGCTACATTTGCCTGACAAGTAGATGATGAGGTGCCATTGTTATTGTTGTTCAAAAGCTGTATGATTTGCTCATACGGTTCTTTGGTGAAACGAAAACCACCTCCCTGAGATGGTGAGTTTGCACTTGCTACACCTTGAGTCTGTGAAGTAGAGGAGCTAGCCAGAACTTGAGAACTAGAACTCCCTTAGACTTTGTAGTTTTCAGCAACATAACCCATTGCATGATGATGACCATAGTTTACAGGCAATGATTGCATTGACATGTGTTAAGATGGACTATTAGCATATAAGGGAATGGAGTAACCAGGTTCTATCATTGCATTGTGTGCACTAGATCCCCCCTTTCTTTTTGAACTTATAATCAAAGGGATACCCTATTATTTTGTAACAATTCTCCTTACTATGACCTTTCATTTTGCAAAACATACACTGAATATTACTCCCTCCATTCAAATTTATGTGAACTTGTTTGACTGGGCACGAAGTTTAAGAAAAAATGAAGACTTTTGGAATTTGTGGTCCTAAACAAGTCATAAAGGGCCCCAGAGTATTTGTGTGGTTATAAAAGCTTCTCATTAAGGGTAGAATTGTAAGTTTAAGATAAATTATTACCAAATGTAGAAAGGAGTCATTCTTTTTGGAACAGGCCAAAAAGGAAATAGGTTCACATAAATTGGAACAGAGGGAGTATAATTCTTTCTAAACTTTAGATTAGGGTTGGACTTCGCACTATAGAGTGATGTAGAGTTATATGTATTTGCATTCACAGTAGGAGGAGGACCTAACACACCAGTAGAGGTAGCTATAGCTATTTGGCTATCATCACTCATGAGCATTGCATAAGCTTGATTTACTGTTGGTAAGGACTTCATCATAAGAATTTGACTACGAGCTTGTGAGTAAGAATCGTTTAGAGCCATTATAAACAGGTATACTTTTTATTTTCGTAGATGCACAATGAACTCCTTTGTTTTGACACAATCACATCCAGGAGTAGGTATTACAGACTCAGATTCATCCCAAAGATCTTTAAGCTTTGAATAATAGACAGAGATAGATGAGGTATCTTGACACATAGTGGCTATTTCCTTGTGTAGATTGTAACAACGAGTGTCATTTACCTTATCAAACCGCTTGTGCAGATTCTGCCATACTGTTTGCACACTAGTACCATATGTTATACCACTAACTAGTGAGGGAGCAACTAAATTCATCAACCACGATAGTACGCTAGCATTACACATTTCCCACTAGTACCAATACTTCTCACGAAATCTCTCCTTTAGCCACCCGCAATCAACAATTCCAAGTTTATTGCGGCCAAGTAGAGTAATTCGCATAGATCGATGCCATGAGGAGTAATTATCAGTTTCAGTTAACTGAAATGAAATCAAGGAGTTACCGCTTGTATCACCAAGAGCAAGGTACACAGGATGAGTAACTGCTACTGTAACACCTTCCTCAAATTCATCGTCTGATGATGCACGTTATGCATTCTTGGCAGTGATAATTGCATTTTTATATTCCAAATCATCAACCACCATTATCTAGTAGTTTGAAGGTTTTAACCAGAGAAATTGAAGTCACAGTTGACTCAAATTTAGAGAATAGTAACTGAAATTAGAACGGAGAAGAGGATTAGGATCGATTTTCGAGCTTCAATTCAGAGCTTAAAGCTCTGATACCATGATGAAGTTCAAAGATCGAACGCAACAGAAAATCCTAGCTGCGAGGGAGAAGAGAGAATAAGAAAGGAAGAGAGGAAATGAATGAAACAGTGAAACATTCATTCTATTTGTTTCAGCCTTTACATTGATGTATATATACAAGTAGGTTAGTACTAATGTAACTAACTAACTAACCAACCACTCACATCACTAACTACTAACAGACTAACTAATCCAGGTATACATAAATAGACTAAACTACCCTCATGCTCAAGTCACTCATCTTTCTTCAAAACTAACCCTCTTTTCAAGAAAAGCATATTTTAAAGTGAATTTATGAAAGTCAGAATTGTATTTGAATATGTGTTTCACTTAGAAAACAAACTTGAACGGTTATGATTAGTGGTTAAATTTCAGTATTTTACTTGATATACACCTTCAGACTAGTATATTTACATTTAATTTGAATAGAAATAATTAGTATTTGCAAATATTCACGCTCAAACTAGCTACTAGGGCATTTGCTACTATAGATGTGAGTACTTGGAAATCTAAAGTAGTATGTTATGCCCCCCCAACCCCTGAATAACGTTCCCTTCTTTCTTATTTAGTGAAAATACCTTATTAGCTGAATTTGTATTATGCTTAAGGAAGCATCGTTCTTCCCTTTAATTTCCACATTTCATTTTTTTTATTCAGTTAACTGACGAAAAAAGCTCTATTCTTGAAGAAAAGAAAAATGATGTACTAGAATTATAATATTTGCCTCGCAAGAACAATGACTATTTACTTTCAAAAAAAACATTGCTATATATATATGTATATGTTGAATAGTACAGATCCATTTCGTAATTACCATGAAAGTTTTTAGGCTCTGATACCATTTTCACCAAGATCGAGTTAGCCATTGTTGGCCATCCAGATCTATAGCTGTTTAGTACCTTTACAGGAAGATTTTCTCCAACGGATGAAAGAATTAGAGAAAAGGGGTTTGTGATCAATTTGATTATACCGACTAAGGACCCTACATTCAAACAGTAGAAATACTGTTTACACAGTAGAAACACTGTATACACAGTAAATATATTGTGTAAGGGACCCACATAAGGGACCCCACTTTATTGTACATAGTTTCTTTATGTTTTTTTCTTCTATAAGTAGGATGCTTCTCTCATTTTGAAGAGGCATCAGAAGAAAAACCCCCTCTCTCTTCTCTCTCTACTGTAAATCCCTCTCCTTTGTAAGCATTCAAAGTAAATAAAGATTTAATTCAGTCACCATGAATTAAGTAATTGTAGGGACATTGAGATCGATGAAGTCAAGGAGACAATGCGTAAGATGAGAAGGGGCAGAGCTATCGGGCCAGACGAAATTCCGGTTGAACTGTGGAGGTGTGTGGGTAGAGCAGACTTGGAATGGCTTACTGCATTGTTTAATGTTATATTCAAGACTAATAGGATGCCTGAAGAGTGGAGGTGGAGTACAATGGTCCCGTTGTATAAGAACAAAGGTGATGACCAGATCTGTAACAACTATAGAGGCATCAAATTACTAAGTCATACCATGAAAGTTTGGGAGAGAGTGGTAGAAATGAGAGTGCGAAGGACGGTGTCTATTTCAGACAACTAGTTCGGGTTCATGCTGGGACGATCTACCACAGAAGCTATCCACCTTATTAGGAGGATGGTGGAACAGTACAGAGATAGGAAGAAGGATCTCCACATGGTGTTTATTGATCTGGAGAAAGCGTACGATAAGGTTCCTAGGGGGTCTTATGGAGCTGCTTAGAGGATAAAAGGGTCCTGATTGACTATATTAGGGTGATTAAAGACATGTATGATGGAGCTAAGACTCGGGTTAGGACAGTAGGAGACGACTCTGAACACTTTCCAATTATTACGGGGTTGCACCAAAGGTCTGCGCTCAGCCCATTCCTATTTGCTCTGGTGATGGATGCACTGACTCATCATATTCAAGGGGAGGTGCCATGGTGCATGCTATTTGCTGATGACATTATTCTAATTGACGAGACACGAGGCGGCGTCAACGAGAGGCTAGAGATTTGGAGACATGCTCTTGAGTCTAAAGGTTTCAAGTTGAGCAGGACGAAGACGGAATACCTCGAGTGCAAATTTGGAGTTGAGCCGACGGAAGCGGGAGTTGAAGTGAGGCTTGACTCTCAAGTCATTCCCAAGAGAGGTAGTTTCAAGTACCTTGGATCGGTTATTCAGGGGATCGGGGAGATTGACGAGGATGTCACACACCGTATAGGGGTGGGGTGGATGAAGTGGAGGTTAGCGTCGGGAGTCTTGTGTGACAAGAAAGTGCCACCGTTACTAAAAGGTAAGTTTTATAGAGCAGTGGTTAGGCCTGCCATGTTATATGGAACTGAATGTTGGCCGGTAAAGAACTCACACATCCAGAAGATGAAAGTAGCAGAGATGAGGATGTTGAGGTGGATGTGCGGGCATACAAGGATGGATAAGATTAGGAATGAAGATATTCGAGAGAAGGTGGGTGTGGCCCCCATGGAGGACAAGATGCGGGAAGTAAGACTCAGATGGTTCGGGCACATTCAGAGGAGGAGCACTGATGCACCGGTGAGGAGGTGTGAGCGACTGGCTGTAGTGGGCACGCGGAGAGGTAGAGGAAGACCTAAGAAGTATTGGGGAGAGGTGATCATACAGGACATGGCGCGACTTAGGATTACTGAGGACATGGCCCTTGACAGGGAATTATGGAGGTCGAGCATTAAGGTTGTAGGTTAGGGGAGAGTTGGGAATATTTCTACAGCACAATAGAGTGAGACTAGCCAGTTAGGAGTTAGACTAAGAATGTCATTGGTCGTCTATTGATGCAGGGTTTTACCTTCTAGTTTTACTATACCAGCCATCTAGTTCGTATTTCGTATTCTGTATTTCATATCTCTTATATTGCTGTTATTTTATTATGCATTTTTATGGTACTAATATATCGGCTCCTGTTGCTTTTTTGAGCCGAGGGTCTCCTGGAAACAGCCTCTCTACCCTTCGGGGTAGGGGTAAGGTCTGCGTACATATTACCCTCCCCAGACCCCACTTGTGGGATTATACTGGGTCGTTGTTGTTGTTGTTGTTGCATCTTCAAGCCTTGCATCCCGGCCTTAAGAAGTATTTATTTTATTTTAGTTGATAATTCGTTTCTCTCCAGTCCGACTAAACAAATTCATATCTATGTTGAATGTCTAACTTCTCTTTCATATTAACCATGAAAGATCCAGACTCTATCAAAATATAAAATAATTTTAATATAGTTTCTTGGCTTGATTCCAAGATGGCGGTACAGTCGAATCTAGTACTACTCTTATTGGCTTTGCCTTAGTGACTCCGTCTAAAAGAAATATCATTTCTTTATTTGGTAGTTTTTCATAGGACTTGATATCTTCAGTGTCCTATTCTTTGGCAACTGAAACAAATGTATCACTTCGCTTTTGGGCTGCTAAATGTGCCTGCAGATGACCGTATAACGGACTACTTTAAAAAAAACATTTATATATATATATATATATATATAATCATGAAAAGTTTAATACAAGAAAATTTCATGTTGCTAACGCCTTCACATCTCTCTTACAATCGCATCTCCAAATATTTATTTACTAAACTGGTTTATGGAGTTTGTGGTGGAATTATTTTCTGTTGACGTACAGAGTTGTGAAAAAGAAGAAGGCATGATGCGGTGAAAAGTGTAGAAACAAAATATTTGACCCTTCCTCCATTATTACACAATTAATTAGTTAGGATTTAAATAATTCCTTTAGGTCTAACTTTAGTAGTTGATTTTCACTTAATTGTAGTTTGGTTTACCTTTTGAAAATTGAAAATAACAAAAATATTCACATATTTTGGGGTTTTAAGTCATTAATTTTTAAGATCTTATTATTTTAGCTTAAACATTAATTGCAATTTTTTTAACAGAAAAGAGAATTACAGAAGTATGTTTTTTCTTTTAATTTAGTAAACAACATTGTTTGATTTTCATGTTTTCTTATGAACATATAACTTTAATTAGTTAGTACAATAATTATTTGATTTTTATTATCTTACGGTAACATTAATAGTATTTTCATTATTTTTTATTTTGTTTGTAAAATATAGATTTGTTTCTAAATAGCACAAGAAATGAAGAAGAGAGGAAGCAAAGCTTCCACGTGTCCCCAAAGTTCACACATCACTGAATCTTCCGTTTTATTGTTTTTGGTGTTTTCCATTTTGGCTGTCAAATTTTGGCTTTGATTCAGATAGACTATGGTGGGAGGTGATTGAGTGGTTTTTATCAACGGTAGTGAAGCCAGGAAATTGAAGGTCCATTCTTTCTGTTTTCTATTTACTTCTTTTTTTTCGTTTGTCTCTGTTTTCAAGAAAATGGAAACTCAATTTGCATTATATAGAAAGAACGAAGTATTTAAAAACACTTTTTTATCTTATATAATTTAAATATTTGAAGGGATATTTTGGAAGGAAATTAGAATTTGACTATATTATTTAAAGTAAAGATTGGGCACTTGGGAGCTTGATGTTAACATCTTCTTTTACATGAAATTGCTCTTGAATTTCTTCTCTAATCCTTGTCTCTACTAAGGGATTTTCGGTTAAGAGCCGGAATGTAACGATTCGGCCGGTGATTTTTGTGGTATTGTGTCCCATTTTCCTTTTTTTGATGCGTCACACATATGTAATTTTGGCTTTATGACGTACGGGATTGAATGGTTTTGTTCCGGAAAGATTTCGAGTTTATTTAGACCCTTTAGTTCTTAGCTTAGAAGCCTAGTTAGAAATATTGACCAAACTTTAACTTATGGGAAAACGACCCCAAAACAGTATTTTGATGGCTCCGATAGATTCGTATCGTGACTTTGGACTTCGGCGTATGCCCGGAGTCGAATTCAGAGGTCTTTAGGTTGATTTGTATTGTTTTGCCGAAAATTGGCAATTTGAGGTTTAAAGGTTTGACCGTAGGTTGACTTTTGGCTATCGGATTTGGAATTTAATTTTGGGACATGGAATAGGTATGTTATGCTATTTTTAACTTGTCTGCAAAGTTTGGCATCATTCCGAATTGATTTGGTAGGAATCGAAAGCGCAGTTATGTTTTTAGAAGTTCTTGAATTTTATGTAAATTTCATGTGTTTTGGAGGTCCGATTAATGGTTTCGGATATTACTTTTGATGGTTTGATCATGTGAGCGAGTTTGTATTATGTTTTTAGACTTGTGTTGATGTTTGGTGTGGAGCCTCGAGGGCATGGGTGTGTTTCGGATGTGTTCCGAGGAGTTTGTAGAAGTTTAGTTGGTTCTAGTGCTCTGTTCTCGCATTTTCTAGGTTTTTATCACATTTACGATCTCCATATTTGCGAGATCCTTCTTGATTTTGTGATGATGGGATCGAAACAAGGGGTTCGTATTTGCGAACATTTTCATCGTATTTGCGATGGCAACTAGGAAGGGCAGGTTCCGCATTTGCGACATTATCTGTCGCTTTTGCGAAGACTCAATTCTCACATTTATGACTTCATCAGAGTTGGTCAGGCTTCGCTTTTGCGACACCATTTTTGCATTTGCGACTATCACATTTTGTGAACCTCATGTCGCAAATGCGATATCTGAGGCTGGTATTAAGACTTGCATTTCGGGACAGTCTCCTTTTATCATCTTTTGAGCTCTAGACTCGGTATGAGGCAATTTTATGGAGAAGTTTTTATACCAAACTATTGGGTAAGTTATTTTAATCAATTTTTAATTATATTTCATGATTATTTTTAACATCAAATTTGTGAGAATCAAAGTGAACATTTGAGAAATTTTGTCTAAGTTTTGAAAAATGAGAATTTGAAATCGAACACATATATGGACTTGTGGAGTTATGGGTAGTCAAAATTTATTCTTGGACCCGGGTTTTGACTGGGCGAATCCGGGGTTGTCTTTTGGGAAAATGTGTAAATATCATAGCTTTACCTATTGCAATTAGTTTCTCTTGCATTATTTGATGTTATTAAGTCACTGTGAGCACGTGATTTTTGTCTCACGAAAACTACTCCAAAATAAATCAAAAAATAAAATAAATTTCTTTTACTGTGCAATTTTTCAATTTGCGTGGTGTTTGTTAAATATTTGTTTTATGTCCGTAAATGTTTACTCTGTCATAACAAAATGAAAATAAAAATAAAAATATATGTTGCATGCATATCTAGGATTTAATTATGCATTGATTCAAAATAAAATCACAAAAAATATGCATTTTTTTCTATTTTTAATATTCCACTGTGTGATTAATGTTTTATCTGTATGTTGAATAGTTGTTATGAAGTGATTAATATTGTTTAGAAGTTAAAATTGTTTTATAATTAAAATTAGAAATTTAAATTAGAAAAATGAAATAAATTGAAAAATAAGAAAAAATATCGGACCTGGATTAAAATCCAGGCCCAAAACCAAGTTACCCCCCCCAGCCCAATCCAGGCAGCCCAGATCCGGTCTTATTCAAACGAGTCAAAACGACAGCGTTTGGTCGTAGCTTATCAGTGACCGTTGGATCAAAGCCAACCAACGACTGAGATCCCACGAACCTAACCCATAATCATTACCCGATCCGATACCCGGTTCAACCCGTCCCCCAGCTTAAACCAAACGACATCGTTTGGTTAAGTGGATAAATCCTGACCTTTTATCCTACTAGATCTAACGGTCAGCATCAACCCACCCCGTCCCTATATAAGCCCAAACCCCTACCCCGGCCCCCTAACTTAACACCCCCTCTCCACTGTTCATCATCATCTTCCGAAACCCACCCCCAACCCTAGCCGCCCTAGGATCCCATCGCCTGAAACCCGGCGGCAACAACGCCGCCGGTCACCAAAATAACACCCTAGAACCCCCTGAACATCCTCTATCCAGATATGCTAGCCACTTGGCTCGAATCTTCCTGAAGGTTCTCGAATCTTCATTTGAAGATTCGAACCAAGCTTAGATCTAAACCAAACAACCCCTAGTTAACACCATAGTACCCCCTAGCATGCCTCGTTATGGATCTGGTGTTTGTTTGGCTCGAATCATTTCAGAGCTTCTCGAATCTTCTTTTGAAGATTCGAGCCAAACAAGAACAAACTCAGATCTGTTCTAAACTGACACCAAATGACCCCTAGGCTACCCTCACCCTTGTGTCGTATTTGGTCCCCCTCGAATCTGACCAGAAATGGTTAAGTCCCAAATCGAACCTTCAAGAACCCTAGAAATACCAGACTTTTGGATTCTGCCCAAATTAAATAAAGATTGAGGTTTAATCGACCTTAGTCGAAGTATTTTCAGTGGAAAATACTTCGACTAAGGTCTGTTTGATTTCAAACAAAGTCCAAATCCAAGTTGAGTTCGAGTCCGGTTGAATTTAAAGATTTAGAGGTACTTTCCTTATTTCTTTTTGTTTCTTACATGAATAATTGTTTGTTTAATAACCTGTTAATTTTTCATGTTTTTATTTGATTAATTCTGTCATCTTTGTCTCATGCCCGTATGATTAGTCAAATAAATGAATTGTTTCTGTTGGTTGTGATTAATTACAATGTGTGTGATCGACTCGATTAAGTTCGTCGATCAGTTGTGTTATAAATCTTGTTTCTGAAAATGCTGATTGAAACAGTCTGTTTCTTTTGTTTTAGACTGATTATGGACAAATGTTGTAAATAGTCAACTGATTAATACTCGTCAATTAAATCATGTTTGTTTGCAAATCAGTAAATTCAAATGAATGTTGTGTATATATTGTTTTCTGAACAGGGCATTGTCAGTATATTGACAATGCTCCTGTGTGTGTTTAATTTTAGTCCAATGTTGAAATGCAGTTGAATTATTAGGCTGAATTCAGTATAATAGTGTTGTAATGTTATTTTTGAATTCAAGTTTACAAAGGTTGGTTAAACACAATTGTGTTAGGAGTTTAATCCTAGGACTGGTTATAACTGTTAAAACAGACTTTAAAATCTGTTTTGCAACAGATTCTGATTTTAGTTTAAAGGCTGTAATTACAGTAGGATTTCAGGGTTATTTTAGAATGAAACAGTAGGGTAATGTGATAGTGTGCTTTTAATGGAATGTTAGTGGCTATAATTTAAGATACTAATGGGGAACAAGGGATAATGAGGCTGCTGAAAATCAGGATAAGAGCACTTAGATTTAAAGTATTCAAAAGCAGTTTTAATGGAACTTTCTGATTTTAAAAGGAGAAAAGGGTCCATCCAGCACTTAAAAAAGAAAGGGGCAGCCCTGTATAAATAGAGGGGGTTGGACAGACTTTAAAAAGAAGAAAAAAGGAGAGCTTTCAGGGAAGAAAAAAAAATAGGAAGAGATTGAGAGATTTGAGGATCAGATTTTAAAAGCAGATTTTAAGAAGGAATTGAGAGAATTTAAGAAAAATACACCTAGAGTGAGATAAAAGAAAAAAAATCAAGCAGAAAATCAGATTCCTCTTGGAATCTGAAGAGGAAGAAGAAACAGAAAAGAAACCAAAAGAGAGTATTCGCACACACACACACACAGTGAAGCTGAAACAGAAAAATAGAAAAGAAAAGAAAAATCCGAAACCTTGTTGTTCTTTTGGAATCTGTCTGGGTCTGTGTATTGATACTATTTGGTTTTAAAATCTGAAATTCTTTAAGAAGCTTTGCTCTTGTGAATCTGGGTTTCTCGGGTCTCATTATTGCTCAAGTCTGTGGAAAGACTGCTATTCTGCTGATTTTGTTACTGCTGCTACTGCTGAAATTTACTCCTTATACCTTCATTTCCAGGTACATATCCTTTTAAACTCATGTTGTGAAAAGCTTCAACACGGCAAATAAATGAAGTTTGGAGTTATGATTCTGCTTTCTACTCATCTAAGCCATTTAGTTTAAATTTCAGTTTTATTTTGTGTTGGTTAATTAGTGGTGAATTCAACACCATGGCTATAAGTTATTTACCTTATTTGAAATTCGTATAAGGTTTGTAATAATGTTATCCATTTCGAAATCTCATTAGTATAGGTATATGTGAGTTGTCAAAACAGGGAGTATGGCATAAAAATGGGCCATTGATTACATCCCATAATACCTTTAGCTAAATGTAAAGTAGAATGGAAGTATTAAGAAGTTACATTAGTGGTATATCTTGTAAAAAATATGATTTTGTTTAGATTGATATAAGTTATTATATGGCATGATGACAGGTATATTTATAATCATATGAGTAAGGTGAGTTGGTATAGCTCGTCATGATGTTAAGAATATTATGAATGTTTAGGCGCACAACTATGTTGTATGTAATACAATTCGAATTGAATCAATTCGAATAATAACTCCTTTCTCATCAATTTGATTATTTATCGTTATAAATAAACTAAGCAATTATAATTTTGGATTAAAAACAAGCATGTGAGAATGAGATGATATGTATAAGCACAAATTGCAACACTTTATATCAATGGTAATTAGAAATAGAATTTGTTAGTTTCATATACAATTCATTCTTTGGCATACATATATATGTTGTATTTGCTAAAAATCGAATTTTGATTCTTTTCTTTGAATTTGGATAGTTGGGATGAATATAATCTATACCCGGAAATTATAATCGACGGGCAACGTTTAATAATTTGTGAATTCTTTTAAAAGAATTTAAAGGCATCCTTAAAAATGTGAATTTCTCAGGATTTTCATATAAAATGTGTAGATATAATAAACAATTTGTGAACAATCCATAATACCATTACAAATATTTCGCGTAATTAGGGATGCGTTTGCGTACCCTGATTATATTTTAAAAGCAAATTCGGATTATGCGTACGCGCAATTTCGAATGAATATTTTAATAAAAAGGATTTCTCCGACGATGTCAAAATAATTTCATGCAACCCGAGATGTGCGGTTCATTGTATAAATACAAAAGTGACGATGTTCCTAATTTTAATTTAAATTTTGAACATATGATTTTTAATAAAAACTATAACATGGACAATTTTATTGTGTACACGTATGCGTGACATGATACCCGTAATATTGAAAGATATATAATACGAATATACGTACGCGTAATTCGTTTATATAATTGTAAACAATAAGTAAAAGCGATAGTAAAATCATGCAATAAAAACGTATTTAGTAAAAAATCAAGATAACTAAGCCAATAATAAAAACAGTTGAGCGACCGTGCTAGAACCACGGAATTCGGAAATGCCTAACACCTTCTTCCGGATTAACAGAATTCCTTACTCAGGATTTCTGGTTCGCAGAATAATAAACAGAGTCATATTCTCCTCGATTCAGGGATTAAAACCGGTGACTTGGGACGCCTTAAAATTCCCAGGTGGCGACTCTGAAATAATTAAATAAATCCCGTTTCGACTGTCCTTCAATTGGAGAAAACTCCCCACGCGCCCCGCGGGCGCGATAAAAAGGAGGTGTGACAGTCACTTTGGTTAGTTTGAGTTGTACGGAGGCAAATTTCATAAGAGAAAGCTATTTATGATTGTTGATGGCCTAATTGAGTATTTATCTTGCCTAAATTTGGGGGGGGGGGACCTACCCCTTAGAATTTGGGTGATTGTGCAATTTGTGTTAAGTGGAAGACGTATACGCAATGTGAGGAGTGCGTACATGGGCTATATGTGGTATTTGACTGGTTTTAGTTAATTAGACTTTTTTCATGCCTTTAGTTGATTTGTCATAACATATTATATCTCTCTGTATTAGTTTACTCTTATATGTGTTAATTTACTCTTACATGCTTTATTTGACGTTGTTATCACTTGTTCTACCTCTTACTTGTTATTTTGCTCTTATAAGATTTACTTGAAGTTATTGTCTTCCTTATTATCTTGTTACCTCTTTAATTGTTGAATTACAACAACAACAACGACCCAGTATAATCCCACAAGTTGGGTCTGGGGAGGGTAATATGTACGCAGACCTTACCCCTACCCCGAAGGGTAGAGAGGCTGTTTCCAGGAGACCCTCGGCTCAAAAAAAGCAACAGGAGCCGATATATTAGTACCATAAAAAATGCATAATACAATAACAGCAATATAAGAGATATGAAGTACAGAATACGAAATACAAAATAAATGGTTGGTATAGTAAAACTAGCAGGTAAAGCCCTGCATCAATAGACGACCAATTATATTCTTAGTCTAACTCCTAACTAGCTAGTAATTGTTGAATTACTTTTACTAAATTGTTATTTTGTGAAGTATCTTCTTGTTGAGTTATTGATGCTGAAGTTGTAAAAGTCGTTATCACATTGAGGTGAAGTTATTAATTGTTGAGATATCCTTCCTTGTTGAACAATTCTCATTCTGTTTGTTATTGTTGAATTCTTGTACATATTGTGGTTGAGCCATGAACTATTTGTTATTGAAACATTGGTATTGTTAATTTTTTTGGCAAGTTGAGGCATGTGGGAACTTATAGTGTGAGTTGTGATTGTGTTGTGATATTGATTCTCATGCGGTAGTGTCACGACCCTAAACCCAAACCTGGTCGTGATGGTTCCTTTCGTGAAGACAAGGCCAGCCGACACAAACCCCCATTTAAATTAACAGATATAACAATTCATAATTAAGTCACTAATAGCAACAAATCCCAAAATAAAGTGAAACAAAACAGCTGCGGAAATAAACACGGCCCGATATCGGGGTGTCACCAGTCATGAACATCTAACATAAGTCTAGGATTATGGTAAAAGAACTACACCGTCTATTACAAAATCCAGTACAAGGGAAAGAAATAATGATAAGAGGGAGAAACACTAGGTTGCGAACGCCGAGTAGCTACCTAGTGGACTCCGAAAATCTGCTGGAAGCTATCAACCCTCGCTAGTAAGACCTAAAGCTCTTGAATCTATACACACGGTGTAGGGAGTAAAGTGAGTACTCCAACTCAGTGAATAATAGCAATAAATGAAGACTGAACGATAAGAAAGCACGTAAAAACACAACAACATACTATAAAGAGGGAGAGTAAAACCAATAAAGTGCAATAAAATAGTGAAATCTCATTAAATACCATAGCTCAGTATAAGCTTCTTTAAAATACACATTTAACAGTTACACATGTAAATGAAAGACATCTAGAAAAGATAAACATATAAAATCCGCCCCTCAAGCACAATGACAACAGAATCAGCCCCTCGGGCAATAACATGGAACAACACCAGCCCCTCGGGCAATATCTCATATCACAATGGGTACCCGCGCTCACTGGGGATGTACAAACTCCGAGAGGGTCCCCTTACAGCCCAAGCACAATATCAAGCCATCTCGTGGCATAATCAATAGGCTCTCGTCCTCATATCAAGCCACCTTGTGGCGTACAATCTCAGGCCTTTAGCCTCATAATCATAAATCAGTATATCACTATTGCGGCGTATAGCCCGGCCCAAAAGTATTCTCACAACACAGGCCCTTGGCCTTACTCAGTCAGAATCTCATAAGCCACTCGGGCAACAATAAAACTTGATGCTCAACCCAAAATATCATTTAATGTGTTAATACAAAGTAAACATGACTGAGTTATGAAAACAGTAGAATATAGCATGACTGAGTACAAGTATAAAGTCACAATAGTGAGGAATAGTAGTAAAAATCCCATAAGGGTCCAAAACAGTTGACACGAGACCCAAATATGGCATTCAGCAAAAAACATGATCATATCAAACACTTTTCAATCAAATACACAGTAAAACAGTCATTCGGGACGGACTAAGTCACAATCCCTAGCGGCGCACGACCCCACACTCGTCATCTAGCGTGTGTGTCACCTCAACATAGCACAACGATGTGTAATCCAGGGTATCATACCATCAGGATAATATTTACAATCATTACTCACCTCAATCCGGTCCGAACTCTAGCCCGTGATGCCTTTGCCCCTCGAATCGGTCTCAACTCGCGTCGAATCTATCCAAAATCAGAATCACAATGTCAAAATATCCCAAGGGAATGAAGCCCATGCAAAAAAAATCAATTTACAATATAAATCCTGAAATTAACCAAAACCCGACCCCCGGGCCCACATCTTGAAATTCGATAAAATTTACATCAATAGATTCCTTATCTCCCCACGAGCTCATACATATCAAAAGTCCCAAAATCCAACCACAAATGGCCTCTCAAATCCTCAAGTTAAGGTCTCCAATACCAAGCCCTAATCCCCAAATTTTAACCCTTAATTTCCATTAATCTCAAGCCAAATCAGTGTAATAATTCCATAGGATGGATTATTAGGATCAAAAATCTTACCTCCAGACGTTATCCCTTGAATCACTCTTCAAAATCTCCCATAAAGCTCCAAAAGAGACTTGAAATGGTGAAGAACAACTCAAAAATCGCGAAGGAATTCTTTTATACCTTCTGGCCCAGGGATTTCGCACCTGCGGTCCAGCTACCACTTCTGCGGTCCGCTTCTACGGTCCAAGACGCCGCATCTACGGTCCTCACTTAAATCCCAAGCTCCGCATATGTGATGCAAATACTGCACCTGCGCACCGCAGGTGCGCCTACCTAGCCACTTCCTCGGCTCCAGCTCTCCTTGGCCCCTTCCGCTTATGCGACTCATTTTCTCATCTGCGAGGGTCACACCTGTGGCCTCCCAACCGCTGATATGATTATGAAAGCAGTCCTAATACTTCAGCTGCCATTTCCAAATTCCTACTTTCCGTGAATCATCTGAAATCACCCCTAGGCCCCCAAGACCTCAACCAAAAGCATAAACTAGTCATATACCACTATTCTCACATATACCAATCCTTAAAACACCTCGAACAACATCGAATCAACCAAAACACATCGAATTCAAACCTAAGGTTCCAAAGCCTTCCGAATTACGCTTTTGATCAAAACGTCTACCAAACAACGTCCGAATGACCTGAAATTTTGCACATACATCCCAAAATGACACAACGCACCTACTACAACTTCCGGAATTTCATTCCGACCCCTATATTAAAATCTCACCTATCAATTGGAAAATGCCAAAATTCCAATTTCGCCAATTCATGCCTAAATCTACTTCGTACTTCCAAAATATATTGTGATCACACTCCTAAGTCCCAAATCACCTCCCGAAGCTATCCGAACCATCAAAACTCACATCCGAGCCCTTTACACATAAGTCAACATCCGGTTGCCTTTTCTAACTTAAGCTTCCTCAAAAGACACTAAGTATCTCAAACCTTACCAAAACCTCTCCGAACCCGAGCCAACCAACCCGATCACACATAGTAACCAATAAAAAAGGCTATAAGAAGAAGAAATGGGGGAAATGGAGCGGTAACTAATGACATGACCGGCCAGATCGTTACATTCTCCCCCTCTTAAACAAAGGTTCGTCCTCGATCGAGTCAAGAAACTTACCTGAAGCCTCAAATAGGTGAGGATATCTACTCTGCATCTACCGCTCGGTCTCCCAGGTAGCCTCCTCCATGGGTCGACCTCTCCACTGCACTTTCAATGAAACTATATCCTTTAATCTCAACTTTCAAACCTAACGCCCCAAAATTGTCACTGGCTCTACACCATAAGTCAAATCACCATGTAACTGCACCGTGCTGAAATCAAGAACATGAGACGAATCCCCAATATACTTCCGAAGCATAGAAACATGAAATACTGGATGCACATCGATAAGCTGGGTGGCAAAGCAAGCTCATAAGCCACCTCCCCAATCCTCCAAAGCACCTCAAAAGGCCCAATGAACCGAGGACTCAATTTACCCTTCTTCCCAAATCTCATAACACCCTTCATGCGTGAAACCTTCAACAAAACATTCTCACCAACCATGTAGAACACATCCCGAACCTTCCTGTCAGCATAACTCTTTTGTTTCTACTATGTTGTACAAAGCCTCTCCCGAATTACCTTCACCTCTTCTAAAGCATCCTGCACTAAGTATGTCCCCAATATCCTAGCCTCACTCGGCTCAAAGCAACCAACTGGAGATCCACACAGCCTCCCATACAAAGCCTCATATGGAGCCATCTGAATACTCGACTGGTAGCTGTTGTTATAAGCAAACTCTACGAGCGGTAGAAACTGATCCCATGACCCTCCGAAAGAAATGACACAAGCACGCAATATGTCCTCCAATATGTGAATAATGCACTCAGACTGCCCGTCCGTTTGAGGGTGAAAAGTTGTACTCAACTCAACCTGAGTACCCAATTCTCGTTTTACAGACCTCCAAAACTACGAATTCAAATTAGTGCCCCTATCTGAAATGATGGAAACTAGGACACCATGCAAACGAACAATCTCCCGGATATAGATCACTGCCAACCACTCCAAAGAATAGGTAGTACACATTGAAATGAAGGCGGAGACTTGGTCAGCCAATCCACAATAACCCAAATAGCATCGAGCTTCTTCAAAGTCTATGGGAGCCCAACTACAAAGTCCATGGCAATCTGCTCCCACTTCCACTCTAGAATATCCATTTGCTGAAGCAAGCCACCCAATCTCTGATGCTTATATTTCACATGCTGATAATTGAGACACCGAGCTATAAATCCCACAATGTCCTTCTTCATTCTCCTCCACCAATAATGATTTTTCAGATCCTGATACATCTTTTCGGTGCGCGGATGAATGGAATACCGTGAGCTATAGGCCTTCTCCAGAATCAACTCCCGAAGTCCATCCACATTGGGCACACATATCCGACCCTGCATCATCAACACTCCATCATCACCAATAGTCACATCTCTGTCATCATTGTGCTGAACTCTGTCCTTGAGGACAAGCAAATGAGGATCATCATACTAGAGCTCTCTGATGCGATCATATAGGGAAGACCGAGAAATCATACGATCCAATACCCGACTGGGCTCCAAAATATCTAACCTCACGAACGGATTAGCCAAGGCCTAAACATCAACTACAAGAGGTCTCTCCCCAACTGGAATACATGCCAAACTTCCCATACTCACCGCCTTCTGGCTCAAAGCATCGACCACCATATTAACCTTTCCCAAATGGTACAAAATAGTAATATCATAATCCTTTAGCAACTCTAACCATCTCCACTGCCTCAAATTGAGATCCTTCTGCTTGAACAAGTGCTGGAGGCTACGATGATCAATAAACACCTTATAATACACACCATACAAATAATGCCTCCAAATCTACAACGCGTGAACTATGGCAGCTAACTCTAAATCATAAATAGGGTAGTTCTTTTCATGGGGCTTCAACTGAAGAGAAGCATATGCAATAACTCTACCCTCCTACATCAATACACATCTAATACCAACTCTCTAAGCATCACAATACACGGTATATGAACCTGAAGCTGATGGCAAAACTAACACTAGAGCTGTGGTCAAGGCTGTCTTGAGCTTCTGAAGCTCTCCTCACACTCATCCGACCATACAAATGAAGCACCCTTCTGAGTCAACTTGGTCAAGGGCGATGTGATAGATGAAAATCCCTGAACAAACCGGTAGTAATAACCCTCCAAACTAAGAAAACTGCGAATCTCTGTGGCTGAGGATGGTCTGGGCCAACTCTGAACCACCTCTATCTTCCTTGGATCAACCTGAATACCCTTATTAGACAGCACGTGCCCCAAGAAAGCCACTGAACTGAGCCAAAACTCACACTTGGAGAACTTTGCATAAAGCTTCTCCTCCCTCAATCTTTGCAACCCAACTCTCAAATGCTCCGCATGCTCCTCCTGACTACGCAAATACACCAGGATATCATCAATGAAGATTATAACGAATGAGTCGAGATAAGGCCGGAACACGATGTTCATCAAATGCATGAACGTTGCTGGGGTATTGACAAGCCCAAAAGACATCTCCAAGAACTCATAATTACCATATTGGGTCCTGAAAGATGTCTTAAGAATATCTGAGTCCCTGATTTTCAACTGGTGATAACCTGAACAGAGATCAATCTTGGAGAACACTCTCGCTCCCTGAAGCTAGTCAAACAAATCATCGATACGAGTCAAAAGATACTTGTTCTTAATTGTTACTTTATTCAACTGCATGTAGTCAATGCAAATTCTCATACTGCCATCCTTTTTCTTCACAAATAGAATCGGTGCACCCCAAGGTGACATACTAGGCCGAATGAACCCCTTATCAAGAAGTTCCTATAGTTGCTACTTAAGTCTTTCAACTCCACTAGTGCCATACGATACGACGGAATAGAAATGGGATAAGTGCTCGGCACCAGATCAATACCAAAATCAATATCCCTATCTGGTGGCATGCCTGGCAAGTCTGCAGGAAACACATCAGGAAAATCCCTCATAACAGGAACAAAATCAATACTAGGAGTCTCTGCACCAGCATCCCTCATAAAGGCTAGATACGAAAGACAACCCTTCCCAACCATACGTTGGGCCTTCAAGAATGAAACTGCCCTACTGGGAACATAATCAGTCGAACCTCGCCACTCAATCCGTGGCACACCTGGCATAGCCAATGTCATTGTCTTAGCATGATAGTTCAAAATAGCGCGATACAGGGATAGCCAATCCATGCCCAATATAACATCGAAGTATACCATACATAACATCAACAAATCCATTCGGGTCTCAAGACCCCCAATAGTCACCACACATGACCGGTAGACACAGTCTACAACAACAATATTGCCCACTAAAGTAGATACATGAACAGGTGAAACAAGAGACTCACGGGGCGTATCCAAATAACGAGCAAAATATGATGACACATAAGAATAAGTGGAACCGGGATCAAATAATACAAAGGTATCTCTGTGGTAGATGGAGACAATACCTGTGATCACAACATCTGAAGCAATAGCATTGGGTCTAGCTGGAAATGCATAGAAATGGGTCTGACCACCACTTGATCGACCTCCCCCTCTAGGGCGACCCCTAGCCGATTGACCTCCACCCCTAACTGGTTGGGTGGGTAATGGTGAAGTAACTGGCACTGAAGCCGATGGTTGAATCCTCTACTGAGATGAACTCCCAAGATGATGAGGACACTGCCTCCACATATGACCTAGAAGAGCCCTGAACTGATAGAGCACGGGATGAGCTCTGAGCTGGAAAGGCACTAAGTGATGACTGGCCCTGATGAGAACTGTGAAAACCATGACCCGATAATGCCCCATGATAACCTGGGTGAGCTAGCTAAGCATGCCTGAATGGACGACCTTTGCCGTGCTGAAACTGACCTCTCGAAGGAGCACCACCATAACTACCAGATCCCCGAGGCCTCTTGGCCTCCCTCTCATCTCGCTCTTGGTGACGAACTGACTCAATCTCACAAGCAATGTCTACAAAATCCTCAAAAGTAGCGCCAGACACCCTCTCCCTGGTCATGAGAATATAAAGCTGATAAATGAGGCCATCAACAAACCTCCTAATCCTCTCTCTATCTGTTGGAACCAACCAAATAGCATGACGAGCTAACTCTGACAACCTCATCTCATACTGTATCATAGTCATCTCTCCCTAATACAACCACTTGAACTGCCTGTGCAGCTCCTCTCTACGAGACTGTGGCACATACTTCTCTAAAAAGAGGACAGAGAACTGTTGCCAATTAAGGGGTGTTGCACCAACATGCATAAGCCTCTCATAAGCCTCCCACCAAGTGAATGCAGCTCCAAAAAAACTGAAAAGTAGTGAAAGCGACCTCGCTGGTCTCCAGAAATACTCGATGTACGAACAATCCTCTAACACTTATCCAAGAAACCCTGGGTATCCTCGCCCTTTGCACCACTGAAAGTCAGAGGCTAAAGTTTACCAAACCTTTCCAACATACGCTGCTCATCCTCTGGCATGGAAGGAGCTACATAGTCCTGAGCAGCTGCAACTGTCTAGGCTAGATGTGCCCCCTGTGTCTGAAGTCCCTGCACGACCTGCTCAGGTGTGCGAGCAGCGGGAGTCTGAGTGCCTCATCCGTCCTAATAAGTAGATGCAGCTGTAGTAAATAATACCGCCTAAGCTGGGCCAATGCATACTGATAGAATTCGAGACAAGGCCTCGTGAAGACCCGGAATCACAATGGGCACAGCTGGTGCCTGAGCTGGTGCTGCTGGAGCGTCCACAACTAGGACATGATCCTGAACTGGGGCGGCTGGTGGATCTGCAGGTATTGCCCTAGCTAATGTGCGGGCCATAGCTGGTGGTACTTGTGGTCGTCCATCCTGACCGGTAGCACGTGCCCTCACCATCTATGAGAGAAACGAATAACAGAAGTTTAGTACTTGGATCAACAGATTTGCACGATAAGAATTTTAAGAATATAATATTTTTCCTAAAGGTTCCACGGCCTCTCAAGGATAAATACAGACGTCTCTGTACCGATCCACGAGACTTTGCTAAACCTTCTCATGATTCGTGAGACCTATGTAACCTAGGCTATGAAACTAACTTGCCAAGACCCTAAATCGAAACCCGATTGTGATGGTGCCTCTCATGAAGACAAGGTCAGCCAGCACAAACCTCTATTTAAATTAACAGATATAATAATTCATAATTAATTCATTAATTGCAACAAATCCCAAAATAGAGTGAAATAAAACAACTGCGGAAACAAACACGACCCATAATCGGGGTGTCACCAGTCATGAGCAACTAACATAAGTCTAGGAATATGGTATAGGAACTACAATGAGTAATAACAATAAATGAAGACTGAGCGATAAGAAATCATATAAAAACACAACAATATGCTATAAAGAGGCAGAGTAAAACCAATAAAGTGCAATAAAACAGTGAAATCTCATTAAACACCTTAGCTCAGTATAAGCTTCTTTAAAACACCCTTTTAACAATTAAACAAGTAAATGAAAGACATCTAGAAAGATAAACACATAAAATTTGCCCCTCAATCACAATGTCAACAGAATCAGCCCCTCGGGCAATAATATGGAACAACACTAGCCCCTTGGGCTATATCTCATATCACAATGGGTACCCGCGCTCACTGGGGGTGTACAGACTCCGGAAGGGGCCCCTTATGGCCCAAGCACAATATCAATCCATCTCGTGGAATAATAAATAGGCTCTCGGCCTTATATCAAGCCACTTTGTTGCGTACAATCTCAGGCCCTCGACCTCATAATCATAAATCAGTATATCACTCTTGTAGCATGCAGCCCGACCCAAATGTATCCTCACAACACATGCCCTCGACCTTACTCAGTCAGAATCTCATAAGCCACTCGGGCAATAGTAAACCATGATGCTCAGCCCAAAATATCATTTAAAAAATCATTTAATATATTAAAATAGAGTAAACATGGTTGAGTTATGAAAATAGTAGAATATAGCATGACTGAGTACAAGTATAAAGTCAAAAACAGTGAGAAATAGTAGTAACAATCCCCTAAGGGTCCAAAATAGTTGGCACGAGGCCCAAATATAGTAATTAGCCCAAAACATGATGATAGCAAATAGTTTCCAATCAAATACGCAGTAAAACAGTCATTCGAGATGGACTAAGTCACAATCCCTAGCGGTGCACGACCTCACGCTCGTCATCTAGCGTGTGTGTCACCTCAACATAGCACAACGCTATGTAATACGGGGTTACATACCCTCAGGACAACATTTACAATTATTACTCACCTTAATCCAGTCCGAACTCTAGCCCGTGATACCTTTGCCCCTCGAATCATCCTCAACTCGCGTCGAATCTATCCAAAATCAGAATCACGACTTCAAAATATGCTAAGGGAACGATGCCTATGTGAAAATAATCAATTTACAACATAATCCTGAAATTAACCAAAATCCGACCCCCGATCCCACATCTCGGAATTCGATAACATTTACATCAATAGATTCCTTATCTCCCCACGAGTTCATACATATCAAAAGTTCCAAAATCGTACCACAAATGGCCCTTCAAATCCTCAAGTTAAGGTCTCCAATATCAAGCCCTAATCCCTAATTATTAACCCTTAATTTCCATTAATCTTAGGCCAAATCAGTGAAATAATGTCATAGGATCGATTATTAGGCAACTAAATCTTACCTCCAGACGTTATCCCTTGAATCCCTCTTCAAAATCTCCCAAAACGCTCCAAAACCGACTTGAAATGGTGAAGAACAACTCAAAAATCGTGAAGGAATTATTTTATACCTTTTGGCTCAGGGATTCTGCACCTGCGGTCCAGCTACCGCTTATGCGGTCCAAGACGCCGCATTTGCGATCCTCGCTTAAATCCCAGGCTCCGTATATGTGATGCAAATCCCGCACCTGCGCTACCGCATGTGCGCCTACCTAGCCGCTTCTGTGGCTCCAGCTCTCTTTTGCCCCTTCTACTTTTGCGACTAATTTCCTCATATGTGGGGGTCGCACCTACGGCCTCCCAACCGCAGATGCGGTTATGACAACAGTCCCAACACTTCAGTGACCATTTCCAAATTCCTACTTTTTGTGAATCATACGAAATCGCTCTGAGGCCCAATTATACCTAAACCAAAAGCACAAACTAGCCATATACCACTATTATCACTTATACCAATCCTCAAAACACCTCGAACAACATCGAATCAACCAAAACACATCGAATTCAAACATAAGGTTCCAAAATCTTCCCAATTACGCTTTTGATCAAAGAGTCTACCAAACCACATTCGAATGACCTGAAATTTTGCGTACACATCCCAAATGACACAACAAACCTACTGCAACTTTCAGAATTCCATTCTGACCCCTATATCAAAATCTCACATATCACCCGAAAAACATCAAAATTCCAATTTTGCCAATTCAAGCCTAAATCTACTCCGTACCTCCAAAACACATTCCGATCACGCTCCTAAGCCCCAAATAACCTCCCGAAGCTGTCAAAACCATCGGAACTCATATCCAAGCCATTTTAATACATAAGTCAACATCCGGTTGCCTTTTCCAACTTAAGCTTCCTCAAAAGAGACTAAGTGTCTTAAACCTTACCAAAACCTCTCTGAACCCAAGCCAACCAACCCGATCACACATAGTACCAATAAATAAAGCAATAAGTAGAAGAATTGGGGGAAATGGAGTGGTAACTTATGAAATGACTGGCTGGGTCATTACAAGTAGTATAAGGCTAGGGGTTGATACACATGCGGTGAGATAAAATGGGCTTGATACACGTGTTACTAGTAGGGGAACTACTTGAAGCCACGGTGAAATAAGGTGGGATAAAATGTGTGTAGCTATTTTAGAAAAAAATAATTTTGGTGATATAAGGAAAGATTATGAATAAAATTATGCAATATGGAAAGGAGGCGGTACCTCGGTTGTGATTCTTATTGTACATTCTATGTTGGAACAACTTATTGAGTTGAACAGTTATTGTTCTCCCTTCAATCATTCATCCGCATTTTGATTGTTTTTGGTTATTCATTGTCATTTTGGTGTTGGAACGATTGTGGCTTCTTGTGTGAGTCATGCATTCTACGTGATTACTGTATTGCTTTAACATTCCAATCTGTGTCTCTGTTATTAGTTGGTAAATTGAATGTCAATGTGAATTTATGTCATGGTCCCAGTTTTCCTCTATAGGATGTCGTGATGGCGCCTAGTCTCTAAGACTAGGTAAACCTAATATTTAATAATTACTTGACAAGAATAATTAATAGAAATACTAAAGCAAAACTGATAAACTCATATAACCTTCTGAAATAGAATCTTAATAACACACTTCCCAAAGCCGATAAAACTAAGTCATAAACTCTATAGGGTAAAGTAGAATGTCTACTACATCATTGTCTGAATGAAAATACAATAGGAAGTAAAGATAAAGGAAGGTGCCTCTGATGCCTGCGGACACTGAGTAGGTATACCTTGATGTCTCCGAAAAGTAGCTAACAGTCTATCACTTACATCCAACACGAGCAAACATACCTGCATCTACACAAAAAGATGTGCAGAAGCGTAGTATGAGTACACCACAGTGGTATCCAGTAAGTATCAAGCTTAACCTCCGTAGAGTAGTAACGAGGCAAGGTCAAGACACATACTAGGATATAATAAACAAAATGAAAACGTAATAACAAAAATTAAAGGAAAGAGGAGCAATAAGTAATATGAAGCAAACTAATATCATAGACTAATGAAAGGATTGTAAGCATAAAGATAAAATAAGGGAAGCAATTGAAAAGAACCACAATGTTGATATACGGATAACAACTAAATGAACAAGGGAGAACAAACAAAAAGAAATGGCCCCACCAATAAACTCTTTGCAACATGAGATAAACACAAAAATCACAACGAGGTACCGCCTCGTGTACAATAAGAATAACAATTGAGGTACCGCCTTGAATATATCAAGAATTATATGTAATGATCCGGCCGGTCATTTTGAGTATTTTAACCTCGATCCCCTAAATTATGCTTCCTCTATGCTATATTGTGGTAATGTAACTTTTCGAGGTGGTTGGTTTTGATTTTGGGTGAGATTCGAAGTGAAATGGGACACAAAGTCCCTAAGTTAAAAGGTTAAATCGTAGGAGTTGACTATAGTTTGACTTGTGTGAAGATGACTCCAGAATGGAGTTTTGATGGTTCCGAAAACTCTATATGGTGATTTTGGTCTTAGGAGCGTTTCTGAAAGTTGATTTGGAGGTCCATAGGTCATTTCAGCGTGATTTGGCGAAAGTTGGAAGATTTTGGAAAGTTTGACCTGGAGTTGACTTTATTGATATCTCGGTCGGATCACGATTTCGCAAGTTGGAATATGTCTGTGATGTCAATTATTACTTATATGCAAAATTTAAAGTCGATCGGAGTTGGTTTGGTATGAATCGGTATTCGTTTCGGAATTTGGAATTTCATAATCTCTAAGGCTTGAATTTGGCTTGTGATTCATAGAATTTATATTGTTTGATGTTATTTTTGGCTAGAGTAGGTGTGTTATGTGTTTTGGAACTAATTTGTATATTCATACAGGGTCCCGGGGACCCCGGGTGTAATTCGAATCGAATATGGAACAATTTGGACTGGTAGAATTTGCTGAAGATTTGCAGCTTCTGGTTTCTTCGGACATGCAGAGGGAATGGCTGCAAGTGCGGGCCTGCAAAAGCGAGCAACTGGTTGTAGATGCAAAAATGGCTTAGCTCAGCTGGGATCGCAGGTGTGAGGTGTTGACCGCATATTCGAGTCCGCAGGTGCGGAGAGGTGGTTGTAGATGCGAAAGAGGGGGTTGTTTGGTCGTTCATCGCAGAAGCAGAGACTCCTCTGCAGGAACGCACTCGCAGCTATGAAGTTTTGTTCGCAGAAGCGGAGTTTCCTGAGTCTAAGTGAAATCCGCACCAGCGATGGAAATTTCGTAGGTGGTGCGGAGCCGCTGATGCGACAGTTGGGTTGCATGTGCGATGTAACTGGACAAAAAAGGAAAAAAAATCTGAGGGTTTGATTCATAATTTATTTTTGGACTTAGGGAGCTCGGTGGGAGGCATTTCTCGAGGATTTTCAAAGATAACTTTGGGGTAAGAAATTCTAACTTGTTTTTGATTAATTTACATGAATCTATTGATAATTTCTTCATTTAATTAGCGCTTTGGAGTAGAAAATTGGGGGAAAATGGAAGAAACTCCTCACGCTAAATTTTTGAGTTTTGAAAGGCGAATTAAGGTTGGATTTAAGTAATCCTTATATGGTTGGACTCGATATCAAATGGGTGTTCAGATTTTGTAATTTTGACGGGTTCCGAAATGCGGGCCCTGGTTGACTTTTTGGATTGATTTTTCAATTCTTTACAAAGATCGTAATTTCATTGTCTGAATTAGTTTTCTATAGTTATATTTATTGTATGAAATTGTTTTGGGTAGATTCGAGCTGTTTGGAGTTGGAAAATCAAGGGAAAAGCCTTCTAGTGGATTGATTTAACGTGGTTTGAGGTAAGTGTCTTGCTTAACTTTGCGGGGAGAGGGGGAGGGAGAATTTCACCGTAGGATTGATGTTGTTTGTGATAATTATGAAGTGTAAGAGCCGTGTACACAAAGTAACGAGTGTGTACACGGGCTAAATATGGAAATTACTGATTTTTAGCTATGTAAATTCCTTCCATGTCTAAATTGAGTTACCTTAATATGTATAGTCATCATGTTTAGTCTAGTTTCACATGTCTGCTTGTCTTATCCTTTACTTGCTAATTGCTCTACATGTTTAGTTGAAATTCTTGTCTCTCTTATTCCATATTCATTGTTTAATTAT
Organism: Nicotiana sylvestris; assembly: GCF_000393655.2. Taxonomy (NCBI): domain Eukaryota; kingdom Viridiplantae; phylum Streptophyta; class Magnoliopsida; order Solanales; family Solanaceae; genus Nicotiana; species Nicotiana sylvestris. The sequence goes on from NC_091059.1 coordinate 166,964,387, forward strand.
TGAATTCTTTACTTGAAATTGCTTTTTCTTGGAATATCTTGTTGTTGAAATTAGTATTGAGTCGCAAAATTTCATGATTCCTACTGAGGCAAAGTGTTAAGTTTTTAACTATAATTCCATTGAGTTAGTCTTTCGGTTGTTATTTGTTGAGACTTGTGTATATTGTGGTTGAGATGTGGGCTCCTTATTGTGATATTAGGCAGTTGAGGTGCGATTTGTGTTACGTTGTGATATTGATACACATGCGGTGGTATAAGTGTCACACCTCCTTTTTCACACACACCCCCCGGAGGGGCGTAAAAGGAGTTTTTCCAATTAAAGGGCAATCGGAACGGGATTTGATTATTAATTAATTCAGAGTCGCCACTTGGGATATTAATGGTGTCCCAAGTCACTAGTTGGATCCCGAACCGAGGAAATTTATGACTCTGTTGCAATCTGCGAACCAGAAACCCGAGTAAGGAATTCTGTTAACCTGGGAGAAGGTGTTAGGCATTCCCAGGTTCCGTGGTTCTAGCACGGTCGCTTAACTATTGCATTTGATTTTATCTGATTTTAATACATGCTAGCTTATGTGCCTTTTATTCGTAAACCACATTTTTATCATTGTTTATTCTAAAAGAATTGCGACATTGTGAAAACGCGTTTCGAACCACGTCGCAATCAATGCACCCGTGGTTGTCGACACATTTCGACTTCGTCGAGATTTGGATTTGGGCCGCATCAATGCGCACCCGAATTTAAGAAAGTAATTTAATTAAATCGTGCCTAAAGATTCTAATGTATTATTATTTTGGGGAAGGCCGTAAAATTTACTAAACAACCCTCCCAAATTTTAATTATTTAAATAACCATTTGTTGAGGGCCCCGCTTACATGATTTTGTTTGGCGAGATTCGTCTCAACATTTTATTAGAAGGCCCATTTGAGAGTGACTACAATTTTCTATTGGTCAATTGTCTTTAAAAGAAGAAAGAAAATTAATTACGTGAGAACTGAACTATCCGGTGAAATTATGCACTAAAATTCAGTAGTCCAAATTCAACAACGAGTTGGACCACTGACAGGCGTCAGAAACGGCCCAAATATTTTGGTCAGGCAAGAGAGAAGGAAGCCCAGGTGACAGATAACTGCACCTGGGATCGAATCCCCTAGGCAGCCTAAATTCATGAGGGCAATCCGTTTGACAGCCTGAGATGGCTTATCGCTGAACCAAGTGAAGCCTCGATTTAGTTCAACCAAACGCCCACTGAAATTATCCCTAAATTATTTTAAGTGTTCAATAATTATAGCAAAAGGAAAACAATACACATATACTCCCCCATAGATATGAAACGATTCACAAATCATTTACGAAATTATTCTATCAACCTATCATGTAACCAACTAACACTAGTGTTCACTCTATAGCAATCACATGAATCTGAAACATAACAGTTTATATTGTCCATTTAGCACAAAAACAAGCAAAACTTAAACAATATCCATGAACTAAATATTGAATACATAGATCTGGAAATAAGCTAGATCAGAACTCAATTCTTCAAGTAAATTCATTCTTCACATAAATTCGCTTTTGCACATTTTTAGCTCATAGTCATCAGAGGTACAATTGTGTACCTGGATAGGGAAAATATAAGAAGAAAAGGAGTCAGCTACTTTGAACAGCAACAACAACAAAACTCAGCAGTATAGCATCACAGAACAGGCCAGGAAATGATTTTGAAAATTAGAAATACAAGCAGACTCAACAGATCAGTTCATCACACACTTGAAATGCACTCCTAGCCCTCACAGCTGAACCTAGATGCCTCTGAAATCCTGCTGGCCCTAAATCCCAACTGAAATACAAACTAATAGGCCCCAAACTCACTTGAATCAGTCGTTAACCACTTCCGAACACTTTTAGAAATAGAAACTCGAGCTGGGATGAAGAATGCCCAAGGAAGAACTGAGGATCACTAACACTAGTGATGAAATAGTAAAACTGTTTTTGATTTTTTCATTTTTGCTATGTTTTTTTTTACTTGGGTATTGGAATTGAAATGTTAGCTGAAATTGAAAGCAAGGAGGAGAGCTTTGGTGGAGATTTTTGGGCTGAAAAATTGAATCCCCTTCCTCAAGGCACTTGATGCCCTTTTATAGGTGACACAAGAGGGTAAATCAGATTTTTTGATTTTTTTTTAGTCCTTTTCTATTTTCAGTTTAGTCCTCTTATTTCTAACTTGTTACTCAAGTAAGCACCTCTATTGTGCTTGAATGTAAACTAAAATCCTATTCTAGAAGGCCCTAGGGTATTCTTCCACCCATGCAATACCTATACTATCCTTCCTTTTACTTTGAAATTACTATTCTTATCAGAATTACCCTTTTCCATGCGTAAACTACCCCTGAAAGCTTCTCAAAGTTACTGATTCTACCTAAATTTTCAACAGCTATAACCAATCCCCTAAATTAATTCAAAACTAACTAGCACTGATTAATTAGAACTCAGAAATTAACTAATTGAACTAACCAATCCCAGTTATTCAATCAACCAAACTCAACCAAATTAGAAAATCAGGAGACCAGGATCAATCAAAGCAAAGCTTAAGTTAATAGTCAACATGAAATTAAACTAACTTTTAACCAATAAGCTCACAATTGACCATTCGAACATCAAATTCAGAACTAAAAAGAAATTGAAATTAACCTAAACATCTGGCTAACAATTAATGGAAAAAATTGTATCAAATCCAAACTAATCAATTATGACGATTCTGAAATTAAAATTGTGATTAACTAACAAATGACACATGCATCAAACTAAAACAAAACTAAAAATGCAAAGATGCTTCACTGATTAAAACAGATGGAACAAGGAAAAAGAAAATTTAAACTATACTAATAAACAAAATAAAACATAAAATTAACAGAACACTTACTGAAATCAAAACTGTAACTAAAACTTCACTCATGCAAGTAAAAGAATGAAATAGGATAACTCACTAAAGCACGAAGAACTCCGGTCAGTCGTTGACGTCCGAATCTTTCCAGATTTTTGACACATAACATCCCTAACCATGTGTTTTTACAAGAGAACACATGGTTAAGGATATTACGGTCCAAAATCACAAAGATTTTGGGTTAGGGTTTTGGTCAGAAACTCTTAGATTTGAAATTCGAGCCGCTTCACCGAGATTCGAAGGAAGATGGTCATGGATTTGGGTTGAGAAAAGTCCGGGGATGGTGTGGTGTGATTTTGGGCCAGTTTGGACAAAGTAACGACTTGGCCGGAAAATTAAAAATCAATATTCGACGGCCTTGGTTGTGATTCGAGGGAAACCAACGGTATGGTTGGAAAGAGGAGTTCATGAGGAATCTGTGGTGTAAACTTGGGGGTGAACGGCGTACTTTGCATTTCCCGCCGGCGAGGGGTTTGGTGGCAGCTTGGATTAGGGTTTGAGAGGATAGGTAGGGTAAGGAAGGCGAGGGAACGGGGTAGGGAGGGGGGGGGGTAATGTTTCGGACAGTTATATAGGGGAATCCTAGGATGCTCTCGTCCGTTGGATTAAGAATGAATGGCTGCGATTGAACCCTAAAAGGACGTCGTTTGGAGTTTCAAAAATCAGACCGGGTTGGGCATAGCTGGGCCTGGACGGATTGTTTTGAGATTGGGCTGGGATATTAATTGGCCCAAATCATGGGCAGCCCTTTTTAATGTTTTCATTTTCTTTCTTTTGTTTCTTTTATTTAATTCTTGTATGTATATTTTTTCTAATTTTATAAAATTGCAAAAAATTAAAATAAAGTTCTAATATATTTCAAAATTAAACTAATTAATTCCTAAAATTATTTTAAAAAACTATTCTGGGACGAATTCGCAATTAAACAATTAAAATGCAAAAGTGGACTATTTTTGTTATTTTCCATATATTCTATTATAAAACAAATTAATCCCAGATTAATACTAACATATGAAATTAGATCCTAAATGAAAATGCATATTTTTGTATTTTATATGAATTGATCATGCACAAATAAAATGCAAACAATTAACAGAAAATGACACAAAAATTCACCAAAATAAGAAAAAATCATTTTTGTTTGAATTTTGGGAATAATTCATATATAGGGAAAAAATCATGTGCTCACAGCTGCCCCTCTTTGCTCGGAAACATGAAAAGTTTTCGTGCAAAGATAAGTGAGCAAATACGAGCGTTTTTTGCCCGTTTGAAAATTCTGTGTGAAGCATTTTTGAAAAATTTGACTGCACCATGCTTCAGTGGTTACCTACATATCCTGGGCTAAACAGAAATCAGGTCAGTGTAGTTCAGGAATGTCTGGTAGCTGGGACTACCAGGAGCTATGATTTTACTACGACTGCTGCTGCTACTGCTTGCTGACCTCCCTTATTACACTGTGTAAAAATAAAAGAAGTTAGACTAAGCTATGAACTATGAATTACAAGATCCTGTCTAAAATTTTCAAACTTGTTCTTGTACTTCCTTATCGTCTTGCGTTCCTCTGATGAAATCCATCATTGCTACTCCAGATTGCTAACTAAGATGTCGTTCTTTCCCTTCAACTTGCGGGACTTGAATAAACTTGAACTTGAATGTATTCCTCTGTTATCTGGGCGGGCTCCCAACTTTTGAAACTTGAATTGTATGTATTCCTCTATTATCCAGGTGGGCTCCTGACTTCATAACACAAACACAACAACGAAAACTTTCTGCCCCAGTTTGAAAACTGAGTACATATTATTGGATGAGAATTTAAAACTAAACTTGAATTGTAATACCTCTATTCTCCAGGCGGACTCCTGACTTCAACTACAACTTAAAATATAACAACCTCAATTCTCCAGGCGGGTTCCTGACTTCTGAACTTTGAAATTGAATGTCTCTGTTCTCCAGGCAGACTCCTGACTGCCAAAATTTGAAATGCACGTCTCTGTTCTCCAGGCGGACTCCTGACTTTAAAATTTAAATTGTATGTCTCCGTTCTTCAGGCGGACTCCTGACTTCAAACTTGAAAGGTATGTCTCTGTTCTCCAGGCGGACTCCTGACTTCAACAAAATAATCAACCAACGAAAATTTTTCTGCCCCAGTTTGGAAGCTAGGTGTATGGGTAAGTGTTAAACTGAATCATATTATTACATATTACTAAGAATTGAAAGCTAAATCATATTATCCAGGGAGGTCCTAACAATTCCTCATAATTACAAACCTAAGGTATTACTCTCACTACATCATGTTATCTACAAGGGTTTTAAACTACATCCTATTATCCAGGAAGGTCCTGACAACTTGAATTTTATCCTAAACATGCAAACTTTGCAACCAAATTATATTCCCCTATGCTATTCATGATTATCTTGTACTTAATCAAACCGCACTTTGCGGTCAAACCTGATTACTGCTTGTTTTTCCCTCCTGGAGAATTCCTCCTCAGCAACTCACTTTTCTGCCCCTGTTTCAATCAAAGAAAATTTCGTTAGTTTAAAACGGTGGTTAGTTGATGGCATTCTTGCTGAAAATCCTTCCACTGCCTTGCTTTGTGTTTGACTGACTTCCTTGAACTGACCCTGAACCGCTTGACTTTCTGACTGAGTTTCGAACTCCCCAACGTCTGATGACCCGAGTGTTTTGTACTCGTGCTGTTGTTTCATACCTCCGACCCCTTTGTCTGAACCTTTACATTTCCCACAACATTGCCTAATTATTCCACCGCTGAAACTTCCTGAGACTTCCCATATTCCATTTTTACATCATGTTGTTGTTGACATGCTTTAACAACATTATGCTTTACCATTTTCGGAAGATGGTAGTGAGCTTTGAAGTCCTTTTTACTTGCATTGAACAAAATTGGCATTGAAACATCTTAGCTAGATAAAACCCTCAAAAGAAAATGAAATGCAATGATTTTTGGTGTGAGGATAAGAAGAATCCAAAACCAGATGACTTTTTTAAAAAGAGAAGGAAAAGAAACTTATCTGAGCGGAACAACCAGTGCCAATGGTCATGACATGCATTTTGGATTAATCGGCCCAATCTGTCCAACTAACCAACTTTCAATTGCCATACTTTGTTGCCCCAAAATTTCCATAACTTGATTACTTGACCCAAACCTTAACTTTGTTCATCCTGCGGTGCCTCGAAACAGTTTTCCGCCTACAGACCTTTTGCCAATTAACCATTTTTAACTCACTTTCGCATCAAAGTGCCCGCGAGGGTTTTCACCAATAAGACTATCTCATTTATTTTTCTCTCAACTCCCGTCGCCTTATGGTGCCTGTGAAGGTTTTCACCAATAAGACTCTCTTATTATTAATTTGTTTTTTCTTGGTTGAACCAGAGTGTTGCCCCTATCGTGAGTTATTCCTACCTGTTCAACTTGGCATTTCTCAAAACTTATCAGAAGGTCTTTCTTTGGACCGTAATGTAGGCTTTTGGATTGGTTAGAAAGAAAGGTATAAAAGGCTCAAAACAATTCAAATGGGTTCAAATCACAACTTTCGGAATCCAACTTTTCACAACAATCACAACTTTTGCCCCAGTTTCTTGCTTGGGGATTTTTGGATTTTTATTTTGGTATGACTGAGCCTCGGAGTAAGGCTGCCTACGTACCCTTTCGGGATCAAGTCAAACGTAGTTCACTGTATCATAATTACCTTTGTTGTTGTGTTTTTTCTTTCTTTCCTTTTCTTTCTTTTTCTTTTCTTCTCTTTTTTTTCTTCACTTTTCATTTTTCTTTTATCTTCTTCTTTTTTCTTCTTCTTTTTTTTTCTTTTCTTTCCTTTTCTTTTCTTTTTCCTTTGCTTTTCTTTTCTTTCTTTTATGTTCGGCACCTGTGTTCCCTGATAGTGCCATTGATTCCGAAAGAGGGGTATAAAAAATAAGTAAGGCTCAAAGGGGATGACAAGGGATAAAAGTGTTTGGATAGCAGGACAAAACGCCTTCGTCATTTTAATCTTTAAGATATGCTAAATACAAACAGATACATTCAGAAATAAAGAAATCATACATAATATCTCTTGACCTCATCGGAATTGATGGCCATTTCTATACATTTCCTTTCTACATCTGTCAAATACAATGCACCGTTAGACAACACTCTGGTTACTACAAATGGTCCGTGCCAGTTTGGGGCAAATTTTCCTTTTGCTTCAGCCCATTGATGCAAAATCCGCCTCAGTACTAACTGTTTGACTTCGAATTTCCTTGGACGCACTTTCTTGTTGTATGCTTTTGCCATTCTTCTTTGGTACAGTTGACCATGACACACTGATGCCAATCTCTTCTCGTCAATCAAACTCAACTGCTCAAGGCGGCTTTTCACCCATTCATCATCATCGACCTCAGTCATCGCAACGATTCGCAGAGATGGGATTTCCACCTCTGCAGGTATTACTGCCTCGGTGCCATACACCAATGAATAAGGAGTCGCTCCCATCGAGGTACGAACGATGGAGCAGTACCCTAATAATGCAAAAGGTAATTTCTCATGCCACTGTCTAGACCCTTCAACCATCTTCCGGAGTATTTTCTTTATATTCTTATTGGTTGCTTCAACCGCACCATTTGCCTTGGGACGGTATGGAGTAGAATGCCTATGGGTAATCTTAAACTGCTCACATGTCTCCTTCATCAAATGACTATTAAGATTAGCCCCATTATCCGTGATGATTACCTTCGGAATCCCAAACCGACAGATGATATTTGAGTGCACGAAGTCGACCACAGCTTTCTTAGTCACATACTTGAACGTCTTAGCTTCCACCCATTTGGTAAAATAGTCTATAGCTACCAGAATAAACCTGTGCCCATTTGACGCTGCTGGATCAGTTGGCGCAATAACATCCATGCCCCATGCAACAAAAGGCCATGGTGCGGACATCATATGTAGTTCGGATGGTGGAGAATGAATCAAATCTCCATGTACTTGGCACTGATGACATTTACGCACAAAACTGATACAATCCCGCTCCATAGTGAGCCAATAATAACCTGCTCGGAGAACCTTTTTTGCTAGAATGTACCCACTCATATGCGGTCCACAAACTCTAGAATGTACCTCAGTCATGATAGATGTGGCCTGTCTTGCATCCATGCATCTCAACAACCGGAGGTCTGGAGTTCTTTTGTACAACACTCCTCCACTAAAGAAAAACCCATTTGCCAATCGCCGAATCGTTCTTTTCTGATCACCGGTGGCCTGTACCGGATATACTCCCGTCCTGATATATTCTTTGATATCATGGAACCACGGCTCGCCGTCGATTTCCTCTTCTATCATATTATAGTAAGCATGCTGATCACGGACCTGAATCTGCAACGGATCAACATAAGCCTTGTCTGGATGATGCAAAATCGACGCCAATGTAGCCAAAGCGTCAGCTACCTTATTATGAATCCTTGGAATGTGCTTGAACTCTATAGCATGAAACCGCTGACAAAGCTCATGCAGACATTGTCGGCACGGTATAAGCTTTAAATCCCGTGTTTCCCATTCTCCTTGAATTTGGTGTATCAGTAGGTCTGAGTCACCCATGACCAAGACTTCCCGTACACCCATATCTACAGCTAATCTCAATCCCAATATACACGCCTCATATTCTGCCATGTTGTTCGTAAAGTAGAAACGAAGCCGAGCTGTAACAGGGTAATGCTGACATGTTTCTGAAATAAGTACCCCTCCTATTCCCACGCCTTTCATATCTGCAGCCCCATCAAAGAAAAGTTTCCATCCCGGCTTCTCAACTTGTTCCAATTCGTCAATGTGCATCACCTCTTCATCAGGGAAATAAGATTTCAAAGTTTCGTAATCTTCATCGACGGGGTTCTCAGCCAAATGATCGGCTAGTGCCTGTTCTTTCATCGCAGTCCGTGTCACAAAGATAATGTCAAACTCTGTAAGCAGGATTTGCCACTTTGCAAGCCTCCCTGTGGGCATAGGCTTCTGAAAAATATACTTCAGTGGGTCCAAGCGATATATGAGGTAAGTGCTGTAGGATGACAAATAATGTTTCAACTTCTGTGCTACCCAAGTTAGGGCGCAACATGTCCTCTCCAGATGAGTATACTTAACCTCGTAAGATGTGAACTTCTTGCTGAGATAGTAGATAGCCTGCTCCTTTCTACCCGTAACATCATGCTGCCCCAGTACACAACCGAATGAATTATCCAAAACCGTCAGATATAGAATCAAAGGCCTCCCTGGTTTTGGCGGGACCAACACGGGTGGGTTCGACAAATACCCCTTTATCTTATCAAAAACCTCCTGACATTTATCAATCCATTTGACTGCAACGTCTTTCTTCAAAAATTTGAAAATCGGCTCACAAGTTGTCGTGAGCTGAGCAATGAACCTACTGATATAGTTCAATATTCCTAACGAACTCATCACTTCAGTTTTGTTTCTTGGAGGTGGCAATTCCTGAATAGCTTTGATCTTCGACGGGTCTAATTCAATACCCCGCCGGCTGACTATTAACCCCAAGAACTTCCCAGATGGCACCCCAAAAGCACACTTTGCAGGATTGAGCTTAAGATTGTACCTGCAAAGCCTTTGAAAGAACTTTCTCAAATCTCTGACATGGTCGGACTGCTGTCTAGACTTCACGATCACATCATCCACGTACACCTTGATTTCTTTATGTATCATATCATGGAATATTGTTGTCATGACCCAATAACAATACGTTCCCCATGGCGTGATGAATGCCGTCTTTTCTGCATCTTCCTCATCCATTAGAATTTGATGATAACCTGTGTAACAATCCACGAAAGAACCAATATCATGTTTGGCGCAATTATCAATCAGTATATGGATGTTGGGCAGTGGGAAATTGTCTTTTGGACTCGCCTTGTTAAGATCTCGATAATCGACACACACCCTGGTCTTGCCATCTTTCTTTGGCACAGGCACAACATTAGCTAACCAAGTGGGATACCATGTAACCCGAATGACCTTTGCATCAAATTGCTTGGTAATTTCTTCTTTGATCTTCACACTTATGTCCGTTTTGAACTTTCTCAACTTCTTATTGATAGGAGGGAGTACCGGATCAGTGGGTAATTTATGAACCACTAAATCGGTGCTTAGTCCCAGTATATCATCATACGACCATGCAAAAACATCCTTGTATTCGAACAAAACTTTAATTATCTCCTCCTTGAGTTGTGGCTCCAGATGAACACTTACTTTAGTTTCCCGCACATTGTCTTGGTCCCCTAGATTAACTGCTTCTGTGTCATTTAGGTTAGGTTTGGGTTTTTCTTCAAAATGACTTAATTCTTTACTAATTTCCTCATAAGCTTCATCGTTGTTACAATCCACCCCATCATCACACTCGATTTCTTGTATTATTACTTCCGAGCTAGATTGGCTTTTAAAACTGGGCCGAAGATTCCTCATGCATGTCATATCATTGATATCAGCATAAAAAGAACTGTACAAAAAGAAAAGAAAAAAATGGAAACAAAATTAGGAATGAAGAAAGAAGAAAATTGCATTTCATTGAATGTAAAGATAACAGGATTTTAACTCATCCAAACGGACGGAACATAGCTAACTGAATTACAAACCCTGGAATAATCCAGGTGACAAAAGGAAAACAAAACCCACTACCACGACTCCCTCCGAATTGGAAGAGGAGTAGCTTCCCAATTGTTGATGTTAGCATGTGGTCCGACGTACTGTATATCTGCTCTACTTGACCCTTCCCCGGCCTCAACCATGTTCACTTCAGCAAATACCCTCTCGAATACCTTATCCAAGTTCCCCTTTGCACCAATCAGTGGACCCGACACCTTTGCCAATGACTGCTTCTTGCCACCCGGCCTGACAAAGGACTTGGACAAGCGTGGAATCGGTTTGGGAAGAACCCAAGCTTTCTTTTTCAATTTACGAGCCCTTCTAATATCTGCCGCTGTTGGTTTGAACCCCAGTCCGAAGGTGTCCAGATTTTTGGGCAGAGAAACAGGTTGAACAATGCCATGAAGCTCAGCCCCCAGGCCTTTTCCTGGCACGAACCCATTACTCAGCATTTCTGATACTACCATGACGGTCGCAGCTGCCACCCTGGGACATGGAATGCTTTTACCCTCGGGCAGCCTATTCATCGGGACCGTATCGAAGACCTGATAAACCCATGGTACCTTATCATTTTCAGTTTCTATAAAGGGCACAATGGCATCATTCATGGTGCATGTGGGATCTTCCCCATATAACACGATTTCTTGTTTGTCCCACTCAAACTTGACCATTTGGTGTAGTGTGGAAGGCACTGCTTTGGCCGCATGGATCCATGGTCGACCCAACAAATGATTGTAGGACACTGCAACATCCAACACCTGAAATTCCATAGTGAACTTGACTGGGCCAATAGTCAATTCGAGTATAATATTCCCTACTGTGTTTGTTCCCCTCCGTCAAACCCTCGAACACAAATACTATTTTTGCGGATTCTATCATCATCAATCTTCAAGTTGTACAATGTGGACAACATACAAATATTAGCACTTGACCTGTTATCGATCAACGCCCGAGTAACCATTGAATCTTCACACTTGACCGTCAAGTAGAGAGCTTTATTGTGTTATGTGCCTTTCACAGGAAATTCATCATCAAAAAATGTTACCCTGTTTACCTCAAAGATTTTGTTGGCCATTATCTCCAGATGGTTCACTGAAATTTTGTCAGGTACATGAGCTTCATTCAATATCTTCTTCAAAGCTCGGCAATGCTCGTCAGAATGGACTAATAATGACAACAACGAGATTTGGGTTGGTATTTTTCTCAATTGTTCAACAATGGAATAATCTTGCACTTTCATCTTTTTCAGAAATTCTTCTGCCTCTTCTTCTGTCACAGCCTTTTTGACTAGCACTGGATTGTCTTTAGCGCCTCTAGCCTTTCTCAACTCTTCGGGCGTAAAACAACGTCCCGACCGAGTTAGTCCTTGTGATTCACAACTCTCTTCCTCAATTTCCTTTCCTTTGTATGTCAACACTACCTTGTCATATTTCCACGGTACGGCTTTGCTATCCACCACGGGTAATTGGACTACCGGTTTATAACAACTGGTTCTATGTAGGCCCCTTTCACCACAACCACGGGTGCAGATGATGACCCCGGTACCACTAACTTGACTGGCTTTGGCTTTTTTGCAGCAACAAATGGTCCTTTTCCCATTACCAACACTGGCTTATCTTTTATTTTTAGCTGAACCGCTGGCCTCGTGCTAACTGTCTTTTCTTTGACCTTGGCTTCCGTAGAACGGATCACCATGACAGTCTACGAGGGTTTTTTAGGCTCTGTCCCCTTATGTATTAGTTCGATCATATTGTCTTCATAATGCGCTGGTAACGGGTTTTGATTGATGTTTGGGGACTCTGGAGCCTGTACTTCAATACGGCGATTATCAATGAGTTCTTGTACCATATTTTTCAATTTCCAACATTTTTTAGTATTGTGCCCCTGCATCCCTGAGCAATATTCGCAGCTAACAGAATGGTCCAGGTTTCTGGGAAGGGGGTTTGGTGCTTTGGACTCAATTGGGGTCAACATTCCCAATTGTTTCAATCTATAGAAGAGAGTGGTGTAAGATTCTCCCAGCGGAGTAAATGTTTTTCTGTTTGGGGCCTTATCACTTCTAAAAGCTTGGTTTGGGTGGAAGCCGGTTCCTGGTTTGTTTGCCCTGGGGGTGGATAGGTGTTTTCTGGGGGTGGATGTGTGTTTTGGGGAGTCGGTGTACGCCATTGGAGCGCACCGGAGGCTGAGTGTATGTCTAGGCGTGGTGGATAGAAAAGTGTGGTTCTGGTGGTAGATAGTAATGTTGTGGTGGGCCATATGGGGTATACTGGTAATTTGGGTGGTGGGATCTGGGTTGGTTGTAGTAGGGTGGAGGGTTATTGGGCCTGGACCAAGTACTAGTTTCAACCGTAGCAACTTCTTCCTTCTTCTTCTTTCCAAGCACACCACCAGTACCGCTTTGGATGACCTGGGTGGTTGTTTTCAATGCCGAGTAGCTCAAGATCTTATTAGACTTCAATCCCTCTTCAATCATGGCTCTCATCTTTACCACTTCATTAAACGACTTTCCGACAGATGTCACAAGATGACCAAAATAGGTAGGATCCAATGTTTGCTAGAAGTAATCTACCATCTCACTCTCCCTTATCGGAGGATCAACCCTTGCTGCTTGTTCCCTCCAGCGGAAACCAAACTCTCTAAAACTTTCCCAGGCTTCTTTTCCAGCTTCAACAATGACAGACGATCGGGGACTATCTCAAGATTATACTGAAAATAGCCAATGAATGCTTGTGCCAAATTATCACATGTATACCATCGGCCGGGGTCCTGTCTCGTGTACCATTTCAGCGCGGACCCGCTCAGACTTTGACCAAAATAGGCTATCAGCAATTCATCCTTCCCCCCAGCTCCTCCCATTTTACTGCAAAAACCTCGAAGGTGGGCCACCGGGTCGCCATGTCTTTCGTACAAATCAAACTTGGGCATTTTGAAACCTGCGGGCAACTGGACATCGGGGAAAGGGCATAAATATCTGTATGCAATGCTGACTTGGTTGCCTAAACCATGCATGTTCCTGAAGGATTGCTCCAGGCTTTTGACTTTACGAATCACTTCCTCCTGTTCTGCATTCTTAACCGGTTTCTCAGCTTCTCCCGGGATTTCAAAATGGGGAGTATAGGTATATGGCTCAGGCGCTTTAAAAGTGGGTTCGGGAGGGTAATATTGGGTGTCGTGAGCTTGGAATAGCGGCTCACTGGACGATCTATGTAATGGGGCTGGGGGAGGTTCCACAAAGACTGGAACCATGGGTGGGGAAGGGTTCTGTTTGGGTGGTGGAGCTGGAGGAGCATATGAAGTAGTACCATAGCCCTGGGTGTGATAGGGGAAAGCTGAAGATGCGTGGGGAGTGGTGGGCTCCTGAGCCTGAGCCAGAGGTGGGATGTAAGATGGATTAGCGGTGTATAGTGGTGCCGGATGTCCCTGAGACCATGCCCGATGCATTTCAGCCATGTACGCTTTTAGTTTCCTCATCTCTTCTTTCATAGCACCCACATCTATTACCTCAACTTCATTTGAAGGGTCCACGAGACTGATATCCGAGTCCTGTCCTGTCATGTTTACTTTATCTTTCGACCGGGTATTGTACGGGTGAGTTGCCAGAACTGCCAATCAACTAACCACCTGCCTGAACTCACAGATTTAGACAACCACTTTGTTAGCTATTAAGTCTTAACAGATTTGACAACCGCATGTTGGCATGAATGCACCTATACAGTTAATCATTTCTATTATGCGTTTGCTTGATTGCATGCGTCATCCCGGCATTTCGTTCCTGGTTTCTTTCTACATTTCTTTCAAATTTCATCACCTTGTCCCTCTCTTGTGCTCTTTTCTTTCTTCTATTTCTTTCTCTTTTGTGTTCCTGCTCATTTCTTGCTTTCTCTTTCCCTTTTTTTCCGCTCTTTTCTTTCTTTCTCTTTTCTTTGTTTTTTTCTCTTTTTTTTCTTTTCTTACGATTACGGTCGAATCCTATGGAGATTGCCTACGTATCATGACCTCGCATGAATCAGACCAAGCGTAGTTCGTGAAAATAAATGCAAAAATAAAGGGTGGAAATAAGATTTTTTTTTTTAAATTTTCAATTTTTATTAATAAAACGAACTATTACAAACTAAACACTTTTCGAAATGAAACTAACAGACGCGAATGAAAAGCAAACACAGACTCTAAGACTGCAAACATACTTGACCTGAAAAGACAACGGACAGATAAAAGACAGACTCGAAAGGTAAAAAACTACAGACACGGACTATGCATACTCTAGTGCTTCAAACTTAGGTGTCCGCGGGGCGTCGTTCGGCCTCGCTGCGGGCCTAGGATCAAAATCCCTTTCGAGCTGATCTAATTCATTCATGGTTCACTTCACATAGATCATTACTGCTAAGACAAAAGTAGTATAGGTCATGTCTTCACAAACCCGACATCTCCTGAAAAAAATGGCATAAGCAATGGCTCTAATCCTGTCTTTTGTTTGCTTATTTTCTATAAGCAAGCGTCTTATCTGATCGATGCACGTCTTTAAAGCTCGAGAGTCCTGCAGGTGTTGATCTTGCAACTGCTGCACTTCTACCTCCATTTTGGCCAACAAGTCGTAACAATGTCCACTTTCAATTCCAAAATCTCTAGCCTGCCTAACCGCTTTACCCTCAAGGGCAACCACTTTTCTCTTTAAATCGGCAACAATTTTCTCATGGTCCCTTTTCAACTGATTCAAGTACTGGCGACGCTCCTCTGTTCTTGTAGCCCACTGCACTTTAAGCTCTGCCATGATATTCTCAAATTTTTCTAATTCATCCCGCCATTCCCTGACTTCATTTTCCAGCCTTTTTATCAATTACTCATCTGATCGGCTCCTTGGTTGCTTATCGACGGTTATCCTCAATTGCCGGATTTGGGCCCTAAGCGCTTCGTTTTCTCGAGCCAGTCTGTTCTTCTCACCTTGATCCACGGCAACCTGTACATTGTTCTCGAATTTCAGACTCTTAACTAGCTGCTTCAGCTTACCAATCTCAACTCGATAGCCTTCTTCCTTTGCTAACCAGTCCCACTACTCTTGGGACGACTCGACAAAATCTTCGAGATGAGGTCTTTTATCCGGTCTCCCGCACGCCACATCACCTCTGAACCAATCATGATACCCCGGGGCAACTTCCCCTTTAGCCTTACCTGACACACAAGTGTTCACCATCAAATGTTGACACTCACTCCAAATTTGGCGAACTTCTTCTTCGGGGAACCGCCCATCAGGACTAATTTTGACCACTTGGGTACTCAGATCTTCATCTCTCGGTACTACTTGATACATCCCGAGCTGCCTCAGAACCCGATATGGCGCATAGGGATGGATGCTTTTGAGTCCCATCAACAGAAAATGCGGCATGGCTGCTGGCATATATATGACTTCTTCGACAGGCAACCATCCGAGCACCCACTGTATCTGGCTGGCAGTGAGGGTCCGAAATAATGATGTCCAAGCCGTGACTCCTTCAGGTAGACTAGCCCCTTTGATTCTTGTGTAAAATTCTCCTATACAAGTTTTCTCAAACGAACCATAACTCAAGAGCTGAGAGCGGGGGCACAAATGCTCAGTCATCCATATTTGTAACAACAAGTTACATCCCTCAAAAAATTTGCCCCCAGCTTTGCAAGCAGTGAGAGCCCGAAAGATGCCAGCCACAATCATAGGTGCTAAAGTACTTTTTCCCTTTGTTTGCAAGGTACTGACGACCCCAGCTACTTTCAAATCAATATTTCCATCTTTCCTTGGGAATACTATGAGGCCCAAAAAGGCTATCATAAAAGTCACCCGTCTATGTTTCTCCCATTTTTGTCGGTTACTTCTCCTGCATAGCTTAAAGTCTGGATTATTGAACCCGCCCACGCAGTCATATCTATCATATATGAAGCGGAAACTGTAGAAACCCTTTGTAAAATCTGGATGATGAACTGTTCGGGCTATTTTCAAGGAATCCAAAAACCGGTGTACGGTAATGGCCCTGGGAGCAATTAAGTATTTGAACCTCAACGGAGCTTGATCACTTCCGATGTACCCCGCTATTTCTTCCAATATCGGGGTGAGCTCAAAGTCTGAGAAATGAAATACATTATGTGCCGAATCCCAACAAGCGACCAATGCCCTGATAATATCCCCTCGAGGCTGAATGTCTAATAAATCCGGGAGATCTTTCAAATATTTTTTCACTTCGTCTTGCCCTTCTTTGCCTGAATCATTCCACCATAATCGCAACTCAAAAGGGATTTTGGTCATTATTGAAAAGGACTCATTTAGCATCGTGCTCATCCTGCACATTTATTAAGGCGATTAAGCAAAGGAAAAACTGTTATTCGACTCAAGAAAAAAACTATCTATATTTTCGACTCAAAATAAAATTACCTATATATTTTCAGATTTTAAAAATGAAGAACTCGATTCTCAAATGCGGCCTTTCAGTACTTCGGGAACAAAGATTTTAAGGCTGCGAAAGTCAACAGGTCACAAATCAAAAATTGACCAAGATGGCCGTTTTGCAAAGTCAGCCTTCTAGCGTTCCATTTAGGGACATTTGGCTATTTATGACAAGACGTCCTTACTTGACTTATTTATAACTCTTTACTTATATTTATTTTTTTCAAATTAAGATAAAAGACTCGGTATTGCAGCACGGCCTTTCAACGCCTTGAGGACAAAAACTTAAGGCTGTGAGGCTTGAAAAATGAAAACATGACCAAAGGTGGCTATTTATGCAAGGTTAACCTTCCGGTATTCCGTTTGGGAACATTTGGCTATTTTTGACAAAACGGCATCACCCAACTTATTTATGACGAAAATAAAAATTTTGACATTTTTGGCTATTTTTGTAATGGAAAGGTTGGACGCGATGAGGGTTGCCTACGTATCCCACACCCTGTGAGAATCAAACTGGCGTAGTTCGGGCGAATTAACCAAACCATTTTAAAATAAGACACTTTTTGATTTTCATTTTTCATGGCAAGACAAACTATTTTTCTTTTCTATTTTTGAAAACAAGACAAAATAACGACTGCTTTTTTTTCATTTTCAACAAACAATTAAACAACCTATTTTTCCAAATTAAAATAAAGACTCTTTTCCATTTTCTTTTTTCAACAAACAACTGTCCAAAAATAAAAGACTCTTTTTTCCTATTTTCTTTTTTTCGTTTTCTCAAAATTTCGGCAAAGTTTCGACAGTACTTGGTCATTGATTTTTCTAAAATAATCAATTAACTCCCTAACTGTTATTTCTCTTTTTTTTCTCGATTTTTCAACATTCCCGAGTTTCAGAAACCGGTCAGCATGCAGGTTCGAAACAAATATATGTACAGAGCAAGTAGGATGCATCAGGATGGTCCTTTCATTTCAGGTTGCTAGCCCTAGACGGACCAAACCCCTGTGTTGAGTCCCCTAAGTCAAATGCATCATGATGCAAATAATCGTTCCTACTAGGGATCCGACATGAAGTCACGTTATTCTATATTCAAAACCTGGGTCGGTGTTCTAGACTGTGTACCCGAGCGGACAACTCAGGTCGAGGAGGGGGCAACTTACCGGGAACCAAAAGGCCATCCGGCTTCATAACTTGTCCGGCCTCTTTTTTTTCAAGGTATGACACTAACAGAATAGGGAGTCTCAACCAGTAAGCACATTCCCGGAGGTGAAGAGAGAAGGGTGTCGGCACAGTTTATATACAGTTCAGATAATATCAAAGCGGTAAAATTTAGCACATTCAGCACAAAACATGTAGGAAAATTAAATACAACCAAATACAACAATTTATCTAAGCTCGAATTTTGAACCCTGAACCAGAGATTCTGGGTTCGATCCCCAGCAGAGTCGCCAGAGCTGTCACACCTCCTTTTTCACACACACCCCCGGAAGGGCGTAAAAGAAGTTTTTCCAATTAAAGGAGAGTCGGAACGGGATTTAATTATTAATTAATTCAGAGTCGCCACTTGGGATATTAATGGTGTCCCAAGTCACCGGTTGGATCCCGAACCGAGGAAATTTATGACTCTGTTGCAATCTACGAACCAGAAACCCGAGTAAGGAATTCTGTTAACCTGGGAGAAGGTGTTAGGCATTCCCAGGTTCCGTGGTTCTAGCACGGCCGCTAAACTGTTGCATTTGATTTTATATGATTTTAATACATGCTAGCTTATGTGCCTTTTATTCGTAAACCACATTTTTATCATTGTTTATTCTAAAAGAATTGCGACATTGTGAAAACGCGTTTCGAACCACGTCGTAATAAATGCACCCGTGGTTGTCGACACATTTCGACTTCGTCGAGATTTGGATTTGGGCCGCATCAATGCGCACCCGAATTTAAGAAAGTAATTTAATTAAATCGTGCCTAAAGATTCTAACGTATTATTATTTTGGGGAAGGCCATGAAATTTACTAAACAACCCTCCCAAATTTTAATTATTTTAATAACCATTTGTTGAAGGTCCCGCTTACATGATTTTGTTTGGCGAGATTCGTCTCAACATTTTATTTGAAGGCCCATTTGAGAGTGACTACAATTTTATATTGATCAATTGTCTTTAAAAGAAGAAAGAAAATTAATTACATGAGAACTGAACTATCCGGTGAAATTATGCACTAAAATTCAGTAGTCCAAATTCAACAACGAGTTGGACCACTGACGGGCTTTAGAAACGGCCCAAATATTTTGGTCAGGCAAGAGAGAAGGAAGCCCAGGTGACAGATGACTACACCTGGGATCGAATCCCCTAGGTAGCCTAAATTCGTGAGGGTAATCCGTTTGACAGCCTGAGATGGCTTATCGCTGAACCTAGTGAAGCCTCGATTTAGTTAAACCAAACGCCCACTGAAATTATCCCTAAATTATTTTAAGTGTTCAATAATTATAGCAAAAGGAAAACAATACGCATCTACTCCCCCATAGATATGAAACGATTCACAAATCATTTATGAAATTATTCTATCAACCTATCATGTAACCAACTAACACTAGTGTTCACTCTATAGCAATCACATGAATCTGAAACATAATAGTTTATATAGTCCATTTAGCACAAAAACAAGCAAAACTTAAACAATATCCATGAACTAAATATTGAATACATAGATCTAGAAATAAGCTAGATCAGAACTCAATTCTTCAAGTAAATTCATTCTTCACATAAATTCGTTTTTGCACATTTTCAGCTCAGAGTCATCAGAGGTACAATTGTGTACCTGGATAGGGAAAATATGAGAAGAAAAGGAGTCAGCTACTTTGAACAACAACAACAACAAACCTCAGCAGTATAGCATCACAGAACAGGCCAGGAAATGATTTTGAAAATCAGAAATACAAGCAGACTCAATAGATCAGTTCATCACACACTTGAAATGCACTCCTAGCCCTCACAGCTGAACCTAGATGCCTCTGAAATCCTGCTTGCCCTAAATACCAACTGAAATCCAAACTAATAGGCCCCAAACTCACTTGAATCAGTCGTTAACCACTTCCGAACACTTTTAGAAATAGAAACTCGAGCTGGGATGAAGAATGCCCAAGGAAGGACTGAGGATCACTAACACTAGTGATGAAATAGTAAAACTGTTTTTGATTTTTTCATTTTTGCTCTGTTTTTTTTTTACTTGGGTATTGGAATTGAAATGCTAGCTGAAATTGAAAGCAAGGAGGAAAGCTTTGGTGGGGATTTTTGGGCTGAAAAATTGAATCCCCTTCCTCAAGGCACTTGATGCCCTTTTATAGGTGACACAAGAGGGTAAATCAGATTTTTTGATTTCTTTTTAGTCCTTTTCTATTTTCAATTTAGTCCTCTTATTTCTAACTTGTTACTCAAGTAAGCACCTCTATTGTGCTGAAATGTACACTAAAATCCTATTCTAGAAGGCCCTAGGGTATTCTTCCACCCATGCAATGCCTATACTATCCTTTCTTTTACTTTGAAATTACTATTCTTATCAGAATTACCCTTTTCCATGCCTAAACTACCCCTGAAAGCTTCTCAAAGTTACTGATTCTACCTAAATTGTCAACAGCTATAACCAGTCCCCTAAATTAATTCAAAACTAATTAGGACTGATTAATTAGAACTCAGAAATTAACTAATTGAACTAACCAATCCCAGCTATTCAATCACCCAAACTCAAACAAATTAGAAAATCAGGAGACCAGGATCAATCAAAGCAAAGCTTAAGTTAATAGTCAACATGAAATTAAACTAACTTTTAACCAATAAGCTCACAATTGACCATTCGAACATCAAATTCAGAACTAAAAAGAAATTGAAATTAACCTAAACATCTAGCTAACAATTAATGGACAAAATTGTATCAAATCCAAACTAATCTATTATGACGATTCTGAAATTAAAACTGTGATTAACTAACAAATGGCACATGCATCAAACTAAAGCAAAACTAAAAATGCGAAGATGCTTCACTGATTAAAACAGATGGAACAAGGAAAAAGAAAATTTAAACTATACTAATAAACAAAATAAAACATAAAATTAACAGAACACTGACTGAAATAAAAACTGTAACTAAAACTTCACTCATGCAAGTAAAAGAATGAAACAGGAAAACTCACTGAAGCACGAAGAACTCCGGCCAGTCGTTGATGTCCGAATCTTTCCAGATTTTGACACATAACATCCCTAACCATGTGTTTTTACAAGAGAACACATGGTTAAGGATATTACGGTCCAAAATCACAAAGATTTTGGGTTAGGGTTTTGGTCAGAAACTCTTAGATTTGAAATTCGAGCCGCTTCACCGAGATTCGAAGGAAGATGGTCATGGATTTGGGTTGAGGGAAGTCCGGGGATGGTGTGGTATGATTTTGGGCCAGTTTGGACAAAGTAACGACTTGGCCGGAAAATTAAAAATCAATATTTGACAGCCTTGGTTGTGATTCGAGGGAAACCAACGGTATGGTTGGAAAGAGGAGTTCGTGAGGAATTTGTGGTGTAAACTTGGAGGTGAACGATGTACGTTGTGTTTCCCACCGGTGGGGGGTTTGGTGGCGGCTTGGATTAGGGTTTGAGAGGAGAGGTAGGGTGAGGAAGGTGAGAGACCGGGGTGGGGGAGGGGTAATGTTTCGGACATGTAATGTTTCGGACAGTTATATAGGGGAATCCTAGGATGATCTCGTCCATTGGATTAAGAATCAATGGCTGCGATTGAACCCTAAAACGACGTCGTTTGGAGTTTAAAGAATCAGACCGGGTTGCGCATAGCTGGGCCTGGACGGATTGTTTTGAGATTGGGCTGGGATATTAATTGGCCCAAATCATGGGCAGCCCTTTTTAATTTTTTCATTTCCTTTCTTTTGTTTCTTTTATTTAATTCTTGTATGTATATTTTTTCTAATTTTATAAAATTGTAAAAAAATTAAAATAAAGTCCTAATATATTTCAAAATTAAACTAATTAATTTCTAAAATTATTTTAAAAAACTATTCCGGGACGAATTCACAATTAAACAATTAAAATGCAAAAATGGACTATTTTTGTTATTTTCCATATATTCTATTATAAAACAAATTAATCCATGATTAATACTAACATATGAAATTAGATCCTAAATGAAAATGCATATTTTTGTATTTTATATGAATTGATCATGCACAAATAAAATGCAAACAATTAATAGAAAATGACACAAAAATTCACCAAAATAAGAAAAAATCATTTTTCTTTGAATTTTGAGAATAATTCATATACAGGGCAAAAATCACGTGCTCACAATAAGGTCTGGGTGTTGAAACGCATGCGGTAAGATAAGGTGGGCTTGATAAGCGTGGATGGTAAGGGAACAACTAAAAGATATGCGGTGTGATAAGGTGGGCTAAAACGCGTGATGCTATTTCGAAAGGAATAATTTTTAAAACTAAATGCAAAGGCTCCCGCGGTGATATAAGGAAAGATTGTGATTTTTTTTATTTGAGACTACGAGGTGGTACACAAATAGTGACTCTTGTTGACATTTCCCCATTCGTTTGTACTTGTCCTTGATCATTGTTTCCTTAGCATATTATTAATTTTCTTTATCCATGTTGCACTATTTACTTAGTTCCATATAGCTAATCTTGTTATGATATTGGTTGTTTCAATTTCATTACTGTCTTTATTACACTATCTATATTTGTCCATTCTTTTATTTATTTCCAGTAGGGCCCTGTCCTGATTTTGTCACTACTCTACCGAGGTTAGGCTTGACACTTACTAAGTACTATTGTGTTGTACTCATGCTACTCTTCTGCATATTTTTTTTTGTACAGATCCAGGTACTTCTTACCAACCCAGGCATTAGTTGGAACTTTTTTGCGGAGACTTCAAGGTATATCTGTCGGCGTCCGCAGGCCTCGAAGTCCCCCGTTCTCTAGATCTCTTATTTCATTGTCCTTTATATATAGACATGATGTATATGATTATCCAGTATTCATACTTAGAGCTTTTGACTTGTAATTCACCAGGTCTCGGGATTTGTATATGATGAATTAAAGCATTGTTTTATATATAGCTGTTGAGTTTGAGACTTATACTTATTGATATTTTATTTATTTCACAAGTTGTTAGGATTACCTAGTCTTAGATACTAGGTGTCATCACGGAGAAAAATTGGGGCCGTGCTAAGTTGGTATCCAGTGCGGCCGCAGAGGTCCACCATGGACCGCACAAAATGCAATGCGGTCGCGGTGGAGAACTTCAGAGACTCCTCACTTTCAACAAATCACTCTGCGGTCCACATTGATTTATTGCCCCCGCACAAAGACCTTTGCGGCCGCACAAAATGAAGTGTGGTCCGCATTACAAACTTCAGAGAGTTATCATTTTTCAACTTGGTCCTGCACTGCAACAACACAATCCTACAACATCTCACAACTAGTTAGTCCAAAAATAAATCCTACACTACAAAAAGAATAAAAAAAACAAAAAGAAAAACACGTGGGTTGCCTCCCAAGAAGCGCCTGATTTAACGTCGTGTCACGATGTAGGTTACCATTAAATCACTTTAGATGAAGAAGTGCCACCACGTGCCTTTTATCAATCTTGCCGGGGTATTGCTTGACTTTGTGCCCATTCACTCTAAAAACCTCACCATTTTTGTTCTTCAAGTCAAGTGCACCAAACAGAGTCACAAACACCACTTCAAAAGGTCTTCTCCATTTCAACTTAAACTTTCCCAGAAACAGACGTAACCGAGAACTGAACAAGAGAACCAAATCACCCACTTTGAACTCCTTTCCACGAGCATATTTATCATGAAGGTACTTCATCTTGTCCTTGTACAAGGATGAACTGGAGTAGGCATGAAATTAGAATTCATCATGTTCATTAAGCTACTCTATATGAAGATTTGTTGCCACATCCCATTCAAGATTCAGCTTCCTCAAAGCCCACATGGCATTGTGCTCTAACTCGACTGGAAGATGGCAAGCTTTCCCAAATACCAACCGATATGGCGACATACCAATCGGAGTCTTGTAAGCAGTCCTATAAGCCCATAGAGTATCATCCAACTTTTTTGACCAATCGGTCCTATTTTCATTTACCATCTTTGACAATATACTCTTGATTTCCCTTTTTGAGACTAACACCTGGACACTCGCTTGAGTATGATAAGGAGTAGAAACTTTGTTGTTGACACCATACTTTGCAAGCAAAGTGTCAAAAGCTCTATTACAAAAATGAGACCCTCCTCATCACTTATGATTGCACGAGGAGTGCCAAACCTTGTAAAAATGCTCTTCTTGAGAAACACAACAACACTTCGGGCCTCATTGTTGGGTAAAGCCATGGCTTCAACCCACTTTGAAACATAGTCAACCACCGCAAGAATGTATGTGTTCCCATAGAAGCTAACAAAAGGGCCCATAAAATCAATGCCCCGTGCATCAAAAATATCAACTTCAAGGATAGTATTGAGAGGCATCTCATCTTTCTTTGAAATTCCACCCGCTCTTTGACATTCGTCACACCTCTTTACAAGTTCACTTGCATCTTTGTACAAAGTTGGCCAATAAAACCCACAACTAAGAACTTTGGAAGCCGTCCTCGCCCCACCACGATGGCCACCATAGGGAGAGGAACGACAAGCCTTTAAGATACTCAATTGCTCTTCCTCTGGGACACACTGTCGGATCACACCATCCGTGCAAATCTTGAATAGGTATGGCTCATCCCAATAGAAATCCAAACTATCCCATTTAAGCTTCTTCCTTTAGTTAGAAGAGAGATCACATGGGATTATACCAGTCACAAGAAAATTAGCAACGTCCACAAACCATGGCATTCCATTCACCGATACAGAAAGGCATTGTTCGTTGGGAAATGAATCATTGATCTCTAGGCCATCACGAGTCCTCCCCTCCTCTTCCAAGCGGGACAAGTGGTCTGCCACTTGGTTTTCACTACCCTTCCAGTACACAATCTCCAAATCAAACTCTTGAAGTAACAAGACCCATCACATCAATCTAGCTTTAGAATCCTTCTTCTTTATCAAGTACCAGTGCGGCATGATAGGTGTGGACTATGACCTTAGCACCCATAAGATATGGCTGAAATTTCTCCATCGCGAACACAATAGGCATAAGCTCTTTCTCAGTCACTGTGTAGTTCACTTGAGCATCATTCATTGTCTTGCTTGCATAGTACACCAGATGAAACATTTTGTTCACTTTTTAACCCAAAATTGACCCAACCACAACATCGCTCGCATCACACATGAGGTCAAAAGACAAGCTTCAATTAGGTGCGGTAATAATAGGAGTGGTGGTCAACTTGTACTTGAGAAGTTCAAAAGCTTGCATACATCTCTCATCAAACACGAACTTGCCATTTTTTTCCAATAACTTGCATAAGGGATTCACTACCATCGAAAAGTCTTTGATAAATCTCTCGTAGAACCCCACATGCCCAAGAAAACTTCGAACTCCCTTGACAGAGGCAGGGGGAGCCTTGAAATAACATCAAGCTTTGCTTTGTCTACCTCTATATCACGCTTTGAAATTTTATGCCCAAGAACTATGCCTTCTTCCACCATGAAGTGGCATTTCTCCCGATTAAGAACAAGATTGGTTTATTCAAAACGAGCCAACACTCTATCAAGATTTTTCTAGCATTCCTCAAATGAATCACCCATAACACTAAAGTCGTCCATGAACACCTCCAAGATATCTTCTACCATATAAGTGAAAATGGCTATCATATACCGCCGAAATGTAGCTGGTGCATTACACAACCCAAAAGGTATCCGAGAAAAGGCAAAGGTGTCATATGGACAAGTTAATGTGGTCTTCTCCTGATCTTCCAGAGCAATCAAGATTTGGTTGTACCCAGAATACCCATCCAAGAAATAGTAGAAGACACGCCCAGCAAGTCGACCTAACATCTTATCAAGAAATGGCAATGGAAAGTGATCCTTGCGAGTCACTTTATTCAACTTGCGGTAGTCCATGCATACCCTCCAACCGGTAACGGTCCTGGTAGGATCAACTTATTTTGTGAATTTGCAACCACGGTCATGCCACCCTTCTTTGGTACACATTGCATCAGCGAAGTCCAAGAGCTATCAGAGATGGGGTACACAACCCCGACATCCAACCAATTGATCACCTCTTTTTTCACAACTTCTTGCATTGCCTCGTTCAACCTCCTTTGATGTTCCAAGGAGAGTTTTTCATCATCTTCTAGAATAATCTTGTGCATACAAAATGCGGGGCTTATCCACAGAATATCAGCTAAAGTCTATCCAATTGCCTTTTTCCGCTTTTGAAGTAGTGCCAATGTGGCATCAACCTGCATATTAGTAAGACAAGAGGAAAGAATAACTGGCAAAGTAGAACTAGGTCCTAAGAACTCATACCTGAGGTGTGGAGGGAACGACTTCAAGACCAACACCGGGGGTTCCTTAATTGAAGGTTTTGTTGGTGGAGTCTTCCTATTCTCAAGGTCCAAAGATAGTTTTCTAGGTTCATAAGAGTAAGAGCCCATTCCATGTAAAACATTCACACACTCCACTCAGTCTACGTCATCACTTACATCAAGATTCAACAATACGGCCTCTAGAGGGTCCTCCACATTGATCATTGCACTTGTATCATCAACTATCACTATCGTGACAAGGTCCACAAAAGAGCACACCTCAGAACTGTTAGGCTGCTTCATTGACTTGCACACATGAAATACAACTTTCTCATCACCCACCCGGAAGGTGAATTCCCCTGCTTCCACATCTACTAAGGCCTTCCAATAGCAAGTAAAGGTATCCCAATATGATTGGAAATTCATAATCTATCTCATAGTCCAAGATTACAAAATTAGCTGGCAAGATAAATTTTTCCACTCGGACAAGAACATCATCAATAATACTCAATGGTCTCTTTATAGTTCTATCTGCCATTTTCAATCTCATGGAAGTCGACCTCGGTTGCCCAATACCCAAAGTCTTAAAATCTGAGTAGGGCATCAAGTTGATATTTGCCCCTAAATCACATAGAGTCCTAGCAAAGTCCGCACTCCCAATGGTGCAAGGAATGGTGAAAGCACCACGATCATCAAGCTTCGGGGCCATTGAATGCACTATTGCACTAACTTGGTGGGTCATCTTGATAGTTTCACAGTCCATGGATCTTTTCTTTGTCACCAATTCCATCATGAATTTAGCATAGCCCGACATTTGTTTAAGAGCCTCCACCAAAGGCACATTAATGGATAATCTCTTCATCATGTCAATGAACTTTTTAAACCGATTTTCATTTTTCTGCTTCGCGAGCCTTTGAGGATAAAGTGGAGGTGGCCTTGGAAAAGGAGCCTTGGATTTAGGCACAACCAGCTCCAGCATGTCTATTACGTGTTCCCTAGATGGGTTCATGTCATTCTGAGTCTCCACCTCGGCATCTTGACTATCAATCCTCACTTCTTCATTCACATTCTTCAAAACTACTTTTTGCTTGGATGTATTCACATCATCGCCTCTTCCACTTCTCATAGTTACTGCCATCACATGATTATTCCCACCTATCGGGTTAACTACCATATCACTTGGTAGTTCCCCCTTAGGGCGAGTATTCAAGGATTGTGAGATTTGGCCTAATTGAACCTCCAAGTTTTTGATTGAAGTATTGTGGGAAGACAACTGAGAATCAGAGTCCGCATTCTTTTTCATCATATGTTCAAACATCATTTAAATTCTCCCCATTTCATTGTTGGGGGAACTAGGACCTTGGGATGGAAATGGAGGTGGATTGTTCGGTTGTTGGTACATTGGGGGCCTTTGAAAGCCTTGACCCCGATTTCCTTGATTGTCATTATTCTAATCTCCCTGATTGTTCTGACCACCCTAGTTATTGTTGTTGTTGTTGCCATTCCAATTACCCTGATTGTTCTGATTATTGTTCTGATTACCCCTATTGGTATTTTAGTTGTTGTTCCCCCAATTATTGTTCCCTTGTTGTTGTTGATTGCCCCAATTGCCTTGGGGTCTCCATTGTTGTTGGTTGGAAGAATTGCCCCTTTGGCATTGATAGTTGTTCACGTATTGTACCTCTTCATTCTTCCCATCATAACTATCATCTTGGAATCCACCACAATCATTATCAAATTGATCTGAACTCCCTTGGTTCTATTGACCTCTTTGTTTTCTTTTGATCACTAGCATGTTGACACCCTTCATAGCATTCACTTGGCGCGTATTTTGAACTTGTTGCAAATGTACCTTTGCTAACTGATTCATTGTAGTTGCCAGCTCTACAATAGCCTGCCCATGGTCATGTCTCTTTATGCAAATGAGTGACTGTGAGGTCACCCTGTGGTACATTGGCTCTACTTTGCCAAGCGGAGGAAGTGTTAGCCATCTTGTCAAGAATGTCACAAGCCTCATAATATGACAGACTCATGAAGTTACCCCTAGCAAGTTGGTTCACTATGCACAAGTTTGTTGTGTTAATGCCCCGGTAGAAAGTCTGTTGGATCATCGCCTTAGTCATATCATTGTTGGGGAATTCCTTTACCATTGTTCTATAGTGCTCCCAAATCTCATGTAATGGTTCGGTGGGCTCCTGCTTGAAGTCTAAGATCTCATCTCTCAATGCTGCCATGTGCCCCGGTGAGAAAACTTTTGTAATGAACTTATCTGCCAACTCATGCCAAGTAGTGATGGAATGGTTGGGAAGTCGCTCAAGCCAATCCAATGCCTTCCCTCTTAGTGAGAAAGGAAAGAGTCTCAATCGAAGTGCATCCTCAGACACATTAGTTTGCTTGCTCTCCCAATAGGTATCCACGAAACCCTTGAGATGTTTGTAAGCATTCTGATTAGCAGCGCCCGTGAAATACCCACGCTGCTCCAGCAATGTTAGCATCACATTGGGAATTTGAAAATTGCACGCTTGATCCTGAATGGGACAATTGCACTTGCATAGCCTTGGTTGGGAAGCACTTGAGGAGCCACTCTTGGAGGTGGCGGGGGAGGGTTTAGAATATTATAATTGGCCTAGCGTCCTCTCCTTTGTCCTTGAGGCACAATAGGGACCTCATCATCAACATTGCCATCTACCTCCTACCCTGGTAGAAGATCTCCAAGAGGTATGTTGTTTAAGTTTGCTGCCATTTTGTACCTGAAGTTGTGAGACACACAAATTAGTAACATAGAAGGAAAGAATAACAATGCACAAAACTATTTAGATGGATAGCCAAAACCATTAGTTCCCCAGCAACAGCGCCAAAAAGTCATCGAGGCCAACCCTCCACTACTACAAATTAGCAAGAGTGGTCGAAGCAGCTTTTACCCGAGAAGGCCAGGATCGATTTCTATATGGAGCTAGAAATGGTAATTAAGTTTCTATCTAAATTGGAGTTGCATAATTGTTCCTAATTGCACTTCTATTCATAGTTGGTTTTGATATTACTTCTAAATTTAGACTACTAAGATGCTAAATTAAGTTAAGTTAAGCTAAGAGTAAACTATTGAAGGTTGTCTAAATAGTTAAGAAAACACTAGGAAAGTGACTTTCTCCTAGATGGATACTTGATGGGTTCTAGAGTCTAAGGCTAGATTGTCATATTTGGGGATTATGATATAACCATTGCACGATACTACTCACTCTATACCTCTCGGTAGTTTGAGTGATTTTTCCCTAATTGACTTTCTCAAGACCAATTGGGTATGATAATTTGTGCAAGCAATTGAATTTCAAGTCGAGTATTACTATCTCTAGGTTTAACCCTTTATTGGGGCTATCAATCTCTTGAATACATCTCAATTCCTTGCTGGACTAATTTTCCTAGATTTAGGCTCTCTTTCTCAAGAAGAGCCCAAGTCAAATAGGCATAAATTAGTGTTTGCAACCACTAATCCAACATTAAAACCATAATTAGTCCAAATATCAAATACCCATAGACATTCAAGCCTTAAAATACAAGACCTATCAAATACCCATACTAGGATTGAGCCACAACCCTAGCTAATGGGTCTATCTACTCATGATAATAGAATAAAACAAAGAAATAGATGAATAAAAAAACATAATATTTAATTACAAGCTAAAACTTGAAGATTCAATGATGAAACTATTGTAAAATTACTCAAAATAGTAAAGGGACAATGTTCAAGAGCGGAGCTCCACTTAAAATTATATCTGATGGCCTAAAAATAGGAAAAGAAACTATTTATATTAGGCCAAATTTTCTGGAAAAAAAATACCCACGCGGGGGTAGTGCGGTCCGTACAAAATCGAGTGCGGCCGCACTGAGGCTCCTTGGCTTAAACTTCCGCTCTCTAAAGTTGGCCACCGCGGGCCGCAAAATATGCTCTGTGGCCGCAGTGTCTTCTATTCCGGTTCACACAAAAAGGACTACAGACCGCATTGGCTATGATCCCAAAAATTAGCAACTCTCTAAACTTCAGCTTTGCGGACCGCACAAAATCGAGTGTGGCCGCAATGAAGCCAATGCGGTCCGCATGAAATACTTTGCGGCCACATTGCTTGAATGTCTAAAGTGAGCAGCTCTCTGGACCTCCTCTTTGCGGACAACACAGAATCAAGTGCAGCCGCATTGGTTCTGTTACACTGTGCTTGGACATGTTCTTGGTACTTGTGCATAGTTCACTCATTTTTTAGTTGGTTTTGACGAAGTGTCACATTGTTGACCAAACCCTGTAATCAAGTACAACATGTAAGCCTTTGGGACTATTCTGTAAACATTTCTAATCAAAACTCAAGTAAGAACGAGTGTAAAATGCAACATAATCCATAGTTATCAACGTACACAGGGAAGCCCGAGTAGGAGACCAGGAAACACGAGGGATGGAAGAGGGAGGAGTCAGCCTCCAAGTGATATTTGAGATGCTGCAAGCTCAGCAAGCCACCATCGCTCAAGTTCAGAGTCAGAACAGAACTCTTAATACCACCGAACCAGTAAACGCCCGGTACGAGCCAGCGCTAGAAAGGCCCGATGAAAGCGGATTGGGGACTAACCCCACAATCATGAAAATGCTCGAGGAACTGACTAAAGGAATTGAGTCAGGAGAAAAGAAGATAGAAGACAGCGATACAAAGGTGGAAACTTATAACTGTCGGGTAGAACAAATACCGGGAGCACCTCCAGTTTTGAAAGGTCTAAGTGCCAAAAAATTCATACAAAAACCTTTCTCCCCAAGTTTGGCTCTGATGCCCATTCCCAAGAAATTTTGTATGCACGATATACCAAAATAAACGGAATAACTAACCTTAACGAACATATTACTTCATACATTTGTGGAATCAAAGGAAATGATTTGAATGACGATGAAATCGAGTCAGTATTATTGAAAATGTTTGGGGAAACACTATCAAAAGGAGCTATGATATGGTATCACAACTTAGCTCCAAACTCAATAGATTTATTTGCCATGTTGGCGGACGCCTTCGTGAAAGCACATGCCGGGTCTATAAAGGTAGCCATAAGAAAATCGGATATCTTCAAAATAAAACAAAGGGATGAAGAAATGCTAAAGGAGTTCGTGTCCAGGTTCCAGATGGAAAGGATGGAATTACCACCGGTCTCTAATGACTGAGCAGTTCAGGCCTCTATGCAAGGTTTGAATGAAAGAAGCTCGATTGCATCTCGACAGCTGAAGCAGAGCTTGATAGAATATCCTATTGTGACATGGTCGGATGTGCGCAATCATTATCAGTCAAAAATTAGGGTTGAGGACGACCAGTTGGGGACCCTTGGGCTTAGTTCATCCTAATAGATCCGTAGCTATGCCTCCGAGTGACACAGACTGGGATCAAGATTCAAAAAGGAAAGATATCAATCATACATCGAAGATAGAAGAAACATTTCAAGACATAATAAACCTTGGAATGATCGAAGAGTAGATCGAGGCCAAAATGCCCAGGGACTCATGAGCGAAACCAGGTTTGACAGATGCTCGGTACCGGTGGAAGCACAAAAATAATTAAAATACAACTTCAGCATCGATGCCTCGGGTATCGTCTTAGCCATTGGAAAAGTTAGAGATACTAGATTGCCCAATCCCATACAGACTGGCCCGTCTTAGAGGAATCCCAACTTAATATATAAGTATCATGGTACTCACGTGCATAGGACTAAGGATTGCAGGCAGCTTAGGAAGGAGGTAACCCAATTGTTCAACGAAGGGCATCTTCATAAATTTCTCAATGATCGATCTAGGAACCATTTCCGAGAAAGAGATGCAAATAGGAAGAACGAACATGAAGAACCTCAACAGGTCATTCACATGATCAGCGGTGGAGTCGACGTCCTACAGGGACCTATATTCAAACATACCAAAGTATCCACCACAAAAGATAAATGGACTTAGAGCTATGTGCCCGAGGATGACCTATCGTTCTATGACAAGGAAGTAGAGGACATATCCCAACTTCACAACGACGCCCTGGTAATCTCTATCCTTTTAAATAAATTTCAGGTTAAACGTGTTTTAGTGGATCCAGGTAGCTTTGCGAACATAGTCAGATCGAGGCTCATAAAATAACTCGGCCTACAAAATTGGACTGTACCTGTATCCCAGGTGTTGAATGGTTTCAACATGGCAAGTGAAACAACAAAGAGAGAAATTATTTTTCTAGTAAACATAGTCGGGACCATACAGGACACCAGGTTCCATGTCATTGAAGGCGGCATAAGGTATAACGCACTCCTCGGAAGGCCATGGATAAACAATATGAGGGCAGTGTTGTCGTCCCTCCATCAGATGATGAAGTTCCCGACAAATGAAGGAGTGAAAATAGTCCATGAAGAATGGCATGCTGCAAAAAATATGTTTGCAATCGAGGAAGTGGTGCCAATGCCGGAATCCTTGCCCTCGTAGAAGTTGAGCCTCAAAGATGAACAGGAGACTAAGTAGTTGTCACGACCCAAATTGATGGGGCGCGACTGGCACCCGGTACCCTACTCAATCGAGTACCAATGTAACGTATCTTTCATATCATTTTATCATAGGTAAATGAACGGAAGTAGATCATGAGGGAATACAAACTTATACATATGAAGTACGGGCCTTTAAGACCAAAATAGCCACTCATGTACTGAACATGGGCCGACAAGGCCATACAATCTTTTACATACGTGACATCTGTCTACAAGCCTCTAAGAATACATAATTTTTATAAAGGTCTGAACAGAGTCCCACCATACCAAACAATACCTGTCTAAATCATACTAACCAATCAAGCAACTCCGAAGCAAATGGAGCGCACCAACATCTTCCGCTGAGTTGATAGCCTACTTAGAGGACTCTCGACCTGTCTATCGGGACCTACAGGCATGAAATGCAGTGTCCCCAGGCAAAAAGAGATATCGGTACGAATAATGTACCGAGTATGTAAGGCACATAAATAAGTACATAATAGACATGGAAGAAACATAGAGTAAATGACTCAACCTGTAAGTCTGGATAACTTTGTAAATCATAAAATACTTATAGTGTCATGCATATGCGTATGAATGTCATGTCGTGCATAGGTACATGTGTTCATAACATCATCAAGCCTCTGAGGGCATCCCATCAAATCATCTCGGCCATTATCTGCAAATCATGAACGCATATTAGTTGATAAGGTGGTGGTGCGTACATAACACCGTAATATTTTCCCATATCTCATATACATATAGATATATACATATATACGTGTATATAACGCCATATGGTCATGGGTCAATGTATATGAATGGAATGCATGAAAAGTATGTCAATAAAATCTCTTGGAGTGTCATAAGACCATTATGCCTTTGAATAATATCATGAAGTAAACTTTTTCAACTTACGTATTTTTTGAGACCCATGAATAGATGATAGAATAATATGACATATGGAAAATCAAGAACATAAACACCTCTAATATTTCTATGAATAGAGTCATGTATGGAAATTGTACATTTCCACGTTTTGTTTATGTCGTATAGGTCATGCCAAAAGAAAGAAGGGATAGCCTTAACTTACTTGAACCAATTTTCCTGACAATCCCTTTAACACCCATTGATTGGGACAATATGTAATAGCGGATCGAAGTAGGGAAAATCCATGAAAGCTTACATTACTAAATTCTCAAAAATCCATGAAATCTTACGTTACTGAATTCTTGAAAGCTCACATTATTGAATAATGTAACCTCACATTCTTGAAGAATGAAATCTTCATATTATTAAGTTTTTAGCGCTCTAGTTGTAATAGTTGAAGACTTTGTAAGAAATCTCTTTTAGCTAATGACTGATTGTAGTACTTTTGTATTAAAATATTACCATGAGGTGTATTGTGATTAACACCTTAAATTACCACCTACCTAGCATGACTAATGAGTCATTTGGTTTGTGTGGTGGCTTGCTGCCACATGTGTTGGGGGAGGGTTTTATAATCTTATCCTATAAGTAGTAATTAATTACCCATATAATTAAGAATTATTCTCACTTTCTTAAAATACTACTCACTTTTTACATACCTTATACACCTTACAATCATGGTCATGTGGTACCTTCTATGACACTAGTCCATAAATACTCGGTATTTTAGCTTGGGCCATATTTTATCCCAAAATGCCAAATTTTGACGAAAATTCATTTTCTTTGACTTGCTTCCCCTTTCACCTTCACGAATTTACTCATTACTTGTGAAATAGCACAATCCTTATAATTTCTAAATAATATTTTACTTGGACTGATGTTAATTACCTTACGACAAATTCAACGTACAATACTACAGGGTGCGACATCGTCGTAATTTGGTACTACGAAGCATAAGATCATCGTAATATAATACTGCAGGATGTAATATCGACGTAATATTGCGGCGCGTAACATTATTCCCCCCTTTGGAATATTCATCCTCGAATGTTGGTTGATTCACTTATCATTTTCATAACCTATATCTCTTGCGAATACTTTCATATTTTCCTTTTCATTTAGGCAAATGTTCTTTAAATAAATCCAAAGGCCAGGGCATTCCCCCCTTTAGGCCTCGTTCCTATGCCATGACTTATGATCGAATTCTTTCCAATTTCGTAACTGTTGCTACCTCCTATCATGCAGCCTCTATAATACTGACCTTGTAAGTTGTGCCTATGCGACTTTTCTCCCCTTTTCCTTCAAGTTCTAGCGAATCTCTAGGCCTTAATTTGTAAACATATACAAGGCTTAATAAGATACCTCTCTGGGCATCTATAAGTGTATTGAAGTTCTTCATTAGATACATTGTAGAACTTGAGATTGTTGCTACATCTTATTTCATAAACCACGTTATCTATGCGCATCATTTTTACTGTATCCAGGTAGGTCATACTAAACCATAACTCTTACTTCGATTTATCGTTAGGGAGGTCTGCTACCAAATTCCAGCTCACTCTTGTTGCTTATCCCAAATGTATAAATCCCAGTCCTTTAATGTCCCATACTATAGTTTAACTTAAAAATGACGACCTAATCTCAGCTCATACTTTGTGACTTTTGTTCACCCATTATGACTTTCCTCAATATTGATCTACGATATACCACTGATAACATTAAACTTCTTACGTAATACCTTGCCACTAGGGCTAACATTGTGTCAAGGAATATTTGAAGTGATTTCCATAATCGTAGTTCACAGTATCTCGATGTGACTCACCTTATGGGGGTATTCTAATCTCGTTCCATGTGCGAAATATTTTCTCCTTCACCCCTTTTTTTATTCAAATCGTTATTCAAGGCCCAAACGTCATCCTTTATCTATTGCAATCACACCTTTATTTCACTACTAGGGCAAAATCCCATCTATTCTAAATGCTACTAGCCTTAGACTCCTTTGAGTTTATTTAGGCCACCATCTCTTATTGTTTTCATGGGCTTAATCCTGAGGACTTATCCATTTTCGTCACTTTCTCACTTGCCTTCTTCTTATCCTTACTCTTGTCTTTCTAAAACCTTGGTGCTCTATCATACTTTAGCTTGTGATTGATTCCTTTATGCTTTTCTGAACATCACACAAGACATCAAATCGTTTTTAACTCTTCTTTTACTCTCCGATTAGACCTTTCGGTACTTAGAATTCATAGCCTAGGTATTGAGTCTTAGTGCTTCTGACCTTCTATCTAAAGAATGGACTATTCACAACCTTCTGCATTTGAGTATCTCGTACGTTGTTCACCTTTACCTTACTTATCTTAAAGTCAGATCATATCTTTTATCTCTTTCATGATGACCCTTCCACATAGTTATAATCACACCCACAACTTGAAGCTCTCTTGTAATACATGCACCTCAGGTGCATACACAATCTAATGGTAGCTCCATATTGGTACTTTTCTAACTGGACCTATCGTAGAGTCGTTATAGAATATGGCTACTATATTATTTCTCTTGTACTTTTGATATTAAGGGTGATTCTACAATATTTTCAATCGTGATGCTTGTAACTTTCTGGGTCTAATAAGCAGATTCTTAATTTACTTAGTTGATATAACTCTTTAGTTTTCTCTTTCTTCTGATTGGCCTTTATGTCAGCTTAAGTTATCTCCTAATCTGTGGTTCATGGTATTAGTTATTTTGTTTAGCCTTTCATGGGCGCTGAGGAATATACATAATACAATTCTTTAACAATTTAATCTTTCGCCTAAATCCTGGGATCAATCCTTTCTTTTAACGTATACCAGAATTCTATAGTTGTATATGTTGCATGTATAAAACTCCGAACCCTTAAGTGCATTCATAACATAACCCACTCTAGATTATTGATCAAATAATTTATTTTGTTCCATCTTAGCTTTCTTTCAACGTAAGATATTACTTTTCCTGGTCTTTCTGCCCCCTTGTTGCGTCCATACT
Organism: Nicotiana sylvestris; assembly: GCF_000393655.2. Taxonomy (NCBI): domain Eukaryota; kingdom Viridiplantae; phylum Streptophyta; class Magnoliopsida; order Solanales; family Solanaceae; genus Nicotiana; species Nicotiana sylvestris. The sequence goes on from NC_091059.1 coordinate 167,001,292, forward strand.
TAGCTTATCTTAGTGCCTACACTTGCCAGAGTTTTCATACAACTCATATGATCTCAATATTACTTTTAATTTTTACTTCCCGTTCATTGGCCACGGTAGGTGCCACATTCCTTTGAAATGATTACAATGTTGTTGCGAGATTGTTGTTACATGACCATTTTCTCTTTAGGTCGTTGTACTTAGGTTGAAGCCTTCTTCCTTATCTCCTCAGCTAGTCTTTCGTTGTAGTACTTATGGAGAACCCTTAATTCTTGTAAAGTTGTGAGCTTATTACGGACCTTTTTGATGTCCTTACTTGCCTATAATCATCCGTAGTTGCTTACTTCCATGCCCTTGTGCTTGTATGGTTGCTTTTGAACTGATATTTTGACTGCCTTCCCATTGGCACTTTCTTTTATTCCTGTAACACTCATACGGTACCTTTAACTACCCCGACTCTTGTTTGAATATATCTAAAGTATTATAATGGCATTACTTCGAGGATGAATTCTCCATGTTGGATTTTACTATGTTTATCTTACACGATCTGCTGACTCATCTGCAACCTCCTATTTAGCCATAACTAGGATCTTCCTGATCAATTACTCACTACTCATTGGCCCATTCTCATACCAATATTCCTCGTAATCTTTCTTGGGTTATTTCCTTGGTCTTAACTTACGTCTCACACTAGCTCCTTATTTATTAATAGCAGCTCAGGCAAGAACCTTTAATTCCTCTCCTTAACGTCATGCTTGCACAATATTATTGAATCATAGCGTATCTGTAAGATTTGGATAAGTGTCATCTCATTCCTTTTTCATTTTTATCGCATTCTTCCTTTACCATTCCATAGTCACTAGAACCACTTAATTCTGACTTAATGCCACATCACTCCATATTCCCCCCTTTAGAGGAGGACTAAGAGCTAAAGCCACTAGGATCTACCTATAGATGTTTGATCTCTTTATATTTGGCATTGTTTCACAACATCAATGATCCTTACTCGGCTTGCGGCAATCCTTCTGTACCAAGGATAACAAATTCTATTACTCGCGAGGGTGACACTTAATGTAACTTGTACATACAGTCCTTTAAGCTTAAATTTGCTAACATTGCTTGTTTTAGGGAAGCGTCTTCCTGAATGACCATTCTCTGAATTTCTCATAAATCTTCTTCTGTTCTCCATTCTACTATCGCCGGAATGAAATCTGAAATTCTCACGATGGCGACTATTATCAAATCACTCAGTTACTAATTCTTGTTTAGTTTATCTTGTTCACCAATCTATACTGGTTTCTATTACTCTGAGATCTAACTTTTCCTTCTGTTAATCAAATTAGAGTCACGACCTTATTTCTCGAAATGAGGATGTGACTCTATGGCCTATACTCTGTTGTTGTCTTAAGGCCCACCATCTCTTGTCTCTTTCTTCATTTGACTATAGATTCTGTAACACTCTATTTTTGCCATACATGTATCACATCTCACTCATAATGCTTTATTATCCCTCGTCGTACTTCCCTGCTAATATTTCTATTTATCATTTCATCCTGAAAACTTTAACAAGACATTCTTTCGCTTTTACCTTCCCTTTCACCATCTACTGGCTCTTCAGGCTGCCTAACATTCTCCCTCTACTAGGGACGGGAGCCATAATAAGGTAATATTTATTCCTTCAAGGCTTCTATTTCCTATCTTTATAGTACTCAAATCTAGTTGTACTATTTTAGTGTGCACCATCTGGGTGTTTCATAAGGAGATCTATTAGCACATTTGCAATATCCTTCGAAAATGTCAACTAACGAAAACAATTCATCCACCGTTTTGGCTCACTTTAACCCCAGGCGTATCATGATATTATGTACTTCTCATAAATTATATTTGTTAGCTCCCAAAGAGCATAACTCAGATCGATGTGGCCAATTATACATACCTTTGTTACTATTTAAGGTAACTCAAAATGCTTATATCTCTCTTCCTGAATGGTAAATAAGGATAATCTTTATTAACTGGGTACCTCATACCCTTCTTCACCTTGCTTTTTTTACTTGCTATAACCCGTTTCTAAGTTTTGATTCCGTTATTCCTTTTTACTGTAAGAGTGGATAAGTATTCTTTCCTAAAAGCTCCTTATCAAGAACCGTACACCTTTTAGTACACGCATGATCTTCTGAAGACCTATCATTTACTTATCATAAGCAAGATGCAAAATCGAGTTCCTTTAAATCAACAATTCCACAACTATATCTCGTATCGATCGTCTTTCTAAATGTAGGCATCGTCTTATTATGAATAGAAGTTCGGGACTTGAATTCTCATAAGTAAGCTCTACCACACGATCCAGAGTAAGAAGAAAGAGTGACAGTCCTAAATGCCCTGTAGACTCTTTCTTATAAGTGTGGTGCACGACACACCCATAAACAAGACTCTACTAGACACGGCTTGTAGAATCCCTAGGACAGAACTGCTCTGATACCACTTTTATCACGACCCAAACTGATGGGCCGCGACTGGAACTGGTACCTTACTCAACCGAGTACCAACGTAATATATTTTTCATATTATTCTATCATAGGTAAATGAATCGGAGTAGAGCATGAGGGAATAAAAACTTATACATATGAAGTATGGGCCTTTAAGACCAAAATAGCCACTCGTCAACTGAACATAGGCCGACAAGGCTATACAATCTTTTATGTACATAAAATCTGTCTACAAGCCTCTAAGAATTCATATTTTTTATAAATGTCGGAACAGAGTCCCGCCATACCAAACAATAACCGTCTAAATCATACTAACCAATCAAGCAACTCCGAAGCAAATGGAGCACACCAACATCTTCCGCTGAGTTGATAGCCTACTTGGAGGGCTCTCGACCTGTCTATCGGGACCTGCAGGCATGAAATGCAGCGTCCCCGGGCAAAAAGAGATGTCAGTATGAATAATGTACCGAATATGTAAGGCACATAAATAAGTACATAACAGACATGGAAGAAACATAGAGTAAATGACTCAACCTGTAAGTCTGGATAACTTTGTAAATCATGAAATACTTATAGTGTCATGCATATGCATATGAATATCATGTCGTGCATATGTACATGTGTTCATAACATCATCAATCCCCTGAGGGCATCCCATCATATCATCTAGGCCACTGTGGGCAAATCATGAACGTATACCAGCTGATCAGGTGGTTGTGTATATATAACACCGTAACCTTTTGCCATATCCCATATACATATAGATATATACATATATACGCATATATAATTCCATCTAGTCATGGGTTAATATATATGAATGCAATGCATGAAAAGTACATCAATAAAATCTCTTGGAGTGTCATAAGACCATTATGCCTTTGAATAATATCATGAAGTAACCTTTTTCAACTTACGTATTTTTCTGAGACCCATGAACAGATGATAGAATAATATGACATATTGGGAATCGAGAACATAAGCACATCTAATATTTCTATAAATAGAGCCATGTATGGAAATTGTGCATTTGCACTTTTCGTTTGTATCGTATGGGTCATGCCAAAAGTAAGAAGGGATAGCCTTAACATATCTGAACCGATTCTCCTGACAATCCCTTTAACACCCATTGATTATGACAATACGTAACAGCGGATCGAAGTAGGAGAAAATCCATGAAAGCTTACATTATTGAATTCTCGAAAATCCAAGAAATCGCACGTTATTGAATTCTTGAAAGCTCACATTATTGAATAATGTAACCTCACGTTTTTTAAGAATGAAATCTTCATAATATTATGTTTTTAGCGTTCTAGTTGTAATAATTGAAGACTTTGTAAGAAGTCTCTTTTAGCTAATGACTGATTGTAGTACTTTTATATTAAAATATTACCATGAGGTGTATTGTGATTAACACCTTAAATTTCCACCTACCAAACATGGCTAATGAGTCCTTTGGTTTGGGTGGTGGCTTGCTGCCACATGGGTTGGGGGAGGGTTTTATAATTTTACCCTATAATTAGTAATTAATTAGGTACTCACTTTTCACATACGTTATACACCTTACTATCATGGTCATGTAGTACCTTCTATGTCACTAGTCCATAAATACCGGGTATTTTAGCCCGGGCCATATTTTATCCCAAAATGCCAAATTTTGATAAAAATTCATTTTCTTTGACTTGTTTTCCCTTTCACCTTCACGACTTTACTCATTACTCTTGAAATAGCATAATCCTTATAATCTCCAAATAATCTTTTACTTGGACTGATGTTAATTACCTTACGACAAATTCAACGTACAATACTACAGGGTGCAGCTTCGTCGTAATTTGTGTATTGTGAAGCGTAACATCATCGTAATATAATACTGTTGTCGCGCCCCCGTTTTTCCTCCCCTTTTTGACGAGGAAGAGGTTCGGGTTTCAACATTCATGGGGTGTAATGACTCATTTCCTTTTGGGAATTGGGTATTTGAATAGTCGCCACCTAACGGGTTATGGTGCGTTAGGGCACCTAGAGCAATGAACTCGGAGTTGGTTTGCATTACCAGAGATTAGGGTAAGGGGTCAAATTAACCTCGAGGGGAAGGTGTTAGGTACCCCTCTTTGTCCAAAACTGTGGGTCCCGGCTGAACTTGTATTTACAAATTAGTCCATACAAACAGTTGAATCAAATAAGTTGCAAGTAAAGCATGTTAGATAACTGAACTGGCAAGATAAAGGTTTGAACAAACTTAAATAAAGAGAGAGGATTTGGTAAATAGGGGTCCTAGGTTGTTTATCCTATAGGATCACCCCACGCAATGTCCAGTAAACACTCCTCAATGAGGGGCTACACGTGATATTGACGTGTAGTCATCATATCTCATGTTTACCCTTCCCATCCCCTTATTGGTCATGCAAAGTGAGTGTTTGGTCACTGATTCTTATTGTGTGCTGCTACCTGTATTTTCTTAATGGTCCTGGAGGGGGTTAGGACCTCTACCTATAGGTAGTTCTGGACGTACCCCTAAGGGTTAGAAAGGCAAAAACCCTAAAGTGACAGTAAAAACATTTAGGACTTTCACACATAATTGGAGTAAATACAAGGATCATAGTTTTCTCTTCAAGTAAACATACAAGAAGTACGACTCAAACACAATTAAGGTCTTCATTAATTAATGTCCTAAAGTAGGATGTCTAAGTGAATATGCAGAAACTGACAAAAACTTTTATACCCGGAAGTTATAACCAAGTAGTTGCCTAGGGACTCCCTTTTAAAAGCCTGTAAGAAGTGCTAAGAGACATAGAAGCTTCAGGAAAATGCAGCTCTAAAAATGCCCTAAGGCGTGCCTATATGCAGTATACTAGCATCTATGTTAATGCAGAAACAAATAGGTTTTTCGAAATAGACTTCTTTAATACCTATAGGCATGATATCTAATGAGATTAAAATAATTTTGAAATAACTTGTTTCAGGAAATGTTTGACACTTAATAAGGCCAGTTTTGAAAATGAATTAGGCGTAATGAAGTTGACTTATTAGGCTAATTAAATTATCAGACAGAATTGCTAGTAGAGATCCTTATAGGCATGATATCTAGATGTATTACATATTTTAGTCGATTTGCAGCAACATACAGAAAGACTTATTAGAACTGAATCGGAGTTGAGTCATATAGGCATGGCATCCACTGATTTAAGACATAATGGTTTGGAACCTATAAACATGGTTTCTAACATGACGGAATGCAGAACCTTATGAACATGATTGATGTGCAAACGAAATTAGAAGTGAGATCCTATATGCATGATTTCTATTAGCCAAAGCAAACAGATTCAAAAATGCAAACCTATGAGCATGTTTTCTACTTATGCAAGTAGTTCGACTTTTAAAAATGATGTACTAAGTGCAGGATTTCCACTCGTAATACCCGTTAAACTATGCATCTACCCACCCTTTTACTAAATACCCCAAATAGCTGTTTACAAATTATTACAGGCCAATGAATGAATTACATAGGTAGAAATAGAAAATCAAGAAGCTATTCTATAGGGAGCCTGCAATTAGGCCCAAGTTTCCCAAAGCCTCTAATGGTCTCACAAGCCTCACATCCATAGACAAATTAGAGTCTAGGTGCATTAAAGTTCCCTAAGGGTCTCAAAGACCTCGGGAAATGCTTACACCTAGACTTAGCAAACAAGCATTGAACCAGTGCAGTGTGGAAAGGCTAGCCTCAGTATGCCAGAGTTCAGAGAGCTCTCAAGAGGATCCCAAGGCAGTACACATACTAGAGGGGGCAGAACTTATTGACTAAGAGTGAAATGAAAGTGTAGGATAAAAGTTGAAAGAAGTTTATTAAAGACTGGATTAGAAAGTCTGGTTTGAAAGCAATTAGTAAAGCAACAGAGATTGTTTGAAAAAGAGGTTGGAGTAGTAAACAAAGCTTAAACACCTTAAGATAGGATCACACACAGCTAGGTTACAGAATCCAAATGAATTCAGTAGTCACATAGGGGTCAAGGGGTTTAGGACACATAGACATTTGACTGCAAACACATAACCCAGCAAGGGTCTTAGGACAGGTTTGGACATACTCAGAAATAATTGACACTAGCATAATCACAAACCAGTCAGGAAGAACACAAACAAATAGATGGGGATAGGGATTTGGGGATTTATAAAATGGTAAGTGCAGAGTAAGTAAAAGACAATTGACAAGGCATGTTTTGAAACACACCTAAGGGAATACATTAATATAAAGAGAAGGGGAGACATAATAACATGCTAATAATGTAACTTAACTACAAGTTTCATACAGAACTACAAGTAGAAGCGGATTGGAAATAAGAGAAACTGAAATAATAAGAGAAGCATGTTGTTGTTGAGGCTTTAAATTAAAACTAGGATATACCAGTGAAGAGAGAAGTAAGCAGAATGAAAGAACAAGAGCGCACACATGATTATCCTTGGCTTACAGCCGGCTAATAGTAGCAAATAGAACAAGAGGGAGGGAGAGCAAAGATTTTTAGTAATAGAGGTAATTTTGAAAACCAAGTGTTCATGTCCGTGTTAATGAAAAATTTAGGGTATTCATAGTTTTGAAAATAGGTAGAAAATAAGGTAACAAGTAAAGGTTCAGCACAATTATGGAAGTAGTCACAATTAGAGTCCAATTAATACAAGTACTCCCCTTTAATCAAGGAATCACAGCTCAAACGGATACCAACAGGGATAATCAAGGAAAGAAAGTCAGTTGAAAAAGACTGATCTTTACCATATAAGGGGTAGTAAAAGTATAGAGCATATGATTGAGTCTAAGTATAGAATATACCAATTAAGGAAAGGAATCAGTAAGAATGAAGTGCCGCAGTAAATAAGTAAATGGGATCAGTCAATTTAAACAGACGAGTAGAACTTTAGGGTTTTAAAAGAAAATCTTGCAATCAAACCATCAATTAAGGAAATCAGAATCAAATTAAGAGAGGGTCATTATTCTATATTGCAACATATAAATAGAGAAGAACGAACAAACGTAGCAAACAAGCAAAGTCAGCCATATCGACAAAAGGCAGCAAGTGATGAACAAATCAAGATGAATAACAATCACACATAGGTGGTGCAAATAAGCTAAAAACTGAGTAGAAAAACCCATTCGAAGCATAGTAACTAGCAGAAACTTTAACATGATCAAGTAATCATGCTAATATGCAGAACAAAACAAATAAGGTCTTAAAAAATTAGGGTTTTTTAATAGAGTTGAGTTAAAAAGTAGTAGGAACATAAGGTCAGTCAAAACTAGAAAGGAAAGAGGTTCAATCATAAAGAAAATTTGTTAAAACAAGTGTAGAAGAAACTCTGAGGAACCCTAATTTTTTAAAGAAAGTAAAATAGTTTGAAGTTGAGGATCTTTCAGATGACGTTCGAGAATATTCCAAAACATAGGAAGAAACAGACTTAGAGCATAAAATTAGCACAGATCTAAGAGATTCAAACGAGAGTTAGGGTTTCAAAGTAAACCCAAATAGAAATCAAAAGAACATGTTGTAAACTACACCGATCGCAACATATAAGGTGTGATTTTGCCAAAATTTACACCAAAGAATCCATGAGTAACAGAAACAGAAACCCTTGATCTAAATCAGCATGGCCCAGGACCCTTGAAGGCCTTAGAAATGATGAGCAAGGCAGTGGAGTGACCATTGGAGGCTTGGGGTTGAAAGGTAGTCGTCCGAGATGACCGGAGAAGGAGGCGGTGGTTGAAGAACGATTAGGGTTATGTTGAGAGAGAAGAGAGACAAGAGCATCTGAAGGCAGTGGGGGTTTCGAAATGAGTAGGGTTAGGGGGTCGTTTAGGAATTAAAAAGGAAAGGGTGTGTGCGGACAGTTGATCTAGGAGATCAACTTGTCAGGATTCAACCGGGTAGGTGGGTTTCAGGTTTAGGTAAGTTTTTATAAGGTCTGGGTCGGGTTATTTAATAGGAAATTGCCCTGGGGAGGGGTCCGATTTGGGCTACAATTGAAAGCCAAATCTGGCTATTATTTAAATAGCTAGTTTTCCCTATTTTAATTTTAATAAATAATAAGTAATTTTTGGAAAATAATTTAATGTGCTAAAATGATTTAAAATACATAATTAACATTTTAAAAATATAGGGACCGATTTTACGCATATAAAATATAATTATATATAAAATGGGCTAACATTGCAATTATATGCAATTTAGCTTAAACAAATACTAAAATATAATTATAAAAATGCATGAAAATTATATTAGCCATATTTTGGCATAAGTATAGAAATAAAATAAATAAATTATCATAACAATAATTTTGAAAATAATTATTGGGGATTTTATGAATAAAGAGGGAGAAAATAAATCAACTTAAACCCTTAAAATTATGGGAAAATTATAAAAAACTTGTGGATGCTTATATATGCTATTTTAAAGGTATTTATGCATATTTAAAATACATAGGAAAAAATTGGGTATCAACAACTGTCTCTCTTTACCCGGGAAGGATGAAAGAGCTTTTAGGTAAAGAAATGCTGGCCAATTTTAACCGGATGGGATGTTTTGAAAGACAGAGGCCGAGCTCCAGTTTTTGAGTTGCCTACATATCCCTGGTTTTACAGAAATCATGCCTTGTGTAGTTCTGGATTCACATGCGGAGCATGCCGATGAAATTATTGTAAGAAGACACGAGATGTGAAAGCAACTACAATGGCCAGTTAGGGCTCGGGACGGTTGGAGTGAACCGGAGCGAGATTGCTCCTGCTAGGATAGCGGTTGCTTACTATTTACCTGTAGATAAAATATGCTACAAAGGTATTTGCTAAAATTTAACCATGATGCAAATTCCATTTGGACCATGAAGGTTGTCTTTGGACGGATAAAGATGACGTCATCGGGCCATGACGTCCTGGGCCATGAACTGTTTAGTGAGGGATTCGTAGGCCATGAAATGGTGTTCTCAGGCCATAAAAATGGTGCCTTCGAACCATGATGCCTTTGAATAATGATATGTATGTTCGAGAGATCCTCAAGCCATGGCATGGTGTCTTCCGGCTATGAGGATGATGCCTTTAGACTATGGAGCCTTTGGACAGATTGGAAATGTTGTTTCAGCCCATGAGATGCAATAACATGATATAACAAGACAAGGTTTAGTCTTGCGAAGTAGAGACAGAGCTTAGCCCGATTGAAAAGCAGGTAGATAGTAGTAGAAAATAGAGCAATATTAGTACAAAGAGGGACATTACTTAGTACTGTGCAAGTGGGGAGGTAGGGATTAGCCTTATGCAAACCGGGTGGCAAGGATTAGCCTCATGTAAATATGGAGTCAGGACTTAGACTCATACAGGTATAGAGGCAAGGATCACCTTATGCAAATATGAAGTCAGGACTTAGACTCATGCAAAGAGAAAGCGGTGCTTAGTCTTATGCAAATATGGACTCTGGGATTAGACTCATGCAAATATGAAGTCAAGGCTTAGACTCATACAGGTATGGAGGCAAGGACCATCCTCATGCAAATATGGAGTCAGGGATTAGACTCATACAAGATTGGAGATAGAGATTAGTGTCATGTAAGGAGAAGGCAGCGCTTAGCCTTATGCAAATATAGAGGTAGAGATTAACCTCATGCAAGATTCGGGATTGGCTTAGTCCCATGCAAATGGAACGAAATGCTTAGCCTTATGCAAATATGGAGGTAGAGCTTAAACTCATGCAAGATTCGGGACAAGGCTTAGTCTCATGCAAATGGAAGGCAATGTATAGCCTTATGAGAACATGGAGGTCGAGCTTAACCTCATGCAAGATTCGGGACATGGCTTAGTCCCATGCAAATGGAAGTAAATGCTTAGCCTCATGCAGATATGGAGTCAGGGTTTAGACTCATGCATGATTGGAAACAGGCCTTAGTCTCATGCAAATGTAGAGTCAGAGATTAGACTCATGCAAATATGGAGTCAAGGCTTAGACTCATGCAAATATGGAGTCAAGGATTAGACCCATGCAAATGTGGAGTCAAGGATTAGACTCATGCAAATATGGAGTCAGAGATTAGACTCATGCAAATATGGAGTCAGGGCTTTGACTCATGCAAATATGGAGTCAAGGATTAGACTGATGCAAATGTGGAGTCACGGATTAGACTGATGCAAATGTGGAGTCAGAAATTAGACTCATGCAAAGAGAAAATAGCAGATAAGGGTAGAGTATATCATAGCTAGTATAGGTGCATCATCTAACGGCCAGATGAATGGTGAATTTGCTTTGTGTACGAATTCTATCGTCAAACGTGCCTTCATTCAAAGAAAAATCTTAAGTCTCATAAAGGGATATTGGTTCTTGCTTCGTCTACCGGCCTTACTTTGCTCCGCCCTGGAAGCCACTTTCAGGTTCTCCTAGGTAGCACCTGACTATTATGAAAAAATAGAATTTTCGAAAAATATGCATTCATTGATAAAATAGGATTGTTTTGGAAGTGTATTGATATACCAAGTAACTTTTGATGAACTAGCGACTGTGACACATTTCAAAGGCATTGCAATTCTCTTATGTTGGAATATTGAGAGTCCTCCTTAAAATTCTGCCCCAGTTTGCTAGATAATTTCTAACCGTTTGCGGATGGCGGATCTTGCTGAATCTTCTTCAGAATTTTATGAATCCTTCTCAAAATTCTACCCCAGTTCCTGACTAATAAATGACTTTCTGACGCGCATCGGCATTGATGGACTTGCTACAAAATTTTGAGGACCCTCCTTAAAATTCTGCCCCAGTTTCTGATTCTGGGGGAAAATGAAAATTTTATTATGATATGACCGAACCCATAAGACTGCCTATGTATCCCCTCTTAAATGGGAATAAGGTCAAGCGTAGTTCAATACTTCCTCTTTGATTTTCAAACTCATGTCTGGTTTGAATTTTCTGAGTTTCTGCTTGACTGGCGGACACATAGGATTGGTAGGCAACTTATGAGCTACTATAGATGTGTTCAAACTGGTCATATCGTTATACGACCATGCGAAGATATCCTCATATTCTTTTAGAAAACGGATGTATTCTTCCTTCTTTGTTGCCGATAAGTGAATGCTTATGCGGGTCTCTTTGACGGTCTCGGCGTCTCCCAAATTCACTACTATTTCGTCCAAGTTGGATTTAGTCTTGTTCTCAAAATTCTCAACTTCTCTAACAATTTCCTTGGGTATCTTATCTTCTTCCTCAAGTCACTATTCTTATATTGCGTTGCCTCATTACATGTCACAGTCACCGGTTCATCAGGAAAAGTAATAATAACACTGTAGAAGGAAAACTATAAAAATAGTAATGAATAATGATGAAGGATAAATATGTTTGATTAAAATTGAGAAAAATGTTCAAACAAAGCTTCCCTCGGTGGATCGTGCATTTATTTGAAACAAAGAAATCTTAAAACAAAATTGCTAAAAAATTTAAATGCTTAGAACAGTTATAAATTCTGCCAAGCTACCCAGGGACTCAGCGGGCTAGGGATGGTGTGGCGGTCCAGTTTCTGAGAGCAACTTCCTTTGCCACAGTCTGAATGGAGAGGCCTTATTCCACCTCCTCCTCAATTATGGCACTGCAGTCGATATCCTCATCTTCCAAGAACAAATCCTTCAGCCCAGCTAGTGCTTCTTCTTCAGCAGTTCCCCATATTTTGTCCGCCTGATGGAAAGCTTGTTCCAAACGTGGTACCGGTTGCTCAAGAGGGTAATACGATCCACGCCATAGAGGCTACCACTCTCTATACTCTTGCCATGTATACTGGTATCCCAGCCCAAATGTGGTACCATGATTTTTTAGCCGTATCGGCTTGGTGATACCCTAGATGTTCTTTTCAACCCCTTGTCGGGTTCATATCCAGACCATGCTAGTATGCTTTCTATTTTTTCTTACTCCACCACTTATCCTTCTCGACGACATTTACCCATTCAATGTGGTGATATGTTTCTCCTCCTAGCCTCCTTCTATGTATAATAGCCAGGATGGTTTGACTACTCTAGATGGGGTTGCTGCCATCTCCATGAATGATTACCTCCTGACCGTTCCATTCACATTTTACGATTTAATGTAGTGTGAAGGGCACGGCTCCAGCAGCATGGATCCATGGGTGGCCCAACAAAAGATTATATGAGGCTGGTATGTCAAGCACTTGGAATTCAACATCGAACCAAGTCAGCCCCATCTACAAGAAAAGGTTGATTTCACTGATTGTGGCCCTCTATAACCCATCAAAAGCCTTCACATTCATGTTTCCGATCCGTTTTTCATGGAAACCTTTGTCCAACATTTTCAGGGTATCCAGTGGACAAATATTCAGCTAGAACCTCCATCAACTAGGACCCTGGCAATGAACTTGTCTTCAAACTATATCGTAATGAGCAATGCTCGATTGTGATTCAGAAATTCGGGTGGCAGCTCATCTTCATGGAAGATAATCTTATAGCTTTCCAGCACCTGACCGACCATGTTGGCCATTTCTCTACCAGTGATATTATTGGGTACATAAGCCTCGCTCAGTACATTCATCAAGGCATTCTTGTGTGCCTCTGAATTTTGTAGTAGTAACAGGATATATATCTGAGTATGGACTTTGTTCAGATAATCAACAACAGAATACTCTTTCGCCTGTACTTTCCTCCACAAGTCATCCGATCCGGTCTCAATGATAGGCTGCCTAGCAGTGGCATTCTTACTTGAACCTCCCAGGTGTTCAAATGTGTAGACTCTTCCAGTTCTAGTCATCCCTTGTGCGGCGTCAGATTCCTTTATCTTGGTCTTTCCTTTTTGATGAGCCTCAGCGACATAATCCCAAGGTATCACTTTTGAGTTGAATGGGGGTGTGGTTGACACCGTCACAATAAAAGGTGTGACCACTTCTACTTCAAATGGAGGGGGGGTGGCTGCGGATGGAGCTACTTCTACCTCGAATGGAACTGATACAGTTACCTCAACCTCAATAGGTGCCTGAGTCTGAACTACGATAGGAGAAAGTGAAACTACAACCTTAAAGTCGTTGCCTTCTCGAATAAGCCCGATTGACCCCTCTGGGTCCCATTCCTCATTTATTTCTATAACATGTACACCATTACCTCTATGATCAGGGAGGGAATTGTTGCGGACATTAGGTGTGGCTTCTTTTGCTTGTATGACCTTGTTGTCAATGAGTGTCAGGATCTTGTCCTTCACTGTTCGGCACTTAGTAGTGGAGTGCCCTTTCATATTGGAGTGGTATGTACAGGTTTTGTTCGGATTGACCCATTAGGACGGATTTTCTAGCGCCACAGCGGGAATAAGATTAACGTAACATGTGGCCCTTATCCTTTCATACAGTTGGTCGATGGGCTCAACACTGGCGGTGTATTGTCTGGGTGGCTTGCGATCAAATTGGGTCTTGGTCTTGGATAATTTTGGTGAGTTGGTGGTGACTGGAAGTGGGATGGATAGGAATTATAGGTGTGATGAATAGTGGCTGGTTAGGAATATCTGGGAGATGAAGGTTGATATGTAGGTGGCGATGCTTGATATGTTGGCGGATATGTTTGATATGTGCGTAGAGGTGTTTGATAGGTGGGTGGAGGTGTTTGATAGGTGGGTAGAGGTGTTTGATATGTTATTGGAGTTTTTAGGCCCTAGGCCACCATTACTGCCCCAACATATCTTTTCTTCGATATGCCCCATGATTGGAGTGTTTTATTTGTGGCTTGCATCTGTTGATACCCAATTTTTCCATATATAGTTTTTAATATATAAAATACCTTCAAAATAGCATATATATGCATATACAAGCATGTCCAAGGTTTTTATTATTTTTTTCATAATTTTAACGTTTTAAATTGATATATTGTCTCCCCTTTTATCCATTAAATCACCAACAATTATTTCCAAAATTATTGTTTTGATAATTCATCTATTGGATTCCTATATTTATGCTAAAATATGTCTAAGGTAATTTTTATAATTACATTTAGTATTTTTTTAATAGCTAAATTGCACATAATTGCAATATTAACCCTTTTAAGATTTAATTATGTTTTATATGCATAAAATAATATACTGTATTTTTAAATTGCTAATTATGTATTATAAATAATTTTAGCATTTTAAAATTATTTTTTAGAATTTATCTACTATTTATTATAAATTAAATAGGGAAAACTGGCTGTTTAACTTATAACCAAATTGGCTTTCAATTCTAGCCTAATTCCAATGGACCCCCAACCCAATTAAAAAACTCACTGGGCCCAAGACCAAACCCAAACCATACCCGGCACATACCTGAGTTAATCCTGGCCGTTGAAAATGAACTAGGCGTAATGAAGTAGATTTATTAGGCAATTCTGTCTGATAATTTAATTAGCGTAATAAATCAACTTCATTATGCCTAGTTCATTTCCAAAACTTGTCTTATTAAGTGTCAAACATTTCCTGAAACAAGTTCTTTCAAAATTGCTTTAATCTCATTAGATATCATGCATATAGGTATTAAAGAAGTCTTTTTCGAAAAACCTATTTTTTTTTGCATTAACATAGACGCCAGTATACTGCATATAGGCAGGCCTTAGGGCGTTTTCAAAACTGCATTTTCCTAAAGCTTCTCTGTTGCTTAGCATTTCTAACAGGCTTTTAAAAGGGAGTCCCTAGGCAACTACTAGGTTATAACTTCCGGGTATAAAAGTTTTTGTCTGTTTCTGCATATTCGCTTAGATATCCTGCTTTAGGACATTAGTTAATAAAGACCTTAATTGTGTTTGAGTCGTGCTACTTGTATGTTTACTTGAGGAGGAAACTATGAGCCTCTTATTTTCTCCCATTATGTGTGAAAGTCCTAAATGTTTTGACTGTCGCTTTAGAGTTTTGCCTTTCTAAACCTTAGGGGTACGTCCAGAACTACCTATAGGTAGAGGTCCTAACCCTCTCAAGAGTATCCCAAGGCAGTGCACATACTAGAGGGGGCAGAACTTATTGACTAAGAGTGAAGTGAAAGCAGAGGACACAAGTTGAAAGAGGTTTATTAAAGAAAGGATTAGAAAGTCTGTTTTGAAAGCAATTAATAAAGCAACAGAGATTGTTTGAAAAAGAGGTTGGAGTAGTAAACAAAGCATAAACACCTTAAGATAGGATCACACACAACTAGTTTACAGAATCCAAATGAATTCAGTAGTCACACAGGGGTCAAGGGGTTTGGGACACATAGAAATTTAACTACAAACATAACCCAGCAAGGGTCTTAGGACTGGTTTGGACATGCTCAAAAATAGTTGACACTGCATAATCATAAACCAGTTAGGAAGAACACAAACACACAGAGGTGGATAGGGATTTGGGGATTCATAAAATGGTAAGTACACAGTAAGTAAAAGACAATTGACAAGGCATGATTTGAAACATACCTAAGGGAATACATTAATCTAAAAGGAAGGGAGACATAATAACATGCTGATAATGTAACAACTACAAGTTTCACAACAGAACCACAAGTAGAAGTAGACTAGAAATAAGAGAAACTGAAACAATAAGAGAAGCATGTTGTTACGGAGGCTTTAAATTAAAATTAGGACATACCAGCGAAGAGAGAAGTAAGAAGAATGAAAGAACAATAGAGCACAGATGATTAGCCTTGGTTTACAGCCGGTAATAGTAGCAAATAGCACAAGAGAGAGAGAGAGAGAGAGAGAGAGCCAAGATTTTTAGTAAGAGAGGTAGTTTTGAAAACCAAGTGTTCATATCTGTGTTAATGAAAAACTTAGGGTATTTACAGTTTTGAAAATAGGCAGAAAATAAGGTAACAAGTAAAGGTTCAGGACAATTATGGAAGTAATCACAATTAGAATCCAATTAATACAAGTACTCCCCTTTTATCAAGGAATCACAGCTTAAACGGATACCAACAAGGATAATCAAGGAAAGAAAATCAGTTGAGAAAGACTGATTTTTACCATATAAGGGGTAGTAAAAGTATAGAGCATATGATTGAGTCTAAGTACATAATATACCAATTAAAGAAAGGATTCAGTAAGAATGAAGTGCCATAGCAGATAAGGAAATGGGGTCAGTCAATTTAAACAAATGAGTAGAACTTTAGGGTTTTGAAAGAAAATCTTGCAATCAAACATCAATTAAGGAAATCAGAATCAAATCAAGAGAGGTTCATGATTCTATATTGCAACATATAAATAGAGAAGAACGAACAAACCTAGCAAACAAGCAAAGTCAGCCATATCCACAGAAGGAAGCAAGAGATGAACAAATCAAGATGAATAACAATCACATATAGGTGATACAAATAAGCTAAAAACTCAGTAGAAAAACCCATTCGAAGCATAGTAACTAGCAAAAACTTTAACAAGATCAAGTAATCATGCTAACACGTAGAACAAAACAAAGAAGGTCTTAAAAAATTAGGGCTTTTTAACAAAGTTGAGTTAAAAAGTAGTATGAACATAAGATCAGTCAAAACTAGCAAGGAAAGAGGTTTAATCATAAAGAAATTCGGTTAAAACAAGTGTAGAAGAATTTCTGATGAACCCTAATTTTTTAAAGAAAGTAAAATAGTTTGAAGTTGAGGATCTTTCAGAAGACGTTCGAGAATATTCCAAAACATAGGAAGAAACAGACTTAGAGCATAAAATTAGCACAGATCTGAGAGATTCAAACGAGAGTTAGGGTTTCAAAGTAAACCCAAATAGAAATCAAAAGAACATGTTGTAAACTACACCGATCGCAACATACAAGGTGTGATTTTGCCCAAAATTACACCAAAGAATCCATGAGTAACAGAAACAGAAACCCTTAATCTAAATCGGCATGGCCCAGGACCCTTAAAGGCCTTAGAAATGATGAGCAAGGCAGTGGAGTGACCATTGGAGGCTTGGGGTTGAAAGGTAGTCGTCCAAGATGACCGAAGAAGGAGGCGGTGGTTGAAGAACGATTAGGGTTAGGTTGAGAGAGAAGAGAGTCGAGAGCATCTGAAGGCGGCGGGGGGTTGGAAATGAGTAGGATTAGGGGGTCATTTAGGAATTAAAAAGGAAATGGTGTGTGCGGACTGTTGATCTAGGAGATCAACGGTAAGGATTCAACTGGGTAGGTGGGTTCCGGGTTTGGGTAAGGTTTTATAGGGTCTGGGTCGGGTTATGTAATAGAAAATTGGGCTGGGGAGGGGTCCGATTTGGGCTACATTTGAAAGCCAAATCTGGCTATTATTTAAATAGCCAGTTTTCCCTATTTTAATTTTAATAAATAATAAGTTATTTCTGGATAATAATTTAATTTACTAAAATTATTTAAAATATATAATTAATATTTTAAAAATATAGGGACCGATTTTACGTATATAAAATATAATTATATCTTAAAATGGGCTAACATTGCAATTATATACAATTTAGCTTAAAAAAATACTAAAAGTAATTATAAAAATGCATGAAAATTATATTAGCCATATTTTGGCATAATTATAGAAATAAAATAAATATATTATCATAAAAATAATTTTGGAAATAATTATTGGGTATTTTATGAATAAAAGGGGAGAAAATAAATCAACTTAAACCCTTAAAATTTTGGGAAAAATTATAAAAACCTTGTATATAGCTTATATATATATATATATATATATATATATATATATATATATATATATATATATATATATATATATACTATTTTGAAGGTATTTATGCATATTTAAAATACATAGGGAAAATTGGGTATCAACAACTGCAGAACGTAATATCGATGTAGTATTGTGGGGCGTAACAGTAGCAATCACAGCTCCAAGTCTGGATGGAGGAAGGATAAATAGGTAACCGAGGGTGAAGAGGGGAACTTCCTAGCTCCTAGCTCCTATCTCCTCGGACCTCCATTGTCCCCGAGAAGCCCGATCCTACCAAGTCAACGGCTCAAAAAGGTACACCTGGGAACGGGATTAACCCCCAAACTCAGGAAAAAACTCATTTAGTTTATTATTGATGATATAGATTGCATTGCTTGGCCCCCAGTTCGAAAAACTTCGTAGCATCATCCAGTCAATAGGATGTATGAAGAACAAACAGATAAAATAATGAAAGCCTATATTGATGATATGACTAATTATGTCCTTGTGCACAGAGAACCATTTTAATTCATTTGCAGGAGGCAGTTAACGTTTCTGGGCGACGCGACACGAAACTCAACCTAGAGAAACATGCCTTCGGGGTTTGCATGAATAAGTTTCTCGACCTCGTTTTGTCAAATCGAGGCATTAAGAATCATCTTCGATCAGTCAAGGCTCTCGAAGATACCATGATCATGGATAGTAAGACCTTGGAGTCGTTGGTAAAGGATATTACAAGCTCGCGATGATAAAAGCTTTCAAAGGCTCGCAATCCCGAAGACACCCCTTCTTACACGAAGGTCATAGGCTTTAAATCATGCGTTGCACTCTTTTTTCCTTGGCTCGGATTTTTTTCCAAATGGGTTTTCCGGCAAGGTTTTTAACGAGGCAACAACTATTCGTTGCCTAAGGAAAACTCAACAATATCTAGGATTTCTTTTTCAATCAACCCCAAATACAAGGGGGTATTACAGTAGGAGGTGATATTTTCAAGGAAAATACTTCATGCTTAAGAGAACCTCGATAGGAACTTTGTAATGGGCCAAACGGTCAGAAGAACCATGTCCATATAGTAGACAATCCCCAATAGAAAATCATGTACACATGTACCAATTTAGTTAATATATAAAACACATAGTGTTTCAAAGAAGTCTACCGTTACATGAACTCTACATCCTATGGCAACGGCTTAAGAGCCAAAGCATAGCAACACCCCGAATACTCGGAAACTGTCATCGAAAATTTAGATTTATAAGACCTCAAAGAGGCACCCCCTCGAAACAAAAGTCACGGCCAATATTCTCGAGGACTACATCGGAAAGTTATCGGGAAACAAGTCCAAGTGACGTACCCAAAGGCTATGGCCACCCTAAAGACTACGGTTGTATAAAGGATACGGTCAAAATAATGCAGTTCGGAGACGTCCGACTTATGATATAAATTAAAAGCCTTCAACTATTAAAAAAATCGGTTAAATCAGGCTACCCTCGGCAAAAGCAGAATATGAAGGGCTTTGATAAATTCATCCCCCAAAAAACCTAAGGGCTCCGATAAATTGGCCCTCCAATGATCCAAAGGCTTCGATAACACCAGCCTTCAGGAAAACCTTTAGAGGTATTCGATTATGCTTACGCAAACAAAATGACTAATATGGTTCTGATACACCGAGCCTTCAAAAAACCCAACGGGTACAAAAACACATGTTAAGGCATAACTAATATTTCACCAAGTCTTTTAGCCACAATGAAGGAAAAATTACATAGCCATTTTAAAGGTTGAAACGACCCAACTTAAAGAGCCTAAGAGCCAATCTTAAAAGAGCCTAAGTCCTGATATATAAGAGCCCAAAGGCCAACTTCAAAAGGCTTAAGAGCCAGAAGCATATAGTTCGAGACTCTGCTCTCACTTTGATCAGAATTTAAGGTTCACGATAGCCCGAGCTTACATCAGATCATTTCAAACTCAGCTCGAAGATTATTGTATCTATCAATAAAGATCTAAGGGTTTGTAACACCTCGAACCCTAAACCAATCCTCAGTCTAATCATTCAAACGAAGTCTTCCATAAATAAAGACAATGTTAAATCCAGCACAAACCAAAGACAAGATAAAAGTTCCCCTCGTTTTTTCTAAAAGATGATTACAAGAAATATTTACACAAGGGAGGCTTACAAGGAAACAAAATAAAGTAACCTAAAACTTCTTCAGGGTCACATCCTTAGAAACTGCATTTTCAGGGGTCGCATATTCAAGAGCCTCACCATTGGGTAGTTCATCCCCGTCTCCTTCACTCTCAGAGACACCGGCTGAATCATCCTCATCGGAAAGCATATCGGCCGCCTCTTCTTCCAAAATCTTCTTCGCTTCAATGTCGGCTGAAAGATTGAAGCTGCGGGCATGAATCTCCTCAAGGGTCATCCTCTGGGGTTGTCACCTAGCATGGTACTTGATAACTTAGCCTCTTCAGTAAAAATGATCTCCCTTGCCCAAGCATTAGCTGCTTCGGTATCAGCTTGACACAAAGCCATAATTTCTACAGCATCAGATTTGTCCTTGGCCAGCTCGGCAGCAAATCTGGCTTTAAGCTCCTTAATTTCGAGGCCCCGAGCTAGGCTTTCCTCCTTCATAACTCGAAGCTGGTGTTCAAGAAAAGCCAACTGCTCTCTTAGAGTTTCCTTTTTAGAGGCATGATTGTCCACTCCTTGCCTCTAACCCAGGGTCTCAGCTTTTTTCATCTTAAGCTCCTCCCGAAGTTGTACCTCCAAGTCGGCCTTCTGATGAAACTGCAAAATTAAAATTGCCACTTGCTAAAACAAACAGGTACGTAACAGACCATCAAGGGCTATGTTACCTTCTCAACATACTCGGCTCGACCTTGGCATGCCTGCATCAGCTCAACTCGAAGATCATAGATCTCCATCTCTTTCTTAGCATAGAGGGCTTTGACGACGTCCCTCTACTTCAAAGTCTTCTTAAGCTCAGCCTTGCATCGAGCAAGATCAGCTTGGGACTTGAAAAATGCCCTTTTATGGAGCACCACAGCCTTCATGAAAAAGGAAAAAAGATGGATTCAGAATAGCTAAAAGCAAAGGCGTAGGCATAAAAAACAGAAAACTCACTTGTTTAAAGAGGCTACGAGCCTCATCAAAAATGAAAGAGGCATCGGGGTCGGGACAATCTTCAAGCCCTGCGAGACATTCTCGAAATATGTCATGCCCTTCGTGGCTTGCTTCCACTTCAAAAGACCTCATATTATGGTCATCTCGAACTTGTCCCAAACTCGGGGCCAGGAGGCGAATCATCCACATTGATCACCCCAAGTGACCCACTTGAGGAATTTTCTCTTATCTAAAGAGGCTCGAGATTAGGTTGTTCAGCCACGCCCTCCAAATGATCTCCTATGCGAGGTACCTTCTTTTTGAATAATGGTTCGGGGACTTTGTTTGAAATCCACTCGGAAATTTCTTCAGCTCTGGGTTGAGCCACATCAACCGCCACTGGCTCAATGAGCTCTAAAACACCGATATTTTTTCTTTTATCGTGGGTTACCAATAGGAAGTTATCATCTTCTTCTTCCTGATCCTGAAGGCGTTGGTCTATTTACGGAGATAAGGCCAATACACTCTTCTTTGGCTTTGGGGGATTTTCAGATGTCTTTCTTCTTCTTTTCCTTTCTTTGGAAGGCTTCGGAACCTCCACTTCATCAGTCGGGGCCGAAAGAAAATCAACGGCGTCTCCAAGACCTACATGAAACTGAGGTCAATATCCTGTAGCAGAAGCACAAGAAAACTAACGAAAGAGCTCACCATGGTTTTGGCCTCCCATCGACCCTTAGCCAGATCTCGCCAGTAACGCTCTAAGTAAGAGGAGGCAGAGGCCAACCTTTAGACCCAGCCCTCGAGGTTTGGGAACCCTTCAGTAAACCAAGCAGTAGCTGCACCATCGTAAAGGGGATAGACCAATGAAAATATAAAAAGAAAAGAAATCAGGGTGTAAACTTGTTGCGTACTCACGTTTCATGTTCCACTCCTCGAGGAGCTGTATCCAATCGGTAAGAATCAGATCAGAGGTCCTGACTCGAATAAACTGTCTCATCCACCCACAGTATTTATCCTCATCGATACTAGCAAAGAGAGATTTTAAGGACCGGCATTGCAATTTTATCAAGCCCCCACGATAAAGTCGGGGACTGTACAGTCTGATAAGTTGATCGAGGGTAAAGGACATCCCCTCGATTTAGCTCCAAAATAACCTGATTAAGTAAATGATTTTCCAGAATGAGGGGTAGATCTGGCTAAGTATCACTCGGTATCATTGGAAAAAGTCAAGAATAACTGGATCTATGGGACCTTGAGTCGGAATTGCAGGGCCCAACATAAATGGGTAGGTGTATACGCTCAGGTACCCCGCTTTATACGTGATGATGTCCTCCTCGGAGGAAGGAATCACTATTTTTTTATCGTCACATTTACAATCCTCCTTTACTTGCTTGAGCTCGGCCTTGGTCACCAGACAAACATATCGATACATGGGCTCATAGCGGCCTGGTGTTGAAACAGGTTTCTCGATTATAAAATTGGATGTTATTTCACATGGTAGGGGAATACACTCCTCGATACAAGGAGGCACCATCGGTTTACCCTTAGTTGATCGAGAAGATGATGAAGCTTTTTCCTTTTGGGAAATCGGTTTAGAGGTTTTAGCCATCGCAATACAGAAGATCCAAGAAAAAGAAAAGTGTTGATAGTGAAGAGAAGGGAGAGCTCAAAGGGATTGAAGAAAGGGTAATGAGACTTTGAAAACAATATGGGAATAAAGTTTGTAAGGTTGTGGAATCTGTCTATTTATAAAGGTCATTTAAGCGTGCTGAGGAAGCCAAAAGGTCGACTGTCAGCCGCCTCTAATTAATGATTTTGGGAATAGTACAAAAAGCAACTTTTCAATCGCTTCAACCGATGACGTTATGATATTTGGATCAAGACCAAGGCATCAAGGATTAATTCATCATAAATCATAAAGGGCAGCCTATAAGTCGAATTCAAGCAGGGTATCCATTCGATCACTAAGCCCAAGGGCTATCCGAGTTTGAGGAATCACTCACTCGAAGACTATGAAAAGGCCTAAGAGTTATCCTTATTACAAGTTCGAGCAAATGCCCGCTCGACTGTATACTCCTAAGGGCTACCCGAGGTGGAGAAGTTTCCTACTCGGGGATTGCAAGGATATTTAAAGATTTACTTCATCTTGAGATCTTGCTCTCACCTAACTCGGGCTTGAGAATCCAGACGTTCCGAGTTCACATTCAAGTTCAGCTCGAGGGTTAACGAAAACCTTGAGGTGTATTGTATTGATCAATTAAAAACCTAAGGGTTTATTTTGTTCTAAGCTTGATATTTGGGATAGTCTTAAAATCATAAAATCGAGTCTTTTACGAATAAAGACAAAATAAAATTCAGCATGGGATACAAAAAGATCTTTTTATACTTCCAAGAAATAATTACAAATTATAACTATGGCACCCACAAAGGATACTTACATAGGAACAAAGAAGCAAAAAACAAAAGCCTAAGGTCCTAATCCACTTTTAAGGCCACGACCTTGAGAGCAGTATCTTTGAAAATCCTCTTCTCGGGGGCACCATTTCCGACTTTTGGAAGCGTTTGGAAGATGGCCGTCGATAAATGCAATTATATCTCCGGTAGCCAAGATTGAGCATTCTATTGAAATTCTGTGCCATAATATATTAAGAAAGAACAAACAAAAGGAAAAAACCAAAAGGGGTTGCAAGATACACGAGCAACAATCCAAGAGTGTTCATCCTCGGAACTCTGTTCCGGTGTGGGATGCAAAAGTTAGTAGATAATAGTGCCACCTCATTCCACAGAAAGCAAAAAAAACGAAACGCCACCCCATGTTGAAGTTAAGAGAGATGAGCAGTAGTGCAAAGTTCGCATATCCTCTAACACGGGAAGGATTTGGTGCCCTTCTCTCGTTGTCTCAAGCCAAAGTTTTGAAAAAGGAACTATTGGCATGGCTGGTAAATTTGTTGTCGTGTGACCTTTTGGTCACAGATTTGAACCACAGAAATAGGTGATTAGAGGAAGAGATAAAGAAAGGAAAGAGCTAAAAGTAGATGAAGAAGGAATGAGTGTAGCTTTTGTTCAGCCAAGTAACCCCTTATTTATAGAAAGCCGACGACGGAACCGCCAGCGCAAGTGACCGACAAAAGCAGAAACGTATTTGATGTTTTGGTGAAGCATGCTAACATGATATTTCTGATCACTTCAAGCGCCTACGTCACGAGCATAACGTCATCATGAGAGGCTCGGGAAGGTCAAAGTTCAAATCGTTTCTTATCATCTTATTCTAAGAAATGCGGGGACTATGTATATACGGTCAAAATTAAGTAGCCCGATTTCAAAGTCTTGAATTAGGCTATGAGTTTGAGTTCGGGCGACTCAAATTAAGGGTCGCACTCGACTGAGGGACACACACCTTGAGGAACGAATCAAAGGCATGTCACGACCGATATCGAGGGCAGTACAATCTCGAAGGCACTCAAGAAAGAGAGGGATTTCTCAAGGACATGTGGGTCAGGTCATAAATTAAGGGATAAGATTTGTACGAAATAGTATAGGTCCGTACTAGGTTATTGTACACCTATACCAATAGAAATCTTCACTACAATTAGGAATGTACTATATTGGGGTTTTCTCCTCCTATACAAAAGGGACCCCAATCATTTTGTAAGGATATCTCACAGTATTCGCTACAATAGAATATTCTACTCTGCTTTTCTTGCTTAACGTGCTCAATAAGTGTTCTTCAGTTTTGTTGTTTATTATTCATACTTCATTTCTCTTAGCTGACCTCGAGGCCCCCAACAAAGTCAAGCTCGAGGTCCTCGTTGTTATAGTGACACTGGTTTGGTTCATCAATTCTTCTTTCTTAAACGTAATATTACTTGTATATTCACTTGTATTAGAATAAATCACATATCTTTAAAACCACAAATCATATTTAATTGTTAACCCATTTTCAAGGTAAACAGTTTGGCGCTCACCATAGGGCTAAAGGTAATAGTGATTATTTTAGTGCTAGTTTTCTTATAACATACATTGTTCTTTACACTTTTTCTTGTCAAAGATTCTTTGATTCAGGCTTAACCATGTCTAGCACACAAAATGCACCTGCTCATGACAGTGAAGGTCTTGGAGAAAATAGCGGTATAGGGGTCGGTGTACCACCCATAAACTTTGAGGGAATGTAGAACGTGGATACAGTTGATATCAGTTCGCACAACACTCTAAACACGTACGCAATTCAAGTTCCCAATTCCCAATATGTCTAAAATCTTATGGAACACAAGCCCCTTTGAATAGTTTAAGAAATTTCTACTAAGGATGTGGTGAATATCTGCAGGATCACTAGTAATTAATATGTTCGTGTTGGCAAGAACAGGACCAGGGAACTTACTTGTGCCCTTAGTTTCTACAAGAACATCAACTGCATTTTCAAGGACACGATGAGCATTTCGGGTAAGTCCAGGTAACATTCCAAGGAGAGGCCAATTTGTTGTCACTGAGCTTGATTTCCAACATCTATTACTAAGGTACCACCATGTAGAATAAGTAAAACACATGATGATAATGAAGAGGGAGAGAGAAAATTCAAGGACATCCATTAGGTTGTGGTTTCTTTTTCAAACAAGCTTTCGTTCTTTTAGTGTTTTCTAGCACACTAATGAACTGTTTCAGAAACTACATGAAACATTAAATTTTCCAAAAATAAATGGTGAGAGAGAGCGTGCGCGCTTAATTGCTTAAGATCGCGACTATCTCTTCTACTCAGAAGGGGAGAAACTTTACATTTTATAAGGAGAGTTGTGTAAATAAGATGTATAATAGAAGATGAAGTGGTAAGCTAGGAAACTTAGTTTCAATATTTTGGAATATATTTTATGGTGGAGATTAATATAAATTAAATATTTGACTTTTAAAAGAAAGTTATACATAAAAAATTAAGAAATTTATTATCTTCCCAACTTATTTCTATGAGTGCTACATTTCCCCCCGAATTTCACTAGTTATTGCATGAAATGTACTATAAGTTGAGCCAGTATATGTCCTAGAAAAAAATTCTAAAAACCAAAACAATAGCGACAAATTTAAAACCAGATTTTGATTTCAAAAGAATATTTGTCACGACCCAAAACACAACATGTCGTGAAGGTGTCTATCACAGTACTAGGAAATCCGACAACCACAAATAACTATGCATTTTTAAATTGAAAACAAGATGAAGCAGGTTTAACAATAATAACTCTCATAAATAATCGATTGAAATACTGCAACACAAATACAAAATCTCAAAAATCCGAATGTCATTGATTACATGAGCATCTAAATGACAATACAGTCAAGACTTCAAATACAATTGTCTGGAAAAATAGAATAGTGCTAAATAAAAGAAAAGGAGAGTAGATCTGCAGATGCCAAAGAAGCTACCTCAAAAGTTTCCAGGCAGATAAAGCTCCAAACCTAGCAACCGGTGTGCTCAGAAGTACCTGGATCTGCACACAAAGTGCAGAGTGTAGTATGAGTACAACCGACCCAGTGTACTCAATAAGTAACAGGACTAGCCTTGAGCTGAAAGCAGAGACTAGCTCAGATAGGTACAGTCCAAATCCATATAATAATAGTAATAACTCAAAGAGAAATCCAATAATCAGTTTGTAGATAGTTCAGAAATGTGGACATGCTTCCAAGTAATTAACAGTTTGATCTCAACACGGATAATATATGCCAAGTATGACTAATATGAGGAATGTTACATCTTTATGTTTACATGTCAAATATGCATGTCAATTGTAATGCAACATAGTACTAAAGTCATACACATACTCTCGGAGTATTCAACCTCACTCAGCATGCTCAATTACTCAGTGCTCCCAATCACTCAATACTCTCAATCACTCGGCACTCTCAATCACTCGTCACTCGCACTCAGTAGATACTTGTTCTCACCACTGGTATGTCAGATTCCGGAGGGGCAGATCCTGCCCAAGCACTAATATAAGCCAATCATGGCATGAATCAATAAAGCATGTTGTGACGTACAACCCGATCCCATAAATATCACTCACAATCAGGCCCTTGACCTCACTCAATCATCAATCTCTCCAGTCTCTCGGGCTCTCAAATCTCATGACAATCAGACCAAACAATGATAATATGATGTAATAATAAATGGAAACAGAAACCAAGATATGATATGCAAATGTTAGAGGTGACTAAGTACATAATTGCAATTTAAGCAAATAATTCAACAAAAAAAGTAACCTCCGTGGGTCCCAACAAACTAAGCATATAGTCTACCGCATGATTTCTAACATGAGGTGTAGCTCAATTACTCTAACAACTAGGAATTACATGAATAGCAACAAGGTTTGATAACTACACAGTACTACGAAATCAATAGGGTCACAATTACCATGGTACATACCCCCACACGCCCGTCATCTAGCATGTGTGTCACCTCAACACCATCCACATAACACGTATTCCAAGTATTTATACCCTTAGAACCAATTTTAGAAGTGTTACTTACCTCAAACCGCGCAAATCTCTACTCCAATAAGCCCTTGCCTCGCGCATCTGCCTCTGAACGACTCAAATCTAGCCACAAATAATTTAGTACAATCAACACAAGATATATGAATTAATTCCATATGATAAAGCTAGATTCTTTAAAAAAGTCAAAAAGCCAACCCGAAACTCAACCCTGGGCCCACGTCTTAGAATCCGACAAAATTAACAAAATTCAAACACCCATTCAATAACGAGTCCAACCATACCAAAACTACTCAATTCCGACATCAAATCATTACTTAAATCTCTAAATATTAATCTCAAATTCCTAGTCCAAAATTTCCCAAATTCCACCTTAAAACACATAATCTAGATGGGAAATTCAATGGGTATTCTATATTAGTAGATAAAATTGACCAAAAGTTGCTTATCTCATGAAGTCTAGTTAAACACCTCTCACAAATCACCTCCAACAGAGCTTGAAAAGTTCAAAAACGAAGAAATTTCGAAACCCTTCAAATTTAATACACTGCTAGAGCTTTTGCACCTGCGGTTCACTTAACCGTATCTGCGGTTCCGTAGGTAGGAACAAAAATTTTGATTTTGCGCTTTCTATGAACTCCCCTGCATTTGCTTCTGCGCACAAGGTTCTGCTTCTACGGAGTCGCACCAGCAACCTCCTCTTCACTTATGTGGAAACTGCTGCCCCTCGTCCAAATCGCACATGCGCTCCTCTTTCTGCATCTGCAGCAGATGCGGACCAAACTCGCTTGTGCGATCTCACACCTGCGACCAAATCCTTTACAGGTGCGATCGCACTAGATCAGAAGAACTTTAGCATCCTCCCCCCCCCCTTCCCCACCCCAAGTCCAAACTCATTCCGATTTCAATCTGAATCACTCCCGAGGCCCCTGGAACCCTATCCAAATATACCAACACATTCCAAAATATCCTACGAACTAAGTCGAAGCCTCACATCGCATCTAAAACATGAATCGCACCCCAATTCAAGCCTAATAAATGACACAGCGGACCTATTGCACATGTCATAAATGACACATCGGACCTATTCCAACTTTCAAAACCAAAATCCGAGTCTCGTAACCACAAAGTCAACTCTCGGTCAAACCTCTCAACTCTCCAAATTGCAATCTTTCCAACTTTTGCCAATTCAAGCCAAAATCACCTATAGACCTCCAAATCAATATATGGAGACACTCATAAGTCCAAAGTTACCATACGGTGCTATCGGAACCTTCAAAACTCAATTCCAGAGTCATTTACACATAAATGAACATCCGGTGAACTCTTTCAACTTAGGCTTCTAATCTTGGGACTAAGTGTTCCAACTCATTCTGAAACATACCCGAAACTAAATCAACCACCCCGGTAAGTCACATAACAATAAATAGGCATAGAATAAGCAATAAATAGGGGGAACAGGGCTATAATACTCAAAACGACCGGCCAAATCCTTACATTATCCCCTCTTAAACAAATATTCGTCCTCGAAGGGTCTAGAATCATACCTGGAGTCTCAAATAGGTGTGGATATTTGCTTTACGTCTCCCGCTTGGTCTCCCAAGTTGCCTTCTTGACTGGCTGACCTCTCCATTGTACTTTCACTGAAGCTGTGTTCTTTGACCTCAACTTCCGAACTACCGATCCAAAATGGCCACCGGCCACATCATAAGTTAAATCCCCATCTAGCTGAACCGTGTTGAAGTCCAAAACATGAGACGGATTGCCAAAATGCTTCCGGAGAAAGGAAACATGAAACACTATATGAACACTAGACAGATTAGGCGACAATGCAAGCTTGTAAGCCATCTCTTCAATCCTCTCAAGTACCTCAAAAGGGTCAATATACCGAGGACTCAACTTGCCCTTCTTCTCGAATCTCATAACACCCATCATAGATGAAATTATAAGAAATAGCTTCTCCCACACCATGTAAGTAGCATCACAAACCTTTCTATTGGCTTAACTCTTCTACCTAAATTAACTTAACCTTTTCCAAAGAATACTAAACCAAGTCAGTATCGAATAGCCTAGCCTCACCCAGCTCAAACCAACAAACCAGAGTCTGACATCGCCTCCCATACAAGACCTCATGAAGAGCCATTTTAATGCTCGATAGGTAGTTTTTATTGTTGGCAAACTCTGTAAGTGGCAGAAACTGATCCCCAGAACCCCCAAAGTCCATGACACAAGTGCTTAGCATATCCTCCAATATTTGAATGGCGTGTTCGAACTGTCCGTCCAAGGGTGGAATACTATACTCAACTCAACTCGTGTGTCAAACTCCCACTACACTGCTCTCTAAAAATGTGATGTGAACTACCTGCCCTGACTGAAATGATGGACTCTGGCATACCATGAAGGCAAACAATCCCTTGGATCTAGATCTCAGCCAACCGCTCCTAAGAATAGGTAGTCCCAACTGGAATATAATATACGGACTTAATCAACCGGTCCACAATTACCCAAATAGCATCAAACTTCTTCAAAATCTATGGGAGCCCAACTACAAAGTCCATGGTGATATGCTCTCATTTCCACACCGGAATCACAAGCCTCTAAGGCAAATTTCCCGGCCTCTAATCCTCGTACTTCACATGCTGACAATTCGAGGACCGAGCTACAAACTCCACTATGTCTTTATTAATCCTCCTTCACCAATAGTGATGCCTCAAGTCCTGGTATATCTTTGTTGCACCCGTATGAATGGAATACCATGAAATGTTGGCCTCTTCAAGAGTCAACTCACGTAACCCATCTACATTGGGCACACAAATCCAACCCTACATATGTAACACCCCCATCATCCCTACTAGAAACCTCCTTTGCATCATTGTGCTAAATAGTATCCTTAAGAACAAGCAAATGGGGATCGTCATACTGACACGATCATATAAGGAAGACCAAAAAATAATACAAGCTAGAACCCAACTAGGCTCTAAAACATCTAACTTCACAAATTGATTGGCCAAGGCCTGAACATCTTATGCAAGCGGTCACTCACCAACAAGAATGAATGCAAGGCTACCCATGCTCTCCACCTTCCTAATCAAGGTATTGGCCATCACAAAGGCCTCAAATTTAGATTCTTTTGCTTGAACAAGTGCTAAAGACTCTGATGATCTGTAAATACTTCACAAGACACTCTATAGAGATAATACCTCTAAATATTCAGTGTATGGATGATGACAGACAACTCTAAATCATGAACGGGGTAGTTCTTCTCATAAAGCTTCAACTGGAGTGAAGAATAAGCAATCACTCTACCCTCTTGCATCAAGACAAGCCTAACACCAATCTGAGAAGTATCAAAATATACTGTATACGAACCCAAAGCTGAAGGAAAAACTAGAACTGATATTGTGGTCAAGGTAGTCTTAAGCTTCTGAAAGCTCTCCTCACACTCATCCGACTACCTGAATGGTGCACTCTTCTGGGTCAACCTGGTCAAAGGTGCTACAATGGACAAGAAACCCTCCTTAAAGCGACAATAATATCCAGCCAGCCAAGAAAACTCCAAATTTTAGTAGCAGAAAATGGTCTGGACCAACTCTAAACCACCTCAATCTTCTTTGGATCCACCTTTATCCCCTCACTAGATACCACGTGCCCCAAGAACACCATCGAACTGAGCCAAAACTCACACTTGGAGAACTTGGCATAAAGCTTCTTCTCTCTCAACCTCTATAGTACAATCCTCGGATATTATTCATGCTCCTCCTGACTATATGAGTACACCGGGATATCATCAAAAATACTATGACACACGAATCAAGATATGGTTGGAACACACTGTTCATCAGATGCATGGATGTTGTTAGGCATTGGTCACCCCAAAAGACATTACAAGGAACTCATAGTGACCATAGTTGGTCCTGAATGTCGTCTTCAGAATATCTAAGTCCCGAATCTTCAACTAGTGATACCCAGACCTCGAATCAATCTTAGAGAACACTCTAGATCCTTGAAGTTGGTCAAATAAGTCATCAATGTGCGGCAAAGGATACTTGTTCTTAATGGTAACTTTATTAAACTGCCTATATTCAATGCATATATGGATAGTACCATCGTTTTTCTTCACAAACAGAACTGGTACAACCTAGGGCGATACACTAGGCCTAATGAACACCTTATCAAGAAGCTCCTGGAGCTGCTTTTTCAATTTTTTCAACTTTATTGTCGACATACGATACGAAGGAATGGAAATGGGCTGAGTTTCCGGCACCAAGTTAATACCAAAATCAATGTCCATGTCGAGTGGCATGCCTAGCAGGTCTATAGGAAATACATCCGAAAATTCTCGCACTACTGGAACAGAATCAATAGTAGGAGTATCAGCACCAACATCCCCCACAAAATCCAAATATGAAAAACACCCCTTTCCAACCATCTATTGGGCCTTCATATATGAAATCACCCTACTGGGAACATAGTCTAGAGAACCTCTCCACTTGATCCGAAGTAACCACGGCATCGTCAATGTCATAATCTTTGTGTGACAATCTAGAATAGCATGACATGGGGGCAACCAATTCATACCCAAAATTACATCGAAATCGACCATATTAAGAAATAAGAGATCGACTCGTGTATCTAATCCCCCAGTAGTCACCACACACGATCGAGGCGCATGGTCCACAATAATAGAATCGCCTAGTAGCATAGATATATGAACAAATGAAACTAATGATTTATGGGCAAATCCAGATAACGAGAAAAATAAGATGATACATACAAATAAGTGGAACCAGGGTCAAATAATATATTAGCATCCTTGTTGCATATCGAGACAATATCTATGATCATTGCATCTGAAGAAACGGCCTCTAGCCTAGCAAGGAAAGCATAGCATCATGCTTGACTGCCACCTAATTGGACTCCCCCTCTAGGGCAACCTCTAGTTGCCTGAACCCCACCCCGTGTTGGCTGAGAGGGTGGTGAAGTAACTTGTACAGAAGTCATAACCTAACCCCTCCACTATACTGAACCTCCAAAATGATGAGGACATTACCTCTACACATGTCTAATCTCCCCGCACTCGAAGAAACTTCCTGATGGTGGTGGAGACTAAATCGAACCTCGAGAGCTAGAATAGCTACTAGAAGAACCTAGTACAGATGAACCCTGAACTGATGGAGTACAAGATGAACGCTGAGCTGGGAGGGTACTAAGAGATGATTGACCCGGACGAGCACTGTACAAACCATGGCTAGCTGACGCACCATGATAAACCAGACGAGTCATCTGAGTGGGTTTATAAGGACGACCCATGTTGTGGTGGAACTACCCTCCAGAAGAAACACCACTAAAACCACCCAAACCATGAGGCCTATTGGCCTCGCTATCCTCTCTCTCCTGACTGCGGACTGGCTCTAGCAATATCAACCACCTCGTCAAATCTAGAACCTAAGGCAATCTCCCGAGTCATTACAAAGCACAACCCATAGTTGAGCCCATCAATAAACCTCCTAATCCTCTCCCTCTCTATGGACCAACCAGATCACGTAATGAGCTAACTCTAAAAATCTCATTTCATAATGGGTCACGGACATGCCCTCCTAGAACTTCCTATGCAACTCCTCTCTGCGGGTCTATGGAACAAATTTCTCATAGAAGAGAATGGAGAACACGTGCCACCCACCATCTAAAGGCTGCCCCTGATAGTTGAAAAGTGGTAAATAAGACTCCACTAGTCTCTAGAATATCCACCATGTAAATAATCTATTGGCATCGGTCTATGAAATCCTTAGCATCCTCTGACTCACTCCTACTAAATGATGGAGGCCTGAGCCTCCCAAACCATTCTATCCACTTCTGCTCCTTGTCACTCATCGGTGTACCTAACTGGGCTGAGTAACTATAATCGACTGGGATGGTAGTACCCCCGGTGTATAAATCCCCTACTACATGTTCTAGATTATAGGCGATGGGAGTCAGAGAACCTCCCCCGGACTGAGAAGTGGTAGTCGTGGCCGGAACTAGAATTGCCTGAGCAAGGCTAGAGCATACGGTCAGTATTTGGGCCAAAGCCTCCTGAATGCCTGGAATCACAATGGGAACAGTTGGTGCCTGAGCTGGTCCCACCATCTCAACAACATCTAGGGTCTACTCTTGAGCAGGAACAACTAGTGGCTCCATGGGTGCTGCTCTGGCATGGGTGTTGCTCTAGCTATTGCACTTTGGCCTCTACTATGGCCCTAGCCTCTCGTGGCCCTAGATAGTGTATTGGTGTCCGTCTGCCCGATTCGGTAATACGTGTCCTCACCATTTATGAGAGAATAGAATAATAGAAGTTTAGTTTTTGGAATCAACAAATTTGCACAACAAGAATACAAGAAGTGAAGTTTTCCTATTGGTTCGGTAGCCTCTAGAAGAGTTTAGACATTTCCGTACTGATCCGAAAGACTCTACTAAACTTTCACTTATCTCGTGAAACCTATGTAACCTAGGCTCTAATACAAACTTGTCACGAACAAAAACTTAGCATGTTATAATGGCGCCTATCACGGTACTAGGCAAGGGCTAGATCGGGCCTATTTATTTGCATTGAGTTGGATCTGCCCTGGATTTATTTTCATTTGGTCTGGATCTGCCATGTATAGTACTGAGTGATTGAGTGTGATGAGTAAGAGTTGAGACAGTCAGGTTGAGTACTCCGAGAGTGTGAGTACGCGAGGCTTACATTGTGTTTCATCACATACAGTATGCATAATGGAATGCAAATATAGCAATGTCTTATTCCTTGTATCATTCAGACTTGACATATTTTATCTATTTTGAGTTTAACTGTTAGATTAAAAGCATGTCTACATTTTCTATATTGTAGCTCTATAATTGGACGGTACTTGTGAGACTCGTCACTACTTTCAGTCTAAAGGTTGGATCTGTTACCTATTGAGTTGGTTGTACTTATGCTACACCCTGCACTTTGTATGCAGATCCAAATATTTTCGGGTACGGTGGTTGTTGATTCTCATAGTTTTTACTCATTCAGAGATTATCGAGGTAGTTGTCCTGCCGTCCACAGACCTTGACTCTCCTCCCTTATCCCTCAATTTTACTTATATAGTTTTTGTTTTTCTCTACTGATGTAGGGCTTTATCTACTAGATATTATTATACCTTCTATTTTTTTCGTATTTCCTATATTTCTTATATTGCTGTTATTTTGTTATTTTATGTTATGTTATTTTATTATGAGTCTATTGATAGTACTATTATATCATCTCTTGTTTCTTTCTTGAGCCGAGGGTTTCCCAAAAACAGCCTTTATGCCCCTCGGGGTAGGGGTAAGGTAAGCGTACATATTACCCTCCCCCGACCCCACTTCTGTGATTATACTGGGCCATTGTTGTTGTTGTTGCTCATGTACTCAGTGACACCATGGTTTTGGGAAATGTTTGTATTAAGTTGTGATGTTTTCATCTGATTTTATGAGATTCTCACTTATTCAAATCTGCCTTTAGTATATTTTGAATTTGATGGAGTCGGTATATATGAGGTGTCAGCTTGCCTAGATCATGATAGGCGACATCTTGACAGGTCAAGTATTGGGTCGTGACAAGTTGGTATTATAGACTAGGTTGAATAGGTCTCACGAGTCATGACCAGGTTTAGTAGAGTCTTTTGGATCGGTACGGAGATGTTTGTACTTATCTTCGAGAGGTTACTGAACCCTTAGGAAAAACTTCACTTTCTTGCATTCTTATCGTGCAAATTTGTTGATTACGGAAAACTAAACTTCTATTATTCTATTCTCTCATAAATGGTGAGGACATGTGATACCGAATCAGACAGACAGCCACCAGTACCACTAGCTAGAACTATGAGTGGTCGGGCCATAGGTGCAGCTCATACAACAGCTAGAGCAGCACCCGCAGATCCACCAGTTGCTCAAGTTGAGGAGTGGGTTCCAAATATGGTTGAGCCAGTGGGGCCAATTCAGGCACTAGTTATGCCCATTGTGATTCCAGGCCTTTAGGAGGCTTTGGCTCAAATATTGACTGTGTGCACTAGCCTTGCTCGGGTGGTTTTTGTTCAGACTGTACCAACCACTTCTCAGGCCAGGGGAGGTACTTAGACTCCCACCACCCGTACTCCAGAGTAGGTGATGCAGGAACTTCAGACACCAGGGGTACTACCAGCCCAGCTAGTTGCAGTTGCTAAAGCCCAAGTAGGTCCCATTATGACTGATGAGGAGCAAAAGATTTTAGAGAGATTTGGAAGGCTTAGGCCTCTATAATTCAGTAGGGTTGAGTCAGAGGATGCCCAGGACTTCTTGAATAGGTTCCAGCAGGTTCTTTGCACGACGGGTATTTGGGAAACTAGTGGAGTCGCCTTTACTACTTTTCAGATATCAAGGGCTGTCTTCAGATAGTGGGAGGCCTATGAGAGGCACATGCCAGTCGGTGTAGCACCTCTTTCATGGAATGAGTTATTCATTCTCTTCTTGAAGTTTGTGCCACAAACCCGCAGAGAGGAGCTGCGCAAATAATTCGAGCAGCTACATTAGGAGGCCATGTCTGTGACCCAGTATGTGATGACATTTTTAGAGTTGGATCATCATGTAGTTTGGTTGGTTCCCACTGAGAGGGAGAGGATTAGGAGGTTCATTGATGGCCTCCACTATCAATTGTATTTTGTTGCGACTCCGGAGAGTTTATTAGGTGTTACGTTCAATGAGGTGGTTGATATTGCTTGGCGGATAGAAATGGTTCACAGTCAGGAGCGTGAGGAGATGGAGGCCAAGAAGCCTTGGGTTTTAGGTGGTTTCAGTAGTGTTTCTTCTGGGGGCAGTCCTACCACAACAGGGTTCATCCTTATAGGCCCGCTCAGATGGCTCGTCTAGTTCATCGTGGCACATCAGCTAGCGATGGTTCACATAGTGCTCGATCGGGTCAGTTATCTCTCAGTGCTCTCCCAGCTTAGAGTTCATCTCGTGCACCTTTAGTTCAGGGTTTATCTACACCAGGTTCCTCTGGTAGTTATTCTTGTTCTCAAGGTCTGCCTTATTATGTGCCACCATTTTCCAAGATGGGTTGTTTTGAGTGTGGAGATTCGGGTCATGTGAAGAAGTGTTGTCCCAGCCTTATCGAAGATCCATTTCAGTAGAGGAGTTAAGCCACAACTTCAGCACTAGTTACTTTACCACCTGCCCAGCCAGCTCGGAGTGAGGCCCAAGCAGATATAGGTCACCCTAGAGAGGGAGGCTGATCAGGTGGTGATCAGACTAGATTCTATGTTATTCCTGCCAAGATAGATGTCATTGTTTCAGACATAGTGATCACAAGTATTGTCTCAGTATGCCACAGGTATGCTTCTATATTATTTGACCCTGGTTCCACTTATTCATATGTATCATCATATTTTGCTCGTTATCTGGATATGCCTCGTGAGTCCTTAGT
Source organism: Nicotiana sylvestris (assembly GCF_000393655.2). Taxonomy (NCBI): domain Eukaryota; kingdom Viridiplantae; phylum Streptophyta; class Magnoliopsida; order Solanales; family Solanaceae; genus Nicotiana; species Nicotiana sylvestris. Next base: position 167,038,376 of record NC_091059.1, read on the forward strand.
TTTATCTATTCATGTATCTACGCCAATGGGTGACACCATTATTGTGGACTGTGTGTATCGGTCATGTGTAGTGACTATTGGGAGATTGGAGACTAGAGTTGATCTCTTATTGCTTAGTATGGTTGATTTCAACGTGATTTTGGGTATGTATTAGTTGTCTCCATGTCATGCTATTTTTGATTGTCACGCTAAAACCATGACGTTTGCAATGTCGGGGTTGCCAACGATCGAGTGGAAAGGTTCTCTAAATTATGTTTCCAGCAGAGTAATTTCATATTTGAAGGTCCAACAGGTGGTTGGAAAGGGTGTTTGTCTTCTTTGGCCTTTGTGAGGGATGTTAGTGCTGATACTTCTACTATTGATTCTATTCCGGACTTTCGGTGGTGCGAGATTTTCTGGATGTGTTTCTTGGAGACCTGCCGGGCATGCCACCCGACAGGGATATTGACTTGGTGCCGGGTACTTAGCCCATTTCTATTCCTCTGTATCATATAGAACTAGCTGAGTTGAAGGAATTGAAAGAGAAGCTTTAGGAATGTCTTGATAAGGGGTTTATGAGGCCTAGTATGACATCTTGCGGTGCACAAGTTATGTTTGTGAAGAAGAAGGATGGTTCTATGCGGATGTGCATCGACTATAGGCAGTTGAACAAAGTTACATTCAAGAACAAGTATCATTTGCCATACATTGAAGATCTATTTGACCATCTTTAGGGAGCGAGGGTGTTCTCTAAGATCGATTTGAGGTCTGGCTATCACCGCTTGAAGATTTGGGACTCGGATATTCTAAAGATGGTATTTAGGACCCGTTATGGTCACTATGAGTTCCTTGTGATGTCTTTGGACTAACCAATGCCCCAGCATCATTCATGCATCTGATGAATAGTGTATTTCAACTATATCTCGACGTTTGTCATAGTATTCATTGATGATATCTTGGTGTACTCATATATCCAGAAGGAGCATGCCCAGCATTTGAGGATTGTATTGCAGTAGTTGATGGGGGAGAAGTTTTATGCCAAGTTCTCCAAGTGTGAGTTTTGGCTTAGTTCATTATTAGGGCATGCGGTGTTTAGTGAGGGGATTAAACTGGATCTAAAGAAGATATAGGCAGTTCAGAATTGGCCTAGACCATCCTCGGCTACTAAGATTTGGAGCTTTCTCGGCTTGGACGGTTATTATTGTCGCTTCATGGAGGGTTTCTTGCCTATTGCAGAAGCTTTGACCAAATTGACCCAAAAGGGTACTACATTCAAGTGGTCGGATGAGTGTGAGGAGAGTTTTCAGAAGCTTAAGACTACTTTGACCACAGCTCTTGTTCTAGTTTATCTTTAGCTTTTGCTTTTATACACTGTATTGTGATACTTCTTGGATAAGTATTGGGTGTATCTTGATGAAGGAGGGTAGAGTGATTGTTTTTGCTTCACTCCAGTTAAAGCCTCATGAGAAGAACTACCATGTTCATGATTTGGAGTTGGCAGCGATCGTTCATGCATTTAAGATTTTTAGGTTTTATCTCTATGGTGTGTCTTGCGAGGTATTTATAGATTATTCGAGTCTCCAACACTTGTTCAAATAAAAGGATCTAAATTTGAGACAGAGGAGATGGTTGGAGCTACTAAACGACTATGATATTGCCATTCTGTTTCACCCCAGAAAAGCCATTATGGTGGCCGATACCTTGAGTATAAAGGCGGTGAGTATGGGTAGCCTTGCATTTATGCCTATTGGTGAGAAACTTCTTACAGTTGATGTTCAAGCCTTGGCCAACTAGTTCATGAGATTAGATATTTCGGATCCAGTCGGGTTCAATCTTGTGTGGTTTCTTGGTCTTCCTTATATGATCGCATCAGAGAATGCTAGTATGATGATCCCCATTTGCTTGTCCTTAAGGACACGGTTCAGCAGTGATACCAAGGATGTTACTATTGGGGATGATAGGGTATTAAGGATGTAGGGTCAGATATGTATGCCTGATGTAGATGGGTTGTGTGAATTGATTCTTGAGGAGGCCCAAAATTTGCGGTATTCCATTCATCCGGGTGCCGCCAAAATATATCAGGACTTGTGGTAGCACTATTAGTGTAGGAGTATGAACAAGGATATTTTGGGGTTTGTAGCTTGGTGCCTAAATTGTCAGCAAGTAAAGTGTGAGCATCAGAGACCAGGTGGATTTCTTCAGAGGCTTGAGATTTTGGAGTGGAAATGGGAGCGTATCACCATGGATTTGTAGTTGGGCTCCTACGGACTTCGAGAAAGTTTGATGTTATGTGGGTGATTGTGGACCACCTGACCAAGTCCGCGCATTTCATTCCAATTGAGACTACTTATTCTTTGGAGCAGCTGGCTTAGATATACATCCGTAATATTATTTGCCTTCACGATGTGCTTGTGTCCATCATTTTAGATCAGGGCACGCAGTTTACATGGTAGCTTTGGAGAGCAGTGCAGTGAGACAGGTTGAGTTGAGTAAAGCATTTCACCCTCAGACAGATGGACAGTCCGAGTGCACTATTTAGATATTGGAGGATATGTTACGCGCTTGTGTCATAGATCTTAGGGGTTCATGGGATCAATGTCTACTACTTGAATAGTTAGCCTACAACAACATCTACCAATCGAGCATTCAGATGGCTCCATATGAGGCTTTATGTAGGAGACGGTGTTGATCTCCAGGTGGGATGGTTTGAGTCAGGGTAAGGCTAGGCTATTGGATAGTGACTTGGTTTAGGATACTATATACAAGGTTACATTGATTCAGGATCGGATTCGCACGGCGCAGTCTAGGCAGAAGAGTTATGTCGATCAAAAGGTTCATGATGTTGCTTACATGGTTGGGGAGAAGGTACTACTCAAGGTTTCAACCATCAAGGGTGTTATGAGGTTCGGGAAGAAGGGAAAGTTGAGCCCTCGGTATACTAGCCCATTTGAGGTGCTTTAGAGGATTGGAGATGTGACTTAGAGGCTTGCCTTACCGCCTAATATGTGGAGTGTTCATCTAGTGTTTCATATTTCTATGCTCTAGAATTATGTCGGCGATCCGTCTCATGTTTTGGATTTCTACATGGTCCAGTTGGATGGTGATTTGACTTATGATGTGGAGCCAATGGCCATTTTGGATAGGCGGGTTCAAAAGTTGAGGTCAAAAGATAAAGCTTCAGTAAAGGTACAGTGGAGAGGTCAGCCACTTGAGGAGGCTACTTGGGAGACCGAGCGGGAGATACGGAGTAGATATCCACACTTATTTGACACACCAGTCATGTTTCTAGACTCGTTTGAGGATGAACGATCTTTTAAAAAGGGGAAGATGTAACGACCCAACCGGTCATTTTGAGTATTATAGCCATGTTCCCCCATTTACTGCTTAATTTATGTTCAACTATCATTATGTGACTTGCCGAGGTAGTTGCTTTGGTTCCGGGAATGTTTCGGAATAAGTTGACACACTTAGTCTCAAGATTGGAAGCTTAAGTTAAAAGGATTGACTGGATGTCGACTTATATGTAAATGGATTTGAAATGGATTTTTGATGGTTTCGATAGTTCCCTTAGGTGATTTCGGACTTAGAAGTGTGTCCGGATAGTGATTTGGAGGTCCGTAGTTGATTTAGGCTTGAAATGGCGAAAGTTGGAAATTGATATGTTAGAGCAAGAGTTAAATTTGTGGTTACCGGGCTTGGATTGTGGAGTTGGAGTACGTCCGTCGTTTCATTTATGGCTAGTGTGCAAAATTTGAGGTCAATCGGGCTTGATTTGATAGGTTTCGGCATAGTTGTGGAAGTTTTAATTTCCTAGTTTTTGTTAGGCTTGAATTGATGTGTGATTCGTGTTCTTAATATTGTTTGATGTGATTTGAGGCCTCGACTAAGTTCTTATCGTATTTTAGGACTTGTTGGTATGTTTTGTTGAGGTCCCGGGGGCCTCGGGTGGAGTTCAGATGGTTAACGGATCAAAGTTTAGAATTGAAGGATTGCTGAAGTGCACCAGGTTTGGTCATAGGTGTGTGTCCGCAGAAGCGAAGGAATTGCAGATGCGGTTTGGGCGAATGTTAGGCAGTGGTCGCAGGTGCGAGGGATTTTCTGCGCCTGCGTGATCTTAGATACGAGGATGGTGTCGCAGAAGCGAGGTTGATTGGGATGTTGATGGGTCGCAGGTGCCAGGGAAATGTTGCATCTACGAGCCCGTAGATGCGTGTTTGGCTCCGCAGAAGCTGAGGGTGAACTGGAAAGGGTAGTTCATAGAAACGAACCTCATTGCGCAGGAGCGTACCTGTAGATACGGAAGATTGGTCGCAGGTGCGTGAGGTCGGGAGTGGAGTGTTTTCTGCAGAAGCAGATTTTTGACCGCAGAAGCGGGATCTCTGGGCAGTGTTTAAATTTGAAGGGTTCTGAGGTTTTAATCATTTTTGGACATTTCAAGCTCGGGTTAAGCCGTTTTTTAAGAAGGATTTCGAGGGGTTTATTGAGGTAAGGCACTTGTAATCATTTTTATATAATAATATTGGTTCCCTATTGAATTTCCCACCTAGTTTGCGTGTGTTTTAGGGATAGGGGTAAGGTATGCGTACACATTTCTCCAAACCCCACTTGGTGGGATTTTACTGGGTAGTTATTTTGTGTGTGTTTTAGGTGGAATTTTGGGAGTGTGAGGCTAAGATTTGGAGAGTTTAATTTAGGGATTTGAATGACGATTTGGTGTTGGAATTTGGTAAATTTGGTATGGTTGGACTAGTGGTTGAATGAGCTTTCGAATTTTGTAACTTTTATCTGATTCCTAGACATGGGCTCAGGGGTTGACTTTTTTGACTTTTGACTAAGAACTTAGCATTTTCATATGGAATGATTGCTATAGCTTGATTGATATTGAGGTGACGTGCATGCTAGGTGACGGGCGTGTGGGCGTGCCCGTAGAAATTATGATTTAGTCGATTCCATGGAGTTGTGTAGTTATATTATCTGAACATATTTACTGTACTCTATGTGTCAGAGCACTTGAGCTGTGATTTATGCTAGAAATCATGTTTAGGCTATATGCTGGTATTATTAGGACCCATAGTAGTCGTTCTTTGTTGTTGAGTTATTTGCTTAATTGTAATTACGTACTCAGTTGCATTCATCATTGCATATCATATCTCAGTCTTTGTTATCGTATATTGTCACATCTTGTATCATTAATTTGGGCTGCTTAGCAAGAGTGTTTTGAGCCCCAGAGACTGGAGAGATTGATGATTGAGTGAGGCCAAGGGCCTGTTATGAGTGATATTTATGGGATCGGGCTGCACACCGCAGCAGGGTTTATTGATTCATGTTAGGATTTGGATTATTATAGCTCTTTGGCTGGATCATCCCCTCCAGAGTCTACACACCCACAGTGAGCGCAGTTGTTATTGATTCATTTGTATTGTGCTGGATTTACCCTGGATTTATTTGCATTATGCTGGATCTACCTTGAATTTATTTGTATTTGGGCTAGATCTACCCTGGTGTGATGACCCAAAAGGTCATCTCTTATTTTAGAAGATGAATCCATGTTTCGAGGCCTTAAAACTTCATTTATCTCTCCTCGATTTGTGTGCATAGTCCGGGCATCTATCTGGAAAGACCTTATGTGAAAAACTTAAGAAAAGATGATTTTAGTTGACTTCGGTCAATATTTTGGGTGAATGGACCCGGACCCATGTTCTGACGGTCTCGGAGGGTCTATAATAAAATATGGGACCTGGGTGTGTGCTCGGAATCAAATTCCGAGGTCCCCATCCCGAGAAATGCATTTTTGAAGAAAATTGTTAAACTGAAAATATAATGGTTTTTGGAAATTGAATAAGATTTGATCTTGTTGGTATCGGGCCCATATTTTTGTTCCAAAAACCGGCATAGGTCTGTTATGATATTTAGACCTTATCTGTGAAATTTGGTGAAAAACAGAAGTGATTTGATGTAATTCGGACCTTTAGTTGAGAAAATAGAAATTTTGAACTATCTTGAAAATTTCATGAGTTTTGGTGTTGAATTCATAGTTCTAGATGTTATTTTGGCAATTTGATCGCGCAAGCAAGTTCATATGATGTTTTAAGACTTGTGTGCATGTCTGGTTTGGAGCCCCGACGACTCGGGTGAGTTTCGGATAGGCTAGAGAGTGTTTTGGACTTAGAATTTGCTGGTGTGCTTCAGTTCTGTTGCAGAGCCTCTAATCTCGCAATTGCGAGATCAATCCTCGCATTTACAACCATTGTTGGGTTCGCATTTGTGACCTACTCATCACATTTGCAAAGAGTAACTGTGGATGCCAATGTTCGCAATTGTGAACAATTCTTCGCATTTGCGAAGTAGTTAGGGAAGGGGGGACCTTCGCAAATACGATCAATGGTTCGCATTTGCGACAGTAGCAGAAATGCGGCAGGTTCGAAAATGCGACTCCAGTCTTGCATTTGCGAGCTTTACAATTTCGAAGCTCAGGTCACAAATGCGACATCTGCAGCTGATCAAAACATAACTTAGACGGGATTTTTCATTCATTTTTCAAATTTTCAAAACCTAAACTCCAAAAGGCAATTTTTCTAGAGCAAGTTCTTCCCCAAATCATAGGTAAATGATTCTTAACTTATTTCTTCCAATCTATTTCATCTTTTTACAAGATTTTATCCTAGAATCTAAGGTTTTTCATGGTAGAATTGGGTGTTTTTGGGTAGAATTTAGGAATTTTAAAATTTGGGGATTTAGACCTCAAATTGAGGTTGTATTCCAAAACCAATTGTATATCCGAGCTCGGGGTGAATGGGTAATCGGGTTTTGGTCCGAATTTCGAGTTTGGACCAAGCACGCCCGGGGTTGGGTTTTGACTTTTTGGGGAAAATGTTGAGAAACCTATAATAATGCATTGTAATTGATTTCTTTAGTGTTTATTGATGTTATTAAGTTAATTATGACTAGATACGAGTGAATTGGTGGTGGAATCGAGAGCTAAAGCGGTGATTGAGCTTTGAAATACCCATTGGCTTGAGGTAAGTGTTTGGCCTAACTTTGACTTGAGGGATTAGGGATCCCCGACTTAATTGCTATGTGAATTCCCATATGTGTGGCGTATAGGTGTGGTGACGAGTACTTATGCGCCACTAAATTATCATTTTAGCTTGTTCCCCTCCATGTTTCCTATTATATTGTTTCATATCTTAATTGCTACTTGCTCATAAATGTTTCCATGTCTAATTGCTTCATGTTAAATGTTGATTTCTCTATTGAAGTATTAATTGTTCGTAGTTTCATTTTATTTCCTTGTTGGGTTATGTTGGTCTATTGGTGCTTCATGGTACACTTTGGTTGGTCTCACTATGTAGTTTTAACTGGTGAAGCTTCATAATTGTAGTGATATTCCTTTATGTTAGATTGAGGTATAAGTGTTGTGGAGGATTTGAGTTAACTTGTAAAACACTCGTCTTTATTTTGTGTTTGGTGCTGATATATATATATATATATATATATATATATATATATATATATATATATATATTGGGCTCAGGTTGCATGCAGTAACAGGAGGAATAAGAGTGAATGTGATTATCTGGTAGGATCAGGTTGCATGCCGCAACAAGGAGTAATAAGGGTGGACAGGTGGGATCAGGTTGCACACTGCAACAGGAGGAATAAGGGTGATATATATTGAGGAGTAATGAGGGTGGACTAGTGGGATGGGGTTGCACGCCGCAACAAGGAGTAATAAGGGTAAATATTTATACCGTTGTTGATTATATGGTGGATTGGGATGCGCACTGCATTAATTGTTGTTTATGTATTCATTTCTACTAAGGCTCATTATTGTGGGTTGAAACTCCCTTAAGGATTGGTTATAGCTGAATATTGATAGAAGACTAGGTTCTGTATTTTTTTAATGTCAGTTACTGCTATATTTCATTATGTATTTCCTTTCTATTTTAGTATCAATTGTTGCATGTTATATATGTTGTTATTCCATATCGTAGCTTCATCACTACCTCATCGAGGTTAGGCTCAGCACTTACCAGTACATGGGATCGGTTGTATTGATACTGCACTCTGTACTTTCAGTCCAGATTTCGGAGCTAGTGGTTGATTAAGAGGTTGGTTGTTACTATATTCAGGAGACCCAAGGTAGACCTGCAAGCATCTGCAAGCCTTGGAGTCCCCTTTTACTTTCTATATCTCTGTTTTATTTACTTTTGAGACAGATGTATTCTCTTCTTTCAGACCAGTAATTTTAGAAATCAGTAGAATGTTCAAGAATTGTGACACCAATTTCTAGGTGGTATTTACTTCTGTTTTCGTTAATAGTATAAGAATATTCAGTTAAATCATACACTTTCACTTTTATTTCCGCTGATTTAGTTTTATTAGACTTTAATTATAAATGAACAAAGGAAAAAGGTGTAATATTTTGTAACATTGGCTTGCCTAGTGAGTACAATGTTAAGCGTCATCACGGTCCCGAAGGTGGGAAATTCGGGTTGTGACATGTTGGTATCAGAGCACTAGGTTTCCTAGGTCTCACAATTCACGAAAAAGCTTAGTAGAGCCTGAGGGATTGGTATGAAAACGTCTTTGCTTATCCCCAGAGGCTATAGAGTTAGGAATAATTTCACTTCTATTTATCTTTGTCGTGCGGTTTGATATCTCAATACTAATTGAACTCTCTACTCTATTTTTTTGTAGATGGCGAGAATACGTACCGCTTCATCTATTGATCAGCAGCCCGAGCCCCTAGTGACAGCTCCTACGAAGGTCAGAGGACGAGTCCATGCTAGAGGCTGAGGCAAGGGCAGGGCTCAGCCCAGAGCACGAGCAGCATCACCAGCGGCAGAGCCTCAAGTAGAGTTTGATGATGTGATTCCTTCCCAGACCATTCCAGCAGGACCAGCTTAGGTTTCATAGGGGTTCATAGCTACCCCGGTACTTCAAGATACTTTGGTCTAACTAGTGGGCCTTATGTAGAGTGTCACTCAGGCCGACATACTTCCTGTAGCATCAGCCGTCTCTCGAGCTGGGGGAGGAGCACAGACTCCCACTACTCACACTCCGAAGTAGATAGCTCCTCAATTTTAGACTCCAGCAGCTCAGCCAGCTGGGGTAGTTCCACCGGGTGTTGTAGCACAGACCGGCGATGGATCAGCTACGTCTTCTGAGGCCATGTGGAGATTGGACAGGTTCACCAAGCTCTTCACTACTAACTATGGTGGTACATCTTCAGAGGATCCCAGGACTATTTGGACAGTTTTCACAAGGTTCTATGGAACATGGGGTGGTGGTGGAGACCAACGGGGTTGACTTTACTGCTTTTCATCTATCAGGTTCTGCCAATAAATTGTGGAGGTATTTTTGTTTGGCTAGACCAGCTGGTCACCTTCATTGACTTGGGATCAATTCTCTCAGCTATTTCTGGAGAAGTTTCTTCCTATCACTCAGAGAGAGGACTATCGGAGGTGGTTTGAGCGCCTCTAGTAGGATTTTATGATCGTCACTTAGTACGAGACCAGATTTATTGACTTGGCCCATCATGCTCTTCTTATACTTCCCACCGAGAGAGAGGGTGAGGAGTTTTGAGAGACTTGCTCAGCTTATCAGATAACAAATGTCTAAGGAGACAGGGAGCAAGATTTCTTTCCAGGATGCAGCCAATGTGGCCAGACAAGTAGAGATGGTTCTATCACATGGGAGTCGTTAGGGGTCTGACGAGAGGCCTCGTCACTACGGTGGATTCAGTGGGGCCTTATCTGGAGGTCGGGGTACTTTTGGTAGGGGCCATCCTCCCAGGCCATTTCATTTAGCACTTCAGACATCCCATGGAGCTTCAGGGGGTCATGGTCCTTATGTACCTCCTTCAGGGCAACCAGCTTATAGTGCACCGCCAGCCCCTATCACGGCACCTCCTCTTCAAAGTTATTATCGCAGTCAGCCAGCTTGTCAGGGCCAGTCATAGTTTTTTAAGTCGCGGTATAAGGATAGGTGTTTTGAGTGTGGTGAGTATGGGCATATTCGGAGGACTTGTCTGAGATTAGTGGTGTTTAGCCATAGCAGTAGGGTTCTCATGCCATGATTTCGGCACTGCCCGCTCAGCCAGCTAGAGGTAGGGGTCAAGGAGCCCGAGGTAGGGGTCAGCCTGCTAGAGGTAGAGGTCAGGCCGTTAGAGGTGGAGGCTAGGCCGCTAGAGGTGGAGGCCAGCCAGCAAGATGTCATCTCAGAGATATAGTTCATAGTGGTGGGGCCCAGGCCCGATGTTATACTTTCCTAGCCAGGCCTGAGGTTGAGTCCTCCAATGTTGTTATCATAGGTACTATTTTGTTTTGTAGTAGAGATGCTTCATTTCTGTATGATCCAGGGTCTACATACTCTTATGTGTCTTCTTATTTTGCTTCATATTTAATTGTGCCTCGTTAATCCTTGAGGGCTCCCGTATATATGTCCATACTAGTAGGGGATTCTATTATTGTAGATCGTGTCTATCATTCGTGTGTGGTTGTTATTGGGGGTCTTGAGACTAGTGTAGATCTCCTACTTATCGATATGGTGGATTTCGATGTCATTTTGGGGATGGATTAGTTGTCACCCTATCATGCTATATTGGATTGTCATGCCAAGATCGTGACCTTAGCTTTGTCAGGGTTGCCTCGATTGGAGTGGAGAGGAACTCCTGGTCATTCTACCAGCAGGGTTGTCACTTATATGAAGGCTCGATGTATGGTCGAGAAGGGGTGTTTGGCTTATTTAGCTTATGTTCGTGATTCTAGTGTTGAATTTCCTTCTATGGATTCTGTGCCAATTGTTCGGGAGTTTCCAGAGGTATTTCCTGCAGACTTACCGGGGATGCCACCCGACAAGGATTGACTTTTCCATTGATTTTGCTTCGGGCACCCAACCTATTTCTATTCCTCCATACCGTATGGCCTCGCCAAAGTTGAAAGAAGTGAAGGAGAATCTACAAGATCTGCTTGATAAAGGCTTTATTAGACCTAGTGTCTCGCCTTGGGGTGAACCGGTATTATTCGTAAAGAAGAAGGATGGGTTGATGAGGATGTGCATAGACTATCGGTAGTTGAACAAAGTCACCATCAAGAACAAGTATCTGCCATGTACAGTGTTGAGTGATTGAGTGTGATGAGTGAGAATTGAGCCAGTCAGGTTGAGTACTCCCAAAGTGTGAGTACGCAAGGATTACATTGTGTTGCATCACATACGATATGCATAATGGCTGATATAGAGATGTCTTATTCCTCGTATCATTCAGACTTGTGATGAGCCGAAAGGTCATCTCTTATTTTAGAAGTCAAATCTATGTTCCGATGATTTAAAAACCTTCGTTTGTCTCACTTCAATTTGTATGCATAGTCCAGGCGTATATCCGGAAAGCTTTAATGTAAATTTGAAAACAAATGCTAAATTTTGCCTTTAAAATTAAATTAAGTTGACTTCGGTCAATGTTTTGGTAATGGACCCGGACCCGTGATTTAATGCTCCCGAAGGGTCCGTAGAAAAATATGAGACTTGGGCATATGCCCGAATTGATTTCCGAGGTCCCTAGCCCAAGAAATGAATTTTTGAAGAAAATTATTTAATTGAAAATATAATGGTTTTTGGAAATTTAATGATGCTTGTTTTCGATGGTATCGGGCCCGTATTTTGGTTCCAGAGCCCGGTACAGGTTTAATATGGTAATTAAGTTATGTCTGTAAAATATGGCACAAAACGGAATTTATATGACGTGATTCGGTCCCTCAGTTGTGAAAATAGAAACTTAAATAGTTTTGAGATTTTTTCCTTGATTTTGATGCTAAATTTGTAGTTCTAGGTGTTATTTTGGCGATTGATCGCGCGAGCAAGTCCGTATGATACTTTTAGACTTGTATGCATGTTTGGTTTGGAACCCCGAGGGCTCGGGTGAGTTTCGAATAGGCTTTAGGGTGTTATAGACTTAGAGAATTCTGTTTTTGTTGTTGCAGGTGCACAGGTGCTTTGTTCTTCGTGATCGCGAACCTCTCTCGTGATCACAAAATGTAAATCAGGCTGAGGGGAAATTGCTTCTTCGCGAATGCTGAGGATAGGACGCGAATGTAAAGCACTGGGGGTAGTAACCTTCGCGAACGTGATCGACCTCCCACGAACACGGTGGTTAAGGGACTGGGGGAGGGGAGTCTTATCCTTCTACACAAACGCGACCACTAGGTCACGAACGCGAAGTCTTGGGGGGAATTTCCTTAAACGAACACGTTGATAGACTCGCGAACGTGAAGGCCTTAGGCCGTTATGTATCGCAATCGTGACAGACCTCTCGCGAACGTGATGAAGGTCTGTCCAGCGAATTTAAAAATAGAACCAGCACGGGATTAGACCAAAATTTCATATTTTCTTCCATTGAAACCGACCTTGGGTGATTTTTGAAGAGGGATTTCAATAGTAAATCATAGTTTTGTATTCTTAAACTCATCTCTTTAATTTTCCATCAACACCCATTAGATTTCTAGGCCTGAATCTTGTTCTTTCATGGTAGAATTAGGGATTTTGGGGAAAATTGGGGATTTTACAAAATTGGGAATTTAGACCTCGATTTGGGTCGGATTCCGAAACCAATTACACATTTGGGCTCGTGGGTGAATGGGTTTTGGTCCGAACCTCGAGTTTTGACCAAGCAGGCCTAGGGTCTATTTTTGAATTTTTGGAAAAAATGTTAGAAAACCTATAATTATGTATTGGAATTGATTAATTTAGCAATCATTGATGTCATAAAGTTAAATATGACTAGATACAAGTGAATTGGAGGTGAAATCTAAGGGGAAAGCAGTATTTGAGGCTTGAGTTTAGCCGTGGAATCGAGGTAAGTGTTTGGCCTAACCTTAGCTTGAGGGAATAGGTGTTGTTGTCTTATTTTCTGTGTGTTAGTGTTGAGTACGATGTATAGGTGTGGTGATGAGTATCTATACATTAGTGTCGAACATGCCTGTGAGTCTTATACTATGATTGTTGTGACTCTTATTATGTACGGTCCATGCTTAAATTGATGATTATCCATGTTGAACAAAGATTACAATAATTTCATGGTAATTGATCGTTGTTGAGTATTAGCTCAAGTTGAGATTTATTTTGTGAAGTTAACTGTTAGAACGAGATTGGTTATAGTTGATTCCCTTGCTGGGATGTATTTGTTTCTATTGTTGATTCCCTTGTCAGGCCGTTATTATTTCTACTATTTGGGTGAGGATTGAGAGATAAAGCACAAAGGGTGATGTCGTGCACATTCATACTTATGCATATGGTGAAGAAGAGTGAAAAATCACGAAGGGTGACGCCGTGCACATTTACATTTATATTGATGCATATGGTGAGGAAGAGAGATAAAGCACGAAGGATGATACCGTGCAGATTTCTATTATTCATATGGTGAGGAATACTGATAAAGCATGAAAGATGATGCCATGCACATTTTATTATTGATTGCATGGTGAGGATTGAGAGTAAAAGCATGAAGGGTGATGTCGTGCATCTTCTATTTGCTATGTTCATTTGTTGTTATTGGATCAAGTGTTTTTAACTGTATAAATTCCTTACTGCTGTAATTCTTTATGTTGAGACCCCCATAGTATGTTGCCCCTTCCCGTATGTTTCTACGTAGTTTTTGTTACTTGTTAATCTGTTATTATACTGATTAACTACACAGGTTTATGATGTTTGTCGTGTCCTAGTCTCGTCACTACTTCGCCGAGGTTAGGCTCGACACTTACTAGTACATGGGGTCGGTTGTACTAATACTACACTCTGCACTTTCTGTTCAGATCCCGTTGTCGGAAAGTGTGAGTATAGTTGGTTGGCTGCCTTTAGTCCAGTGGAGACCCGAGGTAGTCCTGCAGGCGTGTGCAGGCATTGACGTCCCCTTCTATCCTGTTTCTTTTTTATTTTATCTATTTTCGAGATAGATGTTTATTTCTTTGTTCAAACCATTGTTTGTATTATTCGTAGAGTGTCTATGAGTAGTGACACTAGTTCTGACTGGAGTTTTATTTTGGTTTCGTTATTTGTATTAAGATAATCTGTTAAATTATGTTCTTCCGCATTTATTCCGCTGATTTATATTTGTTAACTTGTAAGCTGTTAAAAGATAAAGGAAGAAGGTAATATAATCAATAACGTTGGCTTGCCTTGTTAGTAAAATGTTAGGCGCCATCATGGTCCCGACAGTGGGAAATTTGTGTCGTGACAAGTTGGTATTAGAGCTCTAGGTTGCTTAGGTCTTACAATTCATGGAAACGATTAGTAGAGTTTGAGGGATCGGTTCAGAGACGTCTGTGTTTATCACCCAAAGGCTACAGAGTTAGGAATAGTCTTACTTCTATTCATCTCTGTCGTACGGTTTGAATTCTCAATGCTAATTGAACTTCTACTCTGTTCTTTCGCGGATGGCGAGAACACGTACCACTCCATCAGCTGATCAGCAGCCCGAGCCCCAAGCGGCAGCTCCTAAAGGGGCAGAGGACGAGGTCATGCTAGAGGCCGAGGCAAGTGCAGAGCTCAGCCCAGAGTAGCAGTACCAGCGGCGGAGCCTCAGGTAGAGTTTTATGATGAGGTTCCGGCCCAGACAGTTCTAAGGGCCCAGCTCAGGTCCTAGAGGGGTTCATCGCTACCCCGGTACTCCAGGATGCCCTGGTTTGTCTAGTAGGCCTTATGGAGAGTATCACTCAGGCAGGCATACTTCCTATAGCACCAACCGTCTCTCAGGTTGTGGGAGGAGCACAGACTCCCTCTACTCGCACTCCGGAGTAGATGGATCCCAGTTTTAAACTCCAGCAGCTCAGCCAGTTGGGGTAGTTCCACCGGTGTTGTAGCTCAGGCCGGTGACGGATCAGCTATGTCTTTTGATGCTTTTTGGAGATTGGACAGGTTCACCAAGCTTTTCAATACTACCTATGGCAGTACATCTTCAGAGGATCCCCAGGACTATTTAGACAGCTGTCATGAGGTTCTATGTTACATGGGGATAGTGGAGACCAATGGGGTCGACTTTGCTGTTTTTCATCTATCAGGTTCTGCCAAGAAATGGTGGAGAGATTATTGTTTGGCCAAACCAACTAGGTCGCCTGCTTTGACTTGGGACCAGTTCTCTCAAATATTTCTCGAGAAGTTCCTTCACATCACTCAAAGAGAAGAGTACTGTAGGCAGTTCGAGCATCTTCAACAGGGTTCTATGACTGTCACATAGTACGAGATGAGGTTTATTTATTTGGCTCGTCTTGCTCTTCTTATACTCCCTACAGAGAGAGAGAGGGAGAGAGAGAGAGATAGGGTGAGGAGGTTTATTGAGGGACTCGCTCAACATATTAGATTGCAGATGGCTAAGGAGGCAAGGAGCAAGATTTCTTTTTAAGATGCAGCCAATATGGCCAGGTGGGTTGAGACGGTTCTAGCTTAAGGGATAAATCAAGGGTCTCACAAGAGGCCTTGTCATTCTGGAAGATTCAGTGGTGCCTCATCTAGAGGTAGGGATTCTTTTGGTAGAGTCTATCCTCCCAGGCCGTTTCATTCAGCACTTCAGGCATCTCACGGTACTCCAGGTGATCGTGGTTCTCATATGTAGTATTTTGATCATCTACCCTATAGTGCACCGCTAGCTCCTATCAGTGCACCTCAGCTCCAGAGTTTTTAGGGTGGTTACTTAGGCCGTTTGGGTCAGTTTTAGGGTCAACAACCTCAGAAGCCAAAATCTTGTTATACTTGTGGCGAGACGAGGCACATTGCTAAATTTTGCCCTCGAGCCTCAAGCAATTCTCAACATCAGGGTTCTCTTGCCATGGTCTTAGCATCGGGTGTTCCACCGCCCGCTCAGCCAGCTAGAGGTAGGGGTCGAGGTGTTAGAGGAGGAGGTTAGGCCGTTAGAGGTAGAGGTCAGGCAGCTAGAGGTGGAGGCCAGCCAGCAGGAGGTCATCTTAGGGATGTAGTACAAAAAGGTAGGGGCCAGCCCCGATGTTATGTTTTTCCATCCAGGCCTGAGGCTGAGTCCTCCGATGCAGTTATCATAGGTACTGTTCTGGTTTGTAGTAGAGATGCCTCAGATCTGTTTGATCCGGGATCTACATACTCATATGTGTCTTCTTATTTTTCTCCCATTTGGTTGTGCCTCATGATTCTTTGAGTGCTCCCAAATATGTGTCCACGCTGGTGGGTGATTCTATTATGGTATATCGTGTCTATCATTAATGTGTAGTTGTTATTGGGGGTCTTGAGACTAGTATAGATCTCCTACTTCTCGATATGGTAGACTTCGATGTCATTTTGGGGATGGATTGTTTATCGCCTTATCATGCTATATTGGACTGTCATGCTAAGATCGTGACCTTAGCATTTCCAGGGTTGCCTCATTTGGAGTGGAGAGGGACTACTGGTCATTCTACCAGTAGGGTTATCTCTTATGTGAATGCTCGATGTATGGTCGAGAAGGGGTGTTTGGCTTATTTGGCTTATGTTCATGATCCTAGTACTGAGGTTACTTCGATGGATTCTGTAACAGTTGTTCGGGAGTTTCCAGATGTATTTCCTGCAGACCTGCCGGGAATGCCACCCGATAGGGATATTGACTTTTGCATTGATTTGGCTCCAAGCACTCAACCTATTTCCATTATGCCATATCATATGGCCCCATCGAATTTGAAAGAACAGTTGCAAGACCTGCTTGATAAGCGCTTTATTACACCTAGTGTCTCGCCTTGGGGTGCACCGGTATTGTTTGTTAAGAAGAAGGATGGATCGATAAGGATGTGCATAGATTATCGGCAGTTGAACAAAATCACCATCAAGAACAAGTATCCATTGCAGAGGATTGATGATTTATTTGATTAGCTTCAGGGTGCCAAGGTATTTTCGAAGATTGATTTGAGATTTGGCTACCATCAGTTGAGGATTAGGGCATCCGATTTCCCTAAGACAGCTTTCTGCACTCGGTATGAGAATTATGAGTTCTTAGTGATGTCATTTGGGTTGACAAATAACCCAGCAGATTTTATGGATTTGATGAACCGGGTGTTCAAGCCTTATCTAGATTCCTTTGTGATTGTTTCCATTGATGATATCTTGATCTACTCTCGTAGTCGAGAGGAGAACGAGTAACACCTTCGAGTCGTTTTTCAGACTCTGAGAGATAGTCAGTTGTATGCTAAGTTTTTGAAATGTGAGTTTTGGTTGAGTTCAGTAGCATTCCTGGGTCATGTCATATCTGCATAGGGTATTCAAGTGGATCCTAAGAAGATTGAGGCAGTCAAAGACTGGCCTAGACCTACATCAACTATAGAGATCCAGAGTTTCTTGGGTTTGGCGGGTTATTACCATCGATTTGTGGAGGGGTTTTCATCTATAGCGGCCCCGATGACCAGGTTGACCTAGAAGGGTGCCTAGTTTAGGTGGTCGGACGAGTGTAAGGCGAGCTTTCAAAAGCTCAAGTCAGCTTTGATTATGGCGCCAGTGTTGGTATTGCCCGCAGGTTCAGGGCCATATACAGTATATTATGATGCATCTCATATTGGACTTGGTATGGTGTTGATTCAGAATGGCAGGGTTATTGCATATGCTTCACGATAGTTGAAGATCCATGAGAAGAATTATCTAGTTCATGATTTAGAGCTAGCAGCCATTGTTCATGCGTTGAAGATTTGGAGGCACTATTTATATGGCATGTCATGTGAGGTGTTCCCAGATCACAAGAGTTTGCAATACTTTTTCAAGCATAAGGAACTAAATTTGAGGCAGAGGAGGTGGTTGGAGCTATTGAAAGATTATGATATCACCATATTGTATCATCATAGGAAGGCCAATGTGGTGGCCAATGCTTTGAGAAAGAAATCAACCAGTATGGGCCGCCTCGTGTATATTCCAGTCGATGAGAGATCGCTTGCTTTGGATGTTCAGGCATTAGCCAATCAGTTTGTGAGATTGGATGTTTCTGAGCCCGGTCATGTTATAGCTTGCACAGTAGCTCGTTCTTCATTATTTGAGCGTATTAGAGATCGACAGTATGATGATCCTCAACTGCTTGTCCTTTGAGACACAGTGCAGCACGGAGGTGCCAAGCAGGTTACAGTTGGAAATAACAGAGTTTTGAGGATGTAGGGTCCAGTTTGTGTGCCTAATGTTGATGGACTTCGTGAGTTGATTCTAGAAGAGGCCCATAGTTCTTGGTATTCTATTCACTCGGGCACCGCTAAGATATATCAGGACTTGCTGCAGCACTATTGGTGGAGGAGGATGAAGAAGGATAATGTTGTGTATGTAGCTCGGTGTTTGAATTGTCAGCAGGTAAAATACGAGCATTAGAGACCTGGTGTTTTGCTTCAGAAGATTGAAATTCCTGAGTGGAAGTGCGAGCGTATCACTATGGACTTCGTTGTTGGACTCTCATGGACTCAGAGGAAGTTTGACACAGTATGGGTTATTGTGGATAGGATGACTAAGTCAGCGCATTTCATTCCTATGGCAGTTTGGTATTCTTCTGAGCGGTTGGTAGAGATTTATATCCGTGAGATCATTCATCTTTATAGTGTGCCCGTGTCTATCATTTCTGGCCAAGGTATGCAGTTTACCTCGCATTTATAGAGGGTAATACATCGTGAGTTGGGTATGCGGGTCAAGTTGAGCACATCATTTTATCCTCAGACGGACGGACAGTCCGAGCGTATTATTCAGATTTTGAAGGATATGTTCCGCGCATATCTAATTGACTTTGGAGGTTCTTGGGATCAGTTCTTGCCATTAGCGTTTGCCTACAACAACAGTTATCAGTCGCGCATCCAGATGCCTCCCACATTATATGATAGGCGGTGTCGGTCACTGGTTGAGTGGTTTGAGCTGGGAGAGGCTCGGTTGTTGGGTACAGATTTAGTTCAGGATGCCTTGGAGAAGGTTAAGATCATGCAGGATAGGCTTCGTATAGCTCAGCCCAGGCAGAAAAGTTATGCCGACCATAAGGTTCGTAATGTGGCATTCATGGTCGGAGAATGAGTGTTGCTTTAGGTTTCTCCCATGAAGGCCGTAAAAAAATATGGGATTTGGGTATATGCCCGAAACTGAATTTCGAGGTCCCTAACCCGAGAAATAAATTTTTGAAGAAAATTGTTTAACTGAAAATATAATGGTTTTTGGAAATTTAATGATGCTTGATTTCGATGGTATCGGGCCTGTATTTTGGTTTCGAAGTCCGGTATAGGTTTAATATGGTATTTAAGTTATGTCTGTAAAATTTGGTAAGAAACGAAATTTATATAACGTGATTCGGACCCTCGGTTGTGAAAATAGAAACTTTAAGAGTTCTTGAGATTTTTCCTTGATTTCGATGCTAAATTTGTAGTTCTACGGGTTATTTTGGTGATTTGATCATGCGAGCAAGTCCATATGATGTTTTTAGACTTGTATGCATGTTTGGTTTTGAATCCCGAGGGCTTGGGTGAGTTTCGGATAGGCTTCGGGGGGTTTTAGACTTAGAGAATTGTGTTGTTTTTGCTGTTGTAGGTGCACAAGTGCTTTGTGCTTCGCGATCACAAAGCCTCTCTTGCAATCGCGAAGTGTAAATCAAGCTGAGGGGAAATTGCTTCTTCGCGAATGCGAAGCACTGGGGGTAGTACCCTTCACGAACGCAATGGTCAAGGGACCTGGGGGAGGGGAGTCTCGTCCTTCTACACAAATGTGACCATTGGGTCACGAACGTGAAGACTTGGGAGGAATTGCCTTACGCGAACGCGTTGATGGACTCGCGAATGTGAAAGCCTTAGGTCGTTGTGTATAGCGATCGCGACAGACCTTTTGTGAATGCGATGAAGGTCTGTCCACCGAATTTAAAAACAGAACCAGCACGGGATTAGACCAAAATTTCAATGACCCCACCCTCCCCCCCAAAAGCTGAAAACGTTGCGCAGCTTTCATCAAGCACCCCTCCCCCAGCGAAAAAATCTCATCTCCTTCAACAAGAGAGGAAGAGCCATTTCAATGGCTGATTCTTAACAAAAACACCCTCGACCTTCATCGTCTTCGGATCCAGACCAAGACCTTATAGCTTCAGCGATTTCTCTAAGCTTCAGCAACCCAAACGACCCCTGTTCTTTTCTTCCATCTTCACAACCCAAAACCCCTCATGCTGGACAACACGTCTTCTTTCACCCATCGCTGCTTCTGCTTCTTCCCGTTCACAACAGCCTGCTGGAAGCACACACACGCACACGCTGAAAACAGTTGAATCCATTTTGGAGCTCGTTTGCGAGATATGTTTAGCGCCATATATTGAAGGAGTTCATCGAGGTCCGGTGCGTCGAGGTCGTATGACAAGGAAGAAGATCAATCTTCAAATCTGCTTGGCCCAAGTAATTCTCATTTTTTTATCATTCCTATACTATGTTAACGATCTTCCTACTATCGAATTGTAATGTCGCTTTCGTTAATTAACTTCTGTATTTATTTTGCAAATGGAGCTTATTAAGCTGGCTTCGACTTATGCTTTATGAAAACATGAATATTAAGTGATGATTGGATAATGAAAAAAAAAGACCAAAATTTCATATTTTCTTCCATAGAAACCGACCTTGGGAGATTTTTGAAAAGGGATTTCAATACCAAATCATAGGTTTGTATTCTTAAACTCATCTCTTTCATTTTCCATCAACACCTATTAGATTTCTAGGCCTAAATCTTGTTATTTAATGGTAGAATTAGGAATTTTGGGAAAAATTGGAAATTTTACAAAATTGGGAATTTAGACCTCGATTTGAAGTCAGATTCCGATCGAATTACATATTTGGGCTCGTGGGTGAATGGGTTTTTGGTCCGATCATCGAGTTTTGACCAAGCGGGCTCAGGGTCTATTTTTGAATTTTTGGGGAAAATATTAGAAAACCTATAATTATGTAATGGAATTGGTTTATTTAGCAATTATTGATGTCATAAAGTTAAATATGATTAGATACAAGTGAATTGGTGGTGAAATCTAAGGGAAAACAGGTATTTGAGGCTTGAGTTTGGCCGTGGAATCGAGGTAAGTGTTTGGCCTAACCTTAACTTGAGGGAATAGGTGTTGTTGTCTTATTTGCTACGTGTTAGTGTTGAGTGCGACGTATAGGTGTGGTGATGAGTATCTATACGTTGGTGTCGAGCATGCTCGTGAGTGTTATATTGTGACTGTTGTGACTCTTATTATGTATTGTCCATGCTTAAATTGATGATTAGCCATGTTGAACAAAACTTATGATAATTTCTTAGTAATTGACCGTTGTTGAGTATTGACTCAAGTTGAGATTTATTTTGGGAAGTTAACTGTTGGAACGAGATTGGTTATAGCTGATTCCCTTGATGGGATGTATTTGTTTCTATTATTGAATCCCTTACTGGGATGTTATTGTTTCTACTGTTTGGGTGAGGATTGAGAGATAAAGCACGAAGGTTAATGCCGTGCACATTCATACTTATGCATATGGGGAGGAAGAGTAATAAAGCACGAAGGGTGATGTCGTGCACATTTACATTTATATTGATGCATATGGTGAGGAAGAGAGATAAAGCACGAAGGGTGATGCCGTGCACATTTCTATTATTCATATGGTGAGGAAGAGTGATAAAACACAAAGGGTGATGTCGTGCATTTCTATTATTGATTGCATGGTGAGGATTGAGAGTAAAAGCACGAAAGGTGATTTCATGTATCTTCTGTTGTTGTGTTCATTTGTTGTTATCAGTTCAAGTGTTTTAATTGTTTAAATTCCTTACTATTGTAATTCTTTATGTCGAGACCCCATAGTATATTTCCTCTTCCCGTACGTTTCTGCTTAGTTTTTATTACTTGTTAATCTGTTATTATACTGATTAACTACACAAGTTTATGATGTTTTTCATGTCCTAGCCTCGTCACTACTTCGCCGAGGTTAGGCTCAACACTTACCAGTACATGGGGTCAGTTGTACTGATACTGCACTCTGCACTTTCTATGCAGATCTCTGTACTAGACGGTGTGAGTAGAGTTGGGTGGCTGCTGTTGATACCCAATTTTTTCTTATATATTTTAAATATGCATAAATACCTTCAAAATAGCATATATATGCACATATAAGCATGCACAAGGTTTTTATAATTTTTCCCATAATTTTAAGGGTTTAAGTTAATTTATTTTCTCTCCTTTTATTCGTAAAATCCCCAATAATTATTTTCAAAATTATTGTTATGATAATTTATTTATTTTATTTCTATACTTATGCCAAAATATGGCTAATATAATTTTTATGCATTTTTATAATTACATTTAGTTTTTGTAAGCTAAATTGCATATAATTGCAATGTTAGCCCATTTTAAGATATAATTATATTTTATATGTGTAAAATCGGTCCCTATATTTTTAAAATGTTAATTATATATATCAAATTATTTTAGAACCTTAAATTATTTTTCAGAAATTACTTATTATTTATTAAAATTAAAATAGAGAAAATTGGCTATTTAAATAATAGCCAGATTTGGCTTTCAATTGTAGCCCAAATCGGACTCCTCCCCAGCCCAATTTCCTATTAAATAACCCGACCCAGACCCTATACAACCTTACCCAAACCCGGAACCCACCAACTCGGTTGAATCATGACTGTTGATCTCTCAAATCAACGGTCCGCACACTCCCTTTCCTTTTTAATTGCTAAACGACCCCCTAACCCTACTCATTTCCAAATTCCCGCCACCTTCAGATGCTCTCATCTCTCTTCTCTCTCAACCTAACCCTAATCATTCTTCAACCAGCGCTTCCTTCTCCGGTCATCTCCGGCGACTACCTTTCAACCCCAAGCCTCCAATGGTCACTTCACCGCCTTTATCATCATCCCTAAGGCCTTCAAGGGTCCTGGACCATGCCGATTTGGATCTAGGGTTTCTGTTTCTATTACTCATGGCTTCTCCGGTGTGATTTTGGGCAAAATCACACCTTATATGTTACGATCGGTGAAGTTTACAACAGGTTCTTTCGATTTCTATTTAGGTATCCTTTGAAACCCTAACTCTCGTCTGAATCTCTTAGATATGTTCTATTTTTATGCTCTAAGTCTATTTCTTCCTATGTTTTGCACAATTCTCGAACGTCTTCTGAAAGATCCTAAACTTCAAACCATTTTACTTTCTTTAAAACAAATTAAGGTTCCTCAGAGTTTCTTCTACACTTGTTTTAACCAATTTTCTTTATGAGTAAACCTCTTTCCTTGCTAGTTTTGACTGATCTTATGTTCCTACTACTTTTTAACTCGACTCTGTTAAAAAGCCCTAATTTTTTAAGACATTCTTTGTTTTGTTCTGCGTGTTAGCATGATTACTTGAGCTTGTTAAAGTTTCTGCTGGTTACTATGCTTCGAATGGGTTTCTCCACTGAGTTTTTGGCTTATTTGTATCACCTTCGTGTGATTGTTATTCATCTTGATTTGTTCATCTCTTTCTTCCTTCTATCGATATGGCTGACTTTGCCTATTTGTTACGTCTGTTCGTTCTTCTCTATTTATATGTTGCAATATAGAACCATAACCTTCTCTTGATTTGATTCTGATTTCCTTAATTGATGGTTTGATTGCAAGATTTTCTTTCAAAACCCTAAAGTTCTACTCGTCTATTTAAATTGACTGATTCCATTTCCTTATTTGCTATAGTACTTCATTCTTACTGAATCCTTTCCTTAATTGGTATATTCTGTACTTAGACTCAATCATATGTTTTATACTTTTACTACCCCTTATATGGTAAAAATCAGTCTTTCTCAACTGATTTTCTTTACTTGATTATCCCTGTTGGTATCTGTTTAAGCTGTGATTCCTTGATTAAAGGGGAGTACTTGTATTAATTGGATTTTAATTGTGATTACTTCCATAATTGTGTTGAACCTTTACTTGTTACCTTATTTTCTGCCTATTTTCAAAACTATAAATACCCTAAGTTTTTCATTAACACAAACACGAACATATTGGTTGTCAAAACTACCTCTCTTACTAAAACTCTCTGCTCTCCCCTCTCTCTTATGTGATTTGCTGCTATTAGCCAGTTGCAAGCCAAGGCTAATCATCTGTGCTCTCTTGTTCTTTCATTCTGCTTACTTCTCTCTTCACTTGTATGTCCTAGTTTTAACTTAAAGCCTCAACAACAACATGTTTCGTTTATTGTTTCTGTTTCTCTTATTTCTAGTCTGCTTCTACTTGTGGTTCTGTTGTGAAACTTGTAGTTAAGTTACATTATCAGTATGTTATTATGTCTCATTGTCCCTTTAGTTTAATGTATTCCCTTATGTGTGTTTCAAAGCATGCCTTGTCATTTGTCTTTTACTTACTGTGTACTTACCATCTTATGAATCCCAAATACCTATCCCTCTCTATGTTGGTGTCATTCCTGACTGGTTTATGATTATGCTAGTGTCAAATATTTCTGAGTATGTCCAAAACAGTCCTAAGACCCTTGTTGGGTTATGTGTTTGCAATCAAATGTCTATGTGTCCCAAACCCCTTGACCCCTATGTGACTACTAAATTCATTTGGATTGTGTCGACTAACTATGTGTGATCCTATATTAAGGTGTCTAAGCTTTGTTTACTACTGCAACCTCTTTTTCAAGAAATCTCTGTTGCTTTACTAATTATTTTCAAAACAGACTATCCAATACAGTTTTCAATAAACCCTTTTCAACTTGTGTCATGCACTTCCACTTTACTCTTAATCAATAAGTTCTGCCCCCTCCAGTATGTGTACTGCCTTGGGATCCTCTTGAGAGCCCTCTAAACTCTAGCATATTGAAGTTGGCATTTCCCCACTACACCGGTTCAATTCTTAGTTGTTAAGTCTAGGTGTAAGCATTTCATGGGGTCCTTGAGACCCTTAGGGAACTTTGATGCATCTAGACTCTGATTTGTCTATGGAATTGAGGCTTATGAGACCATTGGAGGCTTTGGGAAACTTGGGCCTAATTGCAGGCTCCCTATAGAATAGCTTCTTGATTTTCTATTTTACTACTGTAATTCATTCATTGGCTTGTAATAATTTGTAAACAGATATTAGGGGTATTTAGTAAAAGGGTGGGTAGATGCATACTTTAAAGGGGTAATACGGGTAGAAATCCTGCTCTTAGGACCTTATTTTGAAGTCTGATTGCTTGCATAAGTAGAAAACATGTAGGTTTGCTCTTTTGAATCTGATTGCTTTGCCTAATAGAAATCATGCCTATAGGATCTCACTTCTAATTTCATTTGCACAGCAATCATGTTCATAAGGTTCTGCATTCTGTCATGTTAAAAATCATGTTTATAGGTTCCAAACAATCATGTCTTAAATCAGTAGATGCCATGCCTATAGGACTCAACTCCGATTCAGTTCTAATAAGTCTTTCTGCATGTTGCTGCAAATCGACTAAAATCAGAAATACATCTAGATATCATGCCTATAGGGATCTCTACTCGCAATTCTGTCTGATAATTTAATTAGCCTAATAAATCAACTTTATTACGCCTAGTTCATTTTCAAAACTGGTCTTATTAAGTGAAAAAAAATCCTGAAACAAGTTCTTTCAAAATTGTCTCAATTTCATTAGATATCATGTTTATAGGTATTAAAGGAATCTATCTCGAAAACCTATTTGTTTCTGCAATATTCTGCATATAGGCAAGCCTTAGGGCGTTTTCAAAAATTGCTTTTCCCTAAAGCTGTTTATGTCGCTTAACATTTCTTATTGTAGTGAACTTTTAAAAAAAAAGGGAATCCCTAGGCAACTACTAGGTTATACCTTCTGGGTATAAAAATTGGGTTATTTCTATATAGTCACTTAGAGATCCTACTTTAGGACTTTGATTAATAAAAACCTTAACTGTGTTAGAGTCGTGCTGCTTGTATGTTTGTTTGAGGAGGAAACTTTGAGCCTCTTAATTGCTCTCATTATGTGTGAAAGTCCTAAATGTTTTGACTGTCGCCTTAGAGTTTTCGCTTTTCTAAAACTTAGGGGTACATATAGAACTACCTATAGGTAGAGTTCCTAACTCACTCCGGGACCATTAAGAAGGGACGGGTAGCAGCACGCAAAAGGAATTAGTGACCAAACACTCGCTTTGCATGACCAATAAGGGGAAGGGAAGGGTAGACATGGGATCTGATGACTACGCATCAATGTCACGTGTAGCCCCTCATTGAGGAGTGTTTATCAGACATTGTATGGGGTGATCCTATAGGATAAACAACTTAGGACCCCTATTTACCAAATTATCTCTCTTTATTTAAACTTGTTCAAACCTTTATCTTGTCACTTGAGTTATCCAACATACTTTACTTGCAACCTATTTGATTCAACTATTTATATGGACTAATTTGTAAATATAAGTTCGGTCGGGACCCACAGTTATGGACCAAGAGGGGTGCCTAACACCTTCCCCTCGAGGTTACTTCGATCCCTTACCCTAATCTCTGGTAATGGAAACCAACTCAGAGTTTATCGCTCTAGGTGCCTTAACGCACCATAACCTGTTAGGTAGTGACTCTTCAAATACCCAATTCCTAAAAGAAAATGAATCATTACACCCCGTGAATATCGAAACCCATACCTCTTCCCCGTCAAAAGGGGGAGGGAAAAAGGGGGTGTGACAGCATGGCGACTCTACTGCGGATATTTTTAGGCTCTTATCATAACGAACTTGTCTTTTACAAATTAGTCCAAGCATGCTTATCCCGTACCTTTCTCCCTTATCTGAATTTAACTGTTTTTTTTTAAGCATTTATATTTCCTTTATTACCGTGAAAACTAACTTGTCTCCTTGTTTTCCTTTTTCTGTAACTGACTTTTAAATTATTTAAATGTTGTATCTATTTTTCCTACGTGAAAATACTTCCCTACATATTATTAACTGCTGCATAAATCATGCTCCACGTCATATTCCACTCGTGCATCTCAAATCCTATAGAAACATTTTAATGAGTGGCTACGCTCTTCCTATTTATTACCTTTAAATTCAAAAAGGCTTATTTGCGCTAAAACCAGTCGATCAGCGGTGCAGTCGACGGTTCTATGCCTTCCCCCTCAAGTTGTCCGCTTGAGGGTACCAGTCTAAAACCCCAAAGAAACCTTACTCTGGTTAAAATTGTGCATACATCATGGTCAAACCTAGTTGGATCAGTTATGTTGTCCACACTATGATCCTTTTAGATCAGCCTTATCCAAAGTCCATCGAATTTTCCATAATCCTAACGGATGCAACCACGTTTGTGCATTAATTTGGAGAACTAAATGCTGATATGTTGATCATAAATGTATAAATAGTCGAGTCTGTTGGGGGTAAGGTCTAACACTTTTGTTTTGAAGAAAAATGAGGAACAAGGTCCCCAGCTTCATTATGGTTAGCACACCCTCACTCTTGCTACACTGGTGGAGGAATCTTCCATCAAATGACCAAATCAATTAATGGAAAGAGAGGACCGCCAAATCCAGCGAGAAACTGGAATATCTGGAATACAGCCTGTTGGAATTAGAAGGAAAAGTGAGGAAGAGAGTCACTGACTGCCAGAACGCTGGGGAAAATGAAGGAGAACATTTAGCAAAGGCATTTTTACTGGTGAACCTACGCGAACTAGAGGATTTGATCAAGAAGAGCATTCAACCTAAGGAAGGCCCTTCCGAGACTAAATAGATTAGGTTTACTCGTTTTCCAAATGTAATAAGGCCAATTGCCAGTAGTGACTTTTTTTTATTGTCTTAGTGTCGTTTTGGGATTCAACTATTTTTATATTATGAAATGAAGCATTTATTGGCATTTGAAGTTCTCCAAATTTATTTGTCATTAGGCCTACCTCGGGCACAACGAGGCTCCCAAATTAGGATATGAATTTATATTTCGCAATATATGTTTAAATACCACAAACATTTCAGAATCCCCACTAATTTGTTACCTTTTTGTTTTGTTTATTTTTTATTATTATTCTCATCCCCATAGGTTGGTTCATCAATACTAGCCTCATCATCATATCATACCAGATCCAGAGGCCCTCCACCTCCTCCTCCTCCAAGCAACACAAAAAGCATAGGGAAATCAAATATGGACGACATAAGTGGAATCCGAAAGGAAAACATTAAGAACGCAGAGACCTTCGATGGTCGTAGTACTTCGGCCCCAAATGACCTGGTTTTGAGACTTGAACAAAAGATACTAGAACTGCAAGAAGAACTTGAGCAGGTCCACAATTTGGCAAACTTGTCAATCACCCTCAATGATCCTGATATCCACCAACAGAACATAAAAAAAACCCAACGCCTCCTCAAAACACACAGCCACAAAATCCCACCATAACAAACAAATACGCAACTCCACCACAAAATATCAATCCATTGTCGATACCAACTCCACCTCAACAGCATCAATCAATCTCGTACCCACCAACCGGCACTTACCACACTCCCCAAAATACACCACCACTCATTCCTGATCCACAAAACTCCACCAATGACCATCACTATACCCAAGTCCCTAGCACCCATCAGAGCAACCCCATATATGTGGAGACTGTACCACATTCTACCCAGTCAATCTCCTATGAACCGGAACCCTTCGAAAAGGACTTGCTTATTAAGAACATGGCTGAAGAACTCAAGAAGTTAACAACCCGAGTTCAAGATGTTGAAGGCGATAGAGGAATAGAAGGTTTGAACTATGAAGATCTGTGTATACAGCCCGAAGTGGAACTGCCATAGGGGTACAAACCTCCCAAGTTTGAAATGTTCGATGATACAGGTGATCCCAGGGTTCACCTAAAGACTTACTGTGACAAGCTGGTCGGGGTTAGAAAAGATGAAAAGATTTGAATGAAGCTCTTTATGAGGAGCCTTACTAGGGATACGTTGTCTTGGTATATCAGCTAGAATCCCAAGAAATGGTCCAATTGGGTAAGCATGGCGTCAGATTTTATGGACCGGTTCAGGTTCAACACGGAAAATGCACTTGATGTCTTCTACATTCAGCATCTCAAGAAAACACCTACTGAGACTTTCTGCAAATATGCTACTCGTTGGAGGTCGCAACCCGCCAAGGTCAAGCCCACTTTGGATGAAGAACAGATGAATAAATTCTTCGTCTGAGGACAGGATCAACAATATTATGAAAGACTGATGGTCATCGAAAATTACAAATTCTCTGATATCATCAAGCTCGGGGAAAGGATCGAGGAAGGAATAAAGAACGGGATGGTAATAAATTATGAGGCACTACAAGCCACGAATAAGGCACTCCAATCAGGTTGCATATCAAAGAAAAGAGATGTTGGGGTAGTAATGGTGGCCTAGGGCCCAAAAACTCTGTTCACATATCAAACACCTCCATCCACATATAAAACACCTCCACCCACATATCAAACACCTACGCCCACATATCAAGCATCGCCACCTACATATCAACCTTCATCTCCTAGATATTCCCAACTATCCATTGTCCATCACACCTATAAGTCCCAACCATCCCACTTCCAGTCACCACCAACTCACCAAAATTATCCAAGACCAAGACCTAATTTTGACCGCAAGCCACCTAGACAATACACCGCCATTGCTGAGCCCATCGACCAATTGTATGAAAGGTTAAAGGTCGCAGGTTACGTCACTCCTATTCCCGCTGTGGTGCTAGAAAATCCATCCCAATAGGTCAATCCAAACAAAACCTGTGCATACCACTCCGGTATGAATGGCACACCACTTCTGAGTGCCGAACACTGAAGGACAAGATCCAGACACTCATTGACAACAAGGTCATAAAGCAAAGGAAGTTGCACCTAATGTTCGCAGCAATCCCCTCCATGATCATAGAGGTGACGGTGTACATGTTATAGAAACAAATGAGGAATGGGACCCTGAGGGGTCAATCAGGCTTATTCGAGAAGGTGATGACTTTAAGGTTGCAGTTACACTTACTCATATCGTTGTTCAGACTCAAGCACCTATTGATGTTGAGGTAACTGCATCAGTTCCATTCGAGGTAGTAGTAGCTCCGTCCGCAATCACCCCCGTTTTATTTGAAGTAGAAGTGGTCACACCTTTTACAGTGGCGGTGTCAACCACACCCCCAGTCAACTCAAAAGTGATACCCTAGGATTATGTCGCTGAGGCTCGGCGATAAATGAAGACTAAGATAGAGGAATCTGACGTCGCATAAGGGATAACTAGAACTGGAAGAGTATACACACCTGAACACCTAGGAGGTTCAAGTAAGGATGCCACTGCTAGGCAGCCTGTCATTGAGACCAGACCGGATGACTTGTGGAGGAAAGTACAGGCGAAAGAGTATTCTGTTATTGATCATCTAAACAAAGTCCCTGCTCAGATATCTATCCTGTCACTATTACAGAATTCAGAGGCACACAAGAACGCCTTGTTAAAAGTACTGAGCGAGACTTATGTACCCAATAATATCACTGGTGGACAAATGGCCAACATGGTCGGTCAGGTACTGGAGAGCCATAAGATTATCTTCCATGAAGATGAGTTACCGCCTAAAGGTCTGAATCATAATCGAGCATTGCACATTACGGTACAATTTGAAGACAACTTCATTGCTAGGGTCCTAGTTGATGGAGGTTCTAGTCTGAATATTTGTCCACTGGATACCCTAAAAAGGTTGGACAAAGGTTTCCATGAAATACAGACCGGAAGCATGAATGTGAAGGCTTTCGATGGGTCCTAGAGGGCCACGATCGAGGAAATCAACCTTTGCTTGCACATGGGGCCGATTTGGTTCGACGTTGAATTCTAAGTGCTTGACATACCAGCCTCATATAATCTTTTGTTGGGCCGCTCATGGATCCATGTTGCTGGATCCGTGCCCTCCACACTATATCAAGTTGTAAAATTCGAATGGAACCGTCAGGAGGTAATCATTCATGGAGATGGGAGTAACCTCATCTACACTAGTCAAACCATCCCGGTCATTAGACATAGAAGGAGGCTAGGAGGAGAAACATATCATCACATTGAATGGGTCAATGCCATCGAGAAGGATAAGTGGTGGAGTAACAAAATATAAAGCATACTAGCATGGTCCGAATATGAACCCAGCAAGGGGTTGGTGAAGAACCTTCAGGGTGTCACCAAGCCAATACGGCTGAAAAATCATGGTACGACCTTTGGGCTCGGATACCAGTATATATGGCAAGAGTAGAGAGAGTGGTAACCTCTATGGCGTGGATCGTATTACCCTCTTGAGCAACTGGTACCCCGTGTGGAACAAGCTTTCCATTAGGCGGACACAATATGGGGAACTGCTGAAGAAGAAGCACTAGCTGTGCTGAAGGATTCTTGGAAGATGAGGAAATGGACTGCAGTGCCATAATTGAGGAGGAGGAAGAAGGCCTCTCCATTCAAACTATGGCAAAGGGAGCTACTCTCAAAAACTGGACCACCACACTATCCCGAGCCAGCCGAGTCCCTGGGTATCTTGGCAGAATTTATAGTTGTTCTAGGTATTTAAATTTTTCAGCAATTTTGTTTTAAGATTTCTTTGTTTCAAATAAATGCACAATCCACCGAGCCAAGCTTTGTTTGAACAATTTTCTTAGTTTTAATCAAACGTATTTATCCTTCATCATTATTCATTACTATTTTTATACTTTTCCTTCTACGGTGTTATTATTACTTTTCCTGATGAACCGATTATTATGACATGTAATGAGGTAACGCAATATAAGAATAGTGAATCAGATGAAGAAGATGAGATACCTGAGGAAATTGTCAGAGAAGTTGAGAATTTTGAGAACAAGCCTAAATCCAACTTGGACGAAACAGAAACGGTAAATTTGGGAGACGCTGAGACCGTCAAAGATACCCACATCAGCATTCACTTGTCACCAACAGAAAAGGAAGAACACATCCATTTTCTAAAAGAATATGAGGATATATTCGTATGGTCGTATGACGATATGGCCAGTTTGAGCACATCTATAGTAGCTCACAAGTTGCCTACCAATCCTATGTATCCGCCAGTCAAGCAGAAACTCAGAAAATTCAAACCAGACATTAATTTGAAAATCAAAGAGGAAGTATTGAACTACGCTTGACCTAATTCCTGTTTAAGAGGGGATACATAGGTAGCCTTATGGATTCGGTCATATCATAATAAAACTTTCATTTCCCCCAAAATCATAAACTAGGGCAAAATTTTGAGGAGGGTCCTCAAAATTCCGGAGCAAGTCCAGCCAACGCCATCATATGCCAGGAAGTTAGTCGTCAGTAAAGAACTGGGAAAGAATTTTGAGAAGGATTCTCAAAATTCCGAAGAAGATTTAGCAAGGTACGCCATCCGCAGATGGTTAGAAATCATCAACCAAACTATGGCATAATTTTGAGGAGGACCCTCAAAATTCCAACATAAGAGAGTTGCAATGCCTTTGAAATGTGTCACAATTGCTAGTTCATCAAAAGTTACTTTATATATCAATACGCTTCCAAAACAATCCTATTTTATCAATGAACGCATATTTTTCAAAAATTCTATTTTTTTTTATAACAGTCAGGTGCTACCTAGGGGAACTCAAAGGGGGATTCTAGGGCGAAGCAAAGCAAGGTCGGAAGACGAAGCAAGAACCAACCTCTCCTCATGAAACTTATGATTTTTCTTTGAGTGCAGGCACATTTGACGATAGCATTTGTACACAAAGCAAATTCAACATTCATTCGGTCATTAGATGCTAAACCTATCCTAGCTAAGATATACTTTGCCCTTATCTGCTATTTTCTCTTTACATGAGTCTAATCTCTGACTCCACATTTGCATGAATCTAATCCTTTACTCCACATTTGCATGAGTCTAATCCTTGACTCTATATTTGCATGAGTCTAAACCCTGACTCCATATTTGCATGAGTCTAATCCCTGACTCCATATTTGCATGAGTCTAATCCCTAACTCCACATTTGCATGAGTCTAATCCTTGACTCCACATTTGCATGAGTTTAATACTTGACTCCACATTTGCATGAGTCTAATCCTTGACTCCACATTTGCATGACTCCATATTTGCATGAGTCTAATCTCTGACTCCACATTTGCATGAGTCTAATCCTTGACTCCACATTTGCATGAGTCTAATCCTTGACTCCATATTTGCATGAGTCTACGCCTTGACTTTATATTTGCATGAGTGTAATCTCTGACTCCACATTTGCATGAGACTAAGCCTTGTCTTCAATATTGCATGAGTCTAAGCCCTGACTCCATATCTGTATAAGGCTAAGCATTGCTTTCTATTTGCATGGGACTAAGCCCTGCATCGAATCTTGCATGAGGTTAAACTCTACCTACATGTTTGCATAAGGCTAAGCATTGCCTTCCATTTCCATGGGACTAAGCCTTGTCCCAAATCTTGCATGAGGTTAAGCTCTACCTCCATATTTGCATAAGGCTAAGTGATGGCTTCTCCTTGCATGAGACTAAGCTCTGTCTCCAATCTTGCATGAGTCTAATCCCTGATTCCATATTTGCATGAGGCTGATCCTTGCCTCCATAACTGTATGAGTCTAAGACCTGACTCCATATTTACATGAGTCTAATCCTGGATTCCATATTTGCATAAGGCTAAGCACCGCTTTCTCTCTGCATGAGTCTAAGCTCTGACTCCATATTTGCATAAGGATGATCCTTGCCTCCATACCTGCATGAGTCTAAGCCCTAACTCCATATTTGCATGAGGCTAATCCTCACCTCACCGTTTGCATAAGACTAATCCATGCCTCCCCACTTGCACAAGACTAAACACTATCCCTCTTTGAACCAATATTGCTCTATTTTCTACTACTATCTACCTGCTTTTCAATCGGGCTAAGCTTTGCCCTCTACTTCACAAGACTAAACCTTGTCATGTTACATCATATTATTGCATATCATGGGCTGAAATATCGTCAATCTGTCCAAAGGTGTCATAGTCTAAAGGCATCATCCTCATAACCGGAAGACACCATACTATGGCCTGAGGATCACTGGAACTTGCATATAATTATTCAAAGGCATCATGGTTTGGAGGCACCATTTTCATGGCCCGAGAACACCATTTCATGGCCTGCGAATCCCTCACTAAACAATTCATGGCCCAAGACGTCATGATCTAACGACGTCAACTTTAACCATCTAAAGACAACCTTCATGGTCCAAAGGGAATTTGCATCATGTTTAAATTTTCGCAAATACGTTTGTAGCATCTGTTATCTGCAGGTAACCAGCAAACAACTGCTATCCTAGCAGGAGTGATCTCGCTCCAGTTCCCTCCAACCATCCCGAGCCTTAGCCGTTCATCATAGTTGCTTCCATATCTCATGTCTGTTCTTACAATAATTTCATCGGCATACTCCGTAGGTGAATCCAGAACTACACAAGGCCTAATTCCTGTAAAACCAGGGATATGTAGGCAACTCCGAAATCGGAGCCCGGCCTCTGTCTTTCAAAATATCCGATCGATCAAAATTGGCCATCATTTCTTTACCCGAAAATTTTTTCATCCTTCCCGGGTAAAGAGGGGCAGCTGTTGATACCCAATTCTTTCCTATATATTTTAAATATGCATAAATACCTTCAAAATAGCATATATATGCATATATAAGTGTTGATACCCAATTTTTCCCTATATGTTTTGAATATGCATAAAAGCCTTCAAAATATCATATATATATATATATATATATATATATATATATATATATATATATATGCATACATAAGTATGCCCCAGGTTTTTATTATTTTTTCCATAATTTTAAGTGTTTAAATTGATTTATTTTCTCCCCTTTTATCCATAAAATCCCAATAATTATTTCCGAAATTATTGTTTTGATAATTCATTTATTGGATTTCTTTATTTATGCCAAAATATGGTTAATATAATTTTTATGTGTTTTCACAATTACATTTAATATTTTTAAAAGCTAAATTGCATATAATTGCAATGTTAGCCCATTTTTAGATATAATTATGTTTATATGCATAAAATTGGTTCCTGTATTTTAAATTGTGAATTATGTATTTTAAATCATTTTGGTACCTTAATTCATTTTCCATAAATTACCTACTATTTTTATAAATTAAATAGGGGAAAATTGGTTATTTAAATAAAAGCCAAATTTGGCTTTCAATTATAGCCAAATTTGGCTTTCAATTATAGCCAAATTTGGCTTTCAATTATAGCTAAAATTGGACCCCTTTCCAGCCCAATCTCACACCCAAATCACCCGACTCATACCCTATTAATCCTTACCCAAACCCGGAACCCACCTATCCATTTTAATCTTGACCGTTGATCTCCCAAATCAACAGATTAATGGTCCAAATAATTCCTTTCCTTTTTAATTTTCAAACGACCCCTAACCCTAAGTCACTTTTCCAAAGGCGCCACCTTCAGATGCTCTCTCATCTCCACTCTTCTCTCAAACCTAACCCTAGACTCTTCCACTCACCTCCTTCTTTGGTCATCTCAGGCGACTATCTCTCAAACCCCAAGCCTCCAATGGTCACTCTCATCACCTTGCTCATCATCTCTAAGGCATTCAAGGGTCCTAGGCCATGCCGATTCGGACCTAGTGTTCCTGATTTTGTTGTTCGAGGCTTCTCTAGTGTGATTTTGGGCAAAATTACATCATGTGTGTTACGATTTACGAAGTTGCAATAGGTTCTTTCGATTTCTACCTAGGTTTCCTTTTGAAACCCTAACTCTCTTCTGGATATCTCAGATCTGTGTTGGCAAAATCACACCATGTGTGTTACAATTTACGAAGTTGCAACAGGTTCTTTCGATTTCTACCTAGGTTTCCTTTTGAAACCCTAACTCTCTTCTGGATCTCTCAGATCTGTGTTATTTTCATGCTTTAAATCTGTTTCGTTCTATGACTTGCTTATTTTCGGGCTTTGTTCTGAAAGATCCTCTAGTCTAAATCGTTCTTACTTTCTTTGAAAACTAGGGTTTTCTCTGAGTTCTTTCTATACCGGTTTCAACTGATTTCTTTATGATTAAACCTTTTTCCCTCATTTATCTTGACCGATTCTATGTTCCTACTTCTTTTTAACTCAACCTTATTAAAAGCCATAATTTTTAAAAGATTTTCTTTACTTGTTTCTGTGAGTTAGCATGATTTTATTTACTTGTTTATGTGTGTTAGCTTGATTTCCTTTACTTATTTTTGTATGTTCGCATGATTTTCTTACTCTGTTACTGTGTATGAGCTTGATTTTCTTCACTTTGGTTTCGTGTGCTAGTATGATTCTCTTTTCCTAGGCTCTCTGTGTTAGCATAACTTTCTTTGCCTTGGTCTTGTTAATTTCTCGTTGTCACCATGCTTGGAATATGTCCTGCTGAATCTCTAGCCTACTTACATCACCTCTATATGACTGTGCTTGCTCATCTCTTATTTCTTTCTACTTATATAATTGACCTTGTTTTGTTTGCTACTTCTGTTCATTCATCTCTATTTATATGTTAAAACATGTAGAATCAGGACCCCTCATGATTGATTCTGATTTTCCTTAACTGTTGGTAATTGAAAGATTTTCCTTCAAGGCCCTAGAATTCTACTCGTCTGTTTGAATTCACTGATTTTTTTACCTTATTTACTATGATACTTGGTTTTACTTAGTCTCTCCTTAATTAGGTCTTTCTGAATTTGGTCCTAATCGACTACTTTATGCCTAATGGACTCTGGCTCCTTTCCTTGTTTAATTATGCACTGGTTCCTCCTTTCCCCCTTATATGGTACTGAATCTTTCCGTTTGACCTTGATTCCCCTAACGCAAGGAAATACTTCCTTGATTCTCTAAGTGATTTATTCTGAGTTCTTAAATTAGTATACTGCTATGTTTTTTACCTTATTCCACTACCTACTTTCAACTATAAATACCCTAAGTCTTTCACAAACATCACACACTTGGCTTCCAAAAAAACCCTCTCTTATTTAAAATCTCTGTGTTATTCTATTACTATTAGTTGGTTGCAAGCCAAGTCTAATCATCTGTACTCTTTAGTTTTTTCATTCTACTTACTTTTATCTTCACTGGTATGTCCTAGTTTAATTTATAGCCACAACAACAACATGTTTCTTTTTTGTTTCAATTTCTTTTATTTCTAGCCTGCTTTTACTTATGGTTTTGTTGTGGAGTTTGTAGCTAAACATACTAGTATAATTCCCCTCCCTTTAAGCTCATGTATTCCCTTGTGTGATTCAAGCATGTCTGGACAATTGTTTTCTTTTACCTACTGTGCACTTACCATTTTGTGAACCCCAAATCCATATTCCCCTCTAAGTGTTTATGTTCCTCATGACTGGTTTGTGATTATGCCAGTGTCAAGCTATTTTTGAGCATGGCCATACTAGTCCTAATACTCTTGCTGGGGTCATGTGTCTGCAGGAAATGTCTGTGTATCC
Organism: Nicotiana sylvestris; assembly: GCF_000393655.2. Classification (NCBI taxonomy): domain Eukaryota; kingdom Viridiplantae; phylum Streptophyta; class Magnoliopsida; order Solanales; family Solanaceae; genus Nicotiana; species Nicotiana sylvestris. Next base: position 167,075,771 of record NC_091059.1, read on the forward strand.
CCAAACCACTTAACCCCTGTGTGATTACTGAATACATTTAGATTCGGTGAACTTGTTGTGTGTGGTCTTATCCTGAAGTGTTTGAACTCTATTTGCTACTTCAACCTCTTTCAAACAACCTCTATTGCTTTACTAATTGCTTTTAAAACAGACCTTTAAGTCCAGTCTTTAATAAATTTCTTTCAAACATGTGTCTTGCACTTTCACTCTACTCTTAGTTAATAAGTTCTTCCCCCTCTAGTATGTGTACTGCATTGGGATCCTCTTGAGAACCCTTAGAACTCTGGCATACTGAAGCTGGCTTTCCACACTGCACTGGCTCAATGCTTAGCTACTAAGTCTAGGTGTAAGCATTGCCTGAGGTCCTTGAGACCCTTAGGGAACTTTGATGCACCTAGACCCTGGTTTGTCTGTGGAAATGAGGTTTGAAAGAACATTAGAGGATTTGGAAAACTTGGGCCTGATTGCATGCTCCCTATAGAATAGCTTCTGAGTTTTCTATTTCATTTATGTAGTTCATTTGTTGGCCTATAATATTTTGTAAAGAGATACTCGGGGTAATTTAGTAAAAGGGGTGGGTAGGTGTATACTTTGTGGGGTAATATGGGTAGAAATCCTGCTCTTAGGATTTTACTTTCAAATATGCCTGCTTTACTCAATAGAAAACATGTTCATAGGGTGTGACTCCTGTTGAATCTGATTTCATTTTGCATAATAGACATCATGTCTAAAGGTTTTCACTTTTAATGTCATTTGCATCAGATATAAACCATGTTCATAAACCCTACATTTGTCATGTTAGAAACCATGTTTCCAGGTTCCAAGCCATCATGTTTTAAATCAATTCAAGTATAGATACCATACCTATAGGACATAATTCGGATTTAATAAGTTACTACAAATAGCCTAAAACCAGTAACACGCCTAGATACCATGCCTATATGGACTTCTACTCATAATTATGTCTGATAATCTAATTAGCCTAATGAGTCGATTTTATCTCACCTAGTTTACTTTTTAAAACTGGCTTTGTCATGCGATAGCATTCCCTGAAAATGGCTCTTTCATCATTGTTTTAATCTCATTAGATATCTTGCCTATAGGTATTACAAGGGTCTATTTCAAAAAACTTGTTTGTTTCTGCATTAACATAGACACAGTTCTGCATATAGGCAAGCCTTAGGGCATTTTCAAAACTTGCATTTCTCTAAAGCTGTTTCTGTCACTCGACGTCTCTAAATTCTAATAAGCTTTTAAAGAGGAGGTCCTAGGCAGCCAATAATGTTATGACTTTTGTATCTGAAAGTGGTTTATTTTTGCATAATCACTTAGAAATCCTGCTTTAGAACTTTGATTACTAAAGACTTTACTTGTGGTTGAGTCGTGCTGCATGCGTGCTTGTTTGCGGAGGAAACTATAAGCCTTTTACTTGCTCTCATTATGTAAAAGTCCTAGATGCTTTTTGACTATCACCTTTTGAATTTTACCTTTAAAACCTTAGGGGTACATCTAGAACGACCTATAGGTAGAGGTCTCAACTCCCTCCGGGACTATTAAGAAAGGACGGGTAGCAACACGCAATAGGAATCAATTACTAAACACTCGCTTTGCATGACCAATAAGGGGATGAGAAAGGTAGACATGGGATATGATGACTACGCATTAATGTCACATGTAGTCTCTCATTGAGGAGTGTTTACCGGATATTGCGTGAGGTGATCCTATAGGATAAACAACCTAGGACCCCTTTTTACTCCAAATCCTCTCCTTATTTAAAACTTTGTTTGTATAATTTGTTCAAACCTTTATTACTTGACTTGTTCAATGAGCTTTACAACTTACTTGTTTATATGGACTAATTTGTAAATATAAGTTCGGTCGAGACCCACAGTTGTGGACCAAGAGGGGTGCCTAACACCTTCCACTCGAGGTTATTTTGAGCCATTACCCTAATCTCTGGTGATGCAAACCAACCCAAGAGTTAATTGCTCTAGGTTCCCTAACGCACCATAATCCGTTAGGTGGCGACTCTTCAAATACCCAATTCCCAAAAGGAAACGAGTCATTACACCCCGTGAATGTCAAAACCCGAACCTCCCTTCGCGAGGATGGGAAAAAGGGGGCACGACAATAAGCATGCACAAGGTTTTTATAATTTTTCCCATTATTTTAAGGGTTCAAGTTGATTTATTTTCTCCCCATTTATTCATAAAATCCCCAATAATTATTTCAAAAATTATTGTTATGATAATTCATTTATTTTATTTCTATACTTATGCCAAAATATGGCTAATATAACTTTCATGCATTTTTATAATTACATTTAGTATTTTTTTTAAGCCAAATTACATATAATTGCAATGTTAGCCCATTTTAAGATATAACTATATTTTATATGCGTAAAATCGGTCCCTACATTTTTAAAATGTTAATTATGTATTTTAAATAATTTTAGCACCTTAAATTATTTTCCAAAAATTACTTATTATTTATTAAAATTAAAATAGGGAAAACTTGCTATTTAAATTATAGCCATATTTGGCTTTCAATTGTAGCCCAAATCGGACCCCTCCCCAGCCCAATTTCCTATTAATTAAACCGACTCAAACCCTATAAAACCTTACCCAAACCCGTAATCCACCTACCCGGTTGAATCCTGACCGCTAATCTCCTAGATCAACGGTCTGCACACACCCTTTCCTTTTTAATTCCTAAACGACCCCCAAACCCTACTCATTTCCAAATCCTCGCCGACTTCAGATGCTCTCGTCTCTCTTCTTTCTTAACCTAACCCTAATCGTTCTTCAACCACCGCCTCTATCTGCGGTCATCTCCGGCGAATACCTTTCAACCCTAAGCCTCCAATGGTCACTCCACCGCCTTGCTTATCATCTCTAAGGCCTTGAAGGGTCTAGGCCATGTCGATTTGGATCTAGGATTTTTTTTTTCTGTTACTCATGGCTTCTCCGGTGTGATTTTGGGCAAAATCACACCTTATATGTTACGATCGGTGAAGTTTACAACAGGTTCTTTCGATTTCTATTTGGGTTTCCTTTGAAACCCTAACTCTCGTCTGAATCTCTCAGATCTGTATTTTGATGCTCTTAGTCTATTACTTCCTATGTTTTGCACTATTCTCGAACGTCTTCTGAAATATCCTCAACTTCAAACCATTTTACTTTCTTTAAAAAAATTAGGGTTCCTCAGAGTTTCTTCTACACTTGTTTTAACTGATTTTCTTTATGATTAAACATCTTTCCTTGCTAGTTTTGACTGATCTTATGTTCCTACTGCTTTTTAACTCGACTCTGTTAAAAAGCCCTAATTTTTTAAGACCTTCTTTGTTTTTTTCTGTGTGTTAGCATGATTACTTGAGCTTGTTAAAGTTTCTGCTGGTTACTATGCTTCGAATGGGTTTTTCCACTGAATTTTTAGCTTATTTGTATCACCTTCGTGTGATTGTTATTCATCTTGATTTGTTCATCTCTTGCTTCCTTTTGTTGATATGGCTGACTTTGCATGTTTGCTACGTCTGTTCGTTCTTCTCTATTTATATGTTGCAATATAGAATTATGACCCCCTCTTGATTTGATTCTGATTTCCTTAATTGATTGTTTTATTGCAAGATTTTCTTTCAAAACCCTAAAGTTCTACTCGTCTATTTAAATTGACTGATTCTATTTTCTTATTTGTTGTGGTACTTCATTCTTACTGAATCCTTTCCTTAATTGGTGTATTCTGTACTTAGACTCAATCATATGTTCTATACTTTTACTACCCCTTATATGGTAAAAATCAGTCTTTCTCGACTGATTTTCTTTCCTTGATTATCCATGTTGGTATCTTAAGATGTGATTCCTTGATTTAAGGGGAGTACTTGTATTAATTAGATTCTAATTATAATTACTTCCATAATTATGCTGAACCTTTACTTGTTAACTTATTTTCTAGCTATTTTCAAAACTATAAATACCCTAAATTTTTCATTAACACAGACACAAACATTTTGGTTGTCAAAACTACCTCTCCTACTAAAAATCTCTGTTTTCCCCTCTCTCTTGTGCTATTTGCCATTATTAGCCGATTGCAAGCCAAGGCTAATCATCTGTGCTCTCTTGTTCTTTTATTCTTCTTACTTCTCTCTTCACTAGTATGTCCTAGTTTTAGTTTAAAGCCTCAACAACAACATGCTTCTCTTATTGTTTTAGTTTCTCTTATTTCTAGTCTACTTCTACTTGTGGTTCTGCTGTGAAACTTGTAGTTAAGTTACATTATCAGCATGTTATTATGTCTCCCCTTCTCTTTAGTTTGATGTATTCCCGTATGTGTGTTTCAAAGCATGCCTTGTCAATTTTATTTTACTTACTATGTACTTACCATCTTTTGAATCCCAAATCAGTATCCCCTTCTATGTGTGTGTGTCCTTTCTGACTGGTTTGTGATTATGCCAGTGTCAATTATTTTTTAGCATATCCAAACTAGTCCTAACACCCTTGCTGGGTTATGTGTTTGTAGTCCAATGTCTATGTGTACCAAACCCCTTGACCCCTATGTGACTACTAAATTCATTTGGATTCTGTCAACTAGTTGTGTGTGATCCTATCTTGAGGTGTCCAAGCTTTGTTTACTACTCCAACCTCTTTTTCAATCAATCTTTGTTGCTTTACTAATTATTTTCAAAACAGACTTTCCAATACAGTTTTCAATAAACACTTTTCAACTTGTGTCCTGCACTTCCACTTTACTCTTAGTCAATAAGTTTTGCCCCCTCCAATATGTGTACTGCCTTGGGATCCTCTTGAGAGCCCTATGAACTCTGGCATACTGAGGTTGGCCTTTACACACTGCACTGGTTCAATTCTTAGTTGTTAAGTCTAGGTGTAAGCATTGCACGGGGTCCTTGAGACCCTTAGGGAACTTTGATGCACCTAGACTCTGATTTGTCTATGGAATTGAGGCTTATGAGACCATTGGAGGCTTTAGGAAACTTAGGCCTAATTGTAGGCTCCCTATAGAATAGCTTCTTGATTTTCTATTTTACCTATTTAATTCATTCATTGGCCTGTAATAATTTATAAATAGATATTTGGGGTATTTAGTATAAGGGTGGGTAGATGCATATTTTAAAGGGGTAATACGAGTAGAAATCCTGCTCTTAGGACCTTATTTTGGAGTCTGACTGCTTGCATAAGTAGAAAACATGCTCATAGGTTTGCTCTTTTGAATCTGATTGCTTTGCCTAATAGAAATCATGCCTATTGGATCCCACTTCTAATTTCGTTTGCACATCAATCATGTTCATAAGGTTCTGGATTCTGTCATGTTAGAAACCATCTTTATATGCTCCAAACAATCATGTCTTAAATTAGTATATGTCATGCCTATAAGACTCAACTCCGATTAAGTTCTAATAAGTCTTTCTGTATGTTGCTGCAAATTGACTAAAATCAATTATACATCTAGATATCATGCCTACAGGGATCTCTGCTCGCAATTCTGTCTGATAATTTAATTAGCCTAATAAATCAATTTCATTACGCCTAGTTCATTTTCAAAACTGGTCTTATTAAGTGTCAAACATTTCCTGAAATAAGTTCTTTCAAAATTGCCTCAATTTCATTAGATATTATGCATATAGGTATTAAAGGAGTATATCTCCAAAACTTGTTTGTTTCTGCAATCTGCATATAGGCAAGCCTTAGGGCATTTTCAAAAATTGCATTTCCCTTAAGCTGTTTCTGTCGCTTAACATTTCTGATTCTAGTGAGCTTTTAAAAAAAGGGAATCCCTAGGCAACTACTAGGTTATAACTTCTAGGTATAAAAGTTGGCCTGTTTCTGCATAGTCACTTAGAGATCATGCTTTAGGACTTTGATTAATAAAGACCTTAACTGTGTTTGAGTTGTGTTGCTTGTATGTTTGTTTGAGAAGGAAACTTTGAGCCTCTTAGTTTCTCCCATTATGTGTGAAAGTCCTAAATGTTTTGATTGTCGCCTTAGAGTTTTTGCCTTTCTAAACCTTAGGGGTACGTCTAGAACTACCTATAGGTAGAGGTCCTAACTCCCTCCGAGACTATTAAGAAGGGACGGGTAGCAGCACGCAATAGGAATCAGTGACCAAATACTCGTTTTGCATGACCAATAAGGGGATGGGAAGGGTAGACATGAGATATGATGACTACGCGTTAATGTCATGTGTAGCCCCTCATTAAGGAGTGTTTACCGGACATTGCGTGGGGTGATCCTATAGGATAAACAACCTAGGACCCCTCTTTACCAAATTCTTTCTCTTTATTTAAACTTGTTCAAACCTTTATCTTGTCACTTGAGTTATCCAACGTACTTTACTTGTAACTTATTTGATTCAACTATTTATATGGACTAATTTGTAAATATAAGTTCGGCCTGGGCCCATAGTTGTAGACCAAGAGGTGTGCCTAACACCTTCCCCTCGAGGTTACTTCAAGCCCTTACCCTAATCTCTGGTAATACAAACCAACTCAGAGTTCATCGCTCTAGGTGCCCTAACGCACCAAAACCTGTTAGGTGGCGACTCTTCAAATACCCAATTCCCAAAAGGAAATGAGTCATTACACCCCGTGAATGTCAAAACCCGGACCTCTACCCCATCAAAAAGGGGAGGAAAAAGAGGGTGCGACAGCTGCCTTCAATCCAATGGAGACCCAAGGTAGTCCTGCAGGTGTCTGCAAGCCTTGGCGTCCCCTTCTATCCTGTTTCTTTTCTGTTTTATCTATTTATGAGACATATGTGTATTTCTTTGTTCAGACCATTGTTTGTAGTATTCATAGACTGTCTGTGAGTAGTGACACCAGTTCTGGGTGGAGTTTTATTTTGGTTTCATTATTTGTATTAAGATAATCTGTTAACTTATGTTCTTCCACATTTATTCCATTGATTTATTTTTGTTAACTTGTAAGCTATTAAAAGATAAAGTAAAAAGGTAAAATAATCAATAATGTTGGCTTGCCTAACGGGTACAATGTTAGGTGCCATCACGGTCCTGACGGTGGGAAATTCTGGTCGTGACAAGACTTGACATATTTTATCTATTCTGAGTTTAACCGTTAGATTGAAAGCATGTCTATATTTTCTATATTGTAGCTTTGTAATACATAGGCGGATGTGGGACACAGAAAGAATAGATTCATGTGCTCCTGAGTCAAGAGATTCTTCTCCCTAAGTAGCATTCTTGTAAGTACAGAAGGAATTCTCCTGTCTCTAAAAAGATAAAGCTAAAAGCAATCTCTGGTATAGATATTGATATTGACCCGCCTCTACGGGAGGTGGGTGGGGATCAAGAGAAGCAAGGTCGGGCACATCATACTCTTCAGGGATTGTGTCTTGTCAATTTTCATAGTGAATTTCTTGCGTATCTACCCTGAAAGCGAGACCTCGAGTTGGTGGGAAAGGAGAATCAACAAGATAGGATGCTCTATCCCAACTAACGAGAGTAGGAAAGGATAATTAGCGGCATCTCCTTCGAGAAAAGCCCATATTCTTATAGTAATACTATGAGATAGATTAGGAAAGACTTCGTTTTCCTCCAACTCCGGATCAAGGTTTGCATTTAGCTGAGGTAAAAGTTTGTTAGCAAGTGGAAAGTCAAAAAGGGGGTCATTCTCTTCTAATTGAACTCCCCCCATCCTGTACAGGGGCTAAGCTTACTTGAATTCCTAGATGGTACATGTGAGACTCGACAATACTTTCAGTCCAAAGGTTAGATTTTTTACTTATTGAGTTGGTTGTATTCATACTACACCCTGCACTTCGTATGCAGATCCAAGTATTTCCGGGTACGGTGGTTGCTGATTCTCATAGTCTTTAGTCATTTAGAGATTATCGAGGTAGCTGCTTTGGCATCCACAGACCTTGACTCTCTTCCCTTATCCCTTAGTGTTACTTATACAATTTCTGTTTTTCTTAGACAGTGTATCAGACTTTGTATTTGTATAAATGCTCATGTACTTAGTGATACTCTGGTTTTGGGAAACTTCTATATTGAGTTATGACATTTTCATCCGGTTTTATGAAATTCCAACTTATTCAAGTTTGCTTTAGTATATTTTGAATTTGAAAGAATTGGTATGTATGAGTTGTCGGCTTGCCTAGTATCATGATAAGCATAATCACGACATGTCAAGTTTTGGATCGTGACAATTATATTCTCATGAGAATAAGCATAAAAGAATAAATATTGAGGAGGTATTAGTTCAATTACACATACTTGACACTTAGATATAACGTTACACCAACACTTACCTAGTGGAAGATATTACCGTATATCTTTAAAGTCCATCAGAATTTCACAAGTAGTATTCTCAATAAGAACAAAGTGAAATTTCCTCAAGATTGTTGTAAATCTTACTAAAAATACTTGATCACAAAACCTGTAGGGAATTCTTCAAACCTTGAGGCGTACCTTAATGATATTTCACCCAGTTTAGATGTATCCCCCAGGATTTAATAAACTCTTCTAGTATAAAACTAGGAGCAGAAACTAATAAAAATTATTCTTGGAATCCAGCAGAAGGAAAGAGAGTATTTTTGTATATATAGGCAAATGGAATAAAGAGGTTATAATGGATGAGTAATGATCTAACGGTTACAAATATGGAATAATGACCGATTATTATATCAAATAATATAGATACTAAATGTCTAATAAAATAAATCTAGACACTTTTAGAAAATATGAATCTGGACACTTCCTTTTAAAATATCATATTCACTTTTTTTCTAACAGTAAAAGCCTTGAATGAATTTAAATGAAAAACACAATCAGTAAGGATTCATAAAGGCGATCCCAACTCGTTTAGATTGGAACTATTTGTTGTGCTTTGTGGATGTGGTGAAAGCTTTGTATGTTTCAACATGGTTGTTTAACCCAAAAAATAGTTTTCAAGATCAAAGCAATAATTTATATAACGGGCCACAAGCAACCGATTCAATCCGAAAGATATAAAATTTCGTTAATACAACGTGATAGAGAAATGAAAATAAATTCAATGACATATAATATAATAAAATAAAGTAGAGAAGAAAGAATTATTATTGAATGATCCTTGATAGGATAATGAGTCGAACAGAGCTTGAAGGGCCGAACTATGACTAACTTGGGAGCAAGATGCTATAAATTACAATGTATAGAATTATAGAGAAGAAAATTAGATTCCCCTGATGATAGTAAAAGTATGTCTATTTATAGAGCTAAAACTAAGTAACTATTCTTCTTGAATTATGGGTCCATTATGAGCATTTACTCAATCCATCCATTACTTTTGGAAGACTTGTAATAGCTGTGTAAATGCTGAAATTCCATAACGGATGAGTTAATTCCGTAACTGATAAGTTAATTCTGTAACTGATGAGTCAATCCAGTGCCTGTTGAGTCAATCTCGTGCTTGTTGAGTTAATCTTGTAATTGATTGCCTTGTTCTGACTGTTACAATCATTTATTGCATTTATTAATAATTGATTTGTAACTGATGGTGTAATGATGGTAATCCCATATAATCCGGGATTAATTGATTACTTCCTCATTTGTAATTATGAGATTCTCCCGCACCTGATCCGGGCTACTTTATGATGATCAGTTCCGAGGCTAACATGCACGGTACGAGTATGTTCGATCCCGGGGGTGTTTCACATATCATTTTTACATGTCATTCTTCACTTTTCTCCAAACTTTGCTGACACGTGTCGCCATTTAATAGACCCACATGGCGAGTCTAATTTTCACTAATACAATGGTCATTATCACTTTTATTATATATTTGGCTATTATTTTGAGAGTGATTATACAATTTTATTTTCCTTTAAATTTTCTATTCTTGAGAGCTGTTAAAATCAAGAACACTCATAGTACTATATATTTGGCTATTATTTTGAAAGCGACCATACAATTTTATTTTCCTTTAAGTTTTCTATTATTCTTGAGAGCTGTTAAAATCAAGAACGCCGCCCACAGTACTACTTTTTCTATCGTGGTACAATGACAACCTAATAGCAGCTGATATAAGTAAACGATTTACCACAGAAAAGAAGAGAAAGAAAAAAAAAATACAAGTTATGCAGTATGGCTTTGAAGTGGTCCAGTGATCTTAATGAGAAGGCAAAGTTGTATCAACCAAAAATATTATAGCAATTGGTCCTGGATTTGTCATGAACCTGATTTATAATAAAAGTAGCTTATTATAGCTTGAGAGATGCAAGGTGGGAATATCTTCCTTAACCTTTCCATTTCGAGCCACTTCATACCTAGGAAACTAGAATGGGGAAGGGTTGTGAAAGATTTTTTATTTTTTTTTAAAATAGAGCATAATTCAATTCATCACGTTACTCATACAAAATTATGTATTTTAATGTATCGGGATTGAAAGCTAGCTCACTTGGTGAGCTCCTTATCACAGTTGAATTGGAGGGTTCAAACTTCATCGATAGCGTAGTATACTCCTTTTCCTTTCCCTTTCCCTCTTCCCCTCCCCAGTGTTTGCAACTTAATAAGCACATTACATGTGTTTTATATAAACTATACCATTTAACTATAGTTGGTGTATGTTGAGGATGTCAAATTGTCCCACATCGGTTGGGAAGTAGATTTGGGGGGGATTTTCCCCGATAAAAGAAGGCTTAATATTTAGGATTTAAACACACCTCTCATTTTCCTTCTAATCTATTTAAGGCATTTGTATCTTCTCTCTTTAGTATTATTTCACTTGTATTTTTGGAGTGGAATAAAATATTGGTTGTGTCCGAGGAGTAGGAAAAGTTGGCCGAACCTCGTAAATTCTGGTGTTCCTTTTATTGTTGCTTTATTGTCTTATTTATTATTTGGTAGCTGTCATAATTTTTTGTATAGTAGTTGTGACTTATTCACACTATATACATTTGGCTTCCGCAACAATTGGTATCAGAGCCAAGGTACTGTCTAAGTATGCTCTGTGGTTGCAGCATAGTTTGATCTTCCACATCAGAAAAGATTTATCTTGGTAACTGAGCCAAGGTACTGTCTAAGTATGCTCTGTGGTTGCAGCATAGTCTGATCTTCCACATCAAAAAAGATTTATCTTGGTAACTGAGCCAAGGTACGGTTTAAGTATGCTCTATGGTTGCAGCTTAGTCTGACCTTCCACACCAGAAAGGAAATAATCTTGAATTGTGTCGTCAGCTATAAATAATATTTGTGTCAAAGATGGGAGACAATAAACAAGAAGAATCTACATCAAGTGTCAACAATACGCCATCATTGGCATCTTCGCTTATGACAAGAATTGTGTCAAATGCGAAATTTGCGGTAGAAATATTTGACAGGTCCGGACATTTTGGGATGTGGCAAGGCGAGGTTCTAGATGTCCTTTTTCAACAAGGGCTAGACCTGGCCATTGAAGAAAAGAAACCAGATGTTATTAGAGAAGAAGATTGGAAGATTTTCAACCGTGTTGTTTGCGGTACCATTCGATCCTATCTTGCTAAAGAGCAGAAATATCCATACACAAAGGAAACTTCTGCAAGTAAATTATGGAAAGCACTGGAGGATAAATTTTTTAAGAAAAACAGTCAAAATAAATTGTACATGAAGAAGAGACTGTTTCACTTCACCTATGTTCCTGGTACCACGATGAATGAACATTTCACCGGTTTCAATAAGTTGGTCACAGATTTACAAAATATGGATACAACTTATGATGATGGTGACTTGGCCTTGATGTTGTTGGCGTCACTTCCTGATGAGTATGAGCACCTTGAAACTACTCTACTCCATGGAAATGACGAAGTTTCTCTCAGAGAAGTTTGTTCGGCTTTGTACAACTATGAACAAAGAAAGCGAGAAAAACATAAGGGCGGAGAAGGAGAAGCACTATTTGTGAGGGGTCATCCTCAAAATCAAACAAGGACAAAGAAGGGAAGATCCAAGTCAAGATCCAGACCCAGCAAAGATGAATGTGCCTTTTGTCGAGAAAAGGGGCACTAGAAGAAAGACTGTCCGAAGTTGAAGAATAAAGCCAAACATAACAATGGAAAGGCCATTATGGATTCAAATGTAGCTAATTGTAATGATTCAGACTTCTCATTAGTTACAACAGAGTCATAAACATCATCAGACATATGGTTGATGGACTCGGCTTGTAGCTATCATATGTGTCCCAACAGGGACTGGTTCGTGGAATTTCAAGAAGGAGAATATGGAGTCATCCACACAGCGGATAACAGCCCTCTTACCTCATATGGCATTGGTTCAATACGATTAAGGAACCATGATGGAATGATCAGAACATTAACAGATGTTCGATATGTACCGGATTTGAAGAAGAATCTCATCTCTGTGGGAGCCCTAGAATCAAAAGGGTTCAAAATCATTGCAGAAAATGGAGTGATGAGAGTATGCTCCGGTGCACTAGTGGTAATGAAGGCTAATCGGAAGAATAATAATATGTACCGCTATCGTGGCAGTACAGTTATTGGGACAGCGACAGTGACATCCAGTGACGACAAAGAGGCAGAAGCAACCAAGCTATGGCACATGCGCTTGGGACATGCTGGAGGAAAATCCTTGAAAACTCTATCAGATCAAGGATTGTTAAAAGGAGTAAAGGCTTGCAACTTGGAGTTTTGTGAGCATTGTGTCAAAGGGAAACAGACAAGGGTTAAATTTGGTACAGCGATCCATAATACTAAAGGCATTTTGGATTATGTACACTCTGATGTTTGGGGTCCTTCCAAAACACCTTCATTGGGTGGGAAGCACTATTTTGTAACCTTTGTTGATGATTTTTCCCGAAGAGTGTGGGTGTATACAATGAAGAGCAAAGATGAAGTGTTGGGAATTTTTCTCAAATGGAAGACGATGGTGGAGAATCAAACAGGCAAGAGGATTAAGTGTATTCGCACAGACAATGGAGGTGAATACAAAAATGACATTTCAATAAGGTCTGTGAAAATAATGGCATCGTCCGACACTTCACTGTCATGCATACACCACAACAGAATGGAGTGGCAGAACGTATGAACCGGACCTTGCTGGAGAAGGTACGGTGTATGTTGTCCAATGCTGGCTTGGGCAAAGAATTTTGGGCTGAGGAAGTTACATATGCATGTCACCTCATTAATCGCTTACCATCTGCTGTTGTTGATGGCAAGACACCATTTGAAAAATGGTATGGAAAGCCTGCTGTAGATTATGACTCTTTGCACGTGTTTGGCTCAACTGCATATTATCATGTGACAGAGTCAAAATTGGATCCAAGGGCAAAGAAGGCTATTTTTATGGGAATTACTTCTGGAGTCAAAGGATATCGCTTATGGTGTCCTATGACAAAGAAAGTAATATTCAGCAGGGATGTTACCTTTGATGAATCTGCTATGGTAAATAAGGTAACAGAAGATACCAAACAAAATGAAGGTGCTTCTAGGCAGGTGGAGTTTGAGGGAAAATTTATTTTTCCTACACAAGAAGCAGAGGAGGAAACAAATAAAGATTACCCTCTGTAAGGAGAGCCAGTAGAGGAGATTCCAACTCAAGAACCTCAACAACAACTTGAATCAATAGCAACCAGCAGTACAAAAAGAACAATAACGAAACATGTTCGTCTCATAGAGACGGTTGCTTGTGCAACCTCAATTGTAGCTGATGATGTTCCTACCACTTATAAAGACGCAGTCCAAAGTTCAGAAGAAGATAAGTGGAGGATTGCCATGAATGATGAAATACAGTCCCTTCATCAGAATCATACATGGAGATTGGCCAATCTCCCGAAGGGAAAGAAAGCAATTGGGTGCAAATGGGTATTTGCAAAGAAGGAAGGATTTCCTAACCAAGTAGATGTTCGCTACAAAGCAAGATTGGTGGCCAAAGGATATGCTCAAAAGGAGGGAATTGATTACAATGAAGTGTTTTCTCCAGTTGTAAAACATTCCTCCATTAGAATTATGTTGGCTTTGGTAGCACAATTGGATTTGGAACTAGTTCAGATGGATGTAAAAACTGCGTTTTTACATGGAAACTTGGAGGAGGAAATCTACATGACTCAGCCAGAAGGATTCAAAGTTGCTGGAAAAGAAAATATGGTGTGCAAACTTGAAAAATCGTTGTACGGATTGAAACAATCTTCTAGACAATGGTACAAGCGATTTGACGAGTTTATGTTGCGGCAAGGGTACAAGAGAAGCAAATACGATCATTGTGTGTATTTGCACAAGCTTAAAGATGGTTCCTTTGTATATCTTCTCTCATATGTTGATGATATGTTGATAACTTCCAAGAATTCAGAAGAAATTGATAAGTTGAAGATTCAACTGAAGAAGGAGTTTGAGATGAAGGATCTGGGTGAGGCAAAGAAAATTCTTGGCATGGAGATAATAAGAGATAGACGTTCAAAGAAACTCTGTTTATCTCAGAAAGAATATTTGAAAAAAGTACTACAACGTTTTGGCATAGATGAAAAGACTAAGCCAGTTAGTACTCCACTTGCTCCCCATTTTAAGTTAAGTACTACTATGTCGCCAAATGATGAAGCTGAACAGGAGTATATGTCAAGGGTACCATATGCAAATGTTGTTGGTAGCTTGATGTATGCAATGGTCTGTACGAGACCTGACATTTCACAAGCTGTTGGAGTTATTAGCAGATATATGAATAATCCAGGAAAGGAGCATTGACAAGCTGTGAAGTGGATTCTACGATATATTCACAATACTATAGATGTTGGGTTAGTTTTTGAGCAGGAAGTCAATCAGTCTGTAGTTGGATATTGTGACTCAGATTTTGCGGGTGATCTGGACAAATGAAGATCAACTACTGGTTATGTGTTTACTTTTGCAAAGGCACCAGTTAGTTGGAAGTCTACTTTACAGTCAACAGTTGCTTTGTCTACAACAGAGGCAGAATATATGGCTATTACAGAGGCTATGAAGGAAGCAATTTGGCTTCAGGGATTGCTAAAGGAGCTTGGTGTTGAACAAAAAAGTATCACAATCTTTTGTGATAGTCAAAGTGCTATTCAATTGGCGAAGAACCAAGTTTATCATGCAAGGACAAAGCACATTGATGTTCGGTATCATTTCGTACGAGAAATTATAGAAGAAGGTGGAGTCACAGTGAAGAAAATTCATACTACGGAGAATCCTGCTGATATGCTGACAAAAGTGGTGACTACGATCAAGTTTCAACATTGTTTGGATTTGATCAACATTGTTGAACACTGAAGATTGAAGATGAAGACACAACCAAAATTTGTTATTGAGAGAGAATTGAAGATGTGGAATTTTGCCAAGGTGGAGATTTGTTGAAGATGTCAAATTGTCCCACATCGGTTGGGAAGTAGAGTTGGAGGAGATTTTTCCCTATAAAAGAAGGCCTAATGTTTAGGATTTAAACGCACCTCTCATTTGCCTTCTCATCTGTTTAAGGCATTTGTATCTTCTTTCTTTAGTATTATTTCACTTGTATTTTTGGAGTGGAATAAAATATTGGTTGTGTCCGAGGAGTAGGCAAAGTTGACCGAACCTCGTAAATTCTAGTGTTCCTTTTATTGTTGTTTTATTGTCTTATTTATTATTTGGTGGTTGTCATAATTTTTGGTATAGTAGTTGTGACTTATTCACACTATATACATTTGGCTTCCGCAACAATTGGTATCAGAGCCAAGGTACTGTCTAAGTATGCTCTGTTGACAAAATAGTTTTGTTGAAACACGCTCGGCCAACTAGTCGATAATCTCTTAAAATTCTGGTTTGTGGGAAAGATATTTTACTTTTCAGTTTTCACAGTTTTCTACATGCGCCACTCATTTTTTCTCAATTAGAGTCCAAAATAATTAGATGTGACACTCCTCTATCTTATTTTATAATTAAAAAAAAATATTCTACATATTGTATTCAGCCATCAGAAAAATGGTTCATGCTTGATCTGTTAATTGGCCACGACTTCTAAACTTGTGCTGGAAAATAAATATAGTAAAAAATGGTTGCGTGAATTACCCAATGACTTAACCAAAAACCATTTTGGGCAATAAAACCAACCAAGATTGGTAGAAAGCAGTAAAATAAAGGTAATAATTCACTTTGTCCTTTCAAATAAGGGACTATACAATACATCCTTCCTACTAGTTTAGGGAATGCAAATTTACCTAACCAAGCATATATTTTTTGGCAATTGAATAAAATAATGATAAGTTCCTAAAACTTTGGATATTAAAGTAATCTTGTTTAAGAAAGAATAAAAGCGTTTTATACTATTTAATTGGATAAATAATATCACCATTGGTGTCTGTCCATTCAGCATATAAAATAAGGGGTGGGGTTGGGGGGAATTGAGGGGGCTGAGGAATGATGAAATATGTAAGCAGAAGTTGAGTTATTGGAAAAAAGAAAACAACAAGTTAACTGGAAATTGCGTGTAAGATTATACTTGATGAGATATCCGATAATGACTTTCGCTCATAATATCCGTTTTGAAAAATCTCCCACCTAATTGTTGATTTCTATTTTTTTCATGATTGTTAATTTCTACTTAGTCCACTAAATGTTGGTTGACTGTATACTTTTCTAATATTAATTTGAATTTTCTTTCTGCGCATATTGGTTAAAAAGAGTAGGTCACAATTAAGATTGGATGATCTTATGATACCTTGTTTTTGGAGATATTAACTTGAATTTGTTCACTCTTAAAAAAAAATAGCAAAAGGGAAATTCTTACCCCACTACATATCGAAATGGTCATTTCATAATTGCTACAGGATATAGTTACAATTGGAACCTTTTTTTCTTCTTTAAATATACTAAAAAAAAAAATATTTTTCAATAAATATAGACCAGATATCAACTAAAACTTTGATATTGATCAAACTAATTGGAGAAATGAAATATTTTCAAGTAGAAAAAAAAAAAAGAAATGGTCTGATATGTTGATTGACCTATAACTATTTTTAGTTTTGATGGAGCCATCTAGGATTATATGTATACGATGTCGAGCATGAATATTAACTTTGTTTTAGCACCGTAATTTTAGAGGCGGATACAGAATTTGAATTTTTTGAGTTCAATATTGTTATTTCTGAACTTCTTATATTTTTGTAATTATGGATTGAAAATATAATATTTGACGATTTCCATCCGCCACTGCCGTGATTGATATCGTTCCATCACTATCAATTTCCTTAATGTACAATGATATTTTAATTTCAATTTCCATCACTATCAATTTCCTTAATGTACAATGATATTTTAATATCTTGTCTTCACTTGCTAAAAATCTATTGGAAAATAGCAAACAGAGGTTGCATTTAAAATATCTTTGGCAAGCATAGAGGATATGAACAAATACATATCAACCAAAACCTGAATAATATTTATATATTTTAATTGTTTAAAATTCGTTCAAGTTCTTTTACGCCATTTATTATAGAAATTTTATATTACCAACTTTCATTTTTTAAAAAGAAATTCAATTTAAGAGGAATGAATACATTAAAATGACGTTTAAGAATTTAGTCAAACAACACATACAAAGTGGTATCGAGGAATACTCTCATTTCTAGAGATTTATACGGTAAATTTCTCAAATATATTTTTAACATGTTATACTTTATTACGATTGGTTAAATTCAAAACTTTAAGAAAAAATTATGATGGTCGAATCTTGAGATAAAAGAGAAGAATGTGCGTATAAATAGGAAGCAAAATCAAAATTTTCATACAAAAAGTTAAAGAGAAATATAATTCTCCACTATGATTAGATGTATAAAGCATGATTTTTTAACAAAGGCATAGGTCTAATCCAACTCGTATTGCCTACTCAGAGTCACCTCAATTTCTTATTTCCTCATTCTTGTTGTCATTTATTTTTTTAATTAATGAAGATGTGATGGTCATTATTCTTTTCATTTCTAAATTTCTCCAATCAATTTGTAGATGCCAAATCAGGGGGTGTTTGGTATAAAGGAAAATGTTTTTCGTAGAAAATATTTTTTAAGAAAATGTTTTCTTGGAAAACAAGTAGTAATTTTATTCATTTTTTGGTGTTTGGTACGCAAATTAAGAAAAATGACTTTTCAAGAGTATTCATAAATAATTTAGATATAATAAACATGAAGCCATAAACTTTCAAACCAACAACCTTCCGAATCCACAAATTTCATAAACTTTCGAACGGCTAAACTTTCAAAACCGCAGAATTTCGAACCCATAATCTTTATAATTTCTAAATCCCGTAAACTTCCAAACACATAAACTTCCGAACTCATAATTTTTGAACTTGTAAAATTTTGATCTTTTAAACCGAATAATAAAAAAATTAAAACTGAAAAATATATTTTTTCGGAGGGAGGGGGAGCAGGGCTGGGGGTGGGGGACAGTAAAACAAAAAAAATAGAAATTTAAATTACAAAAAGAAAGTAAAATTTCTTTTTTGTGGGGGGAGGGGTGAGTGGTGCAGAAAAACGAAAAAACAGAAATTTAAAATTACAAAAAAAAAGTAAAAATAATTTTTTTTTGCGGGAATGGATGAAGGGTGGTTGTGGGAGGGGATGGGGTGGGGTGGGATGGAAGGGTAGTAGGGTGGGTGGTAACGGAAAAACTAAAATTTAAAAAAAAAATGGAGAGAGGAGAGGGAGTGGGGTGGGTTGGTGAGGGTGGATGGGTGAGGAAGGTTGAGAAAGAGTTTTGGAAAATGTTTTTCCTTCTCTTGATAAGAAAAACATTTTCCTCCAATTGGAGAAAAATGAGTTTATGAAAAAAAGAAATCCAAAATATTTAAGCCAACCAAACATGGAAAAATTGAAAAATATTTTACTTCGTACCAAACACACCCCAAATTTCTTTTTCTTTTCGGGAAAATTTGATATTTTATTGGCAAAGCCACATGGTACCACGTTATGCTTGTAAACAAAAAGTCTAGAATTGGACATAATAAGAAATTGGGTGGAAAAAAAGGACATGATAAGCAATTTTTTTTTTTTTTGGGAGGGGGGGGGGGGGGCTTCTAAGTTTCAATAAAAAAGAAAGCCAAAGACTTTTTTTCCATATACAAATTGATGACATGAATTAACTGAAGCAAAAAAAAATTATAATTAAGAAAAAAAAAGGTATATCCCTTTATCTTTTTCAATTTATTCCTTTTCTCATCCTTCCACATAACCAAGCCAAGAATCTTTGGAAAAACAAATTCGATGAGGTACTGAATTCTTTTGATTTAACAATTTTCACGATTCTTTCTAATTATTCCTCCTCCTTTTTTTCTTAACTTGTGTCGTCAAATTAAGAATATTCATAGGAACACACTTGAGTTAGAAAACTCTTTAATACCCAATAATACGGTGAATATATCATAAAGCCAAGATTCATCACGAAAAGGAAATATATTTAAACTGGTGGAATATTCTCAAAAAAGCTTGCTCATATTCAATATCTCCATCAATTTACACATATTTACTATAGCTAATTAGTTAATTGATATATTAAGTTAAAACAGCAACAGCAACAGCAACAACAACCCAGTATAATCTCACTTAGTGGGGTCTGAGAGGGTAGTGTGTACGCAGACCTTACCCCTACCCTGGGGTAGAGAGGCTGTTTCCAAATAGACCATCGGCATCCTTCCCTCCAGAACTTCCCACCTTGCTCACCATCAGAACAATCCCTCTTGTATGTTAAGTTAAAAAGATATATTAATTACGTATAGGCAATTGATAATACATAAATATAATGTTATGGCGGAGCTAGCATAGAGTATATGAGTTTGGCCGAACCCAATAACTTTGGTTTAAAATTCTATATTTATCTTAAAAAATTCACTGAATATATACAAATTATTAATTTAGAACCAAATAATTTAAAAGAACTAGAATCCCGCTCTTATAACCTCTGAATTTGTTAATAAGTTTATTTATCCACGATTTGAAATTAAAAAAAAAAATCCTCAAAGTTTGGGGGGAGGGGTGGGGGAACGGGTGGCAGTTGAAGGATCCGTGATACTTTGAAGCAGCTATTAACAACTTATTATATAGTTGGAAAGAAAGAAAGAAAAACTACTTATACAAAAATCTGAGGAATTTTTTTATTTTTTTTTGAAAAGTTGTACTCCTTCCGTTTTAATTTAAGTGAACCTATTTTCTTTTTGGTCCGTTCTAAAAAGAATGATCTCTTTCTAAATTTAAAAATAATTTAGCTTAAACTTACAATTATATCCTTAATGAGAAGTTTTTATAACCATAAACTTTTTTAACTTGTTTAGGACCACAAATTCTAAAAGTTAAACACGTTCACGAATGGATTAGTATTTAATAGGGATTTAGTTCTACTCACGTTTCATATCTTTCATTGAAGTTTGGAAAAAACAAAAACAAAAAGGAGAAGGCTAGTAGCCAGCCACATACAGCAGGTTGGTGGGGTGGTGGGGTAGTAGTAGTACATTCAACATATATATCCACCTTACAATTTCCAAGAATTTAGCAGTTGTATTGTAGATCAATCATCAGACCAACTCTTTACTATTACTACTACAGTTACTGCACCATTTTCATGCATTCACTAGAATTAAAATCAGGATCAAGAATTGGCGAGTAAACTAAAGATGGTGCAATTTTCAGAGAAATTCAAGTCATTTCTAAACGATCGATGGCTAGTATTTGTGGCATCGATGTGGGTTATGTCTTGTTCTGGAATTGGGTATCTATTTGGGAGCATTTCCCCAGTGATTAAAAGTGGTATGGGCTATAACCAAAGGCAAATTGCTATGTTGGGTGTAGCCAAGGATTTGGGTGATGCTATTGGATTTCTTGCTGGTATCTTGTCTGAAATTTTGCCCATATGGGCTGTTCTATTCATTGGTGTTATTCAGAATTTTGTTGGATATGGTCTTGTTTGGCTTATTGTAGCTCACAAATTGCCTGCTTTGCCTCTCTGGGTGGTCAGTTCCACTTTTCTCTTTTTTTCCTATTATCTGTTTGCAATTTTTGGATGTGATTGTTGGTTTTGATCAAGGGAGTAACTTTCTTGATTTTTGTAGTCTTAGGTTTTACTTTTATGCTATGATCTTACAATTTAACTGTTTATATAGATTGCTAATTGGCTGTGAATCACCAGAAAGATCTCAATAAAAATGAATTGGCAATGACATCATTGCTTGGTTCCTAAAATATAGTACTGCTTTTCAATAATATTCTGATACTTTGGGTAGAGGGAATTGCAATTTCATGAATGCTAATAGAAGTTATGCCCAAAATGGACCAACTTCTTAAGAGTAGAGAAAGTAAACCCAATATTCCAAATCTTTAGCAACTTCACTTCCAATATTCTGGAGAATATTCAATCTAGTTATTCCTTTATCATAACCGATAACCAAAATGCATTTTTGAGACTCAGAAAATGAATGAGATTTTGTATTACTGGACTTCAAATGTCTGGGTTTTGACATGTTGATCAAGTTCTGATTATGAAATTGATCTCAAAGCCAAGTTCCCATGGTAATCGTTTCTGTCACTTCCAGATCTCCCCTCCTTTCTCCTCGTAGAGAATGATAATGAAAAACAAAGAAGGAAGCTAGATAGCTTTCTCCTCTTAACGTCATTTCAAATGGGTTTGATATGATACATTTTTTTAGAACTCTGATACTAAGTGTGAAAAAGGAGCTAAGCTGAGAAAGTCACTGCTGGATTTGGTAACTTGGCTTCTCAAGTGATCGTGCATCAGCTCTCCTAGTGCTTTTCTCCCAGGAATATATCATATGATATCCTGCAATTACTCTGGGGAACTTTGTGCGATCTATGGCTTTAAAAAGTAATGTCTCTTTTGTTTTGATGGAGGGATTCCTTTTCTTTTCCCCTTTCTCCAAATATATTTATGGGCGAAGCCTATAATGGCTCTGAGTTTCCCCTTTTTTTGTAGTGTTTGGACTGATAGTAGAACTTCTGTGAGTGATCTTCATTTGTCTTGCGAGATATAGCCATGATTACTGACACAACTACTTTTGATCAGTGTCTTTAGATGTTCAATTGAGATTAGAAATACTATCCAACTAACCAGACACATCAATGTAACATATATCTTTTAATCACCATTCACCAGTGGCTGGCTATGTGAACGTGTTCCTTGGTTGATGATTTACTTGAGACACTTAATTTCGATCTATGGACATATCACAGGAACCAATCATAATTATTTGGTAGATTCATTCGAAGCACTGATTTCTGTTTATCACATCCTCCAGAGGCCTAAATTTACGGTGTCCAACTGGAATGCAGCATTTGAGAACAAAATAATTAGGTAGATGAACTTTACCTCGATAAGATCACATTATTGTATCCTGTCACAGTCCTACATCTGTGGCCATAGAGAATTACGATACTGTTTGCCAATAAATAAATAAATAAATGCAAGGCAAGAAATGAGATTAACCATATTTCAAGAAAGCAACTGATTGCAGGTAAGAATGAAACTGGAAGAGTAGGAGGAAACCAGAAAAGGGATTACATGTTTTTCATGATGAGTGATTAAATAACTTGTATAAGAGTTGCGAAAGTAAATTTAGGGAATTAGCTGAATTTATATATAGTAGATCATGGATATGCTCAAGAGAGTAAAACCAATTTGGTCTAGGAAGTAGGTGTCTCAGGTGACAAGTTTGCCTGCGTGGGCTGCAAACCACGAAAATGTATTTGTTACCCAGGCTTTTTGAATTTTTGGATTGAGTGTACCGAGGGTTTACTAAATATCATTATCATAAGAAAATAACTAATCTTGTTCACTGGTCCAGCAAAAATGAACAGTGTCATCTCATTTTTTACCATTGACTTCCGTACAAGACGTATTAATGCTTAATGCGGGAGAAAATTTTTTGCATTATTATTTCTGTTGCTGCTAAGTTGAAGAATCGCAACAGCTATTACTGAAGCTATCAGTAGCTAATCAACACCTGGATATAATTTTGCACAACTTTTGTCTTGCTGAACCCTTGAATTGAATGAGCTTGGTGGTAGAAGTGGAACAAGAAGTTGGTAACAATCTAATGTTAAGCAGAGAAAGAGTAAGGAATATAAGAGGAACCCTTTCTTCTTAAAAAATAGTGGTGTCCAGGCCAGTTTCCGAGCACCTCGAATGTTTCACCGTTGTATATATCTAGTAACTCTGTCAAGTGACAACTAAGGCTTAGGTAGATGAGAAGAATTCATTTAACTTTTCTGCATCTGTTGGTTTCCGAACCATGATCTCTGATGGTTCTCCTTCCAACTCCATCGACCTCTAGGTCACTCCCTTGTGGCTTGGATGCTAAAGAATAGAAAGAGAAATCGACTCACTGATACATTGGGACAAGATGGATTACTGCTCTGCGAGTAGTCCTACACATAACAAAATAATGAAATCATAACATTTAGAGAGAAACTCCTTAGGGCGTCCAATTTGTTTCCAGCAGTCATGACATATTGTTGTTTGTTTAAAAGGGCTTGCAGTAGGCAGTTTTCTGGATGCATTTGGCATAGCATACTGGCGATCTCATAAGTTAACTTATGGTCAGTTCTAGAGAGGAAAGAAGTTAGGGTTGGATGTATTGATGTCATTTAAGCTTTGGTATGAAGCACTTTTAACTTTATTAAATTGATAGACCATAGGGGAATACAAGACACTGCTCCATAATGTTTGTGATCCTTAGACAATATGAGCTAATGCTTAATAGATGAAGCTAGGGAAGGAATCAACTTTAGACCAAAGTAACAGCCACTTGAAAGTTGAAAGTAGAAAATTAACGCTGTGGAAATGGAACTATATACCCTGAAATCTAGACTTATAACAAAAAGAAAGAGGAAAGCAGTAATAGCATATTGAAGACAGATAAATTTCTTAAAAGCTAGTAACTTTGGTATGTGGAGTCGATTGTTCCGAGAAATGAAGAATAAGAGATATAGGCCAGTATGATTCCTATATGGGTCTGGAGGTATGTGGTATCAGTTTTGTGATTGGGGATGTGATGCTTCGTAATGACATCAAAGGGAAGTTTGATGAAGTGGCTGTAGTAATACTGGATATAAAATATTTGCTACATAATAATTGTCATCTACTGCCAAAAAAGACCACTAGTAAGCAAGCTTGCTGAAATGAGGACATTAAGATAGACATGTGATGAAATAGAAAAGAAAGCAATAACAAGCTAATGAATGGAAGAAATGGTGAAGATGAACCTAGCTAGAGAAGATAAAACAAACTGAGACGGTCTTAACACACTTTAAAGACACTGAACAATGCACCTATGAAAAAGAGTTATGCTTAACTAACAGGGAGAAGAGGTGAAGAAGACTATGACGAGGAATAACATGGAACAAGCGAGAAAGGCTTGGCGCTGAACGTGAACTGAGGAGAATAAAATGCTAGCAGTCCCAGTAATAGGGTAATGCAGATGTCACCTATTTGTGAATGGCTTTTTCCTGTAAATTACTTGATTTTTAAAGCTAAGATATGCTTAAATATGATTTTCTTACACTAAAACAATCAAAACATGTTCAATGTAAACTAAAGGTTGGGTTCCCCTTCATCCTGGTTGTATTCGCACTCTCTCTCTCTCTCTCTCTCTCTCTCTCTATCTATCTCACTCTCTCTCTCTCTCTCTCTCTCTCTCATAATGTAACTGCTTTCTTTTTGTAATAGTTAATTAACTGGGGATTATTGTATAAGTTAATTAACTGGGGATTTTTCTGTTTTGCAGCTTTGCGTTTTGATATTTATCGGAACTAATGGTGAGACATACTTCAATACAGGAGCCTTAGTTTCCTGTGTTCAGAATTTTCCTAAAAACCGTGGTCCAATAGTGGGGATACTTAAAGGATTTGCTGGGCTAAGTGGTGCAATTTTGACACAAGTTTATGCTATGTTCAATTTTCCCGATCAAGCCTCCCTTGTTTTCATGGTTGCTGTTGGGCCATCAATTGTAATTACTGCTGTGATGTTCTTGGTTAGACCTGTAGGTGGTCACAAACAAGTTAGACCTTCGGATCATTCGAGCTTCCTATTTACCTACAGCATTTGTGTTATCCTTGCATCTTATCTGTTGGCAGTTTTGCTTCTACAGGATTTAAGCAGTTTAAATGAGAATGTGATAACCTTATTGACAATCGTCTTACTTATTTTAATAGTGCTTCCAGTTATCATTCCTGTTTTATTGGTTTTCTTCTCTGGACCAAGACCGGTTTTAGAGGAGAGCCTTCTTCCTGAACCAGAGAAACAAGAATCCTCTAGAATGGGGAGTTTCATTCTCAGTGAGGTGGAAGATGAAAAGTCTACTGACGTAGACACACTCCCACCATCGGAAAGACAAAAGAGAATTGCGCACTTGCAAGCTAAACTATTCCAAGCAGCAGCAGACGGAGCAGTCAGAGTCAAGCGGAGAAAAGGTCCACGCAGAGGGGAGGATTTCACTTTATCTCAGGCTCTAGTGAAGGCAGACTTTTGGCTTATTTTTATCTCCCTAGTTCTAGCATCTGGTTCTGGTTTGACGGTGATTGATAATCTGGGTCAGATGTCTCAGTCATTAGGCTATGCCAACACCCATATATTTGTTTCAATGATTAGCATTTGGAACTTTCTTGGCCGTATTGCTGGTGGATACTTCTCTGAGAATATAGTAAAGTATGTTTCCAAGTTCCCAAGCACTAATACAGCTCTTGCTTTAATTGAAGCATTTTTTTTTCTGATGTTTTAACTTGTTTTAAAATGATTATCAGACACTATGCATACCCAAGACCAGTGGCAATGGCTGTAGTTCAAGTTGTTATGGCATTTGCTCTGTTCTTCTATGCTATGGGTTGGCCTGGTTCAATATATGTAGTCTCTGTGGTGATAGGACTCTGCTATGGAGCACACTGGGCAATTGTACCAGCTGCAGTCTCGGAACTTTTTGGATTGAAAAGCTTCGGTGCATTGTATAACTTCCTTACATTGGCTAGTCCGGCCGGCTCTCTGATCTTTTCTGGTGTTATTGCTAGTGGTATATATGACTATCAGGCAAAGCAGCAACATGAACATCGGGTTCAAGGTTCAGGACTGGGGCTAGGAGTGCCTCTCATTAAGGATGACTATCTTACTTGTTATGGTTCCATATGTTATTCACTCACAATGGGCATCATGTCAGGACTCTGTATCATTGCATTTATCTTGAGTTTGATTGTTGTGCATCGAACGAAGAGGGTTTATGCACAAATCTATGGCAAGCCTCAAGCTTGAAAGATATTCAGCCAAAGATACTCTGCAGTCTATAGCATTCAAAAATATCCTGATTCCTTGGCAGATTGCTCAGGTGTTTTCAAGAAAGGAGAAGCAGCACACATTTAATCTGCTCTCGCGGCTCAGAAACCGAAGCATTTGTCATGTCTCTTTGTTCATAAACTATGGTACAGTGTTCTCGACAAACACAATATTTAGATTGCCAGTGAAACATATTATTCTCAGACTTGTAATTCAGTCTATGAAGGGTTTGAAACATAAGTGTGTTCATAATATGGGAGGTTGTTTTTGTTTTGCTGGAGATGCCAGTCATTTGTAATTCTTGATCATATCATGATCATTATTTGTAGTACATTATTAAATTTTGAAGAAATGGAGAATGCTTTTGTTCCTTCTCTTCCTTATCAAGTCTTGTCTGATTCTTTCATTTCTCAGTGAATGTAAAGAGATAATAGCTTTTCACATTCAGCAGTGTAGGAGGTTTTGCAAAAAGACAATAGTTTGTCGGTCTGGTGATCACACAGACTGGAAAGGATCAGATAAAGACAACAAGTTGTAACTGATAGTTTCAATCCAAGTTTTGTTTTTTAGGCAGTATCTGACTGAAAATTCTGTCTAATCATGAATGACTATACACATGATTACAGAGAACACTGGTTTTCACTCTGATACAATGTTTCTTAAAGCTTAGGTTAATCATAATTCAGACAGAGTTCATGTTTTCTGCAGCATTGCATTCTAAGACCTTAAACCTGTAGTGCAAAAGCATTTAAATAACACAACCCTTTTCTGCAATAGCAAACAATGGCTAAATCATACATCAGTCAATAAACTTTTCACCAGATTCTTAATCCAAGACCTAACTTAGTGCTAACTGTTGAAAAAGTAAAGGGAAATGAAAACATAAGGACTTCATTCTTGGAATTTCTTTTTTTTTTTTTGGGAAGGGGTGTTGGGGGGGGGGGGGGAGCAAAATGAAAAATCTTCAATACTAAAATCTTTGCCATATTTACTTACTCTCTTTCTTTTAGTAAGAAATTTATAATACTAAGTTTACTAAATCTGAAATAAAATTTTACAAATTAAGATGAAGTTTTATATGAATTCCTGCTATATATTCAATGAAGCATAATTATAGTCAGGTAAAGCAAAACTTTTTCAGAAAATATGTTATGATTCAAAAAAAAGAAGAAAATATAAGAAGGAAAATTACAATTAATGTATGTAGACCAAAATTAATTTAATTAAATTATTTTCCAGATTATCAAAATTTGGATAATTTTACTATGGTTAAAAATTAACCATGGTAAGGGTTTAACCTCTGCTAACCCCCCTCCCCCCAACCAAAACATCAAAATAAATAGACCAGGCCAAACCTGAAAATATTACTTTAAAATTCAGGAAAACAAAGCCTTTTTCCCTATTTTTTTTTCTTTTTTCGAAATAATGGTAATTACCAGCCAAAATTCCAAATTCCTCTAGGGTTTGTCGAAATTCAGACTGATCAACGTTTCTGTATAGCTAGAAGCGGAAAAAGATATTTTTGGGTGGAAAATCAACAGCGACTCACTCTATACGTTTCACCATTGCTGCAATTTTATAGGTATACTATTTTTTATCCAATGCCTCAGCGTTGTTTTTATGCATGGTTACATTCCTATTGCTATAACTGTTTTCTGCATTTGCTTTTGTTAGGCAGATGCTTTCTGCATTGCTTTATATATAAACATGTCATGTATGTGTGTTTATATGTGTGTGTGTGCGCGCGCATATGTATAACCTTTTTTTTTGTTTAATCAATGTTGCTTATAGTTGAGTTTGGAGTTATAGGTATTTAGTTAGGCGTTACTGAATTCATGTTGATTAAAGGCTTTAGAATCTTTGTACAGATACCTATAATTAATGCATTTCTGGTCTATTTTGAGTAGAGCACAATTCTGGTTTTTGAAGGTTGGATTTGTGAGATTCTGTTCTAAATTTTGTGGTGAATGTTTATAGAAAGAAGAAAAAAGTTCCATTTTTGAAGTGTCTGATCTGAAATTCTTTAACTTCCATAAAAAGAAGTAGATTTCAGAGCTATTCTTTTTGAATTGGTATCTGTTACTTATCAGTTAGAATGATTTAAGAATGAAGATTTAGGATGTCTGTTCGAGCTATTGAATTTTACTTTAATTTCGGAGGAATTAATTAATACAGAGAACTCATATAGCCAACCCTCACTAGTTTGGATTGGGCATCCTTTTGGTCCTGAAAAATGGATCACAAGAGAAATCGGTATAAATTAACCTTTTGTACAAATGGTACTTCGAGCTTGGAACGAGCATGAAGAGAAGCATCTGTGTTTTCATAGTATATCCGGTTAATATTTATGTGCTGAGAGAAACTTGAATGATGTCGAAAATTGCTCTTCATGCTATTGTAATTTAGGTTTTCAAAAGGTCGGTAATTCAGTTAGTTGGTTTCCTATTGATATGCAATTTCGGGTTCAAAAGGTCGGTAATTCAGTTTGTCGGTTTCCTATGGCTGTTTGGCCTGTCTCTTCAATGCCTTTTTAGATTTCGGCATATGATAGGAGAGTAAGTTCAAAAGGGAAGATGCATTTATCATGTGGCTGGAACGAGTGTCCTGATCTTGTCGTTATTATGTTCCGTTGTAGCGATAGTGTTATTTTTCAACTTCTCTATGAGTCTGGTTTTGTTTTTGGTTTCCTAAACATTTCATTATCTGGTGTGAAGTTCCATTCTCCTTTTCCATCAAACAAAAAGGTTGTTGAGGAGTATCTGAACTAGAAACATATAAAACTCATAGACAAAAGCCACGCCGCATTTCTGTCAATTCTTACTTTCGTTTGTCCAGAGTCTTTTACATTTGTCAAATTGATGAAAAATATTTGGTGTTTTTGTGGAAATAAGAAAATGGAGCTTCTCATTAAACATGGTTAGATTTGGAAGGAGAGATGCAATCATTTCATTAGTTGGAACAGTAGCATTGTTAGATTTAGAAAGGTCTAATGCAGTTATTTCAATAGATGGACCGGTATAATGATAGACACTATTGTAAGTTTCCTTCTGTTATAACAACACATTTGTCTTATTATTATTTAGGTTTAGTTTCCGTAAAGTTCAGAATTTTTCATGGGTTCTTGTTTGTGCTTTTCTGCTGTTCGTGGAAACAGGATAGTGCATTAAATTCATGATATCCAAAAAAAATTCTCAAACCTATCATTTCACACTTAACTCGGCTTGCCTTTCTCTTTCTAAGTCGTTATTACTTCGCATTACTAGTAACCTTTTTTCATATTATTTCGTCTTTCAAGTTTGTGGTTTCTCTGACTTGCATATTTGTACTGTTTGTATTCTAGGGTTCGAAGAGTCATAGACAGTTCTTCTCCATAGTGCATGTGAATAAACTTCACGCAATAACCAGGTCATTGGGTGTTGCTACAATTGCCGGTTGAACTGAGGGAGACAATTAAAGTTGGCCTACTTGCAGTTGCCAAAGTTGTAGGCAAATGGAATGTAATAAAGATGAAGCTGTTAAGGCCAAAGAAATTGCTGAGCGGAAATTAACTGAGAAGGACATTGCTGGAGCTCAAAAATTTGCTTTGAAGGCTCGAAATCTGTTTCCAGACCTTGACGGTCTTTCTCAGTTCCTGGAGGTTGTCAATGTTTATGTTGCTTATGAGAAGAAGATTAACGGCGAAGTGGATTTCTACGGGATCCTTTCCGTAGATCCGTCAGCTGATGATGAAACAATAAGGAAACATTACAGACGGCTAGCTCTAGCTCTTCACCCTGATAAAAATCAATCTGTTGGGGCAGATGGTGCGTTTAAGATTTTATCTGAAGCGTGGAGTTTGTTGTCTGATAGAACCAAAAAAATGGTGTATGATTATAAGCGAGGTATGAGGAATGTTTCCATGGGGAATTCATCCATGCAAGGCAATCAGCACGGATTTCATAATTTCCCCATGAACCCAGCAAGTGCAAGAAACTCAACTAATGCTAATGTCCAGCCAACCCCGGTGGCTCCACAGCCATCAAAACGAGAGACATTCTGGACATCTTGCAATCGATGCCAGATACGGTATGAATATTTAAAGCTTTACCTAAACAAAAGTCTTATGTGCCCAAACTGTCACCAGCCTTTTTTGGCAGGAGAGGTTAGTGCTCCCGTGAACAATCAAGCTTCCTCTTTTCCCTGGTCTTCCAGTCAGCAGCAGCAGCGTACAAGCAATCGTGCTGCTAACGGCTCTTCTGCTTCAGGTGTGAAGCTCCCTACAGCTTTAAATTCAGGACAAACAGGATATTCTGGTTTTGGCGCAACAGTTAGAGCAGACATTCAGCAGGATCCAGTTTTAAAGACAAGAGGTGCAAATGGTGTGCAGTCCAAAACCACTACAGTTATGCAAGCTGCACAGCGCGGCCGGCCAGCTGGTGAGAACTTGAAGAGAGCTCATGCAGAAGCAGCTTCCGTGAAAACTGATGTAGGTTTTGTTCCTGATTCGACTTCCAGTTTTTCAAAAGTTGATAGGGTAATAAAAAAGAGACGCATGGCTGAGTTGAAGTCAAATTGTCAAAGAAAAGGAAAGGTGAATGAAATGGCTGGAAAAGTTGGATCTAGCAGCCAACGAAACATACATGGAAATGAGAATGGGGTTTTGAGAGCAGAGAGGGTCGCCGTTGCGGGAAGTAACAAGCCTAGGAGTTCAAGGGAGTTGTCCAATTCAGAAATTCGCAATATGCTGGTGAAAAAGGCAAGGATGGAGATCAGCAAGAAGCTTAAAGAATGGAGCACAGCTACTGCGTCTAAAACTTCATATAAGGAAGAAAAAGAAGTGGAAAAGAAGAAGCAAGCTCCTAAAGTTATCACAAATGACATGAGAAAGGATAAAACTGCTAATGATGCGGTGGTGGATTCCAAAATAGCGTGCGAGCAGAAAAGGTCTTCTGTCCTTATTGCAGCTGTTGATTTAGAACCAGAAGTTATGTCGATGACTGTTCCTGACCCTGACTTCCATAATTTTGACAAGGATAGAACGGAAAAATCTTTCGATGATTATCAAGTTTGGGCTGCTTATGACGATGATGATGGCATGCCGCGCTATTATGCTCTGATTCATAATGTGATATCTAAAAAGCCATTTAAAGTGCAATTCAGCTGGTTGAACTCCAAAAACAACTCTGAATTCGGCCCAATTAATTGGATTGATTCTGGATTCCTCAAGACCAGTGGAGATTTCAGGATAGGCAAGCATGAAATCAGTAAGACGCTCAATTCGTTCTCCCACAAGGTCAAGTGGGTGAAAGGAGCCAGAGGTGTTATCCAAATTTATCCGAGAAAGGGGGATGTTTGGGCTGTGTACAGGCATTGGTCTCCTAAATGGAATGAGCTAACTCCGGATGATGTGATACACACCTATGATATGGTGGAAGTGCTTGGAGACTACACAGAGAAGGAAGGTGTCACAGTTGCTCCATTAGTCAAAGTAGCTGGCTTCAAGTCAGTATTCCGTCAGCATTTGGACCCCAAGTATATTCGGCATATTCCCAGGGAAGAGATGTTTCGCTTCTCTCATCAGGTCCCTTCATACTTGCTTACAGGCCAAGAAGCTCCAAATGTTCCCACTGGATGCTGGGAGTTGGATCCTGCAGCCCTGCCGTTAGAACTTCTTAAAGTCATGACAGAAGCTGAAATAGAGGCAGAGAGAAAAGCTGCAGATCCTTCAAACTTAGAAAGAACATGTAGTGAAAGCAAAGAGGAGGAGAAATCCTATGTGGTTGGCAACAGCAATGTGATAAAGGGCGAAGAGACGACCAGAGATTCGAAGTATGATGTCAAAAAACCCATCTTGACATATTCAAGAAAGAAGAAGGTGAAGAAGGCGGAAGCAAGCAACATTGACGCCAAGAGAGAAACAAGCTAGGTTGCCGCTGCTGACTCTAGCCTATAATCAAGTAATGTTGGTGCTTTCGGTATTTTGATTGCCGATGATAGAGTAGTGTAGATGAAGAAGACAATGAATCCGGCACCCAAGTGAATATTTGATTTTAATTTTATGTGCTTCTATAGGTTTACCATTCAAGAGAGAGCTATAGTGTAAAAACAAAAAACTTGAATCATACCTGTATATTTCAAGTTTTTTAAAGTAACTTTTGGACAATGAATTTTCTCAACCATCTTATATAAGTTTATAATTGCTTTCCTTTTCAGTTTCTTTTTGTAGTTTTGATGGCTACTTGGTGCTGTCCTTGTCAAGGTGCACTACTGATATTACAACTCATTTTCAGCATATGAAGTGTTCAAATCATTTCTGGTTTACTGCTTGTACATAACATAGTCTATATGATTTCTCTTCTGAAACGGAGGACTAGAGCGGCGCATAGGATGTGGTGCTGTTTATAGTAGCAGACTTGCGCATGCAAAGCCAATTTGGTTTTATGTTGAAAGATTTCTTTGTTTTTTACCTTAGATTTTCTTGCAGCTTGTTTGGGTTGTTGTTACCTGTCGTTTCATAATGTATCGTATTGTATTGTTTGATGAATACAATGTTTGGATAGATTGTATCGTTTGTCGTCGTTTCATGATATCATGCACCAACAATATGAAGAATAAACTTGCAATATTACTAAGAAAAAAATAGGATACGGAGTAGAATTATTATATAAAAGAGTAGGGTAAAGGATATCATATGATTATTTAATACTCCCTCTGGTTCACAATAAGTGGCCAATTTACTTTTTCATTTTGGTTCAAAATAAGTGTCCAGTTAGGTGCTCAAGAATAAGTTCAAGTTGTTTTTATTCTTTTACACTTATATGCATATCCCTAAAAAGTTTTCCCACTCCTCACTATAACTGTGTGACCAATATTTACTAAGGGTAGTTTAGTCATACTAGGTATTTTTGTATAGGATTTAGCATTTTCTAAATGGGCGTGCTAAAAGGAAACTTGTCACTTATTGTGAACCAGAGGGAGTAATAAGAAAGGCCAAGATGAGAGAAAAAAAACAAGGTAACGACGCCACCACACCAAATCTGTTCCATAAAGTAGCACTTTTCGTCGTTACGTAACGACAAATTTAACGATACGATACAATAAAATTTAAGCAACAATCAAAACAAACAATATATTCAAAGTAACAATACGACACAATACAATGGGCAACAACCATCCAAACAAGATGTTAGTTGCTGGTTCTTACATTCCTCCATTTGCATGGAGCCAATTGCACCACCATTCAGCGTTCAGGGGAGGAAAATCTCTTTATTTAGACTTGATTAATATAAAATAAAAGTGGCATTTCAACTCAGGAGCGGATTTATAGGTTTAATTATGGGCACGTGAACCCATGGTCTCTCCGTAAAATTAGATATTTTATGTACATATTTTATGAAATTAATATAATATTAACTGTTGGCACACATATTTAAATAAGATTGAATGGTCCACTTGGTTTGATGTTGAGTTATTGCCCAAGAGGTATAGGGATCAAATCCCACTAGATATATTTTTTGCTCCTTTTCTTAGTAGTGCACCCATGTACTAGAAATCCTAGACCTCTAACTCCATAAAAATAATCAGTAATAATATGGGAGTTGTCTTCACCAACGACTAACTTATTTAGTTGTTCCAAAGTATTCTCTGTTTTAAGACATTTAACAAAGATAAGCAATTGGTGAATCATTTAATTCAGAAAGAAATCCAATTACTATCATATTAATGACTCTTTTTACATTAAAACTATGTGTGTACATATTGCGCTAAACAAACGTTGAAGCTATCAATTTATTGTATTAGTACCTTTACTTATTGGTACTGTTGTAAAATTAATATTTTACCACACAAAAGGAAAAAAATATCAATGACAATAGGGACAAAATTAATGAGGAACATGAAAGACAAAAATTTAATACCTTTCGCTTCGTCTTCTTATATTAATCGCCATCTTAGTATCAGTTAATTAACTGAAGAAGAGTTGAAGGTGTTTCGCTGTATTTTTAGCTTTCTTAACGGTTAAGACACACTAAGTTATATATGCGTATATATAACTTAGCGCAGAAAAGAAGGAATATCCAAAAATGAAAGTTGAAGGCATTTTTGCTCTTTTGTCAGTTGTCTATTAAGCGAGGCTATGGATAATTTAATAAGGAATTGGCTAATGAAACACCTAATTAATTAATTGCTTGCGAACAAAGAAACTTGCTTACAACATAATTCCATGCATGTACTTCACAGAACACACACACATATATATATGTTTGTTTTATAGAAGTTAAAAGTTACTAATTACGTCCCATTCAGTAATATTATTTAATTTTATTTAACATCTAGCCCAGATATAAGAGGTCAATAGTTAACCCGATTGTTGACTAAATGAACTTGGCAGAGAAAATAAAGCTCATAAATAAGAACAACTGTTAATCACACGTAACTTACCCATATTATTCTTAATGAAAAGTTTTTATAAACAAATAATATTAAGATTTTGAGACCATAAGGATCAATAGTCTTAATTTTTTTGATTAAACTGTATTGTGTATCTAGTCAAATAGGTTCACATAAATTGAGATGGAGAGAGTAACTCTATTTGGTCTTCGGCCTAACTATAGCAAAAGGCTAAAATAAAAACATGAAGGCAAGGGCGGATTTATGGGGGCGAAAGACAGTTCACCCGAACTCCCTTCGCTGAAAATTTATATTGTATATATAAGGCAAAATATATTTTTTCCTCTATATATTATATATATTTTGAATTCTCTTGACATAGCTCAGTAGTCATGGAGGTTCAAAACCTTTGTAAGATCATTCAATTCTCACTAGCTACGATCTTTTTTAATTTTTTTTTTAACCCCTTAGCGGAAATTTTGTCTCCGCCACCGCCTGCCGGTATTGAAACATAGTTCTTTGCAAATTGCAAGGGCATCTAATTCTCCCCCTATAAGATGCGAGAATAATTCATATTAACAGCCCTGCATATGCAAAAAGCTATTTGTTCAAAGATATTTCTTAAGAAGCTCCTTCTTAGTTGCTGGTATTCTTACAAATGTAGTTGCAATGTGAATGTGATTTGTTTGGTGGCAAAATGACATGGCGGAAAAAACGATGAACATGAAAAGACAAACAGTTTCAGCTTTTCTCACAAAAAACAATTAACCTTAAACCTAATTCATGTTTTGGGCTCACGGGGGAAACGAGAAATATGAAAAGACAAAAGTTGAATATTACTGCTTCATTGTAAATTTAATCTTTTCTTAACTAAAGTCAGCAAACGGCTCGACGGAGAAAACAATGAACGTAACGTAAATGAGGAGAAATAATGTTACAAATATTTTTATATTTTGGAGTTGTTCTTTAAACAAACATAAGACTCGATCGTAGTTTAATTTATTGCGTGCAAATAGAAAAACAAGGAAAATGTTGTTCTCTTCAGATGATCTGAAATTCACTTGGATAATGTGATATTAATTTAGCTTGGTTTTTAAAATGTAGATATTCTCCTTTAAGCATGACATTATATAAGATTTCGATCAATGATTTCTATTCAATTAAACCAGATAGAATTAACGATGTTATAAAGATTTCAAACAACACTTTTTAATAAACTAAACCAGCTAAGATTGATTCAAGGGTAAATAATAACGCAATTTTTCTCTCTCTATATATATAGTTTGTTATTGAATAATTTTGTGTGAAAGTATAGGTTGTCGTAGTTTTAGTAACATTGTTTTTGTTCCTTACTTTAGATATGAAGAGTACCATAATATTTTATACATTCACGGTTATTTTTATGACGCGTGAAGCGTTTGCTAATACACCAATAAACATGATAATTAATAGAGAAAACATGCATCTACGTAACTTGAAAAGGACTAAAAGTTTTCATTTTCTGTTTATCTTCCCCCTCCTTCAGAAAATCTCTAAACCAGTCCAGTCCTATTATTTATAAAATAAACTCTAATTAATAGTATTACTCTTTCTGTTTGTTACGGCTTTATATATATCTAGTGCCCTAAAGTGTAAGGATTAATTATTATGATGTCTTTGAGACTTTTTGGTGAAATGCTAAAGACAATTTCGTTTGAAATACAATAAGTACCACTTTATGTAACAAAATGAAAAGAAAAAGAAGAGAAAAAGAAAATAATAGTATGGAGCATCCAATTCTCCCAGCCGTACGAGATGCCTTCATTAAAATAGAAAAGAAAAAAGTTCATTTGCAGAAGTCCAGGACGACGGAATCTAGGTTTAGGGTGGATTCATCTAAACCTAATATTTTTAATGTAGAATATAAATTTATATGAAAAATTATTAAAATTATAGTAATAAATAGTAGATATAAACCTATAATTTTAAAGATTTAATAAGTTTAATACTAAAAACTTTATAAATTGAACTCATGGAGTTGAAAACTGAATCTGCCTTTGGACTGAACAAAGGAACTCTTGAAAAAAGATTCTGTGTAGGAATAAATGCATAATGTATTTTGAAAAGGAAAAAGGAACGAATGTTGTACTATCCATTATTTTATAGACACTGCCTTTCCCACATTACTATTTTATTAAGTCGTAGCTCGTTTTTGTATGAGTATTAAAAATGCAGCGCACTGTTCAAGACATGAATCGTACGAACTTGATTTTCCATATTAAGAAAAAATATTTGATAAAATTTATTTCAAAATCTTTATCTAGACAAAGAATACCGCAGTTAAACAAAGAAAAGGACTCAGATGTAACTCATGATTTGTTTCTTCATTCTCTTTTTTTTAGTTTAAAAGACTACATTCTATTAATTAACGATGAAGTACAGGGAGTATTTGCTTAGAAACAATGTTACAAAAAGTTTGAAGAGTACTACTGTGGGTGTGTGCATGTGGTTGGTCAGCGCCATATTGATCTACTACTCTGTTGCAAAAAGGATGGTTGATGTTGCTACTACTAGAAGGTACATCAAAAGTTGTACAAAAAAGAGTTGTTGAGTGTGGTTGTGGAGTAGTTGTTGTAGAAATGTGCCTACGTCTGTGCCTTCCCCATTTATCTTCAAGCAAGTCTTCCAGGAGAAAAGTTGGCAGAGTGTGCAAAAAGGTGATGTTGTTGCACATCATTTCCACCCCAAAATGTGCTAGTCTATCTGCTACGATGTTGAGCTCCATGTAAGTGTGCGCTATGGACGTATCACTCAGCAACCATATCAGGGATTTGCAATCATTAAGCAAATGTGAGTGTATTGTATTTGTATTATTAAGCATGGTAACTACCTCTGATGCGTCTGTGTGAATTTGAAGTGGAGTCAAGTTGTGAGCTGCTGCTAGTTGTAATCCTCTGACTAGTGCCATGAGCTCTATATTAGTGACGTTACTTGCAAGACAGTTTCCCGCATAGCCCATCACCCAATCTCCGTTTGTATCCTGAATACTCTCCCAAACCCAGCATTATATTGGACTGTTTGAGTGTCCCATTCGTGTTTAGTTTGAAATAGCCCATAGGAAGGGGTTTCCACTTAATGTACATAGGTATTGAGTATTTTTTTTTTATCTGTGGAGCTACTTGTTAGATAATAAAACTCATTAATAATTATATTAATTAACACAATGTTGGGTGTATATTTAGTATGTTCAAAGATGTTTTTATTTTTAGTATTACATAAATGTCATAATGTGAATGGAATAAGTATTTTATGCGGTATTGAAGCTCTAGTTTTGAAACCCTATGGGTAGATAATATTTTTGAGTCATCCATAATTGGGGGGGGGGGTGTTTCATACTTAATATTTCGAATGAGAATGCCTAATCGCATGGCCTGCCAACAGTGTTTTGCGTTAGAGCAATTGAAAAGAATATGGCTAATGGTTTCGTCTTATACTCTGCATAGTGTAAATAGGTTGGAAGAGAGGATTCCTATTCTATGTAGGTAAGAGTTGGTTGAAATACGATTGTGGCTTATTAGCCAAATAAATGATTTAATTTTTAGTGGTAAGTGCATTTTCCATTTCCATCCATGGTAATTTGGAAGTTGGTTGGAGTTTGTTAGTGCTTTATAGCAAGAACTAACAGTAAACTTTCCTGATGTGTTAAGGCCCCAAACGATGCAATCTGGGCCTAATGAATTAAATGGTAAATATATACTATTGATCTTTGCCATTAGGGTTGGCGGTAATTCAAAGGAGGTGACTGGGACCATGGCTTGTCCATTATTGAGGACCTCTTGGATGGCTAGTTCGTCCTCTTTGTGTTGTAGATGTCCTTCAATTAGTGTACGAATAAGCATATTATGTGCCAACCAATTTTCTGTTCGAAACTTGATGTGTGTACCTTGTGTGACATGCCACACTAGACCTTTTTGGCATGCTTGCCATCCGTTAGTGATGTGTTTCCAAAGAGTGGAGGTTTTTGCCAATGGCTTCTTATGATTGTAGAAATATTTGCATAGGAGGATCGATGCCCAATGTTTTTGGGGGTTATGAAATAATCTCCAAGTTGTATTGGCAAGTAAGACAGTATTTTTTCCCCTAAGTTTTTGTATTGCTAGACCCCGTTGATCTTTTAGATTAGTAACATTATCCCATTTTATTAAATGAAAACATTTTTTTGAGTTGTTGTCCCCCAAAGAATTTTTTTTTTTGAAAGGATTCTAGTCGATTGATGATGTAATGTGGAAGAGCTATGAATTGCATTATATGGTTTGGCATAGAATTAAGAGTTGCTTTGATAAGGATTGTACGCCCTGCCACTAATAGATGATTAGTTTTCCAACCTGCTAGCCTATTCTTGAAATTGTCAATAATAAATTGAAAATCCTGATTTTTTAGGTTTGGCACTAAAGATTGGGAATCCTAGATATTTCCCAAATGACCTACCTAAATTCTTCTAGCTTTACATATTTTGAAAAGAAAACTTTTGACTTTTCAAAATTGATTTTTTGACTTGAAAGATGAGTAAAGTGTTCAAGTTAGTCTATAATAGCATTGC
The DNA here is from genome assembly GCF_000393655.2 of Nicotiana sylvestris. Lineage (NCBI taxonomy): Eukaryota > Viridiplantae > Streptophyta > Magnoliopsida > Solanales > Solanaceae > Nicotiana > Nicotiana sylvestris. The sequence continues at coordinate 167,114,960 of NC_091059.1, forward strand.
AACTTGTTGTAACAATTTTTTAGCTAAAATAATGTTGTCGGCAAAAAAAAGTGGGATATGAGGGGGGATTAGGTTTGATGGAGATTGGTTTTCATTGGTTGTAATCAACAGCTCTGTTAATGTGCGTGATAGCATCTCCATGTACATTATGGATAGATAAGGGAAAAGCGGGTCTCCTTGCCTAATACCCCTGGTCGGAGTGAAAAAATGTGTTGGAGTTCCATTGATAATAATTGAGGTAGTTGGTGTGGTTACACAGGACATGATAATTGTGACTAAATGGTCAGGAAAGTTGAAGTATGTTAGGGTCTGGCGGATAAAGGTCCAGTCTAATTGTTCAAAAGCTTTTTCTAGGTTGATTTTTAAGAGCATGTTAGAGCATTTTAATTTCGGCGTACGGAATTGATGAAGCAACTCTTGCACAATTATTGCATTGTTTGCAGCTCTACGATTTTTTGGAAAACAGATTGAGTTGGGTGAATAATGTGATCGATTAAAGGTTTAATGCGATTAACTAGAATTTTTGTAATAATCTTGTAAATGGTATTTCATAACTAATAGGCCTAAAATGTATAGTGTTGTAAGAGCTTTTAATCTTAGGAATTAAACAAATATAAGTTTTATTTAATTTTTCAAGAATGTGTCCCTTTTAAAAGATGTCTTTGCAGAAAGGAATTATAGAGTGCTTAAGTTGAGTCCAATATTTTTGAAAAAATATTGGGTGTGATCCGTCTGGTCCTGGAGAATTTAAAGCTTGGAAGGAAAAAAATAGCTTCAATAATTTTTTGATCAGTAACCGGATTTTGTAAAGAATTAGCTTGTTCCTGTGTAATCGTGTTAAACGTGGCTATAGTGTGCTTATAGTTAGTGTTATATTGTATGAATCCACCAAATCGTAGAGTACGTGGTCCTCTACAAGATTCTGCTGAGAGCACTTAGTAAAGTAGTAAGTAAAAGAGGCAGAGGATTTATACGTTGAAAAATCTCACACAAGGGGATCAAAAAACCACGACCTACCTTGTAGGATTTTAACTCCACTAACTTGTAATCTTACCTATTACAAGACACTTTACAATACTTCTTATTGCAAAGAATTTACTCAACTAACTTGTGGTACCTTTACCACAAGCCACTTTGTGACTATCCTAGTTACAAAGGCTTTTTCTAACTTGTGATGTTATCACCACAAGCCACTTTGTAATTCTACGATTACAAAGACTTTTCCTTATGACTAAATCTAGTCACAACATAAACTCAACGAGTTTACGGATTTACAAGAGGATTCCTAATCAGTATGCTTCTAGATAAGTGATTTAGGAGATATGGTAAGTACAGTAACAAGGTTACAACTCAACTAGGACAGCAAACATCAATCTTTTAGGAACTGGTCCGTAGTGGCGTTCAACCTTGTTCTTCAAGCTTGAGAGGATGATTTTTCAGTTTTTGCAAGAGGCTTGAATGAGAAACAGAAACCTTCCATTGATCTTTTTGTATAAAGCACATTTGGTACATCTTGATCATATGACTTGAAATGATGTGAGTACTTTATTTGGTTAGAGAGTGAGTGGGCTAACAGTGTGGTGCAGTGCAGCAAAAATAGTGTCGTCGGTCACTTCATTTCCAGTTGTGTCCAAATGACTTTGTACTGCTATGAGGAAATCACAAAAGCATCATGTCCTTGTTTGGTTCGTAGTTCCTGAAGCTGTTGCAATTCAACTTTAGTTGAAATCTGTTAACGCTTGCAGTAATCCAAGTAGATCAGGTGCCATATCTGGTTCTTAGCCATAAGTTTGTTAGATCATCAAAACATCAGGCAAGAACATTTAAGATCTATCAATTTCCCCCTTTTTGATGATGACAAACTTCAACAATTATAAATTGGAATTGGGGCAGTAGAAACCAAATAACCAATTTCAAAGAGTTCCCCCTAAGACTATGCCTTGTCTTAAAGAATAATAGAGCATAAGAACCAGATCCCCAGTGTGTTTACCCCTGAGTACTAGTTCCCCAATGTGTAATTCCCCCTTTTGGCATCATTAAAAAGAACAACAACACAAAGAAGTCCAGCTAAGCTAACTCATGCCACATATGTGCACACAATCATGAGAAAGAATAGAACACAGAGAGACAGTACGAGACATAAGAAAAAGAATTCATATTAATAATTTTTAATATGCCTCGTCCTTTGAAAAAAGGAAGAGGCTACAGTGGACTTGTTCACGGGAGCAGTAGTAGTACATCCCAACCATAAAAAAGGCAAAAAAAAAAACATCCAACAACCATCAACAAAGAGACAACGAAGAAGAAACATATCCAGAAAACTGGTCACTGAAGGGGTTCTTAGGGAGCACTAGGAGAAAAAGGCTTGGAAGCTGCAGCAAGTGTTTGGAAAACAAGGTCTATTCAAGCATTTCCCGACTTTTGCTCGTTGAGCAGTTTAGTCTTCAGGTTATCAACTTGCGCCCTGAGATCAGCATTTTCGTGGGTCAAACGGATCACCTCATCATTTGACATGGTAACCGCTCGGGCATGCTGACCTTCCAGGATAGCATTCCTGGCCTTCAATCGACGTATTTCCTCAGTTGTACTGTTTTGGGCATTGATGAGCTGAGACAAAGTTGAAGTACTTCCTACACCCTCATACTTCTCAATATACTCGCACTCTTCTAAGGTTGTCGAAGAGAATATCTGCTTACGGGTCCCCACTTTACCTGTTCCCAGTGGAACCTCAAAGAATTTGAACACATGATTGAGCAAGAATCCATAGGGAAGCCCGTGATTACCATCCTTGAAATTGGCCACCTTCTGCATGTGTTCAGTCATTATGGCAAGCAGACTCACAGGGTTGAAACCGTCCAGTTGCTCCATTAGGTATAGATCAGATTTTGAAGTTACAGTCCTCTTTTCTGCTCGAGGCAACAGGACTTTGTTAACCAGCTCAAATAGCAATTGGTAGATAGGAAGTAGTGCTTTCTTATGGATCTGGTCCCCTTTCTGATTAGAATTATCTTTCACCACCGCATTTTTCAAGTTGTACTGATAGACATCTCGTATTCTCGACACCCCAATAGTAGGAACTTGCAAAATTTCTCCAAGCAATTTTACGTCAAAGACAATGTCCACCCCATTGACCAATGCACAGACATGGTCAGTATCGACTGGAAAAAGACTGGAAAAGAAACTCTGTACCTCCTCCTCATACACTTTAGGGACATTAATGTACAATAGATACATCCATTGTTGAAACTCCACCATTTCCAGAATTTGGCACATTCCGGCCATCTCCGAGATTGTTGGGTTAAATGTACGACCTAGCAGAACTTTTTGATGCCTTAGGCACTCAGAGCCAAGGCAAACCTCACTTCTTGCTTTTTTTCTCGAACTAGGTTCTTCAACTGTTTCAGACTTGCGTTTCCTATGCTTTACTCCATTGACTTTGCCTTTCCCCTTGGACTTGCCAAGAATATCCTCATCACTCACTTCCTCTTTCAACTTGGACATAGAAGTAGACCTTTTCTCCATAGAAACAGACTCAGCCTTTTTCGGGGACTGCCTTACAAGGGAACCTAGTTCCTCAGGAGTTCCTTCTTCCACCTCCATTACAGGAATAGCTTCATCACTTACAGGTACACCATCCTTCACCAACTTTCTTTTTTTCTTCTTATTACTTTTCTTGCTCTTTTGGAGTGCAGGGTCATAGGCCACTTTGACTTGAAGCCTGGTAGTACGCCGCTTAATTTCAGACTCAGGGGTGGAGACAACCCTTCGCTTACTTATGAATGCATCAAGGGCCACGTTGTCCAGGTCTTCTTCATCACTAGATCGCATTTATGGTGCTTGAATTCCAACGGGTACAATATTAAATGCAGGAACAACACTGTCCTGGGATGAGAGTCCTGACCTGGGTCCTCCGAAGAGGGATCAGGTTCCTCATGTAATGCCCTAGTAGTGTATACTACTGCATCCCCTTCAACAGCCATAATGGCCCCTTTCTACCCACACGCTTTGTCACTCATGTTTCTGGGAAATAACTTCATGCAATACCTCATCAGCGGATACCACAAACAAAGTCTTTTCTTTTTCAACCAGTGCTTCCACAACCATGGAGTCAACAACAATGATGGCGGAGCCTTTTGTGAACTCAGTATTTTGACCTTGTTCTCCACTTAGGGTTTGACTAGTGTGGGCAACAGACGTCGGAGAGAACGGGACAGTAATTTCAAGTGTTTATGAGTTGGGAAACTAGGGAAGGTGTGACTGTAGTAGTAGGAGTGATAGAGGGTGACAAAGACTCAGTGAAGGCGAGAGGTTCCATAGATGGGTCAGAGGTGGTTACAGTTGAGGCAGAGAGATCGGAAGTTTTCTCAGCCATTAGAAGAGGTGGTGTGATGATCCTTTCCTTTTGGGTGAATTAGGGCATATGGTTAAGAAGGACAGAAGAGAGGGTTTTTAAATGGAGAGGATAATTATGAAGGGAGAAGAATAGGCATTGGTTCTGAAACGACGGTTGGGTATGGAGAATTGTGATGTTTCAGAGGGAGATGGAACGTTTTGAATTGAAGGGACGTGACAGCCGGATCTAAAAAGTTGATGACATGGCTATTGTATTTTGTACCTTTTAAGATGTGTATTAAAGGATGCACAGAATTAATAACCTTTAGTACAAAAACCTGGTTCTTGAAAAAACATTTTCTTCAAGCCCTTTTTGAAAAGAATTAATCCTCTTTTATCAGTCATGTACTGCATCTACTACTTCTATAATTATCATGCGTGTCTACCTACAACGTATTGAGGTGAGTTAGACAAGGCCAAAAAACACTTTGAACTAATTATTTCTTAAGAATACGAGCCAGTTAAAGAGGAATCAGGTTCTTTATTTGGCTTCAATAGTCCCAGCTTTACTCTGTTTCTTTCAAACTGTTCCCTACTCAATGCCTTGGTGAAAATGTTTGCAATTTGATCTTTTGTGCTGCAGAACTTCATGCATATCAACCCTTTCTTCACATTATCTCTCAGAAAATGATGCCTCACATCAATATGTTTGGTCCTTTTATGTTGAACTGGATCCTTTGCCATATTGAGTGCACTGGTGTTGTCACATAGGAGAGGCACACTCTTAGTGAGAACTCCAAAATCCTCCAGCTGCTGCTTGATCCATAGAAGCTGAGCACAGCAGGATGCTACTGCTACATATTCAGCTTCAGTTGTTGAAAGAGCCACTGAATTTTGTTTCCTTGTCCCCTAAGAGATAAGACATGATCCTAAGAAGTGAGTCATCCTAGAAGTGATTTTTTGTCCACAAGATAACCTGCATAGTCTGCGTCCGCATACCCAATCAGATTAAAACTATCACCTGATGGATAATATAGCACCAAGTCTTGCGTGCCTTTGAGATATCTCAGTATTCTTTTGGTAGCCTTCAAGTGAGATTCTTTAGGATTTGATTGAAACCTCGCACACAGCCCCACGCTAAAGATAATATTAGGTCAACTGGCAGTGAGATAGAGGAGAGATCTAATGATGCCTCTATACATTGTTTGATTCACAGGAGATCCAGTTTCATCCATGTCCAGTCGAGTGGCAGTTGCAATGGGAGTGTCTATCACTTTTGATGCTTCCATGTCAAACCTGTTTAAGAGTTCCCTGATGTATTTTTGCTGACGAATGGAAGTACCATTTGGGGACTGTTTTACTTGAAGACCCAGGAAGAAGTTTAATTCCCCTATCATGCTCATTTCAAATTCGCTTCCCATAAGTTTTGCGAATTCTTCACACAGAGAGTCAGTTGTTGCTCCAAAAATGATATCATCAACATAAACCTGAACAATGAGAAGGTTCCTTCCCGTTTCTTTAAGAAAAGAGTGTTGTCAAGCTTCCATCTCTTAAACCCATTTTCTAAGAGAAATTTTGACAATCTTTCATACCACGCTCGAGGAGCCTGCTTTAACCCATACAGAGCTTTGTCCAATTTGAACACATATTCAGGGTGCTTATGACATTCAAACCTAGGGGGTTGCTTCACATAGACTTCTTCCTTAAGCAGTCCATTCAAAAATGCACTTTTAACATCCATTTTGAACAAAGTAAATTCCATATGAGAAGCAAAGGCAATCAAAATTGTGATAACTTCCATGCGAGTCACTGGAGCAAATGTTTCATCATAGTCAATCCCTTCCTCCTGATTGTAGCCTTGGACCACTAGTATGGCCTTGTTTCTTATGGTAATTCCATGTTCATTGAGCTTGTTTCTGAATACCCACCTGGTTCCTATAATGGTTCTATCTAGGGGTCTGGATACTAGGTGCCACACACTATTTCTCTCAAACTGATGCAGCTCGTCTTGCATGGCTGTAATACAATATGCATCTTTTAAGGCTTCCTTGATGTTCTTGGGTTCAATCTAGGAGAGAAAGGCTGAGAAGGCAAGTAAATTTCTAGCTCTTGACCTGGTTTGAACTCTGAAATCTAGAGGAGTGATTATGTTGTCTATAGGGTGAGAACTTTGATGTCTCCAGTTAGATGTCTGGGGTTCATTCTGAGAGGAGGAAGGTATGTTTGGCTGATTTTCTTCTATCCTTCTCTCAGATGTCAGTGGAGTTCCCTGAACTGCATCAACCACTCTTTCTTCATCTTTAGTGATTGTAATTGAAGTGCTTGGTTCTATTGATGATGAGGCAGCGTTATCTTCATTTGGCTCCTTCACTTGACTCATCATGTCTGCCTTTTTGTTTGTCATGTTAATGACTTCACCAGGAACAAGTAAGGGTTCTCTATCTTGATTTTCCTCAGCACTCTTCTCAAATGATGGATGAGATTTATCAAAAATAACATAGACTCTTTATTCAACACATTGAGTCTACTTGTTATATATCTTGTAAGCCTTGCTTTGAGAAGAGTAGCCAAGAAATATCCCTTCATCACTTTTGGCATCGAGCTTACCAAGCTGATCCTTTCCATTGTTGAGAACATAGCATTTGCATCCAAATGTTCTTAGGTAAGTCAGCTTGGGTTTTCTTCCATTCAGCAATTCATATGGGGTCTTGTTCATACTTGATCTGATCATGCACCTGTTCACTAAGTAGCAGACAGTGTTGATAGCTTCAGCCTAAAAGTTCTTTTCAAGTCCACTATCAATCAGCATTGTTCTTGCCATTTCTTCCAGAGTTCTGTTCTTTCTTTCTACTACTCCATTTTGCTGTAGAGTTCTGGGAGCTGAGAAGTTGTGAGTGATGCCGCTTTTATTTCAGAATTCATCAAATTTGACATTGTCAAATTCTGTCCCATGATCTAATCTAATGCATACAACTCTAGACTCCATCTTCACCTGGATTTTCTTCACAAAGGCAACAAATACTTCAACAGTTTCATCTTTTGTTATGAGAAACAGAGTCCATATGAATCTGGAATAGTCATCCACGATTACGAAAATGTATCTCTTTTCTCCTCTACTTTGCACCCTTATAGGTTCACATAGATCCATATGTAGGAGCTCAAGTGGCTTTGAGGTGCTCACATCTCTTTTTGACTTAAAGAAGGACTTTACATGTTTTTTCTACCATAGGCATCACAAACTTTTTGAGTTTTGAATTGTGACATTGGCAAACCATGGACCAGGTCCTTCTGAATTAGTTTGTTCAGACGGGAAAAGCTTGCATGGCCTAGTCTTCTATGCCATAGTTCAACATCATCGTCAACCGCCTTCAAACAACTCAGATCACCACTCTATAAGGATTCGAAATTAGCAACATAGATGTTCTTGTATCTTTTGGCCACCAGAACTATTTCACCGGTCACAAGGTCAATGAATGTACATATTTTGGACAAGAATTCAACCTTGTTTTCTTTTATCGCAAATTTGAGAGACACTCAGGAGACTATACTTAAGTCCATTGACATAGTACATATTTTTAATAGAGTGAGTGCGTGACTTCCCAACTTTTCCAACTTCAAGAATGTACCCCTTTTTGCTGTTGCCAAAGGATACACTCCCTTCTTACAGGGCTTTTAGTGAAAGAAAGTCTGTGGTGTTCCCAATCATGTGTTTCGAACACCCAATATCCATGAACCATTGTTGACCACTTTTCTTCACCGTTACCTGCACAAAAGATTAGGAGTTAGTTTTAGGAACCCAAACAAGTTTAGGTCCCTTGTAGTAACCAAGAGGATGAATAAGAGCTCTCTTAGTCCATGCAGGTAATGTGTGTTTCTTGTGAGTGGATCTTGGTCCCTCTTTTGTGGTCAGAGTTTCAGCATCCACTTTATCTTTTGGTACTGATTGATTCTTGGCCTGAACACCTTCCTTGAAGTGCCCAGTGTTCCCACATTGGGTACGAGGCCAGTTATCAGATGCAGTGGCGCTCTTACTGTGAGGGTTGTGAGGAGTTTTCTTCCTTGGGAACCCATCTCCCCGCCCTTTTTCACTGTCATTAGTGAGCAAGGCAGTGGTAGCTTCTAAGGACCAGGTCCACTTTAGAGACCTTTCAAGATCATTTATTACTTTTTCTATATTGGCTTAAAGGAGCTCGTTTTTCTCAATTTCAGCACACATCCTATATCTCAAGGCCTTTACCTCATTTGATTGAGCCATCAAAGCAAGCATTGAGTCATATCCAATCTCCTAGCCTTCAACTGCCATCGTGGAACTATCATCAGTATCAGATTAATCTTGTTTTACTTGTGTAGTTCCCTCATAAGCTATTTGCAAAGCCTCCCATATTTCCTTGGTAGTGTCGCATGTAGAGATTCTGTCGTACTATTTAGGTCCCAAACCATATATTAGAATTTTCTTGGCACGAAAGTTCTTCTCCACCGCTTTCTTATCTGCTTCAGTATATTCTTTGTTGTTTTTTTTTTATTGAAAATGGAAATTCATTTAATACCTTGATTGGAACAAACGGACCATCACAGATGACATCCCAAAGCTCACAATCCTCAGCCATGATGAAATCATGCATTCTATCTTTCCACCACCAATAGCATTTTCCATCAAACTTGGGTGGGTGGTATATAGATTGACCTTCTTTAAAATTTAGTGGAGTCGCCATAAGGATCCTTCCTAGGTGTTAGCCTGATAGGAGGAACCAGCTCTAATACCAATTGTTAGATTGTATGGATCTACCAAATCGTAGTGTACCTGGTCCTCTACAAGATTCTGCTAAGAGCACTTAGTAAAGCAGTAAGTAAATGAGGCAGAGGATTTTTATGTGGAAAAATCCCACACAAAGGGATCAAAAAACCACGACCTACCTTGAAGGCTTTTAACTCCACTAACTTGTAACCTTACCTATTACAAGCCACTTTACAATACTTCCTATTACAAAGAATTTACTCAACTAACTTGTGGTAACTTTACCACAAGCTACTTTGTGACTATCCTAGTTACAAAGGCTTTTTCTAACTTGTGATGCTATCACCACAAGCCACTTTGTAATTCTATGATTACAAAGACTTTTTCTTATGACTAAATCTAGTTACAACATAAACTCAATGAGTTTACGGATTTACAAGAGGATTCCTAATCAGTATGCTTCTAGATAAGCGATTTAGGAGATATGGTAAGTACAATAACAAGGTTACAACTCAACTAGGACAGCAAACATCAATCTTTTAGGAACTGGTCCGTAGTGGCATTCAACATCTTTCTTCAAGCTTGAGAGGATGATTTTTCTATTTTTGCAAGAGGCTTGAATGAAAAATAGAAACCTTCCAGTGATCTTTTTGTATAAAGCACATTTGGTACATCTTGATCACATGACTTGAAATGATGTGAGTACTTTGTTTGGTTAGAGAGTGAGTGGGCTGACAGTGTGGTGCAGTGCGACAGACACAGTGCCGTCGGTCACGTCATTTCCAGCTGTATCCAAATGACTTTGTACGGCTATGAGGAAATCACAAAACATCAGGTCCTTGTTTGGTTCCTAGTTCCCGAAGCTGTACCAATTCATCTTTAACTGAAATCTATTAATGCTTGCAGTAATCCAAGTAGGTCAGGTTCCCTATCTGGTTCTTAGCCATAAGTTTGTTAGATCATCAAAATATCAAGCAAGAGCATTTAAGATCTATCAGTTAGACTCAGTGTGAGATGTAGTGTATAATGTTTGGCAATAGTCTGTGATTAGAATTTTTAATTCTTCATGATCTGTGATCCAGTTACCCGTGTTGTCTTTTAGGGCGGTAATGCAATTACGTCTCCATTTTTTTAAAGTTGATAAATGGAAGAATCTAGTATTTGCATTACCATCATTTAACTAGTTCCAAAAATCTTTTTCAAGCTTTAAGATATTATTGAATTGTGTTTGAAGGTCTTGTTCTAGTCTTTGTAAGAAGTTACTAGTAGGGTAGTTTGTAGATGTTTGTATGCTCGCTAAACGAGCTTGAATATGCTTTTTTGGTGGAAAATATTTCCAAAAGTGTCTTTGTTCCATGTTTGCAATAAGCATGTAATAAGGGAGGTTTTTTATGCCACACACGGCTGACTAGTTGAGAAATTTTTTGATGGGATAACCACATAGTTTCGAACCTAAACGTACTAGTCCTTAGAGGAGAATTATTATTTAGTGTTAAAAGTAACAAAATATGGTCGGAGTGAATTCTAGGTAGGTGTTGCACTTGTGCATCTGTAAAAATATTGAGCCATTCATAATTTGCTACTATTCTATCTAATCTTTCCAGAATTAAAGCTCCATTTCGACGTTTATTAGTCTACGTTTATTTACTGCCTCTAAAGCCTAAATCTAGTAGATGGCAATAATTTAAACAATTTAACATTAAATCTTCCCTAGGATTGTTGATAGGGCAGCCCCCAAATTTTCTTTAGAGTATAGTATCTCATTAAAATCGCCCCCACTAACCAAGGACCCTTATAGGAATCTACTATAGACATGAGATTTTGCCAAGGTAATATATGATTATTTAATATATTGCTAGCATATATGCCTGATAACATAAAGGAGTGTCCTTGAGGACATACCTGCACCATGCAGTAGATCTCCTAATTTGCGAGTGTAATTTCAGTGACATACACAATATTGTTGTCCCACAATACCACTATACCTCCTGCTTGTCCCTCCGCTGGAGCTTGTAAGTAACTAGTGAAATCAAAGTCTTCCCTTAACGTGGCATGATCAACAAGGTGTGTTTCTAAGAGAACTAACAGTGGTGGCTCGTAATAATTTAGCATGGATCTAAAGTTTCTCCTAAATTCTGGAGACTGTTGTCACACCTCCTTTTTCGCCCGCGCCACCCGCAAAGGGGCGCGGAAGAGAGTTTTTCCAATTAAGGGACAATCGAAACGGAATTTATTCATTTATTTCAGAGTCTCCAATTAGGAGATTTATGGTGTCCCAAGTCACCGGTTGAATCCTGAATCGAGGAAAAGAATGACTCTGTTTAACAGTCTGCGCACCAGAAATCCGGATAAAGAATTCTGTTAATCGGGGAGAAGGTGTTAGGCATTCCCGAGTTCCGTGGTTCTAGCACGGTCGCTCAACTGCCATATTAGGCTTGATTATCTGATTTTATACAATTATGAACCTACGTGCAAATTTTAACTGTTCAATGCTTTGTTATTATTTATTCAAAGAATTGCAACGTCGCGAGAATGCATCTCGAATTGCGCCACATAAATGTACCCGCAATTTTTGATACGTTCCAACTTCATTGAGATTTGAATTTGGGTCACATAAATGCGCACCCGAGTTTAGAAAAATAACATTATTAAATACGCGCCCTAAGCGACTAGTGTAGTGTTATTTTGGGCGAGGCCGTGAAATTTTGCTAAACGGCCCGTCCCGGAGTCTTAGCAACTTCGCAAACACGTATAGAGGGCCCCGCAACTTGTGCATTTTTTTTGTTTGTCGAGGCTCGTCTCATTTGTTATTTTGATTTAAAGAATTGCAACGTCATGGAAACGCATTTCGAACCACGTTACAATCAATGTACTCGTGATTGGTCGACGCATTTCGACTTCGTTGAGATTTGGATTTGGGTCACATAAATGTGCACCCGAATTTAAGAAGATAACATTATTAAATACGCGCCTAAAGCGACTAGCGTATCATTATTTTTTGGTAGGGCCGTGAAATTGGCTAAACGGCCCGTCCCGGAATCTAAGTATTTAATACATACATTTAACGAGGGCCCTGCCACTTACGTGTTTATCCAACGAGGCTCATCTCATCCTTATTATTAAAAAGGTAATCCTAAAAGTGACTATGATTTTCTATTAAATTTTTCTCTAAACATGACAGAAGACAGAGTCCTAATTAGTTTACATGCTTGAAAAGTACGGGACTTTTAATAATTTTTGCATATTTGATTAGTCCCGAAATGACGGACGGGGATCCTGGCATGATTCGAGCCACAAGAAATCGTTAACTCACCAAATCACGCCTGCCTATCCTTACTTGTTACTTTGACTAACAACCTTAGACTCACAACTATGCTTCTTTTTCCTTAAAATATTGCAGTACTTTTTAAGTAACAATTGATGGTAAGATTAATGCTAAGATCTAGTTGACCAAGGACTCAAACAATCATGCTATGATCCGAGATTAGTTAACAATCTACTAGCTATTTCGGGGATCAAACCACACGCTACAGAGATTGGGCTCAGCAACCTTATTCCTTTGGAAGTCCAATGTGAGCAAAATTGGTTGGGCTGCCCTGATTTCAAATTAAGCTAAAGGCTCTTAAACAATTCACAACCACAACCAATACTAATCCCGTTGATGAAAGCAAGTCATGTAATGCAATAATTTTAACTAACTAAATTGTGAACTTTGAAACTACAATGCTTGGACAGGTTTGAACTAACAATTAATAGTGAAAATGGCAAATTCGTAGGATCAGATGGCCATGGTAAAGTCATGATCCCAGGGACGAGGCCACTGCACCTTTCCATTTAAACAATCACAGTTATTTTCTAGTAGCCCTAATACATTTTGGCCTAACAGAACTATCATAGAATTGACGCCTAACAAAACTGGGCATCTAATATGACAAATCGCACTTGTAATTCACTTATCACTAATGAACACCTTGCATTTGATGGTTAACGCATGAACTTTGCTAAACTATTCCACGTCATAATTAACCATTAGCAAAAGGAGTTTAATCAGTCTAGTGGTCTGTCCAGTTTATACACATCATACAAACTAGATTAACCAAAGCAAAATCCTAACTACAAGACAGGTCTGAAATCAAATCAAAACACACTAGGACAACATCATCAGAAGTATGATTTCCATTTATTCAAGCTTTCAACAACACTAATACACCAACAAGGCTCGAAACATGTACCTGGTAGAGGAATAGAAACAGAGTAGAAAAGAAGTCAACAGCAGTAGCAATAGCACAACAGTAGATTCAGCAACACAGCAGTAGCCAAAATAGCCCAGCAATAGATTAAGACCCAGCAGTAACTTCAGAAAACACCATGCAACAACACCAAATGCACCAGAAAATCCCAGAATGCAACCCAAATACCCAACAGCAATATAAACAACCACAATATGACCAAAACTTGAGTTTGCAACAAGAGATAGACCAGCAGACTTTCAGAAAATTCCCACAGCTCTCAATGAAACAGTAACAGAGGTAAATAATGATTTCAACAGTAAAAGGGAAGCAGATTTTTCTTCTTTAAATCTCAAACCCACTGAACTTTAGTGTAGAAACTTTTAGCCTACTCTCTCTATTCCTCTAGAGTTTTAAGGTTAAATCTCCAGTTTTAATACTCTTGTTTTTTCTCTGGTTTCTTAGGATCAGAAAAACCAGTCTTTTTTGTTCTAAATGAGCCTATTTATAGCCAAAATAGGCAAGCCTCAGGCTGCCTTGATATCTTTCCACCTTAACTCTGCCCATACCCCTAAAACATACTAAACTAATCAGAAAATGCCCATGATATTCCTGACAGCTCCCCATACCGCATGCTTTTCTCTTTTTAATCAAAGTTATGGGTATTTTAACTTATTTTAATCAACCTCCCTATGCCATTAAGTCTTGTTCCCCACTATTATTAAACAATGTATCGGTTTAATGATATTTTAATACCCTATTGACAGCCATTCAAATTAAGCCATTTTCAGACTCCTTTAAATCCAAAATACCTTCTTAAAAGTCCCTGAAATTGCTGCCTTACCCCCCCCCCCTGTTTCAATATATATTAATCCCTTCAGCTATAACCAATTCAAACTTAGCCAACTAACAATTGGACCCTAACTATCCAACAAACTACAACCAATTCGCAACTGAATTCAGACAAATGGCTTAATAAGAATTAAACAAGATGGATCAAATTATTACCATTCAAGACTGTAAAACTAATCGACGACATATATCGAATCGACTACGCGAATTACAACACATACAATCGATAGCAAATAATTAAACTCGAACAAGTACAGAGGTGATTTCATATTGATAGACACAGGGGATCCATTGACAAAACTTGAAAGATTACTAAAACCACCTTAAACAAACAACAACAAAAAAAAACATATATAAACAAACAAATAGGAAAGGAAAAATTACCTCAGAAGCTTAAGAACAAAAAATGACCCATGCTCGAACTGGACTCGACCTCTTTGAGGTCGAACGGACTTTAATTGATGTGTCCTCAACTGAGAAAACCTCAATTAAGGTCGATTAGACCCCAACTCTTCCTTTAAACTGGACAGACCCCCATGGTTTTGAGTTCTAGGGTTTATACGGTCCGATTTGGGGCTCGAAGGTTTCTACCTAGATTCAAACCAAACCAAGCTTGGTTTGGTTACGAGTGAGGCCAGGGGAGTGCCCGGTGTGAACCCGGGGTCGGTTGGTGTAGATCCGATTTTTGCTTGAACCTTCAAATGAATATTCGAGACGTTCGGGGAAGATTCGAGGTAAGCTGAGTGTGGATTTGGAGAGAGGGGGTCATGGTGGTTCAGGAATGTTAGTTTCATGGCAGCGGCGTCGTTGCCGCCGGCTTTCAGGCGAGGATTTGGTGGCGGCTAGGGCTATCGAGGGGGGGAGCTAGGTTGGTGTCTAAGAGGCTAGGGAACGGAAGGGGTAATGTCTATGGGGGGGCGGGTAGTGATTTTAGGCTTATATAGTGGGTGGGGGTTTTAATTCTGGCCGTTTGATCAAATGAGATTGACGGTCTGGATCATTTGCTTGAGTGGAAACGGTGTCGTTTGGTTAAGTGGGGATCGGTTCGAACCGGTAACGGGTCGGTTATAGGGAATGGGTTAGGGAGACAGATTTTGAGCCGTTGGATCAAGGGAGATGAACGGCTCAGATCAAAGCTCCTGAAACGACGTCGTTTCTTTCGTCTGAGAGGCTGGGTCATGGACTAGACACAAGGGCGTTTGGACTGGGTCTAAGTATCGATTGGGCCTGATTTCTATTCGAATTTTTGGCCCCATCCGAGTTTTCATTTTTTCAACTCTTTTGTTTTTCTTTTTCTACTTTTAATTAACAATCAATAAAATTCTAAAAATAATCTATAAACCCAAAATTAGCCTACAAAATGTCAATTAAACCTTAACAATAATTAACGCACAAGGTCAAACATTTAATTAAAAAATAAAATTACACAACGGCACACACATAAATGACAAAACGCAACAAATACATATTTTTTGTGATTTTCTTTCTTTTAAAATAAAACATGGCTTAATTAATTCCATAAAGTACAATTAAATCTTAAATGTGCATGCAACATGTATTTTTGTATTTTTGTATTTTTTAATTAATCACC
The DNA here is from genome assembly GCF_000393655.2 of Nicotiana sylvestris. NCBI lineage: Eukaryota > Viridiplantae > Streptophyta > Magnoliopsida > Solanales > Solanaceae > Nicotiana > Nicotiana sylvestris. The sequence continues at coordinate 167,130,699 of NC_091059.1, forward strand.
ACAAGGGTAAACATTTACGGACAAAATAATTACCAAAATATCACGCAAATTCTCAAAATTGTACACAGATGAAATTTGTTTTATTTTTTGATTTCTTTTGGAGTAGTTTTCGTGAAGCAAAAATCACGTGCTCACAGCTGCCCTTCTTTGTCCGAAAACACAAAGAGTTTTCGTGCAAAGATAAAGTGAGCGGATACGAGCGATTTTTGCCCTTTGGAATACTCCGTGTGAAGCATTTTTTGAAAAGATTTAACCGAACCTTTGCTTCAAAGGTTTCCTATATATCCCTGGCTAAAGGGGAATCAGGTTAATGTAGTTCGGGAAGTTTTGGTAGCTGGGACTACCATGGAGCCGTGGATTTACTGTTACTGCTGTTGCATGTTGTTACCGCTACTTACTAACCTCCTTATTACACCATGCTGAAAGAAAACAAGAAGCTAGACTAAACTATAGTCTATGAATTACAAAATCTTATCTAGGTCTTCAGTCTTGCTCTTGTGTCTCTTGTTGCCTTGTTGTCTCGTTGATTTATGTTTCCTCCGCTGTTTCTCTACTTTGCCTCCACTTATGGTCTTCCTTCTGACTCCTGTTGGGATTCATGCTGGGGTATTTTTGTTGTAACCCTCCGCATTACTGGCTTTTGACTTGATCTTGAGATGCATTCCTCTGTTATATATGCGGGCTCCTGACTTCCAACTTGAATGTACTCCTCTATTATATGGGTGGGCTCCCAATTTTAACACTTAAAACGAAATGCATTCCTCTGTTCTCCAGGCGAGCTCCTGCAGCTAAAGTAAACAAAAACAAACAAAATTTTTGCCCTAGTTTGCACTAGGAATATTTGTGAGTTGTTAGTCAAATTCTAAACCACTTCTACTATTGATGCAATAATGAGAGTAAACCAACTTAGGAGGAAATGTCTCTCCTATGGGTAAGACAAACTTAGGAGGAAATGCCTCTCCTATGGGTAAGACAAACTTAGGAGGAAATGTCTCTCCTATGGGTAAAAATAAACTTAGGAGGAAATGCCTCTCCTATAGGTAAGACAAACTTAGGAGGAAATGCCTCTCCTATGGGTAAGACAAACTTAGGAGGAAATGCCTCTCCTATGGGAAAAACAAACTTTAGGAGGAAATGTCTCTCCTATGGGTAAAACTAAACTTAGGAGGAAATGCTTCTCTTATGGGTAAGACAAACTTAGGAGGAAATGTCTCTCCTATGGTAAAACAAACTTTAGGAGGAAATGCCTCTCCTATGGGTAAGAATAAACTTAGGAGGAAATGCCTCTCCTACGGGTAAGAATAAACTTAGGAGGAAATGCCTCTCCTATGGGTAAGAATAAACTTAGGAGGAAATGCCTCTCCTATGGGTAAAACAAAACTTAAGAGGAAATGCCTCTCCTATGGGTAAGACAAACTTAGGAGGAAATGTCTCTCCTATGGTAAAACAAACTTTAGGAGGAAATGACTCTCCTATGGGTAAGAATAAACTTAGGAGGAAATGCCTCTCTTACGGGTAAGAATAAACTTAGGAGGAAATGCCTCTCCTATGGGTAATAATAAACTTAGGTGGAAATGTCTCTCCTATGGGTAAAACTAAACTTATGAGGAAATGCGTCTCCTATGGGTAACAGTAAACTTAGGAGGAAATGCCACTCCTAGGGGTAAAACTAAACTTAGGAGGAAATGCCTCTCATATGGGTAACACCAAACTTAGGAGAAAATGCCTCTCCTATGGGTAAGAATAAACTTAGGAGGAAATGCCTCTCCTATGGGTAAAACAAAACTTATGAGGAAATGCGTCTCCTATGGGTAACAATAAACTTAGGAGGAAATGCCTCTCCTATGGGTAAAACTAAACTTAGGAGGAAATGCATCTCCTATGGGTAAAATAAACTTTAGGAGGAAATGCCTCTCCTATGGGTAAAAATAAACTTAGGAGGAAATGCCTCTCCTATGGGTAGGACAAACTTAGGAGAAAATACCTCTCCTATGGGTAAAACAAACTTTAGGAAGAAATGTGTCTCCTATGAGTGAAACTAAACTTAGGAGGAAATGCCTCTCCTATGGGTAAAACTAAACTTAGGAGGAAATGCCTCTCCTATGGGTAAAAATGAACTTAGGAGGAAATGCTTCTCCTATGGGTAAAATTAAACTTAGGAGGAAATGCCTCTCCTATGGGCGAAACTAAACTTAGGAGGAAATGCATCTCCTATGGGTAAAAAATAAACTTAGGAGGAAATACCTCTCCTGTGGGTAAAACTAAACTTAGGAGGAAATGCCTCTCCTATGGGTAAAAATGAACTTAGGAGGAAATTCCTCTCCTATGGGTAAAATAACTTGAAAGACCAAGCCTAGGAAATGCTTTTCCTAGTGGTGACGTATGATCGTCTCAAATAGCCTTTTGCATAAGCAGAATTGGGGCACTACACCTGAAAAATTCACCCTTCTTAGCTTTGATATGAACCTAGCTTCCATCCCTGTTTCAAACAAAGGAAACTTGTGAGTTTAAACATGGTGGTTGGTTGCGCTACTCCTTCTAGGGATGCTATCAACCCTTTTCCTTCTGTACTGAATTATCTTTCTTCAAAACTACTTCCCTCAAACTTGTACTGTCTTCTATGCGAACTGCTGGGGATAACATTTTCTCAAAAATGTGTTATCTTACTCCTCCAAAGACTACTTCCCTTAAGACTGATGTTTCATTCCTCTACAAACTGTTTCTCTGTTTAGATTCTTCCTTTGAAGACAATCTCCCTTAAAATTCGTGTTACCCTCCTCCTGACATTGCTTTCTTTAAAGCTTGTTTTGCCTTCTCCCGAAAAACTGCTGGGGATATCGTTTTTCCCAAAACTATGTTAGACTTCTCGAAAAACATCGAAATGAACGACAATTTTCTGCCCCAGTTCGATAATCTTCTTCGTGACCCTGTCTTTCTGCTGTCAGTAATATTCCCTTTCCCTGCTTCAAATCAAGGAAAAATTTGTTAGTTTAAAACGGGGTGAGTTGTCGTGCCCTTTCTGCTGGGGATGGTTCCTCTTTTCTCCTCCTTGCTTTGCTATAAAACTTGTTGGGGCTGATATTCTTGCTGGGGATGGTTCTTTTCTTCTCTTCCTTCCCCGCTCTGTGTTATCCGACCATTGTGGAGCTTGGTCGAGAATCTGTCGAAGTTGTCCCTGTGTCTTGCAAGTCTGCTGGGGATCCTCAGAACCTTTTAACTGTTGCTTTTCCGTTTTCTCCACCTTCCCCTAGAAATTTTGCCCTCTTGGGGTCTAAAACCATTCATCATTTGTTCTTGAGACCAACCTCTTTTCGCCTTGCCACCTTATCTTTTGGGCCTGTCCTATTTGTATTTTCTTTTGTATTATTTTGGCGACTGGTAGTAAGCTCTGAAAATCCTTTTCAAAAACAACTGTCAGGGAAGTAAAGTCTTTGAACCAAGAAATAAAAAAGTGGTGATTTCAAAAAATAGAAAAAGAAGAAGTCTTTTTGAACAAATGCTGAGGAAAAGGAAAGAAAAGAACGTATCTGAATGATGTAACCGATCCCAACGATCATGTCGCGCATTCCGGATTAATCAACCCAGTCTATTTGTATCAATCAACCTTTCGGACGACCTCGTGCTGCTAGGGATAAACAGGCACTCAACTCTTTGCCAAATGCGGATCCTTTCTGCCAATCTTGTCTTGTCGCCTCATAGTGCCCTTCGAGGGGTTTTCACTAACAAGGCTCTCTCATTTTTCTCAACTCCCGTCGCCTTACGGTGCCTGTGAAGGTTTTCACCGATAAGACTCTCTCATTTCTCTCCACTCCCGTCGCCTTACGGTGCCTGTGAAGGTTTTCACCGGTAAGACTCTCTCATTTTATTTTATTTTGCAGCTGGGGATCGGAGTGCTACCGATATGACTCTCTCTGTTGGGGATTCTTTCGGCTATCAATTCATTTCCAGCTTATGATCTTCTTCTTTTGTTAGGGATCAAAGTGTTATTCCCAACTTCCATTTGCATTGATTTAGCACTTCTCGGATACTGATCGGGAGGTCTTTTTTGGACATCAATATGGTTTTTTGTGTATGGTTAAAAGAAAAAAGGGGTAACAAGAGGTTCAAAATAATTTTGATGGGTAAAATATTATAAAATTTTGAAATCAACTTTCTTTCCCAAAATTATAAACACAAACTTCTGCCCCATCTTTTCTTGCTTGGGGGATTTTTATTTTTTATTACACTATGACCGAGCCGTGAGGCGCCTATGTATCCTTCTTTGAGGAATCAGGTCAAACGTAGTTCCCAATTCCTTTGTTTTTCTTGTGATTTTTCTTTTGTCTTTATTATCATTGTTTTTCTTTTTTTCTTTTTCCTTCATTTTAATTACTGATTCCAAAAGAGGGATATGAAAGAATAAATAAGGCTCAAAAGGGGAAGCAAAGGATAAAGTGTTTGGATAGAAGAAAGAATTGTCTCCGTCATTTCATTCTCCAATAAATGCCAACCACAAACAAACAATTGCAATCAAAAGAAATCATATATAATATCTCTTAACTGCGTCAGAATTGATAGCCATGTCGACGCATTTCCCGTCGATATCTGTTAAACATAAGGCTCCATTGGACAACACCCTGGTTATAATGAATGGTCCTTGCCAATTCGGGGCGAACTTGCCTTTTGCTTCAGCCTGATATGGCAGGATTCGTTTCAACACCTGCTGCCCCACCTCAAATTTTCTGGGGCGCACCTTCTTGTTGTAGGCTCTCGCCATTCTCTTTTGATATAATTGGCCATGACACACAGTTGCCAATCTCTTTTCATCAATCAAGGTCAACTGCTCCAAGCGGGTTTTTACCCACTCGTCATCATCAATCTTAGCCTCAGCGACAATCCGAAGGGATGGAATTTCAACTTCCGCCGGTATTACTGCTTCAGTTCCATATACCAACAAATAAGGGGTTGCACCTACTGAAGTCCGGACAGTGGTGCGATAACCCAACAATGCAAATGGTAATTTCTCATGCCATTGTCTGGACCCTTCTACCATCTTCCTCAGTATCTTCTTGATGTTTTTGTTGGCTGCTTCAACTGCTCCATTCGCCTTGGGATGATATAGGGTGGAATTGCAGTGTGCAATCTTAAACTGTTGACTTACCTCTTTCATCAAATTGTTGTTAAGATTAGCATCATTATCCGTGATGATCACTTTTGGGACCCCAAATCTACAGATGATATGGGAGTGAACAAAATCCACCACTGCCTTCTTGGTTACCGACTTGAAAGTTTTAGCTTTAACCTACTTAGTGAAATAGTCGATGGTCACCAGAATGAACCTATGACCGTTGTTAGCAGCCGGCTCAATAGGTCCAATGACATCCATGCCCCATGCAACAAATGGCCAGGGCGCTGACATTGTATGCAATTCTGTCGGCGGAGAATGAATCAAATCTCCGTGTATCTGACATTGATGGCATTTCCGCACGAAATTGATACAATCACGCTCCATAGTGAGCCAATAATACCCTGCTCAAAGAATCTTCTTCGCCATATATCCGCTCATATGTGGCCCACAAACTCCGGCATGTACCTATATCATAATTGTCATGGCTTGACTGGCATCTATACATCTCAGCAATCCCAAATCTGGGGTTCTTTTGTACAACACTCCTCTACTGAGGAAGAATCCACTTGACAATCGCCGAATGGCCCTTTTTTGATCTCCGGTGGCCTGTCCGGGTATATCCCCATCCTGAGGTACTTCTTTACGTCATAAAACCATGGCTTGCCATCCACTTCTTCCTCTACCATGTTGCAATAAGCATGTTGATCACAAACCTGGATGTACAATGGGTCAATATGAATTTTGTCTGGGTGGTGCAACATCGATGCTAAAGTGACCAATGCATCGGCAACCTCATTGTGAATTCTCGGGATGTGTCTGAACTCCACTGATCGAAATTGCTTGCTCAGATTGTGCAAACATTGTCGATATGGTATGCATTTCAAATCCCGTGTTTCCCACTCGCCCTGAATCTGATGCACCAGGAGGTCTGAGTCTCCCAAGACCAAAAAGTCCTGGACATCCATGTCTGCAGCTAGTCGCAGACCCAAAATGCATGTCTCATACTCAGCCATGTTGTTGGTACAATAGAAACGAAGCTGAGTTGTAACAAGATAATGACGTCCTATTTCAGAAATAAGTACCGTTCCTATTCCAACTCCTTTCGCATTTGCGGCTCCATCAAAGAAAAGCTTCCAACCTGGTTCCTCGGGTAATTCCAACCCATCTATATGCATTACTTCCTCGTCAGGAAAATACGTCCTCAATGGCTTGTATTCTTCATCAAAAGGATTCTCAGCCAAGTGATCGGCCAGCGCTTGGGCTTCATGGTCGTCCTCGTCACATAGACGATATCAAACTCCGTGAGTAAAATTTGCCATTTTGCTAACCTCCCTGTAGGCATAGGCTTCTGGAAAATATACTTTAGTGGATCCAAGCGGGAAATGAGATAAGTAGTATATGAGGACAAATAGTGCTTCAATTTCTGAGCCACCCAAGTTAGGGCGCAACATGTCTTCTCGAGTTGAGTGTACTTGACCTCATATACTGTAAACTTCTTGCTAAGATAATAGATGGCTTGCTCCTTCCTTCCTGTAATGTCGTGTTGCCCCAACACGCAGCCAAACGAATTCTCCAGGACCGTTAGATAAAGAATTAACGGTCTCCCCGACTCAGGTGGAACCAACACAGGTGGGTTTGATAAATATCCTTTGATCTGGTCAAATGCCTCCTGACATTCCGCCGTCTATTCTATCGCAGCATCTTTCTTCAAAAGTCGAAAGATGGGTTCACAAGTTGCAGTGAGTTGAGCAATAAATCTGCTGATGTAGTTCAACCTTCCCAACAGACTCATTACTTCTATCTTATTCTTCGGCGGTGGCAAATTTTGGATAGATTTGATCTTTGACAGGTCCAGTTCAATACCCCGCCGACTGACGATGAATCCCAACAGCTTTCCAGATGGAACACCAAAGGCACATTTAGCTGGGTTGAGCTTAATATCATACCTTTGCAGTCTTTGGAAAAACTTCCTTAGGTCTGCTACATAGTCTTCCTGATGCTTAGACTTTATGATGACATCGTCCACGTACACCTCAATTTCTTTGTGGATCATGTCATGAAACACATTAGTCATTGCTCTAATGTACGTGGCCCCAGCATTCTTCAAACCAAATGGTATCACCCGGTAGCAATAAGTTCCCCACGGCGTAATGAAGGCCGTCTTTTCCGCATCTTCTTCATCCATCAGAATCTGATGATACCCAACATAGCAATATACAAAAGATCTGATCTCACGTCCGGCACAATTGTCGATCAAGATATGGATGTTGGGTAAAGGAAAGTTGTCCTTTGGGCTTACCCTGTTCAGATTGCGGTAATCAACACACACCCTGATCTTCCCATCTTTCTTCGGCACCGGCACCACATTAGCCAACCAATCAGGATATCGAGTGACACGAATAACCTTTGTTTGCAGCTGCTTGGTTACTTCTTATTTAATCTTCACACTCATATCCGTCTTGAACTTTCTCAATTTCTGCTTGACGGGATGGCATACCGGGTTAATGGGCAATTTATGGACCACTAAATCCGTGTTTAACCCCGGTATGTCATCATATGACCAGGAAAATACATCTTTGAATTCAATAAGTGTTTTGATCAATTCTTCCCTAATATTTGGTGCAATGTGGATGCTTATTTTAGTTTCTTTGATATCGCCGGCATCCCCTAAATTGATGTCTTATGTGTCATTTAAGTTAGGCTTGGATTTTTCTTCAAACTGGCTTAACTCCCTATTTATCTCCTCGAAGGCTTCATCCTCATCGTATTCCGATTCATTATCATAATCGACCTCTTGTATGGTTAATTCAAAATCAGATTGATCTTTTAGACTAGGTTGAAGATCTGTTGTGCATGTCATGTCGTTAAGACCGGTATGAAAAGAATTGTTCAGAAAAAGAAAAGAAAGAAACAAAAATTAAAAATAAAAATAAAATAAGGAATGAAAAAAGAAACTTCTCATTTTATTGAATCATGGGATAACAAGGTTTCACACTTTGTTGAGTGATACTAATAATAAAAGGGAATCCGGATTACAACCCTAGAATAATCCAGAAATCAAAAAGGAAAATCAGATCCAACTACCAGGACTCCCTCCAAATAGGAAGAGGAGTAGCTGTCCAATTGTTGACATTGGCCCTAGGCCCAACAAACTGTATTTCTGCCTTACTGGAACCCTCTCCAGCCTCTATCATGTTGACATCTGCGAACATTCTCTCAAAGCCCTCATTCAAGTCTCCATACGGCCCGATCAAAGGTCCAAGAACTTCCGGGACTGGTAACTTTCTGCACCCTACTTTGACAAATGATCTGGACAGTCATGGGACTGGCTTAGGAAGGACCCAGACTCTTTTCTTCATCTTGCGGGCCCGTTTTACCTCCGCTGCGGTAGGGTTGAATCCCATCCCAAAAGTATCCAGGTTCTTGGGCAAAGAAACTTGCTCGACCATTCCCTGCAGATCAATCCCCAAACCTTTTCCTGGTACAAACCCGCTGTTCAACATCTCTGAGGCTATCATGAAGGTTGCAGCTGTGATTCTGGGAAGTGGAAGGCCCCCACCCTCAGGAATTTTGTCCACTGATACTGCGTCAAAAACCTGATAAACCCATGGGCCCTTGTCATCGTCGGTTTCTATGAAGGGTACAATAGCATCACTGACGGCATGTGTACCGTCATCCCCGTGTACCACAATCTCTTGCCTATCCCATTCAAAATTGACCATTTGATACAGCGTAGAAGGTACTGCTTTAGCTGTGTGGATCCAGGGTCGTCCCAACAAAAGATTGTACGATACCGCCACATCTATCACTTGAAATTCCATGGTGAACTCGACTAGACCAATGGTTAATTCCAGTACGATATCACCCACTGTGTCAGTACCGCTTCCATCAAAACCTCGAACGCAGACGCTGTTCTTGTGGATCCTATCATCAGCAACCTTTAGTTTGTTCAGAGTGGCCAATGGACAGATATTTGCACTAGATCCATTATCAATTATTACTCGAGTGACCACCGAGTCTTCGCATTTTACCGTCAAGTAGGGTGCCCTGTTGTTTTCTGTACCCTCTATCGGTAACTCATCATCAGAGAATGTTACTCGGTTTACTTCGAAGATCTTGTGCACTATTTTCTCCAAATGGTTCACTGAGAGCTTGTCCGGGACATGGGCCACGTTCAGAATCTTCATTAAGGCCTGACAATGATCGCTTGAATGGATCAACAAAGATAGCAATGAAATCTGGGCTGGGGTTTTTCTCAACTGCTCTATAATTGAGTAGTTCTGGGCCTTCATCTTCTTCAAAAACTCTTCTGCTTCTTCCTCCGTTACTGGCTTTTTTATTGTTACAGGATTGGTACTTCTCAGTTTCGCGGGAACAAAACACCTTCCTGAACGGGTTAAGCCCTGGGCCTCGCATATTTCTTCCACAACTTCCTTCCCCTTATGCATCACTGTCATTTGACTGTAGCTCTATGGCACTGTTTTCTCACTTGTTATCGGTAACTGTATTACTGGCCTGATAACGACTGGTTCTACGCGGGCCCCCTTCACTACCAACACTGGGGTGCTTGATACTCCCGGCAGTACTACCCCGACTGACTCTGGCTTCTTCGCAGCAATAGACGAAGCTTTCCCCACTACCACAAATTGCTTGTCATCTACCTTTCCCAACTGTACCACTGCCCTTTCACTGGTCGACTTTTCGTTTGGGCTGGCCCGAATTATCATTACCATTTGTGAGGGCTTTTTGGGTTTCCCTCCTTTGTGCACTAGTTCGATCATGTGGGCCTCATGGTGCACCGGTAATGGGTTTTCATTGATGTTGGGTGCCTCTGGTGCCTAAACCTCGATCCTATTTATGTTAATAAGATCTTGTATGGCAGTGTTCAACTTCCAACACTTCTCGGTATCATGCCCGGGAGCCCCCGAACAATATTCGCAGCTCACTGAGTGGTCCAGATTTCTGGGAAGGGGATTTGGCAATTTGGGTTCGACAGGACTTATCAAGCCTATCTGCCTCAACTTGTGGAACAGAGTAGTATAGGTTTCTCCCAACAGAGTGAATGTTCTCGGCCTCTGCATCCTTTCGTTCCTGAAAGCCTGATTTCCGCGGAAGCTTGGCCCTGAAGGATTCCTGTATGTCTTTGGTGGTGGATATGTGTTTTGGGGAGGTGGATATGTATGTTGGGGAGCCGGCGCACACCATTGCGGGCGAGCCGGAGGCTGGTTGTAAGTTTGGGTGTGATGGACGGAGAAATGTGGCTCTTGTGGTGGATGATAGGGTTGTGGAGGGTTGTATGGAGTGTGTGGATAATTTGAGTAGTAGGGTCTGGGTTGGTATCGATGGGAAGGACCTCTTGATCTGGACCAAGTGCCTGCTTCGACTGTTGCGACCTCCTCTCTCTTCTTTTTCCCGAGCGCACCCCCCGTGCCGCTCTGGATAGCCTGAGTTGTGACCTTGATTGCCGAATAACTCATTATCTTATTGGACCCGAGTCCCTATTCAACCATGCCGCCCATTTTTACTACTTCATTAAAAGATTTACCATCTGACGTCACCAGGTGACCAAAGTAAGTTGGCTCCAAAGTTTGTAAGAAGTAGTCCACCATTTCACCTTCCCTCATTGGCGGATCGACTCTCGCTGCTTGTTCCCTCCAACGGAATCCGAATTCCCTGAAGCTCTCTCCAGGCTTTTTCTCAAGTTTTAACAGTGTGAGACGGTCCAGGATGATCTCAAGGTTATACTGGAAGTGACCTGCAAATGCTTGTGCCAGATCGTCCCAGGTATACCACATGCTAGGATCCTGTCTTGTGTACCATTCAAGTGCGGACCCGCTTAAACTTTGACCGAAATAAGCTATCAGGAGCTCATCCTTTCCACCTGCTCCTCTCATCTTACTACAGAAACCTCGTAGATGTGCCATGGGATCACCATGTCCCTCGTATAGATCAAATTTGGGCATCTTAAAACCTGCCGGCAATTGCACATCAGGGAAAGGACACAGATATTTGTAGGCCACACTAACTTGGTTGCCCAATCCATGCATACTCCTGAAAGATTGCTCCAGGCTTTTCATTTTACGAAGCACTTCATCCTGCTCCAGATTCTTAGTCGGCCTCTCAATTTCTGTCGAGAGTTGGAGGTGAGGGGTGTAAGTGTATGGCTCGGGTGCTTTAAAGGTTGGTTCAGGGGGATAATACTGGTGATCGTGAGCCTGAAACAACGGCTCGCTGGAGGATCTTTGCAGTGTGGCTGGTGGAGGTACCCCGAAGACAGGGACGATTGGTGGAGGAGGGTTTTGTTTGGGTGGTGGAGCTTGGGGATTATAGGAAGTTTCCCCTTAATAGTATTGGGCAATGGGGAAGCTCATTGATGGACCAGTGGGCGGGTGTTCCGGAGTCCGAGCCGGCAAGAGTGTAGGAGTAGGGGGAAGGGTTGGTGACATCTGACCCCTAGCCCAGGCTAGGTGCATCCCTGCTATCTCCTGTCTCAACCTGTCTACCTCTTCTTTTATTACTTGCATCTCTGTCTTTTCCTCCTCAACACTTTTGTCTAAACCAAACATACTTTTCAGAATGGGCCCTTTAGATCTTGTGTGGTAATGGTACTCTGCCAGAACGTTCTAACGAGCTAACTGTTTTGAAACTGGTATTAAACAACAAACTTGTTAGCGTTAGAGTTTAACACATATTGCAACTTCATGTTGGGGGATGCAATGTTTCTAGCAGTTTAACCGTTTCTAACATGTCTTTGCTTCGACCGCATGCGTCATTCCGGCTTACTTTGTTTGTGCCTCGTTTAAGCGTTCCTGAAGCTTTCTTTATTTCTCTTATTATTTCTTTTTTTTTCTTTTATTCTCTTTAACTTTTCCTCTTTTCTTTTTTCTTTTTAGTGGTGGTTGAATCTTATGTGGATTGCCTACGTATCATGTCCCCGTATGAATCAGACCGGGCGTAGTTCTGGCACATAACTGTGAAAACAAATTTTGGGAATCTTCCATTTTCTTTACTGAAACATTATAATACAAACTAAACATTTTTGGAAAGAACAAACCTAAGGTAAAACCAAATAATAAAAAAAAAGTACTAACATGTTTTGATGAAAAGAGAATATACAGACAGACAACAGACTCTAAAACAAAACACTGACTTGAACTATAAATACATTAAGTCTCCAAAAGTTGGTGCCCGCGAGGCATCGTTCAGCCTTGCCGCGGGCTTAGGCACGAGATCCCTTTCAAGTTGCTCCAGCTCGTACATTGTTTGCTTGACGAAAATCATTACTGCTGACATGAAAGTAGTGCGGGTCATTTCTTCACACTCTCGACATCTCCTAGTGATAGCACGAGCAATAGTCAGAATCTTGTTTCTGGTTTGATATTTCTCTAGGTGTAGGTGTTCTATCTGATCCCTTCTAACCTTCAAAACTCGAGAATCATCCAGATGTTATTTCCGTAACTGCTGTATTTTGCCTTCCATTGAGGCCATCAGATTACAACAATGTTTACTCTCGGTTTCAAAAGCCTTGGCTTGTTTAGCCGCCTTGATCTCTAGGGTGGCCACCTTCCTTTTTAGGCCGACAATGGTTTTTTCATGCCTGTTGTAGGTACTGTGTACGCTCTTTCGTTCTCTTTGCCCATTGTACCAGGAGTTGTGCTACGGTACCCTCAGATTTCTTCAAATCATTCCGGCACTCACTGATTTCCTTTTTTGGTCCGTAAATCAATCTTTCATCTGACCGACTCCTTTGCTGATTGTCAGCATCTATCCTCATTTGTTGGATCTGAGCCTTGAGAGCCTCATTTTCTTGGGCTAACCTGTTCTTCTTTCCCTCATCGGCAGCAATTTGCACCTTGTTCTCAAATTTCAGATCCTTGATCTGTTGTTTCAGCTTGCCTACCTCGGCCCGGTATTTGCGCTCTTTGGCCAACCAATCCCACGGTTCTTGTGACGCCTCAACAAACTCTTGAATGTGAGGTTTTTTGGTTGGCCTTTCGTGCTCAAGTTCCATCGTGTACCAAGCAAGGTATCCTGGCGCCACTTCGCCTTTAGCCTGATCCTGCACGCAAGTATCTGCTTTTAAATATTGGCATTCACTCCAGATCTGACGAACTCTTGCTTCAGGGAATTGTCCATCAGGGCTAATCTCGATTACTTGACACCTCCCGAGTTGTCTCAAGACCCGATATGGCGCGTAAGGCTGAATGCTTTTGAGCCCCATCAATAGAAAATGGGCCCTAGCTACCGGCATATGGATGACCTCATCCATGGGCAACCATCCTAGTGTCCATTGTATTTGGCTGGCAGTGAGGGTCTGAAATAATAATGTCCATGCTGTGACTCCCTCGGGTAGACTGGCCCCCTGGATTCTTGTGTAGAACTCTTCTATGCAAGTTTTCTTTGAGGAACTATAACTCAAGAGCTGGGAACGGTGGCAGAGATGCTCAGTCATCCATATTTGTAGCAACAAGTTACACCCCTCGAAGAAACTCCCTCTGGCTTTACAGGCCGTGAGAGCTCTGAAGATATCAGATACTATCATAGGCGCAAGCGTGCTTTTGTCTTGAATGAGCAAAGTATTGACAACCCCGAGTGTTTTCAGATTAATGTTTCCGTCTTCCCGTGGGAATACCAAAAGGCCCAAAAAGGTTACCATAAAAGCCACTCGTCTATGTTCGTCCCACTTCTGACGGTTACCCTTGTTGCATAACTTATTGTCTGGGTTGTTGAATCCCCCGACATGCCCGTACCTATCGTATATGAAGCGCGGATTACAAAAACCTGCAGCCAAATCTGGGTTGTGGACCATCCTAGGTATTTTTAACGAATCTAAGAAACGATGCACAGTAACAGCTCTTGGAGCAACCAGGTATTTTTGCCTCAATGGAACTTCAGCATTTCCGATGTACCCGGCTATTTCCTCCAAAGTCGGGGTGAGTTCAAAGAAGTGGAAGACATTGTGCGTCGGGTCCCAGTAAGTGATCAAAGCTCTTATGATATCCCCCCGAGGCTGGATTTCCAATAAACCCGTAAGACCTTTCAGATATTTCTTGACGTCATCTTGCCCTTCACCACCTAAATTATCCCACCATAATCGCAACTTGAAAGAGATTTTGGTCATTATTAAAAAAGTTCATTTTGCATCGTGCTCATCCTGCACATTTATTAGGGTGATTAAGAAGTAAAATTTATTTGACCCAATCAAATTGGCTATTTTTTAATTTTTCACAGATTAGAAGAAAGATCTGGCTCCGCACACGGCTTTTCAGCACTTCGGGAACAAAGATTTTAAAGCTGGGTGAGTCAACCGGTCAAAAATCCAAAAATGACTAAAAGTGGCTGTTCACGCAAAGTCAGCCTTCCGGCGTCCCTTTCGGGAACATTCAGCTATTTTTTGACAAGAATAGCATCACCTGACTTATTTACGACGAAAATTAAAATTTTGACATTTTTGGCTATTTTTGCAAAAAGGGAGGTTGGACCCGATGAGGGTTGTCTACGTATCTCACACTCTTTGAGAATCAAACCGGCGTAGTTCGGGCCGATAAAACAAACTTCTTTTGAAAACAAGACTCTTTTTTCATTGGAAAATAAGACTAACTAAAACCTTTTTTTTTCTCTTTTTCTTTTTCTTTTTTTTTCTTTTTTTTCATTTTCTCAAAAATTCGGCAGAGTTTCGACAAGCCTTGTACTTCTATCTCTCTTTCCTCAAAATATTCAGAAGCCGGTCAGCATGCAAGTCTGAAGCAAATAAATGCACAAGTAGAAGCAAGTACGATGCATCAGGATGGTCTTTTGTCATTTTGGTACACCTGTCCTAGACAGACCCAACCCCTGTATTGAGCCTCCAAAGTCAAATGCATGTGATGCAAACAAACGTTCCTACTAGGGATCCGGCATGAAGCTGAGTTATTCTAGGTTCATAACCTGGGTATTTGTTCTAGACTGTGTACCCGAGCGGACAACTCGAGTCGAGGAGGGGGCTACGTACCGGGGACCCGCGAGATCGTACGGCTTTGTAACTTGTCCGGCCTCTTTCTTATTTCAGGTATTGACACTAATAGAATAGGGAGTCTCGACCAGCAAGCTCTTCCCCGGAGGTAAGAAGAGAAGGGTTTCGACACAGTTTATATACAATTCAGATAATATCAAAGCGGTAAAAGCAGCATTTAGCACCTTAGGCCCAAACATGTAAAAATCAGATAATAAACAAAGCCAAATATAACAATTCCTCTAAGCTCGAATTCTGAACCCTGAACCAGAGATTCTGGGTTCGTTCCCCAGTAGAGTCGCCAGAGCTGTCACACCTCCTTTTTTTGCCCGCGTCGCCCGCAAAGGGGCGCAGAAGGGAGTTTTTCCAATTAAGGGACAATCGAAACGGGATTTATTCATTTATTTCAGATTCGCCACTTGGGAGATATATGGTGTCCCAAGTCACCGGTTGAATCCCGAATCGAGGAAAAGAATGACTCTGTTTAACAGTCTGCGCACCAGAAATCTGGATAAGGAATTCTGTTAACCCGGGAGAAGGTGTTAGGCATTCCCGAGTTCCGTGGTTCTAGCACGGTCGCTCAACTGTCATATTCGGCTTGATTATCTGATTTTATACAATTATGAACCTACGTGCAAATTTTAACTGTTGAATGCTTTGTTATTATTTATTCAAAGAATTGCAACGTCGCGAGAATGCATCTCGAATTGCGCCACATAAATGTACCCGCAATTTTTGATACGTTCCAACTTCGTTGAGATTTGGATTTGGGTCACATAAATGCGCACCCGAGTTTAGGAAAATAACATTATTAAATACGCGCCCTAAGCGACTAGAATAGTGTTATTTTGGGCGAGGCCGTGAAATTTTGCTAAATGGCCCGTCCCGGAGTCTTAGCAACTTCGCAAACACGTATAGAGGGCCCCGCAACTTGTGCATTTTTTTTGTTTGACGAGGCTCGTCTCATTTGTTATTTTATTTTAAAGAATTGCAATGTCATGGAAACGCATTTCGAACCACGTCACAATCAATGTACTCGTGATTGGTCGACGCATTTCAACTTCGTTGAGATTTGGATTTGGGTAACATAAATGTGCACCCGAATTTAAGAAGATAACATTATTAAATACTCGCCTAAAGCGACTAGCGTATCATTATTTTTTGGTAGGGCCGTGAAATTGGCTAAACGGCCCGTCCCGAAATCTAAGTATTTAATACATATATTTAACGAGGGCCCCGCCACTTATGTGTTTATCCAGCGAGGCTCATCTCGTCCTTATTATTAAAAGGGCAATCCTAAAAGTGACTATGGTTTTCTATTAAATTTGTCTCTAAACATGACAGAAGACAGAGTCCTAATTAGTTTACATGCTTGAAAAGTACGGGACTTTTAATAATTTTTGCATATTTGATTAATCCTGAAATGACGGACGGGGATCCTGTCATGATTCGAGCCACAAGAAATCGTTAACTCACCAAATCACGCCTGCCTATCCTTACTTGTTACTTTGACTAACAACCTTAGACTCACAACTACGCTTCTTTTTCCTTAAAATATTGCAGTACTTTTTAAGTAACAATTGATGGTAAGATTAATGCTAAGATCTAGTTGACCAAGGACTCAAACAATCATGCTATGATCCGAGATTAGTTAACAATCTACTAGCTATTTCAGGGATCAAACCACACGCTACAGAGATTGGGCTCAGCAGCCCTATTCCTTTGGAAGTCCAATGTGAGCAAAATTGGTTGGGCTGCCCTGATTTCAAATTAAGCTAAAGGCTCTTAAACAATTCACAACCACAACCAATACTAATCCCTTCGATGAAAGTAAGTCATGTAATGCAATATTTTTAACTAACTAAATTGTGAACTTTGAAACTACAATGCTTGGACAGGTTTGAACTAACAATTAATAGTGAAAATGGCAAATCCGTAGGATCAGATGGCCATGGTAAAGTCATGATCCCAGGGACGAGGCCACTGCACCTTTCCATTTAAACAATCACAGTTATTTTCTAATAGCCCTGATACATTTTGGCCTAACAGAACTATCATAGAATTGACGCCTAACAAAACTGGGCATCTAATATGACAAATCGCACTTGTAATTCACTTATCACTAATGAACACCTTGCATTTGATGGTTAACGCATGAACTTTGCTAAACTATTCCACGTCAGAATTAACCATTAGCAAAAGGAGTTTAATCAGTCCAGTGGTCTGTCCAGTTTATACACATCATACAAACTAGATTAACCAAAGCAAAATCCTAACTACAAGACAGGTCTGAAATCAAATCAAAACACACTAGGACAACATCATCAGAAGTATGATTTCCATTTATTCAAGCTTTCAATAGCACTAATACACCAACAGGGCTCGAAACATGTACCTGGTAGAGGAACAGAAACAGAGTAGAAAAGAAGTCAGCAGCAATAGCAGTAGCACAACAGTAGATTCAGCAACACAGCAGTAGCCAAAATAGCCCAGCAATAGATTAAGACCCAGCAGTAACTTCAGAAAACACCATGCAGCAACACCAAATGCACTAGAAAATCCCAGAATGCAACCCAAATATCCAACAACAATATAAACAACCACAATATGACCAAAACTTGAGTTTGCAACAAGAGATAGACCAGCAGACTTTTAGAATATTCCCACAGCTCTCAATGAAACAGTAACAGAGGTAAATACTGATTTCAACAGTAAAAGGGAAGCAGATTTTTCTTCTTTAAATCTCAAACCCACTGAACTTTAGTGTAGAAACTTTTAGCCTACTCTCTCTATTCCTCTAGAGTTTTAAGGTTAAATCTCCAGTTTTAATACTCTTGTTTTTTCTCTGGTTTCTTAGGATCAGAAAAAACCAGCCTCTTTTGTTCTAAATGAGCCTATTTATAGCCAAAATAGGCAAGCCCCATGCTTCTTTGATATCTTTCCACCTTAACTCTGCCCATACCCCTAAAACATACTAAACTAATCAGAAAATGCCCATGATATTCCTGACAGCTCCCCATACCGCATGTTTTTCTCTTTTTAATCAAAGTTATGGGTATTTTAACTTATTTTAATCAACCTCCCTATGCCATTAAGTCTTGTTCCCCACTATTCTTAAACAATGTATCAGTTTAATGGTATTTTAATACCCTATTGACAGCCATTCAAATTAAGCCATTTTCATACTCCTTTAAATCCAAAATACCTTCTTAAAAGTCCCTGAAATTGCTGCCTTACCCCCCCCCCTTTGTTTCAATCTGTATTAATCCCTTCAGCTATAACCAATTCAAACTTAGCCAACTAACAATTGGACCCTAACTATCCAGCAAACTACAACCAATTCGCAACTGAATTCAGACAAATGGCTTAATCAGAATTAAACAAGATGGATCAAATTATTACCATTCAAGACTGTAAAACTAATCGACAATATATATCGAATCGACTACGCGAATTACAATACATACAATCGATAGCAAATAATTAAACTCGAACAAGTACAGAGGTGATTTCATATTGATAGACACAGGGGATCCATTGACAAAACTTGAAAGATTACTAAAACCACCTTAAACAAACAACAACAACAACAACAAAAAAAAAAACAGATATAAACAAACAAATAGGAAAGGAAAAATTACCTCAGAAGCTTAAGAACAAAAAATGACCCATGCTCGAACTGGACTCGACCTCTTTGAGGTCGAACGGACTTTAATTGAAGTGTCCTCAACTGAGAACACCTCAATTAAGGTCGATTAGACCCCAACTCTTCCTTTAAACTGGACAGACCCCCATGGTTTTGAGTTCTAGGGTTTATACGGTCCGATTTGGGGCTCGAAGGTTTCTACCTAGATTCGAACCAAACCAAGCTTGGTTTGGTTACGAGTAAGGCCAGGGGAGTGACCGGTGTGAATCCGGGGTCGGTTGGTGTAGATCCAGTTTTTGCTCGAACCTTCAAATGAAGATTCGAGATGTTCGGGGAAGATTCGAGGTAAGCTGAGTGTGGATTTGGAGAGAGGGGGTCATGGTGGTTCAGGGGTGTTAGTTTCATGGCCAGCAGCATCGTTACCGCCGGCTTTCAGGCGAGGATTTGGTGGCCGCTAGGGCTATCGAGGGGGGGAGCTGGGTTGGTGTCTGAGAGGCTAGGGACGGAAGGGGTAATGACTATGGGGGGCGGGTAGTGATTTTAGGCTTATATAGTGGGTGGGGGTTTTAATTCTTGCCGTTTGATCAAATGAGATTGACGGCCTAGATCATTTGCTTGAGTGGAAATGGTGTCGTTTGGTTAAGTGGGGATCGGTTCGAACCGGGCAACGGGTCGGGTATAGGGAATGGGTAAGGGAGACAGATTTTGAGCCGTTGGATCAAGGAGATGAACGGCTCATATCAAAGCTCCTTAAACGACGTCGTTTCTTTCGTATGAGAGGTTGGGTCATGGACTGGGCACAAGGGCGTTTGGACTGGGTCTAAGTATCGATTGGGCCTGATTTCTATTCGAATTTTTGGCCCCATCCGAGTTTTCATTTTTTCAACTCTTTTGTTTTTCTTTTTCTACTTTTAATTAACAATCAATAAAATTCTAAAAATAATCTATAAACCCAAAATTAGCCTACAAAATGTCAATTAAACCTTAACAATAATTAACACACAAGGTCAAACATTTAATTAAAAAATAAAATTACACAACGGCACACATAAATGACAAAACGCAACAAATACATATTTTTGTGATTTTCTTTCTTTTAAAATAAAACATGGCTTAATTAATTCCAAAATGTACAATTAAATCTTAAATGTGCATGCAACATGTATTTTTGTATTTTTTAATTAATCACCACAAGGGTAAACATTTACGGACAAAATAATTACCAAAATGTCACGCAAATTCTCAAAATTATACACAGATGAAATTTGTTTTATTTTTTGATTTCTTTTGGAGTAGTTTTCGTGAAGCAAAAATCACGTGCTCACAACTGTGCTTCTCGACAATTCCAAATGACGAAATTCATAGAATTAGTGCGTGTGGGTGGAGCTAGGGGAGCTTGATGAGGATCCTCCAGAGTTGGTGTCTCCTCCATATGTGATGGGGTCAGTTCCCTGAGTGTTGGAGTTATCACTACAACAAATTTCCCCGTCTCCAAGTTTACTGTTGGGCATAGCTTGATCAAACATTTGGTCACTTCTTGGGGCAGTTGAGCAATTTTTTTAGCGTATTGCTCTTTTAGGATGGTGATATGGCAAGCCCCTAGCCACACTGGTTCCGTTCTTGTTTCCCTCATCTCCTCCATGAGTGTTGCAATTTCCTGAGGTGAAAGAATTTCTTGGTCATTTGGAGATGGTGGTTGTGGGCTCATGGAGCTTGGTGAGGGATTAAGTGGTTCGAATGGACTCATTGGTGACAGTGGCATCATTGGTGGTTGCATGTACGTGTAATCGTGTATCCATGGGATGGGAGACTGTGTTGGTGGGTAGAAGGGTAACTCCTCGTAATTGTTCAGCTGAAATGAAGGAGGAGTGTTCCACACATAATGGTATAGCTCGGGTGGATGATGTACCCCCCATATGGGTAGAGGAGTCATTTGTATGTTGGGATCATGACGTTGGTGAGAGATGGAAAGATCATCATTGACGTTAATGACACGGCCGAAGCGAACCATGCTTGTGCTAAAATCGATCACAAGAAGGGATCAACGTAATAGTTTTCTCCAAGGTTCTCTAACAAGCAAGGAGAGATCCACGAGACGTTCTTCCTCAAGATCAATCTGAAGTGCTGATGGAAGTTTTGGTACTGTCTATAAAGATTTATGGCAGCTGTCATGCCCTTTGTTACTATTTGTGCTAGGTCCTAGGAATTTTGGAGACGAATGATCACTTCTTGGTTGTTCACTATCATTGAGAAGGTCAAGGCATGACTATGTAACCCCATCTCGAGCCAAGATTGGGGAGGAGTGAAGGGGTTTGGAGTTTGGGAGGTGTAGATTACCGGGTAATTTTGTGGTGGTAGAGTTTGGTTGTCCATTGTTGGTGGAGAGAGGAAATGAAGATTTAGTGGTCTATATGGGAGTTAGGAGGGACGTTGGCGATGAGTTCTGAGTAGGAATGTTAGTGCATTGTGGCGTTGCAAGGAGATTGTTTGAAATAGAAATAGAAGAAGAGGGGATTATTGCGTGTTAAGAGAAATGGCTAATGGTGTTGTGATAGTATTAGTAGAGGAGGGAGAAGCGGTGGATTATTTGGCTCGTGTGGGTTGGGTTGTTCATGTGGACTAGTTTTGGGCGTTATTATTTGCATGGGGCAGAGTTGTGTAGTTAGAGTGTGGTGTTGGGATTTTGGTCTAGCATGTGTAGGTCATAATTGCCTACTAGGAATGTTTGTGGGCTTGTGTGTTCCGATTTAGGGTGGTTGGTTAGGAGAGCATGATTGGCGGTGCATGGAGGTGTTGTTGACGTGTCATGTTGTGGTGTTTGCATCGTATCCATGGGTCATTGTTCATGGTGTTAACGTGTGTAGGGGTATGGATTTGATTAGGTGTGTAATGTAACTTTGGTGATTCTTTGGGCCAGCTAGAGTTGGGGTGGGCTGCTTCTTCTTGGGCTTGTAGTTCAATATTTGGGCTCTGCTGCTGTTCGTTATTAGGGTTCTCTAGTTCGTTAGTAAATGTGTTTAGAATATTAAAATTGTTATTGACGAATAAGCCAGTTGGTTTAATTAATTGATTAGTAGGGGATGGGGAATTGGGTATTGGGGAGAACAGAGTATGAATGTACCTAGTATTAGCTCAGGTGTTGTTGCTAGTTTTGACGTGGTGGTAGGATTCCCCTTAGGTGCTATCCGTGGTGGTGATGTGCGCGTTGATGTGTCGTCGTTGTGTGTATATTTGTGATGCCCTAGTTGGGTGTTGGATCTTCGAGGAAAGACTACAGTTTTTCATTCTGAGTATGTTGGTTGATTGTCATATGTAGGCTTTGTAGTATTGGAAGAGGTTGATAAGTGGTGTGGTAGTAAAGTATTTAGGGGGGGGGGTGTACTGAGCTATGGGGACAAACGGTTCGCGTGTGACCCAGTCTGCCACAACTAATACAAAGCATGTTTAAAACTTCGTATATTATCTGTTGACGGTGCGTCCCAATGAATACATGGGACTTTAATGGTTGCTCTAGTGGTACTTCTATGCAAATTCTTGCATAACGGCCACGAGAGGTTGTTGAGGTGCATGTGTCAATTTTTAATAGCTTGCCTAGTTTGTTTCCTACTTTTTGAAGTATTTCAAGATCGTAGAACTATGTTGGAAGCCCACGGATGCGAGTCCAAATTGTTGTATATGTGAGTTTCGTTGTTGATGTTAGGAATTTAGGTTCCCATCTTCTTACTGAAAGGAAGTGGTTTAATATAAAGCATGGTCTATTGCGCAGCGCTTTATTCATGTTTTCCTCCTTTTGATATTTGATTAAAAAGAATTCATTTCCTAGATCAACGAGTGATATGGATTCAATAGGCTTCCACATAGTTTGCAACTTTTGCTTGAGAGATAAGTGACCCGCTTTTCGTCCGTAAACTTTAATATAATAGAGTATTGCCATGGTTGATAGAGTCTTGATTTATTTGTATTGGAGATAGGTTTAAAATTATCCGTTGTTGGTTCTTGCAGTACTTCATCAGACATGTCAATGTGTGATTGGGTATTAGAAATTGGTGGTAGTGACATAGAATAGTTATTTAATAGTGTTTGCTTGAATGAAAGGGGATTGTTATTGGTGGTTAAGTCATCTATATTCATGAGATCAGATCTGGGGGTTCATGATTGGTTATTGGGGGAGGAACTGGCATGGTGCTGTTGAGGCAGAAGGATTTGTGATATTGAGTGAGAAGAAATTTCTAGTGAGAGGTCAGAGCATCTCTCCCTTAGATTGGTTGACTAGTTTTATTTTAACTCCTTATTCTGTTATTTTCTTCATTCTCAACAAAACATAAGAAGAGATTAATTGCATAAACACTAAATATAAGTTTTGTTAACTTGTCACATGCACTGGTTATTGTTGTAAAAAAAACTGACCACTTAATCCAAAATTTCAAGATAATTGGTGAATTAGTTAGCTCATTATGCTTATCATATAACTTTTTAAAAAATTATTATAACGATCGATAGACAACTCATTGTGTGAAATAATATAAAATTATTATGAGCACCTATAAAAAGCCTTACACAAAAGTAGAATATTATGGATATTCTCTAACGATTAGTGTAAGCTAAATTTTGACAAATATTTGTTACTACATATTTAACTTGAATTCGATTTATCTTCATTTGCTTTTCGTTCTGATAAACTATATTAGTTATGCCAGTTGATAGTATAAATGTCTATTTTTCTTTAGGTTCACATGTTAGTTATGCCGGTTGATAGTATAAGAATTATTTATGTGATAATTAATTAATAAATTATACGTAATCACTCTAAAAGAGTAATTTTATCTTTAAATAGGCAAATTTCTGCCATTCGATTACATATTTTTATACGATTTTTTATATGTATATATATTTCATATTTTTATAGGTATTTATATTTCATATTATTTAATATCCACAATTAAATGCTATATTAATTATATGATGTGATGGTTATTTTTTCTTATGCAATCCAGTCAAATATTATATTATTATATGTTGTGAATAATCCTACTCGTATGGGAAAAATTTATTCTCCCAAATATTTATCCTAAATTAATAGAAGTATAAAATGTGTTTACATGTATAACTTTTCTCAATTAACCATGATATATTAATATATTTTCTCACTTCATGAAATTAACTAACCCTAGTAAATTGATATCATCTATTGCGAACAAAGATGTTACTTTTTCCATTTCAGTTTCAATAATGTACTTTCCTTATTAGTCGTTCTAAAAAGAATAAAATATTTATAAATTTAGATATAATTTAACTTGAAATTTTTTTATAGCCAAATGAATACACAATTTATGATCATCTATTTTAAATTTTGTGCCAAGAAATTGAAAGGAAGGTGTAGTGAATAATTGTCTTTCCGAGAGGGCTTAGCTTAAGCGTGAATCCATGTGGCATAAAATGATCTCTCCATGTGGCGCGGCGTAAGGCCTCCTCGATCTAACAATAGTGAAGGCAAAGGGTCCTAAGGATAAGCCAATGGTCTCTTTGTATGTGGTCCCCACTTCTCACTTCTTCTTCCCTCCAGTAAGAAAAAACAAAGTAGATAGGACTATATATTATCCATAGGCAATCTCCACTATTAGTAAGATTTTCATCTAATTTTAAAAAACGTATGGGCCCCACTTCCTTTTCCTTCATTTGCCTTCCACAGTTGTACCTCAAGCATCAATATTCCTTCACAAAAAATATCCAAAATTACCAATAAAAAATATTTGGCATTAACTTTTTTCTCTCTCTTTCACTTGTATATATAGAGCACAGCTACACAAGTCCTCCAGTTTTCTTGTCTGTGTTAAAATAGAAAAAATCGCCGGTGAATCACCTCGTCTAAAACGCCAATGGAAAACAACCAGCAATCGGCGGCGAATGCAGCGGCGGCGGCGGCAGCAGCAGCAGTGGCGTACCCAACGCAGCCACCGTACCACCACCTCCTTCAGCAACAACAACAGCAGCTCCAGATGTTCTGGACCTACCAGCGCCAAGAAATCGAACAGGTTAACGATTTCAAAAACCACCAACTTCCTCTGGCCCGAATCAAGAAGATCATGAAAGCTGACGAGGATGTCCGCATGATCTCCGCTGAAGCTCCCATTTTATTCGCCAAAGCGTGTGAGCTTTTCATTCTGGAACTCACTATTCGTTCCTGGCTTCACGCTGAGGAAAACAAGCGTCGAACTTTACAGAAAAACGACATCGCTGCCGCGATTACGCGGACTGACATTTTTGATTTCCTTGTTGACATTGTTCCTAGGGATGAGATCAAGGAAGAGGGTGGTGTTGGTCTTGGGCCTTCTGGGATTGTGGGCTCCACAGCTAGTGGTGTGCCTTACTATTACCCACCAATGGGCCAGCCTGCTCCACCGGGTGTGATGATGGGCAGGCCTGCTATGCCTGGGGTTGATCCTTCAATGTACGTTCAGCCTCCGCCACCGCCGTCGCAGGCGTGGCAGTCCGCTTGGCAGACTGCTGACGATAATTCCTATGCAAGTGGAGGCAGCAGTGGACAGGGTAACCTTGATGGTCAAAGGTAATTTTGTTATTATTCTCTTCAGATCTGGGTAAGTTAGGGTTTAATAAATAAATTTTGTCAAATGAAATTGTTCTTTTACATTTTTTTGGAAGGTGGTAACTTTGTTGTTTTTCTGAAGACTTGAGGTTTCGAGATGCTAGTATTTGTTGTTAAAGCTGCTATTTTTACTTCTTTTAATTCACTATTGCAGATAGTAGCTACATATATTTTTGCTTTTTATATGTTTGCCTTCTCGCATGTTGAACACATATAGGGCAATGCTTACTGAATTCTAGTAAAGCGCTGATATAATTTGATGCAGTCTCTCTTTACTTCATCAGAAAATAAATTTTCTGTGCAATCTCTCATTGATGTTGCAACATGGAGATTGGAGTTCAATAATCAATTTATACTCAAGACTTTCAGCCATCACTTTTGCTTCATGAATTTCAAAATGATTTGATATATCTGGATTTTGTGGATATTTAGGGCGACAGATATGCTTTCACGCGTTTTCTTTCATATTCTTTACTATAAAAGAGTTCATGATTGATTCTCTTAATCGGCAATTACAAGTTTGCAGTGGTAAATGTTATCTATGCTGATTCCAGGATAGATCTAAAGCATAAGTTTTTCAATTTTCTTACCAATGGAATGATTATATATGCATGCTTAGGATATGCCATCCATAATGTTACCTATGATCCTGAGAATGGGCTGATATCTGATGTCTTTATCTGTGTTGCAAAGTATGAAAAACATTTCCAGTCTCCCGGAGCCTTTTATGTGGTTTACATGTTCGTTAGGGTATAATTCTTGGTTATGCTGATGCAAATTGAACACGTGGCCGGTAGTAAAGTGGAATTAAATTTGTTGCCAACTGTGTTGGCTTAGGTATGTTGTATAGGAAAGATATCCTGAGCAAGTCCGAAGAACTAGGATAGTTGGATTTGCTTAGTCATAACCATCAATTTTCTCCTTTTCTGTCTTTTGCGTGACGACCAACAAAGAAATCAGGACGCATATGGTGTCAGATATTTGGCGCTTTGCGGGGACAGTTAGCAAATAAACGACTTTTTCTTGATGGTAGAAGCTCATCTATATTTCCTCAAAACGTGTCAGTAGGTTTTCTCCCACTTTGACTTCTCAAAGAAGCTATAGTAGAAGAAAAGAAGTACACTGTCTTATGATTCGTTGTCAGTGTGTCCTTATCAAGAAATAGTTCTTTTTCAGGATGAGAGTAGAAGTTATATTGACAATCAAGAACAAATAATCTTACCTAAATTAATATGCTAATCTGGTGATGAGAACTTTCAATTGACTATGTTTCTTTGTGGTGATTGAGTTTTCATCTTACTTTAGTAATATTAGATGTTGCATCAATTGCTGAATTATACTCTACCAGACAGTTCAGCCGTGACTTGTAACTCATGACTAATCTGATGTCTGGTTCATTTTATTGCCAGGTTCAAAAACTCTGGATAAGCTATTAGTAATAGTTATAGATGACTATGAGAGCAGATCTAGGTTAAAATTGTATGTGTTCAATGGATGATCCAATTTTACCTTTGCCTTGTTTTCAATTGAAAGCTTAACTAGAGTTATTTCAGCCTCTTGCTCAACCGTAATTATATATGGTCAATGGATGGTTTTCATTTTGAAAACGAGTTAGATTTACTTCTATCTCTTCCAGAAAAGAGTTAAATCATTCCATTTGATTCTCATTGTCCGGTAGATTAAATTCTTGAAATCCCTTTTTATTCTTTTCCTCCTTTGATCCCTCTTTTCTTTAAGGTTAATGCATTTGAATTTGAATGAAGAGGAAGGGGAACAAAGAGAAAAGTAAAAATCCTATACTTGTCATGATTGTAGAGGATGAAGAACAAAATTAAAGGACGTAATACACAGTATCTTAAAACGAAGTTGAATCTCTACTGTGTATACCCTATGGAGCTGGTACCAGTACACCATTCCCTCTTGATTAATAGCTGTACATTGTTGACATATCTCACATGACACCTTCTATTTGATTTCTTTGCATCTTAGACACAGAAAGTTCACTTTTGCACTACATTGGTTTAGCTGCGAGCGAAAGCCTCATCAAGCGGAAACCATGTCTAAATTGGACTTCTGTTATCTGGAAATGGACAATAATGGTGCTATCACTATATTTTCTAGATGTTTCTCGAATATGGTTCTATAATTAATGTACTTCAAAGAACACATCTCCCCCCCCCCCCCGAATACAAGCAGTTTAGGACTGAATTTAAGGTAAATTACCAGTAAGTGATTGCTAGCTGTAGAGTAAGATATAAAGTTACTTTCTAAAATATGTTAAAGTACTATAGTGGGAACTCTCTGTTGCTGTTTACAGGAACCATCGTTCCCCAGGGTACTTATCTCGCTTGTCATGTGCTACTTTCTAGAGATTGATAGGGATGTACGGTTGCATTGTAAAGAACTCGGCACAAGTTACATTTAATGCTTTCCTACTTAGCTTAGGCAGTTTATAAAATATAACATACTTCTGCTGTCTACTTTCTCAGTAGCAGTCTACATGACATGGGCTACAGAATTTTGAAATGCTTCCAAAAACATAATTCATGCGTGAATCGTGATGACTTCCTTTGTTTGGCCACATAGGGAGGAACTACATGTTATGCTAGGTTTCCGTATGCTATAGTAAATTTTCTTTTTCAGAGACGATGAATATACATTTCCATTTTTCTCTTTTTTGCTTGTTCTATGTGTGCTTGTATAATTGTTATTATTATTATTGATATAGTAATAATTTTTCGGTGCAGGTTTGAGAAACCTATTCTAAAGAGAGATTTAGGGTTCCACCGTGTTTGTTAATTTTTTCTGTCTTTTATAATGATGAGAATATCTATGAGATGAATTACTGAAATGCTTCTTTTGTCTTTCCACGGTTGGCCAATCTTTTGTTTCTGCATAATTATATGATTAAGGAAATTGCATTTACTGAACTTAGGGTTCAGATTGCAAAGATTAATATATAGGTTTTGTGATGATGACGTAAAAAGTGTTTATTCTGGACAGTTGAGATTTTCAAAGATTGGTGAAGTATAACTCATTTGCCTGCTTAATGTAGAGTTGATATGTTGAGTTCGTGCTAATTTGGAATCTTGGTGGATTAACTAGTTCGATAAATGTGAATTTTATTAAAAAATATATTTTGATAAATGAGATCCCAACAAACCTAATATTTTAGGTGCTTGGAAAAAATAATATATTTGTACAATATTTATTATGTAATATGCATCCCCACAGATAACAGAATTGTAGGTTATAAATGTTAATTTAGGAGGTATCAGGTGAATTAGTCGAGCTGCACGTATGTTAGCTTGGATACCATCATTATTAAGAAAAATGATAATTTAGGAAAAGTATGTTGAGTTGCGAATGCCAAAAATCATGTGTGAGCAGCCTAAACATGAATGTTGTTTAGGTCGCCTAATAGCTCAGGCCTCAGCATACATCGCATTTCGAGCTCAAATGTGATTCTAAGCCTTGCTACCTTATTTCAGTTGGTGTTAATTTTTAGTGGATATCACGTGCCATTCTTGGCTATCAACCTGTATGCTTTGACATATTTATTCCATCCCTCTTATCTTTTTTATTTGGTTTAGATGTTCTCATAATTAATGAGCTACTCCTATTCATTAATCCCATCATGTTCATTTTATTTCACTCATTCGTGGCATGCCTTAATTTGTTTGGTATCATGTTGGCATCTTGGCAGATATGAATGCTAAGGTTAAATTTAGTCTCTATCTGCTGTTTCTTACTTCACGGTTGTTATCTGTTTATGGGTTGTATTTTCTTGATGTGGTTTTTACTTGTGGGGCTAAGCAGGTAACTTATATATTTGAGTATTTGTCAGCTGTAGTTTCTTAACATGATTCTGTTTGAGGATGTAAGACTCTGATTTCTCATACCTATGGTTCAACCATTAATTGTTTGTAATAATTTCTGTTTGATCTTGCTGCAGTTAATGATCATGTTTGCTGCTGATCCAGTCGCTTTGTGGCACAAAGGAAGCTATTAGTTACTAATGGTACATGTCCTCAAATGTGAATGATCCTTATTGCTAGTGTCCATGAATACTAGCTTAACTGTAATGACTTGAATCCTTTAGTCGTCTTGTTTGTATAAAACTGTGTAGTTTATCAGAATGCTTATGGATTTCTGGTTTTTCAGTGTTATAATAAACTGACCTTACTACTTGCGTAACAATTGTATGTTATTTTAATTGGTTCTCTTTCTGACTATTGTTCTCTTGCTATACTGCTATGATGAATCTGCCGAGAATTATCGGTAGAGGGGATAATTCAGAAAACCTAGTGTCAACAATGCCTTACTTGTTGAGGTTTCTTTTGCATCTCTTTTTCTTGTTTGGTTGAGTATAACTACTTTGCCACAAAGATGAGCTCGAGTAACCACTTTGATGACACAAGAGTTGTTTATTGCTCATTGTTGAGATCAGTTGAATTGACTAGAATATCCTTAATCTTGAAGCGTAGTTGCATGCAGGCCAAGACAGGAAAGAGTGTGTAAAAGTAAGTTCATGCGTGCAGTGTAGTGTATTCAAGAATAGCTGTGTTTTGGTCTAAACTAAGGGGAAAAGAATCATAATGTTTGGTCATGCAAGCTACATGACTCGATATAGAGGTTTAAGGAATGATGTGGTTCCACATCTCTCGGTTTGAGTTTCCAAGTGTGAATCTTTGAGAACACACTAGCCAGTTTACATTGTTATTACTCCTGTAAGGCTGAGTAGTCTCTTTAGGGGTGGGTTCGAGTCTATTAGCTGTTCCCAAAGGGAAATAGTTAACCTATGTACTTACAAGTAAGACTTGAATTTATTGGCAAGGAATACAAGTATACAAACAAGGAACATGAAAGAGAGACCCGAAAGTTCTCTCCTCTTTATCTTTTAGTTTATTCTGGGAGTCTAAGTTCGCAGTTATTGGAGTACTAGTGTTAGTGTACGCCCATCAATCTCGATGAATGAGTTTGTTTAAAGAATTACATAAACATTAAGAGTAAAAATATATAGACTTTGAAGATTTAAAAGCTTTTCTATTTTTTGGAGCTATTTTTCAAGTTCATTTTTTATTCTTTTTTATTTTTAATTTCATTCTAGAAGACACAAACGTAGGCAGCTAACTAACATCAGATGGGCTTTTTTTCTTTGCTGCAAGCAAAATGCAAGTTGTTCTGCTTTTTTAATCAATTTACAGTATGATATTATTCCTGTTAAATTTAAAAAGAATAAATTACATTATATAGAGTAGAATACACCAGCTACATAAACCATAAATACATAGTAGTTCTAAGTATTAAAAGAATAATTAAATTATAATTTTATATGGGAAATTAATGTTTAAAAGTAAAAATACCTATCAACATTTTTTCTTGGAATTTTTTGCTTTTATAATTATAGTATTAATAAGATCGGATGATGATGCTAATAATAATAATAATAATAATAATAATAATAATAATAATAATAATAATAATAATAATAAAGTATAGGTACTTGAAAGAAAAAAATTAATATATTGACAAAGGAAAATCAAGTTAGCAGGAAAGTTGTAATAGGTCCGGCTGTTGGACCATGGGCCCACCAGACCCGTATATTTTATGTAATTATGTTTATCTAAAATAGTAACATATTATAGATCTAAATAACATATTTTTTCAAAAAGTTAATATAATCGATGGAACAAAAACTTATAATTACCTTAAATTCCTTATATATATAAAAAATATGTACCAATTTATTACTATTACATTTTTTTAATCTTATTTTTATTTCACTTATCTATTTGAATTTGTGCTTAAAAATTTAAAATAATTATATTATTTCTTATAATTATAAATTTTAACTCAAAATGTAGCATGTCATTTGTAAACTTATTTATGGATATTATTTTACTCATAATTAATTATAGATATTTGTAGAACATATATTTTGTAAAGTTGGTGGCAGGTAAAAATATTGGTTTTAGTTTACAATGTATGTTAAACTTCAATTTTTAGACATAAGAACTTAGTCTATTTAGTTTCGATTATCTTACTATCATGTAGTTGTTCATGCTTCTTCTTACTGTTTTTTATGGCTTTTCCTTTAGTGTATTTCTTTTATTATGTTATGATTATGTTTTTTCTGAGTCGAGAGTCGATTGGAAACAACCTCTCTACTTCCACAAGGTAGGGGTAAGATCAGCGTACACATTATCCTCCCCGACTTGTGGATTAAACTGGATTTATTGTTGTTGTTGATAAAGTTAAAACTTAATTTTTATTAATAAACTTCAAAGATACGTATAAAAATTAAATTATAAACATGAAATTTTTAGCCTTTAATAATTTTTTTTAAGTTGTTTGTTGTAAGGTGGATTGTAAATACCCTTTCATATATTCCCACTAAAAGTGAACTGCAATAATTCTATCACTTTAGAATAAGAATTCCTAACCCTTAAAAGAGCTTTAAATGCACGAGATTTTATTTTGTAACTTTCTATTTGTTATCTCTCAATTAACTTTTTTCCCCTCTAAAATGGTAAAGAATTAATTGGTTATAATTTTATACAAAGATTTAAGGCTCCTAAATCTAAAAAGAGTTCTAAGTAGATGAGAGTTTCCTACTTTAACTTTTTTGGGCGTTACTCTTCTTTTACAAATATGTACTCTTACCTAGTTTAATCAATGAAGGACCCAATTGAAATACTTAGTTGATTTTGGTATCAATAAATATTAGAAAAATAATTAAATAACTATTCCTAAATTTTAGAGAACTATTAAATGACTATTTTATCTGGTGTAAAATATATTTTTAAAGGGTAAAAAAAGCGAACGACATTTCGCTAAGGGTCTTCGTGCTTTTAATATAGTATAGATAGATAGATATAGATTACTTAACCGAATTGCTTGCGAAGGCAACTATTCAAGTTGTTGCTAGTTCAGTCCAACTACGGCAAAAAGCCCCCCCCCCCCCCCCGTCACAAATTAAGAATTTGAAGTACAATCCTCAAATGTTGCTCGTACTCCGTCCTACTATGGGAATATCTTGTATACCAAGATATCATCAATGAATACAATAATAAAAGAATCCAAATAAGGATGGAATACACTGTTGATCAAATGCATGAAAGTTGTTGGGATATCTGTCAAATCAAAAGATATCACCAAAAATTCAAAATGCCTAAACGAGTGTTGAAAGCCATTTTAGGGATATTCAAAACCCTAAT
Source organism: Nicotiana sylvestris (assembly GCF_000393655.2). Taxonomy (NCBI): domain Eukaryota; kingdom Viridiplantae; phylum Streptophyta; class Magnoliopsida; order Solanales; family Solanaceae; genus Nicotiana; species Nicotiana sylvestris. The sequence goes on from NC_091059.1 coordinate 167,163,267, forward strand.
CTTCACAAATACATATGTATAAAAGGACAGCTCAGTGCACGAAGCATTCCGCATTTAAATAGGGTCTGAGAAATGACCGCACCCCAAAGGATGTAAAGTACGCAGCATAATCTAATACAAGTATTCTGGCTGATTCCACGGCTCGGACCCATAAATATATATAAATCATGGTGCATTTGTAGGCTCTTTTGTCGCGATAATTGATATTTTAGGGATATATGTTGTAGAAACTGCGGTCTTCTCTATAACATGCTGCCGGCGCAAAATGAGTCCTTACAGTAATCGTATTGTATCCTGGTGGAACTTGGAAATTTGAACGAAGAAGCTAGCCAGGGCAGAGTTCTCAAGCAAGTTCCTTGTTTAGTTGTTTTCCTGTTTTTAGTCTGATAGAATAGTAGTACAGTTTAGTTTAATAGCCTGTTTGGCCAAACTGTAAAAATCAGCTTATTTTGAGAATTGTTTTTTCTCAAAAGTGCTTTTTTCAAAAGTACTTTTGATAAGAATCAATTTGTGTTTAGCTAATTTATTTGAAAAACACTTCTGAGTAGCAATTAGTGTTTGGCCAAGTTTTTAATAAGTACTTCTAAGGCCTCATTTGTTTGCACTTAATGGAGGTCTGAATCTTAATCATTCAGATCTCAGACATTAAGTGCATTTGTTTTTAAAGTCTGAATCTTAATTATTTAGATCTTAATCATTAAGTGTGTTTTTTTTTTTACTTCACAACCACTTAATGGGTCTGAATAGGTCTGTATGATTAAGATCTATAACAGAGACTTAATTTCATTACGGTGCTATTACATATTCATTATTACCTACCGCAACTGCCTACCATTATCAACTACAACCACGCCACCACCACCACCATATTCAACCACCACCACCGCCACCATAGTCAACCACCACCACCACTATCATCCTCAATCATAGTCGCCACATTGTCGACCATCACCATCCACCATCCTCACCACTCCAACCACCATCATTCTCACCCACAGTCAACACTTATCCACCTCAACTACCACAACCAACCACTCCATCACCAATAACAACCACCGTCGGCACCGCCCATCATTATAACCTACCACCACATTCCTCAATCACAAACCATCGCCCGCCATGATTAACAATCACCATCCACCACCACCATCCTCAATCATAATCGCCACCACTATCAATCACTACTAGCTACTAGCATGAACCACCATCATCAATCAAAACTACCACCAACCACCGCCTCTAATCGGCATTCACCCGTTAGCCATCACCACCAATAACTATCATATTTTAAAAAACTATATATTTTATTGATAGAATATTAGATTGGTTAGTATTTCATTTGAATTTTATGTTTATTATTTTTCAAATAAAGATAAATTTTATGCATTCAGATGTTAAAAATCAAACAGTCTTAATTTTAGTATTCATATATTAATACACATCTTAATATATTCAGATGTGTATTCAGATTCGAATGTCTTAATCTTAATACACATCTTGATATTCAGATGTGTATTCAGATTCAGACGTATTAATCTTAAAAGTGCAAGCTACTTTTTTCTGCTTCTCCAAAACTGCTTATGCTTCTACTCAAGCATTTTTTTCTCTAAAAGCTTGACCAAATACTTCAACCTTAGAAAAAAAGTGCTTTTGGCGTGAAAAAGCTTGGCCAAACAGGCTATAGCGCTAAAAAAAAGGGTGTTGCTAGTTAGCCTAATTACTTGCCAGAGAACATGAGAGACAAAGTTGAAATTTTTCTTTCCTTCAGTTATGTCTGAACAGATTGTTTAGCAGACACAATGAGGAAGCTAAGAGACAAAAGATACCAAAATCACCATTGTTTTTGTTTTAATTCTTAGGTGATGTATTTATCACAACTTTCGGGCGAGTTTTTTCTTTGGAATACTATCGGGCGAATAAATGGTCCACTGACCATTAGAATTACAGGCCTCAAACAACACGAATTGAGAAATTAATTTATGAAAAACCTCACAAACTAGAAAAAGTAGAGACCGTCCTTCGCCCTATTTATTCTACGCCTATATCTATTTGTAGAGTTGCTTAATGGTCTAATTATTTTCAAACGAATTTCTTATTATTTTACAAGCCAAAATAAATGAGAAATTTGAAAGTTTTTGTTCATATGATATATGTACCCTGTGATGTGAATTGCTCGTTTAATATATCATTTTATTACGACGAGCTAGCCTACAGGCCACGTTATCCGTCAAAACAATACCCTCACTCTTCATTCTAAATTATTCTTCATAATAAAACATCTTTCATGAAAACATTGTTCATAGAAAAAATTTAACTCTGTACTAAACGCACCAGAAAAGTATAGCCAAGAAATAAGTGCTTTGACCTGAAAGGAAGTGTTCAAAATTTCAACATGAGGGGTGCAGGGAGAGGGTGGGAAGTGAGAAAGGCAATTTGAATGCTGTTAACTCAGACCAATAAGGAGGTTCAGAATAAGACGTCAGAGATGTCCAACAGCTACAGGATACAAAATTAAACTAAATTGGGAGGACTTCATGTGTTGCTTCCTTGCTATTTCTCCATTTGGTTTCTCCTTTACATGGCCTGCAGTTTCACAAAATAGTTTCAGATTCTCGCCGCAAACCACCATAATAAATATTATGAAGTAGAACAGGGTTTAAAGAAGTAATTCCAGATAATTCACCGCCATAGAGTTGTTAAGGCAGTTTATTAATCCATGGAGCAAAACATCCAAAGCCGTAACAGGATATGTATCCTAAAAGAAAACGACCAAGGATAGGTATCAACAACAACAACAACCTAGTGTAATCCAAAAAGTGGGGTCTGGGGAGGGTAGGATAGCCTTACCCCTACCCCTACCCTGGAAGGGCAGAGAGACTGTTTCCGATAGACCAAGTCACCAAGGATAGGTATCAAATAAGAAAAAACAAAACGAGTTGACTATAGCCATTTCTTTTCTTTTTGAGACAAATATGACAATACTTGGAAAGCACGTTCGATGATATGTTGCCAAGACACCACGCAACTAATTTTGCATATTTCAGGTTTTGCACCCAAGGGATGTGGCCATGCAGTCGATGAAACTAGAATGGACCATGAGATACTGGTTCAAATCCCAGCAAAGACGATAAAGGCTGCCAGGTGATTTCTTCCAATGTTCACGTTCCTATGTTGTAAGCCTTGGTTGACAAAGTTATCTAATACCTATAGTTGTGGAAGTAACAGTTACTTGGTGGACTAGTCAATGTGCGTGACTTGGTCGTAGACACCACTGTCATAAAAAAATACTTACATATTCTGATTCTTTTGTATTGCTCCTACAATCGAATTATGAATGGAAGTTGGACATTAAAGTTGAGGATATCTTCCCTTTGATAGCACCCTTCCACATAATTTTAACAAATCAATACGGATGGTGGTTGTGGGGGCGTAGGGAAGGGAAGGGGAAAAAAGAAGGAAGAGGACGAGGAGTCCGCTACTTATTGAAATTCTTTTGAGGGCCGAAGGTATGGAATTGGGACCCAGAAAGAAAAGTTCATTTATTTATTTAACAATACCAACAAAGGTATTATCATACTTCCTAGAATTGCAAAGCACGGGATGAATTTTAGGTAACAGAATGAGAGCTTTTCATAATAGGAACCTAAGTTGCTCGGACTCGGGTGCGGGTATCCGATACAGTGACGAATCCGACTACCGGATTCGGCAAAATCTAAATTTTAAGATTCGTGGGTGCGGATCAGGATATGGATACGGGTGCGGGGATTCGGCTAATAAAAAATAGAGCTATAAAAATATTGTAAATTTTGAGAGATATTTTGTGAAAAACTTACATGAATAGTATTAAATCTTTCATTCTCCAAGATGAACATTATTCTTTCATTCTCCTAAATCTAAATATGTTTTATTTTTGATTTTGAGAAATCAAAATCTCAATTTTTCTCCCAAATTTGTCGAAGGACTCCGGTCAAAGTGTCCGAAGTCAGTTGAGTGTATCCGGAACGTATCCCGCTCCCGCTCCCCCCCCCATCCCCATCCCCATCCCCGTCCCCGTCCCCGTCCCCATCCCCATCCCCGTCCCCGTCCCCGTCCTCGTCCCCGTCCCCGTCTCGATACGGGGACGGCACCAAAATCGAAGAGTCCGCGCAACTTAGATAGGAACTACTTCATGTCTTTTATTTCTTCATATTCTTCTGTCCTAACTCCTAAGTCTGATCAACTAGCACTTCTAGAAGCAGCTAAATAATCAAGAGAACATCTAACAAAGCTCATCACAAGCTGTCAATACGAGGAGCAATCCACACAAAAGATTCATTACTTGGTTAAATAAGAACAATGATCATCATGTACTATATTTCACGAACTTGTGTAGTACTATAATTTACGCAGCCCTTGAAAACCAATAGATAACTGGACATATTCTGTGCCTTTATGATGAAATCCCCAACAATAACAAAAACCTAGTGTAATCCCACAAGTGGGGTATAGAAAGGTAGAATATATGCAGCCTTATCCCTACCTTGAGAGACTGTTTTCGATAGACTCTCGGCTATGATGAAATCCCCACACTAGAAAATATGCTTTTAAGACATAATTCAACTGGAAATAAGCATAAAGGAAACTGCCCCTCATTCAACGAAAATTCCTTCTATTATGTGTAGAAACACCTGCGTTCACTTATATAAAATTAACAGCAAAACATGGGTTCACCTCTGTTAAGTTCAATATCATCTTTAATAGTAGTACAGATTAACCAGGCTCAATTGGATCATTTTCCTTGTTAAAGATAAAAACCTATTTTACACCAACTGATCTATGTATAAGCGCACGCATATGCATAAGAGCAGTCAAATCTAATAAATCAGTGAAACAAACCTTAATTAACATCAAAGCCTGTAATTCCTCAACAGATGTAGCGAAATTTACGAGATGTATCAGCAGATCCACATAAGAGTAGGAGTTACCGGTTAAGAAGCACCAACGATGATGTTGTTAATAGGAATGAAAATCAACTTGACAAAAAATCCTACAAATCCCATCACTACGAAACCGATTGCAGTACGAGTCGCAACTTTGGTGAATTCTGCACAAAACATTCAATTAAATTAAAGAATTACAAATCAATGGATTCAATACACAAACTGAGATAGTACCTTTGCGATCGGGCTTGTGGCACCTCTTAACAAGCCTAACGCTGTCTTTGGCGAAATCTCTAAGGGGATCGAAAACAGAGTCCAGAGCGTCCATTTTGGTTTGAGAATAATCGGTTTCTCCTAGCGGCAGAGGGGGGTTGTAAGAATAAGAATTAAAGGCAGAAAGCGGTTCCAATTTTTGCTTTCTTTTCATCCGACCCGCTATAAAGAATTTGGGCTTATGCATAGGCCGTGCAGTTCAAATGGGCTTCAACTATTCCTATACTACATATGAAATTTATTGGGATTTTTACATACCTATACCATATACCAAACCTTATTACCTTCATTGTTTAAGAATTGTGTTAATTACATTTAAGCATATCAAATTACCATTTATATACCATAATTCAAATTAAGGGTATAATTATTCCTTGATTTATTGTAGGCGTGATTTTAGGACCGTATTTTCACTTTATTTCGTTTACCCGCCTCTCTCTCCTCCCACCCCCCCCTTCCCCACACCCTCTACGATTTACCTTCAGTTAATTCCCTCCCCCCCCCAACGATTTACCTTCAGTCTTTCCTCCATTCTCGCACAATCTCTTCTCACCCACAATTACCATCACTTTCTTCTCCACTTAATTACCTTTAGTTGTATCCCCCACGATTTGAATTCACTTCCATCTTTGACCTCTCTTTTTTTTTGGGCAGTGGTTAACACAGTCGATTGAAACTTGAAGAAGAAGAAGACATATTTCCAGAATTTGTAGATATTCTGTAGTCAAATTATAGTCAAATTAGAAAAATTGTAGATAAATTGTAAACTGTTTTTTGCAGAAGATTTTGTAAAAGCTTTAGTCGTTTTGGATTTGTGAAAACAGAAAATAATGCATCTACAATCAGAATACAAATAATCTACAATTTATCTACAAGATATCTACAAAATAGATACATTGAATTTTAATATCCAAATTCTCATTTCAATTGTAGCATAATTGGCATTTTCGACATAATTGTAGAAGATTTGTAGAAGTTTTAGTCTTCCCAATCTACAATTCATCTACAATTTATCTACAATATATCTACAATTCTACAATTTAACTACAATTTATTCTTCTTCTTCTTCTTCTTCGAGTTTCAATCTAAAATTCAGTCAAAACCAAGTCTAATCTTCACCAAAACCCCTCAAAATTGAGATATAAACTCCTAAACATATTCCGAATTATTTACAACAACACCCAATCCAAACAAATAATGATTTTTGAAAACCCAAATTTGAATTCAAAGCTTTCAAGCTTTTTAATGGCTATCAATGGTGGAAAATATATGGAAGAACAGATGAAGATGAAGATGAAGATGAAGAACAGAAATCTCCTTTCCGTTTGATTACTGGAGCTTCAGTAGCTTGCGTTTTTTGAGAATTGTAGTTGAGTGAGAGAAGAGAGATCTCTTTCCGTTGAGGAAGGAGAGAATTACGCAGCAATGAGATCTCCTTCCGTTTCAAAATTCGAATTTAATGTTGACAGAATCACACGCAGATCTGGTGCCTTCATTTTAGCGCGTTTTTATAGCAAAATCTACCTATTTTTGGATTGGTATATAATTTGTAGTAAAAGTGTGGACTACACGGGTAAATAACAAATTATGAACATTTTTGGTAATAAGGTTTGATATATGGTATTGATAGGTAAAAATCCCAAATTTATTATCTTCTCTAAACAAGTTTTAACTTAACTACTATACGTACCCGCGCAATATGCAAATTGTTTAAAAAAACAGAAGAAGTAGAAACAGGTCTATATTACAGACTAAATTTAATGATCATATTGAAAAGAATTAAACCAAAAAATAAATATATGAATTTTATAGAATTGTATATATGCTAGAGACCACCAATATTTATGTACTAACATAAAGATCAAGGATAAAACTTGTCTCAAATTCACAATAAAAGCAATATAAATAATCAAGAAAAGAGCAGCTATATTTTCCTTTGGAGTGATTAAAGTTTATTTCCTTCACAAAATAAGGACAATAAAAGCTTATGCATCAACTTATTCAATACAATTTCCTATCGTCTGAAGTATAATCAATCACTCCTTTTGTTGTTGCTAGCAAGACCCAATATTACCATTAACTTATAACATGGTGTTATACTTATGCGTCTCCCAAGCCAGAAACTATTGTCTTTGCTTCGATATTTCAGTTACTTTCCCTACATATCCCATTCCAACTTTTCCTGTTTCCACGGTAACATCTTTAACTTTAGCAGCTTCTTCTACAACATAGCTTGCTGAACTCTTACTATGTTCTTGAACACTTTATTTTGCAATTGAATCTATCTCCTAAGGGGAAGGAGTTATTGTTTCACCAATTATAGTGATCTTCTCCTTAATCTTCCATATTCTGAGGCAACAAAGAACGAAAGGAAAAAAGATAATGCATACTCTGTCCAGAGAAAAAAAATTATTTGAAGTTTGAACAAAAATATACCTATTATATAAAACTGATTAAAAAATATTCGTGAAGGAATAATGGTATCATACACCGATATCATAATTGTCCTTGAACACAAGATACTTGAACCAGTTTTTATTGCTTGCTTCAGGTTTTTGATCCATCTCGCCCTAAAGCAGCCAAAGACCCAATTACAATCTCACGCACATATTTCGAACCACTTGGCTCCCTTAGCAACACAATATCGACCAAACGTGAGCTTCACATTGGAGTCTATAATTATTTGTAAGCTTTCTCTACGTATAATCTTATTGATTGGATTTATCTATAACACAAGAAAATGAATAAAAAGAATTCAAAGTGGCTAATGGCAATTGATTTCACATACTTAAAACCCAGAAAAATTCACATACTTAAAAGTCAATATATTCACACATCACAGTTGGTACGAATTTTATTTCCGTGAATAGCAACACTTGAAGAATCATACATCACTTATCTTGAGTGAAAAAACTGGCAGTAAAAACAGAAAAAAAACCTCAAAATGCTGAATTTTTTGAGAGAGTAAAAACACCTGAAAAAGCACGCATCATTTGTTCAACGGCTTTCCACTTCTTCTTTTTTTTACAAAAATCAGTCCAACATACCTGATAAAAAAAATTAAAGATATACCCAAAAATAATCTTATAAATCCGTTAGGACTTAAAGTGTGCTTTTACATTTGTTGATCAAATAAATCAACCAACTGACTTGAATTATCATCATTAGAGTTTTCAAGTTCCTCAATTATAAGGTTTAAAATGGATAAGAACCACTTCTTTCTATTAGTACATCCAATGGAAAGAAGATGTACCTTCTCGTCAAAATAGTGAAATGTATACAGGAAACAACATTAGAAGATGTACCTTCTCGTCAAAATAGTGAAGTGTATACAGGAAACAACATTAGAAGATGTACCTTCCATATAAGCTCTTTTATTTCGTATGGTATATGATTCTAGTAAACAACATTAGAAGATGAATCTCACTAAATAATTGAAGATTTACAATTGTCTTCCAATCGTTTATTCTGTTATGATAACGACATATGATAAAAGAACAATATTCATCTCACAGTTCATTGTTAATGGTAGAGAAGGTCTTGTAATGGTTTAGCTTAAAAAGTAAATATTTGTATGGAGTGACCTCAACTAACACTTAAGACAGAAAATTATCCAACAAAGAATAGTAGGAATAAGTACTAAACCCCATTTTTCTATAAGATCCATTTAATTGCTCAAGTAAAATAAATAAAGGGGCTTAATAATTTTTAGCAAGGTACAATGACAGATTTCTCCTTTTTTTTTTTTGGGGGGGGGGGTTATTGGGCGAAGAATGTTCGGGGACAGAATCAAAAATAAGAAAAAGTAACCAATGAACTTGCTAGAGTTGTATTCATAGAAGGTATTGCTTTCCTCCAGAGATAAGTGACTCGCCTATTTTCCCTGTAAAATATACAAATTAATATATTTTGTAACACAAGAACTTACCACATGGAGATTCAAGGAAAAGTTATTTTTCATAGGAAGTCATAATCTAGACTCGCATATGAACTTCGTTAAGAGAAGAGGGAGGGTGGGAATAATAAAAGTTTTCATCATTCCAGTCAAGTACTTTACAGGTTGCGACAATTTTTCAAATAAACTTTAGTCATATACCATCAGAATCCCCAAATATGGACTACTGCATTCGTATTTTTCAGCCTCTAGCAATACCCTTCAAGAAATAAAAATACCTGTTTGCATGGTTATCATGAGCAACATAGTAGAAGCTGCACATAGTTTAACACTTGCAGCTTGCAAACTACAATTGGGATGTTATGGTGTTATGATAGGACCCAATCAAGTTTATGAAGGCACAATAATGGACTTGCATCAAAATGCATGATTACTTGTACTTGAAAATATGCCATTGGCCACATACAGAACCAAAATAATGAATTGGCGACATTAATTCGTTGTAGTTCCTATATATATATATATATATATATATATATATATATATATATATATATATCAAGCTTATTAAGGTACCTTTTCAGCGGGCGCATCATCCTGTAACTTTGTTAAATTGTATGTCAATAACTTACTGAAAATGATCACCGCTAAGAATCTACGGCTTTCATTTTCAATTTAACATTCCATCATGAATATATAATAAGAAAAAATAATAAAAATTAAATATTACAATGATTTTTATACTTTAGCAAAGAAGGTATAAATAACCACTTAGGTACTTAAAAGTTAAAATTTAATACTTTCAGAGCTGTTTAAAAGTATTATAATATTTTTGTGAGAAGAATTTGAGTTAACACAAAAAAATTGATAATTTTGAATCAGTTGTCCAAATAATTTTTAAATTGCTTTGTAAAAGCTCAAACCTATTCAAAAATTTGATAACCATGAAATTTAAATTTATTTTAATCATCACTGAATCCTACATTTACAACTCAATAAAATTTTAAAAAAGTGCAACAAAATTTGGCAAAGAGTATACCTTTAATCTGAGAATGACACTGATATACACTCCATTCCAAAGAAGAGGTCGATTAACCAATATTTGAAAGCCATGAGGCAGTTTACTTCCCATTGTGATAGAAAGAAATTTCTGCATAAAAGATATGTAAATAGAAATCTTGCTTATTGATCAAACTATAAATTACCAATGTTCCGTTGTCAGATATCTCATAAGTCGATGAGTGTGACGACCCGACCAGTCATCTCATGAGTTACCACTCCGTTTCCCACATTTATGCTTCTTATTACTTTGTATATCGTTTCTAGATGTGATCGGGTTGGTTGGCTCGGGTTCGAAAAGGATTTGGTAAGATTTGAGACACTTAGTCTCTTTTGAGTAAGTTTAAGTTGGAAAAAGTCAACCGGATGTTGACTTATATGCTAGAGGGATAAGATGTGAGTTCCGAGGTTTTGTATAGCTTCGGGAGTTGATTTTGGACTTAGGAGTGTGATCGGAATGAGTTTTGGAGGTCCGTAGTAGATTTAGGCTTGAATTAGCGAAAATAGATTTTTGGCGTTTTCCGGTTGATAGGTGAGATTTTGATATAGGGGTAAGAATAAAATTTTGAGAGATGCAGTAGTTCTGTTGTGTCATTTGGTATGTGTGTGCAAAAATTTAGGTCATTCGGACGTGGTTTGGTTGGGTTTTGATCAAAAGTGTAATTCGGAAGAATTTGGAAACTTAGGCTTGAATCCGATGTGTTTTGGTTGATCCGATGTTGTTTGAGGTGTTTGAAGATTGGTATAAGTTTGAATAAGGTTATGGAATATGTTTATGCTTTTGGTAGAGGTCCCGGGGGCCTCGGGGTGGTTTCGGATGGTTGACGGAGAGTTTGGAATTTTTGTAGAAGCTGCAGATGTCACACCTCCTTTTTCCTACCCCGGAAGGGTATAAGGAGTTTTTCCAATTAAAGTACAATCGAAACGGGATTATTTTTATTGAAAATTCAGATTCGCCACTTGGGATAATTTATGGTGTCCCAAGTCACCGGTTTATTTTAAATCCCAAATCGAGGAAGATTGACTCTGATTAAGTCTGCGAAACACAGAAGACCAGGTAAGGAATTTTGTTAACCCGGGAGAAGGTGTGAGGCACTCCCGAGTTCCGTGGTTCTAGCACAGTCGCTTTAATAACTATACCTAACTTAACTAATTCTGGATATTTTATGTTATAGAGAAATTTATGCACATTTGCCTCAAACCGCTTTTAATTGCTTGATTTGTTTGTAATTAAAGAATGATGTCAAATAAAGCCAAATATAAACCAGATATTTGTGTGCTAATATCATCACATTTAAAATTATATAATTATCTTGAATCGAATCATGCGTACGTGTATTCGTTCTGCTTAGTATGTCAGGAATCATGTCACGCGTACGTGTACACAATTAATAACACTTTATTATTTTTAAGATTGTTTTGTCAAAGTTGCACAAACGCATACTTTGCCTTTAATTTGGGAAATTATAATTATGTCATGCGAACGTGTACATAATCATGATAACTTATTGATTAACACGCGCCTAAAGCATACTAGCTTATTCGGAGTATTCTGTTTATTGATTTTATTTTTTTGATCCGATATATATATATATATATATATATATATATATGTGTGTGTGTGTGTGTGTGTATGGGTGAGATCAATTAGTCGTCTTTTTTCTCGTAAACCCACTCTATCAGCATAATTATCAACTAAAATAATGCATGTCTAGCAACTCCAAATCAGAATACAAGCATGTCAAAATAACAGAACATTAAAAATAATAAATCAAATCAGGAATCGAACCAAATATAGATATTCACTATTAATCACACTAAAAGAAAGATCAACATAAAACTAAAAAATCAATGGAATTCACCCACTTCTTTGGTGAATTTTAAAAATAAAAATAAAATTCCAAACAACACATAAAGCAAGATTCAAATAAAATTCAAATCTAAAACATAATATAAGGATCTTACATAATTTTTTGAAGGGAAGTAAAACTATCTTTCTGAAAGGTGATACTGCCATAAATTAATGGTCATTAAAGAATTCATGGTCAACTTGATTTATGCCTCAAAAACTACTTATTAACGAATAACACAAGATTATACATAATTTTGTTAATTTAATACTCTTACTTATTTAGCAATATCATCACTTTAACACCAAAACAAAAGCTAGAAAAGAATAATTTAGCCTCGAAACCGTGAATAGGACGTGCTGAAAAATTAGATATAAAGAAACATAAACTTTTAATTTTGAGAAAAAAAAGAATAAAATATATAGTTATCAAAATACTATAACTAAGTAAAGTAGTAGACCAAAGTATATTCTTTTCAGCTAAACCTTAAAGATCTAAACTTTAATCCCTACGTAATTTTAATACTTAAGGAAAAAAACTCTAACTACTTGCAAAACTAGTTTCAAACAAACAAGTAGTAAAAAAAAGAGAGAAAATAACGAAACATTTACATAAAACTAAACCAAAATAGAAGCCTTAAAGAAAAAGTAGATTTAAAAAAAATCTTTCATTGATGGATTTCTAACCTTTTGTTGTGTACAGAAAAGACAAGAACTTCAATTTAGGAAATAGAAATCAACGGTGACTTTCTTTCTTTGCTCTCAGTTCTCGTCCTCCTCCCCTCTTCAAAATTTTCTTTAGTCTAAATAGGTAGTAGAAAAATGCCCTTCCTATTCACAAATGCCCCTCACCCATTTTATTAATCTCCACTCAAATCTTTTTTAGTTCACTCCTAACCCTACCATTATAGAAGTGCTCCCCCCATTAAGTGTAGTGAGGATATGATTGAAATTGATGTGGGGTCACCAATAAGATCCGAAAATTAGGTCTAAAAATGGGTTGCTCGAACCCAAGTTTTATTTTTTACCCACGAACGAGACTAAAAATATGACCTTATTTATTAATTAAGTAAAATAACTATTAAAATAAGACTGACCGTTAAAATAAAACTATTTTTGGAATTTTTCAAGATTAAAAATGACTAAAAAACATTAATAAATTTTTTATTTATTTTTATATTTTGTTTTCTTGTAATAAAATAAAGTAATAGAGTCAAAATAAGTTAAAATAGCTATATTAGGCCTAAATTAAATATTTACGTGCTAAAATATGAAAAATCTTGCGGAGGGTCAAAAATCACATGTCTATAGCTGCCCCTCTTTGACTGGAAACGTGAAGAGTTTTCAGACAAAGAACGACTAGACAGATTTTTTGACCCGACCCTTATTTAAAGAGACCAAAACTAAGAGAAAAGGGGAATGTGACCGAGCCCTGGTATCTGAGCTGCCTACATATCCTTGGCTATAAAGGAATCAGGCCACGTGTAGTTCAGAGGTGAATGAGGTGATGGAGTGCCGATGTGGAGAGCCGATTGAGGTGCCGTCGAGGTTCCGGTCCGCGGTTCCTATTATTACATCAAAAATCAAAATGAAAAAGACTAACTAAGCCTGTCAACTACGAGTTACAAGATTCCTATCTATAAGTCTTTTGAAGCTTGATCTTGAGTCTTGAATGGTTCTTCATGCAGACTTTAGATTTGAACCTTGACGCTTGCTAGCTGCAGGTGCTTTTTCGTTCTTCTTCAGATTTTCAAATCAAGACCGGACATGTAGTGCAGGTGACCTCAACCATGCTTGATAAACTCACATCTTTCATCAACTTTTGCATTTGAATTCAGTTCTCTTTTTTTTTTCTTTATTGTGAATAACATCTGTTGATCACCTCAGACTGTTGACTCGCATTCTTGCCGCGAGCTTCTTTGGTTGCTGACTTGAATTGCAATCTGAGATGTTTTTCCTTTTCTTTAGGTGGACGCCTGATTGCTGAACTCGAATTGTATTCCCTTGCTCTCCAGGTGGGCGCCTGACTGCTGAACTTGAATTGTATTCCCCTGCTTTCCAGGTGGACGCCTGATTGCTGAACTCGAATTGTATTCCCTTGCTCTCCAGGTGGGCGCCTGACTGCTGAACTTGAATTGTATTCCCCTGCTTTCCAGGTGGACGCCTGACTGCTGATCTTGAATTGTATTCCCTTGCTCTCCAGGTGGGCGCCTGACTGCTGAACTTGAATTGTATTCCCTTGCTCTCCAGGTGGGTGCCTGATTGCTGAACTTGAATTGTATTCCCTTGCTCTCCAAGTGGGCGCCTGACAATTGAACTTGAATTGTATTCTCTGAACTTGAATGTATTCCCTTGCTCTCCAGGTGGGCGCCTGATTTCAACAAAATAGACAAAAACAAAGAAAAATTTCTGCCCCAGTTTGGTAGCTGGGCACATATGTGAGTGTAAACTGAATCATGTTACCAAATATCAATAAGAACTTGAAAGCTGAAACTTGAATTGTACCCCCTTGTTCTCCAGGTGGGCGCCTGATTGCTAAAACTTGAATTGTTGTTCCTTGTTCTCCAGGTGGACGCCTAATTGTTGATGCTTCAACTGTTGTTCCTTGTTCTCCAGGTGGACACCTGATTACTGATACTTCAACTGTTGTTCCTTGTTCTCCAGGTGGACGCCTGATTGCAACAAAATAGACAAAACAAAAGAAAGTTTTCTGCCCCAGTTTGGTAGCTGGGCGCATCTGTGAGTGTTAAACTGAAGCATATTACCAAATATTAATATGAATTTGAAAGCTAGGTCCCATTATCCAGGGGGTCCTGACAACTCTTAACTAAACGACAATTTTAAATCTAAGTTATATCTTTTAAAGGCATGACTTCTACTAAATCTTGTTATCTAAACCAGTTTTAAACTATGTTCCATTATCCAGGAGGGTCCTGACAACTCTTATGCGAACTTTAAAACCAACTTATATTCCTTTTGGTGCATATTTGTCCTATATTTACTACTTATGATTGTTTTAGGGTTTAACCTAGGTCCCATTTTCCAGGAGGGTCCTGAAGTTTCGAATTGAGTCTTGTCTTAAAAAAAATGAAAAATTCAAAGCAACTTATATTTTCACGAAGTAGAGCTTATGCTAGATCTTGTACTAACGAATGTTTTGAATTAAAGCTAAGTCCTATTTTCCAGGAGGGTCCTCAAAATTTATACGATCAAACCTGCATGGTACTTGCTTCTCTCACAGGGTGCTTCCTAAAACAAATACCATCTTTGACCCTGTTTCAAATCAAAGAAAATCTTGTCAGTTCAAAACGTGGTGGTTAGTTGTGACATTCTTGCTGGGGAGGGTTTTCTCTTTGCCCTGCTTTGCTTCAACAGACTGCCTTGAACTGGTCGAAAGGACTGTTTTGACCTCATGACTGATCCTCAACTGCATGATCCCCAACTGTTGTTTTCATTTCTGAACCTTATGTCTGAACTTGTATATATCCCATGACATTACTGAACCATTCCACCGATTCCACTTTTGCTTACACACTATGTCTCATTTTCATCATATTATCTCCAGCATGTCCTAGCCGTATTTTGTTCTGTGCAATTTTGAATCTTGGTAGTATACTTTGACATTCCTTCTTATTTGTTGGAACAAGGCTAACCTTGGAAGAGCCTTAGGGGAGTAAAAATTAACAGCAATGAAATGCGACAATTTTAAGAATTAAGAATAAAGAAGAAAATCCAGATTTGGATGACTGTTGGAGATAGGAAAAGGGAACTTATCTGAGCGGAGTCACTGGCACCAATGATCATGGTATGCATTTTGGATTAATTAGCCCAGTCTATTTAACCAATCTCCTTTCCAATTATTTTACTTCGTGCTCTAAGATTTCCACAACCCAATTTTACTTTCCGCTAATCTTATGGACCTTGTTCGACTTGCAGTGCCTAGAAGGGTTTTCACCGACAAACCTCTCTCATTTGTTTTCTCTCAGCTTTCGTCGCCTCATGGTGCCCATGAGGGTTTTCACCAATAAGACTCTCTCATTTTTGATTTTCTTGCTTAAATCGGAGTGTTGCCCCTGATATGAATTCTTTTTACATTGATCGACTTGGCATCTCTCGAAGACTGATCGGAAGGTCTTTCTTTGGACCATAATGTGGGCTTTTGGATGGAGTTAAAAAGAAAGGGTATCAAAGGCTCAAAACATTTTGACATGGGTTTAAAATTACAACTCTTGGAATCACATTTCTTATTACAAGTACAACTTCTGCCCCAGTTTCTTGCTTGGGGATATTTTGATATTTTATTTTACTATGACCGAGTCGTGAGGCTGCCTACGTATCCTTAATAGGAATCATGTCAAACGTAGTTCACACCTGAATTTCCTTGTTGTTATACTTTCTTTTTTGACTTCTTTTCTTTTCTCTTTATCTTTTTCTTTCTTTTCCCTTTTTTATTGATTCCAAAAGAGGGGTATGAAAGAAACAAATGCGGTTCAAAAGGGGGAACAAAGGGTAGAGTGTTTAGATAGCAGAACAAATTGCCTTCGTCATTTCAATCTTCGAAGCAATGCCAAATACAAACAATCAACAATTATACCAAAGAAAATCATGCATAATATCTCTTTACTTCATCAGAATTGATAGCCATGTCTATGCATTTTCCTTCAATATCTGTTAAGCATAAATCACCATTGGATAATACTCTGGTCACAATGAATGGCCCTTGCCAATTCGGGGCGAACTTGCCTTTCGCTTCAACCTGATGTGGAAGAATACGTTTCAGCACTTGCTGACCCACTTCAAACTTTCGGGGACACACCCTTTTGTTGTATGCTCTTGCCATTCTTTTTTGATATAACTGGACATGACATACTGTTGCCAATCTTTTTTCATCAATAAAATTCAACTGCTCCAAACGGGTTTTGACCCACTCATTATCATCAATTTCAGCCTCAGTGACAATCCGAAGGGACGGGATTTTAATTTCTACAGGTATTACTGCTTTAGTGCCGTATACCAACAAATAAGGAGTTGCGCCTACCGAAGTACGAACAATAGTGCGATATCCCAATAACGCAAATGGTAATTTTTCATGCCATTGCCTCGAACCTTCTACCATTTTTCGAAGTATCTTCTTTATGTTTTTGTTGGCTGCCTCGACTGCTCCATTCTCCTTGGGACGATACGGGGTAGAATTGCGATGTATAATCTTAAACTATTGACATACCTCTTCCATCAAGTTACTGTTAAGATTAGCACTATTATCTGTGATGATTACCTTTGGGATTCCGAATTGACAGATGATATTTGAGTGAAAAGAATCAACCACTGCTTTCTTGGTCACCGATTTGAAAGTTTTGGCTTCAACCCATTTGGTGAAATAATCAATGGCTACCAGAATGAACCTGTGCCCGTTGGATGCTACTGGCTCAATTGGTCCAATGACATCTATGCCCCAAGCAACGAAGGGCCATGGTGCTGACATCGTGTGTAATTCTGATGGTGAAGAATGAATCAAATCTCTGTGTATCTGGCACTGATGACATTTGCGCACAAAATTGATACAATCTCGCTCCATGGTAAGCCAATAATAGCCTGCTCGGAGAATTTTCTTCGCCAACACATATCCACTCATATGTGGTCCGCAAACTCCCGAATGTACTCGGGACATGACAGCCGTAGCTTGTCTAGCATCTATGCATCTTAATAATCTAAGGTCTTGTGTTCTCTTATACAAAACTCCTCCACTTAAGAAGAATCCATTTGCCAACCGTCGAATTGTTCTCTTTTGATCCCCTGTGGCTTGCACTGGATATATCCCCATTCTGATGTATTCCTTGATATCGTGGAACCATGGTTCACCATCAAGTTCTTCTTCAATCATGTTACAGTAAGCATGCTGATCTCCGACTTGAATATGCAGAGGATCGACATAAGCTTTGTCCGGATGGTGCAACATTGATGCCAAGGTAGCCAAAGCATCGGCGAACTCATTATGGACTCTTGGAATATGCCTAAACTCCACTGATTGAAACCGTTGACAAATATCATGTAAACATTGTCGTTACAGTATGAGCTTCAAATCTCGCCTTTCCCATTCTCTTTGAATTTGATGTACCAGAAGATCCGAGTCTCCCAAGACCAAGATTTCCCGGATATCCATGTCTGCAACTAGCCTTAGACCCAAAATACAGGCTTCATACTCAGCCATATTGTTGGTGCAATAAAACCGAAGTTGAGCCGTAACAGGATAGTGATACCCTGTATCAGAAATAAGCACAGCTCCTATCCCGACTCCTTTCATGTTGGCAGCCCCATCAAAGAAAAGTTTCCAACCTGGTTTTTCAATTTGCTCCAGTTCATCGATATGCATCACTTCTTCATCGGGAAAATAAGTTCTCAATGGCTTGTAATCTTCATCGACCGGGTTTTCGGCCAAATGATCGGCCAATGCTTGGGCTTTCATCGCAGTCCGAGTCACATAGATGATGTCAAACTCTGTGAGCAATATATGCCACTTTGCAAGTCTCTCTGTCGGCATAGGCTTTTGAAAGATATACTTCAACGGATCCAAGCGCGAAATGAGGTAAGTAGTGTAGGATGATAAATAATGTTTCAATTTCTGAGCCACCCAGGTTAGGGCGCAGCATGTCCTTTCCAGATGAGTGTACTTAACCTCATAAGCTGTGAACTTCTTGCTAAGATAGTAGATGGCATGTTCCTTTCTGCCGGTGATGTCATGTTGCCCTAGTACACAACCAAATGAATTTTCCAAGACTGTCAAGTAAAGAATCAAGGGTCTTCCTAGTTCTGACGGAACCAACATGGGTGGGTTTGACAAGTATCCTTTTATCTTATCAAATGCTTTTTGACACTCATCAGTCCACCTGACCGCAACATCCTTATTCAGCAATTTGAATATAGGCTCACAAGTTGTCATGAGCTGAGCAATAAACCTGTTGATGTAGTTCAACCTCCCTAACAGACTCATCACTTCAATCTTGTTCCTTGGAGGTGGAAATTCTTAGATGGCTTTGATCTTTGATGGGTCCAGCTCGATGCCTCGCCGGCTGACTATGAATCCCAATAGCTTTCCGGATGGAACACCAAACGTGCATTTGGAAGGGTTAAGCTTGAGGTTGTATCTGCGAAGTCTCAGGAAGAATTTCCTCAAATCCCTAACGTGGTTGGCCTGATGCTTTGATTTTATGATCACGTCATCCACGTATACCTCAATCTCCTTATGTATCATGTCATGAAACACTGTAGTCATTACTCTCATGTAAGTTGCCCTGGCGTTCTTCAAACCAAATGGCATTACCCGGTAGCAATAATTTCCCCATGGCATGATGAATGCCGTCTTTTCTGCATCTTCTTCATCCATTAGAATCTGATGATACCCGGCATATCAATCCACAAAAGATCCTATCTCATGCTTGGCACAATTATAGATCAGAATGTGGATATTGGGTAGTGGGAAGTTATCCTTCGGACTTGCTTTGTTGAGATTGCGGTAATCGGCGCATACTCTGATCTTGCCGTCCTTCTTTGGCACAGGTACGACATTAGCCAACCAAACAGGATATCGAGTGACCCGAATGACCTTTGCATCCAACTGCTTGGTGATTTCTTCTTTAATATTCACACTCATATCAGTTTTGAATTTCCTCAACTTTTGCTTGACGGGAGGAAACACTAGATCGGTGGGCAATTTGTGGACCACTAAATCAGTACTCAAGCCCGGCATGTCGTCATATGACCATGCAAAAACATCTTTGAATTTGATGAGTGCTTTGATTAACTCTTCCCGGATCTTTGGCTTGAGGTGGACACTTATTTTAGTCTCTCAGATATTATCTGTGTCTCCTAAATTGACGGCTTCTGTATCATTCAGGTTGGGTTTGGGTTTTTCTTCGAAGTGAATTAAATCCTTACTAATCTCTTCGAAGGCCTCATCTTCATCGTATTCTGATTCGTAATCACAATCTACTTCTTGAACTATTATTTCAGAATCAAATTGATTTTTAAGACTGGGCTGAGGATTCCTTATGCATGCCATATCACTAGAGCCAGCGTAAAAAGAACTGTATAGAAAAGAAAAGAAAAACAAAAGAAAAACTATCAGGAATGATAAATAAAGGGAAGCTATATTTCATTGAATGATGAAAGATGACAAGGTTTGCACACTTCAAACAGACTGAAAGATAAAAATCTGGATTACAACCCTGGAATAACCCAAACAAACTGAAGGAAAATCAAAATAAACTACCAAGACTCCTTTCGAATGGGGAGAGGAGTGGCTTTCCAATTATTAAGCTTTGTTTCTGGCCCAACGAATTGAATTTCTGCGTTGCTAGGACCTTCACCACTTTCCACCATGTTCACACCGTCAAACAACTTTTTAAATCTTTCAATTAACTCCTCGTCAGGATTAATCATAGAATTAGGAATTGTTGTTACCAGGCGACTTCTGGTACCGGACTTGACAAAAGATTTGGAGAGATGTGAGACTGGCTTTGGAAGGACCCATGACTTCTGTTTTAGCTTTCTGGCCTTTCTTATGTCTGCGGCAGTGGGCTTGAATCCCAAACCAAATGTTCCCAAGTTTTCGGTAAGAGACACCGGCTGTATGATGCCTTGCAAAGATGAGCCCAAACCTTTATCGAGTTCAAAACCATTCTTCAACATCTCATAGGCTACCATGACTGATGCGGCGGTTATCTTTGGATTTGGAATGTATTTCCCCTCTGGCACTTTCTCTACCAACATCGTGTCAGAAACCTAGTAGACCCATGGTCCCTGGTCATCTTCCACTTCAATAACTGGTACAATAGCATTGCTGCGAGCACATAAACTGTCTTCCCCATGCACAACTATTTCTTGTCTATCCCATTCAAATTTGACTACCTGGTATAGTGTTGATGGGACTGCTTTAGCGGCGTGGATCCATGGTCGACCCAATAGTAAATTATAGGAAATAGCTATATCCAGCACCTGAAACTCCATTGTGAACTCAACTGGCCCTATCGTCAGCTCCAGTATTATGTCCCCAACTGAATCTTTACCTCTGCTGTCAAATCCCCTCACACAAATACCATTCTTACGGATCCTCTCATCTTCTATTTTCAACTTACTTCAAGTGGAGAGAGGACATATGTTTGCGCTTAACCCGTTGTCAACCAATACCCGGGTCACCACAGAGTTTTCACATTTTAATGTGAGGTAAAGAGCTTTGTTGTGCTCAGTACCTTCTACAGGAAATTCATCATCGGAAAATGTGACTCTATTTACTTCGAAGATTTTGTTGGCTATTTTTTCCAAGTGGTTCACGGAGATCTTATCGGGAACGTGTGCCTCATTCAAAATCTTCATTAAAGCTTGTCGGTGCTCGTCCGAATGGATCAATAATGACAATAGGGAAATTTGAGCGGGCGTCTTTCTTAATTGTTCCATGATAGAGTAGTCATGCAGCTTCATCTTCCTCAAGAATTCTTTTGCTTCTTCTTCAGTTACGGCTTTCTTTATTAGTGCTGGATTATTTTTAGCTCTTCTTAACTCCTCGGGAGTAAAACACCTTCCCGAGCGAGTCAAACCCTGTACTTCACAGATTTCTTCTTTGACTTCCTTCCCTTTGTACATTACTGTTACCTGCTCGTAATTCCATGGAATAGACTTGCTGTTGATTATTGGTAATTGGGTTACTGGCTTGATAATAACCCGATCTGTGCGGGCTCCTTCCACGATTATGATGGGTTTGCTGGCCGCTCCTGGTACAATCACCTTTACCCCTTCCTGTTTTGTTGCAACACTACTTAAAGACCCCTTCTCTACTGCCACAGATGGCTCAACACTCTTTTTGCTCTGCTTGAGCACCAACTTCTCATCTGCTGATTATTCATCTGTCTTGACTCCACTGGACCGAATCATCATGACGGTCCGTGATGGCTTCTTGGGTTCCCCCTCCGCATGCTCTATTTCGATCATATTTGCCTCCTGATGGGCTGGCATCAGATTCCTGTTGATATTGGGTTCTTCGGGAGCTTGAACTTCAATTCTATTGGTATCAATAAGCTCCTGTATTGCACTTTTCAAATGCCAACACTTTTCTGTATCATGACCCGGAGTACCAGAATAATACTCACAGCTGACAGTATAGTCAAGATTCTTTGGAAGAGGATTTGGCAGTTTGGACTGTATCGGCCTTAGCATATCTAGCTATTTTAGCCTGTGGAACAGACTGGTCTATGACTCTCCCAACGAAGTAAAGATTTTCTTTTTCTGCAACCTTTCACCCTTGAGTGCTTGACTAGGCCTGAAACTTGGTCCGGGAGTGTTTTGGTAGGCTCGTGGATGTGGATAAGTATTTGGTAGGACAGGAGCACGCCATTGAGCATGGGCAGAAGGTTGGTTGTATGCTTGTGCATGGTGGATGGAAAAATGAGGTTCCGGTGGGCGATAGTAGTGTTGGGTGGATTGTGGTGATAAGTTTGTTGGTGGGGTCGAGGTTGATTGTAGTGGTAAGGTGAACCTCTAGATCCGGACCAAGTTCCTGAATCAACCATTGCTGCTTCCTCTCTTTTCTTCTTCCCAATCCCTCCTATGCTGCCCTGAATAGCCTGAGTAGTTGCTTTGATAGCCAAATAGCTCATGATTTTATTCGACTTGAGGCCTTCTTCTACCATTCCCCCCATCTTTACTACTTTGTTGAATGACTTTCCCACAGCTGAGACCAAATGGCCATAGTAAGTAGGTTCCAAAGCCTGTAGGAAGTAATCTACCATCTCACTTTCCTTCACGGGGATCTACTCTTACTGCTTGCTCCCTCCATCTGAAACCATATTCTCTGAAGCTTTCACTGTGCTTCTTCTCAAGTTTAGTCAAGGACAGTCGATCTGGAATGATCTCAAGATTGTACTGGAAGTGACAAGCAAATGCTTGCGCAAGATCATCCCATGTGTACCATCTCCCATGGTCTTGGCGAGTATACCATTCCAATGCTGATCCACTCAAACTCTGACTGAAGTAAGCCATTAACAATTCGTATTTTCCTCCAGCTCCCCTCATCTTGCTGCAAAAACCCCTCAAGTGGGCTACTGGATCGCCGTGCCCGTTGTATGGATCGAACTTGGGCATCTTGAAACCTGCCGGTAATTGCACATTTGGGAACAAACATAGGTCTTTGTAGGCCACGCTGACTTGCCCTCCTTACCCCCGCATGTCTCTGAACGATTGTTCTAAGCTTTTAACTTTCCTGAACATCTCCTCTTGTTCGGTATTTTTGACGGGTTTATCAGCTTCTATTGGGAGGTCAAAGTGAGGAGTATAGGAATGGGTTTCTGGAGCTTTGAAAGTGGGCTCCGAGGGGTAGTATTGGTTGTCCTGGGCCTGGAACATAGACTCGCTAGGAGATTTGTGGAGTGTAGATGGTGGAGGCGCTACAAAGACAGGAGTTACTGGTGGAGGAGGGTATGGAATTGGTTTAGGGGGTGGAGATTGCGGTGTATGAGAAGTGGTGCCCCGGTAGTGCTGGTAAATGGGAAAGCTCGGGGATAGATTGGTGTCAGGATGATCCTAAGCTTGAGCCGGTGGTGGGGTGGAAGCAGGGTTAGCAGGGTAAGCTGGGGGTGATTTTCCTTTAGACCAGGCTTGATACATCTCGGCCATCTGTTGCTTAAGTTTGAGCATCTCCTCTTTCATTTTACTGACGTCCAACTCCTCTACCTCAACACTTGTGTTGACATCCGGGATAGACATGATTTCTGGTATTGGTCCTTTTGATCTGGTTTGGTAATGATAATGTGCCAGTATACTCTAGATAAACTAACTGCTTGAATTCTCTGGAAATACAACAAACTTTTTAGTTTTTTAGGGTTTAACACATATGTAATCGCACGTTGGGATGCAATGCACCTAGGTAATTAACCAGTTCTATCATGTATTTGCTTGGTTGCTTGTGTCATCCCAACTTTTCCTGACCTTTCCCTTTTATTGTCACTCACGTCTATCTTTTATTTCCCTCCCCTTTTCATTTTATTCTTTTCTTTTGGTCATGGTCGAATCTTATAGAGATTGCCTACGTATCATGTCCCCGCATGAATTAGACCGTGCGTAGTTCTGGCAGAAACAATTATTAATACTCTTATTTATTTTTTAACAAACGAAACAGTACAAATACAGAAATGACATTACATTTGGACAACACTTTAAGACAATTGTTTAAAAGACTTGACACGGACTCAAACTAAAACATGACTATTATATACAAAGTTCCAACAACTATGACTACGCTCCACTCCACAATCTTTTGCTTTCAATCACTGGAACATCTGCTCACGGTGGGGCTTGACCCGGCTGACCTCCTAGTATACGGTACATTTTTTCTAACTCCATTGCAAGATGACGGGCAAAAGTAGGTGCATGCTCTAGAAACCTTTCATAATCCATTCCTTGGCAGTTTACATAACTTTGAGAGGTGTAAACAGCCAACTCATGGATTTGTGCTCTGAAATCTTGGAGATTTTGGTCTTGGTTTTGCAATCGCTGTTGGCGAGTGGTGGCTATATCTCTTATGCGGTCCTCACGATCTAAAGCTGACTCCAATTGAGCTCGAAGTCTGGCCTGATCGAGTCTTGCCTGTGCTCTTTCCCTATCATTATCTGCGTGCTGATGTTCTCTATTGTACCTTCTCATTTCTTCCAACTGTGCATGGAGTTGAGCTTCTGAATGTATCCAATGGTCCTTCTCTCTCTTGAATTGAGCCATTTCTTCCTCGAATCTCATTACTTGGCATTCCTTACTAGATTTGGCTTCCTCATTTAACTGTATGATTTTTTCCTTAGCTTTGTCTAACGCCTTTTCAGTCTTTGTCAAGATGGAGTCATAATCTTGCATTTGTTCCATCAGATTGGCAATGATTTTCTGATCTTTCCAATTTCTCACTGACGCTTCAGAGGCTTTCCTCAACTGTTGAAACTGGGCGCGAAGAGTTTTATTTTCGCTAATCAGACTCTTTTTTTCACATTCTACTTCTTGTGCTTGTAAGTCTTTTTCCAGATTGAGGTTCCTCAGGCTTTCTTCTAAGGCATGAATAGTTGCTTTGTAACCCTTTTCCTTTTCACCCCAGGCCAACCGTTCTTGGATTTTGTCATCAAAGGCTTGAACATGCGGTCTTTTTATGGGCCTTCTAGGATCAGGTTCTGGTGCATCATCCACACAGGATCTTTTCTCAAACCACCTAGCATAACCCGGATTTATCTCACCTTTCGCAGGATCTGGAACTTGGGTATCATCTTTCAAGTATCGACAACCATTCCAAATCTGCTGGATTAAAGCCTCAGGGAGAGTGGCATCGGGGTGTAGTTCAATCATTTGCACACCCAAATCTTCGTCATCAGGCACCACTTGGTATCTCCCTAGCTGTCTTAGAACTCTCTGTGGTGCATGCGGCTGGACACTTCTTAAACCCAACAACAACAAATAACTCTTTAAGGTTGACATGTGTATCACCTCTCTTACCGGGAGCCACCCCAAAGTCCACTCAATTTGACTCACCATTAAAGATCTTAAGGGGGATATCCAGGCTTCCACTCCTTCGGGAGATTTATAATCTTTTATTCTTTCTTCATAACTCTCGATGAAATTGTCCTTGCTTGGACCATACTGCATGAACTTGGGGTGATGTCGGAGATGTTCAATCAACCACATTTGCAACAAAATATTGCAACCTTCGAAGAATTTTGCCCCGGATTTACACAAAGTCAATGCCCGATAAATGTCTGAGAGAATGATCGGGGCAAGAGTGTGATGCTCTTTGGTACTGAGGACTTGTACGACTCTGGATATGCGAATATCAATTGTCCGCTCTTTGTTTGGGAAGACCATGATTCCTAGAAAAGCCACCATGAAAGCGAAGCGACGATGAATCTGCCAGGTGTCCTTGTTTTGTTTGTTAGTAAGGCCCTTTTCATGAATTTCAAATCCATCCGGCTTTATGAACCTTGAATATAGGAAGTTGAAAGAACAACACCCTTTGACAACGTAGCTTTTTTTGATTTGATTACTAATATTCAGAAGACCAAAGAATCGATGTACTGAGGGAGCCTTTGGGAATATAAGATTCTGGTTTCTCAAATCTCAGTCAAAACCGGAATATCCAGCTATTTCTTCTAATGTGGGAGTAAGATCGAAATCAGAGAAGCGAAAGACATTGTGAACAGGGTCCCAAAAAGTCACTAGCGCCGTAATCAAATCATCGCGTGGTTTAACTTTTATAATATCTGTGAGAGCTCCCAAATACTTAATGACCCATTTCTGACCATCTCCTCCTAACTCATGCCACCACATCTGAAGCCGAAATAGAAACTCATCTACATATGTGAACGGTGGGTTTTGGATGGTGCTCATTTTGTACCTGTGAGTGATTTTAATTTTAAAAAAACCAAAATCAAGACTCAATTTGAAAAAAAAATCATTATTATAAAAAAATATTCGTATAAAGAAAAAAAATGCTTCGATGAAGAAGATTTAAATGTCGTGTTTACTAGCCGGCAAAATTTTTTTTTTGAAAGAAAAAAAACGACCAAATGCGACTGTTCTTGCAAAAACAGCCTTCCGGCGCTCTTTTGGGGACATTCGGCATATTTTGGACAAGAATGACATCACCTTACTTAACACAATGACATTTATGTACCCATATTTTATTTATTTATTATCTATTTTTTATATATTTTTTTATTTTTTTAAAATAGTTGGGCCCGATATGGGTTGCCTACGTATCTCACATCCAGCGAGAATCAAACTTACGTAGTTCGTAATAATAAAACCATTTTAAAAAGAAACACGACATTTCCTTTCCCTTTCAGAATTTCAAAATACTTTGGAAATTATTTTTTTCCGAAAACAACCAATTTTCTTTCTCGGTTCTCACATTGATTTTCCTTTTCTAACTTTTCCTATAAGCTGGTCAACATGCAAATCCGAAACAAACGAATGCACAAGTAGCAAGTAAGATACATCAGGATGATCTTTTCATTTCGGGTACACCTGTCCTAGACAGACCCAACCCCTGTATTGAGTCTCCGAAGTCAAATGCACATGATGCAAACAAACGTTCCTACTAGGGATCCGACATGAAGCTGAGTTATTCTAAGTGTAAAACCTGGGGTATACTGTTCTAGACCTGGCTTACCCAAGCGGACAGCTCGAGCCGAAATGGGGGCAATGTACCAGGAGCACAAAAGTCTACCCGGCCTAGTTACTTGGCCCAACTTCGTTCTATTTGGTATGTCTTCTAACATAAAGGTGGGCCACACGCACGTGTGCACCATAAATTCAGAAGACTTAGAAAGAAGAAGAGTTTTATAGTAGTTTAATATACAGTTCAGATAATATCAAGCGGTAAAAGCAACATTTAGCACATTAGGCCCAAACATGTGAATAAAACAGATAATAAATAAAGCCAAATATAACAATTATTCTAAGCTCAAATTCTTGAACCCTGAACCAGAGATTCTGGGTTCGTTCCCCAGCAGTCGCCAGAGCTGTCACACCTCCTTTTTCCTACCCCGGAAGGGTATAAGGAGTTTTTCCAATTAAAGGACAATCGAAACGGGATTATTTTTATTGAAAATTCAGAGTCGCCACTTGGGATAATTTATGGTGTCTCAAGTCACCGGTTTATTTTAAATCCCAAATCGTGGAAGATTGACTCTGATTAAGTCTGCAAAACACAGAAGACCAGGTAAGGAATTCTGTTAACCCGGGAGAAGGTGTGAGGCACTCCCGAGTTCCGTGGTTCTAGCATAGTCGCTTTAATAACTATACCTGGCTTAACTAATTCTGGATATTTTATGTTATAGGGAAACTTATGCACTTTTGCCTCAAACCGCTTTTAATTGCTTGATTTGTTTATAATTAAAGAATGGTGTCAAATAAAGCCAAATATAAGCCAGATATTTGTGTGCTAATATCATCACATTTAAAATTATATAATTATCTTGAATCGAATCATGCGTACATGTATTCGTTCTGCTTAGTATGTCAGGAATCATGTCACGCGTACGTGTACACAATTCATAACACTTTATTATTTTTAAGATTGTTTTGTCAAAGTTGCGCAAACGCATACTTTGCCTTTAATTTGGGAAATTATAATTATGTCATGCGAACGTGTACATAATCATGATAACTTATTGATTAACACGCGCCTAAAGCATACTAGCTTATTCGGAGTATTCTGTTTATTGATTATATTTTTTTGATTATATATATATGTGTGTGTGTGTGTGTGTGTGTGTGTGTGCAACTACGAAAACCACAACACAAGCACCCCTTTTCCATTCATTCTATGTGTATATATATATATATGTGTGTGTGTGGGGGGGGGGTCAATTAATCGTGTTTTTTCTCGTAAACCCACTCTATCAGCATAATTATCAACTAAAATAATGCATGTCTAAGCAACTCCAAATCAGAATACAAGCATGTTAAAATAACAAAATATTAAAAATAATAAATCAAATCAGGAATCGAACCAAATAAAGATATTCACTATTAATCACACTAAAAGAAAGATCAACATAAAACTAAAAAATCAATGGAATTCACCCACTTCTTTGGTGAATTTTAAAAAAAATAAAAATCCAAACAACACATTAAGCAAGATTCAAATAAAATTCAAATCTAAAACATAATATAAGGATCTTACATAATTTTTTGAAGGGAAGTAAAACTATCTTTCTGAAAGGTGATACTGCCATAAATTAATGGTCATTAAAGAATTCATGGTCAACTTGATTTATGCCTCAAATACTTATTAACGAATAACACAAGATTATACATAATTTTATTGATTTAATACTCTTACTTATTTAGCAATATCATCACTTTAACACCAAAACAAAAGCTAGAAAAGAATATTTTAGCCTCGAAACCGTGAATAGGACATGCTGAAAAATTAGATATAAAGAAACATAAACTTTTAATTTTGAGAAAAAAAAGAATAAAATATATAGTTATCGAAAATACTATAACTAAGTAAAGTAGTAGACCAAAGTATATTCTTTTCAGTTAAATCTTAAAGATCTAAACTTTAATCCCTACGTAATTTTAATACTTAAGGAAAAAAACTCCAACTACTTGCAAAACTAGTTTCAAACAAACAAGCAGTAAAAAAAAGAAGAGAAAATAACGAAACATTTACATAAAACTAAACCAAAATAGAAGCCTTAAAGAAAAAGTAGATTTAAAAAAAATCTTTCATTGATGGATTTCTAACCTTTTGTTGTGTACAGAAAAGATAAGAACTTCAATTTAGGAAATAGAAATCAACGGTGACTTTCTTTCTTTGCTCTCAGTTCTCGTCCTCCTCCCCTCTTCAAAATTTTCTTTAGTCTAAATAGGTAGTAGAAAAATGCCCTTCCTATTCACAAATGCCCCTCACCCATTTTATTAATCTCCACTCAAATCTTTTTTAGTTCACTCCTAACCCTACCATTATAGAAGTGCTCTCCCCATTAAGTGTAGTGAGGAGATGATTGAAATTGATGTGGGGTCACCAATAAGATCCAAAAATTAAGCCTAAAAATGGGTTGATAGAACCCAAGTTTTATTTTTTACCCGCGAACGAGACTAAAAATATGACCTTATTTATTAATTAAGTAAAATAACTATTAAAATAAGACTGACCGTTAAAATAAAACTATTTTTGGTATTTTTCAAGATTAAAAATGATTACAAAACATTAATAAAATTTTTATTTATTTTTATTTATTATCTTTTTTTTAATTTTTGTTTTCTTGTAATAAAATAAAGTAAAAGAGTCAAAATGAGTTGAAATAGCTATATTAGGCCTACATTAAATATTTACGTGCTAAAATATGAAAAATCTTGCAGAGGGTCAAAAATCACATGTCTACAGCAGATTTTCTACTTCTGGTATTTCCGCACATGCGGATTGGGGAATGCAGGTGCGATACCACAGATGTGAGGGGGAAGGCTGCAGAAGCGAAAGAAAGCAAGGGAGGCAGAAACCGCAGAAGCAGTTGGTGAACCGCACTTGCGATGACGCAGGTGCGGCTGGTGCATTGCAGATGCGAAAAGCTGGAGGATAAGTGAAAACCGCAGAAGCGGCTCTTGGACCGCAAAAGCGGTACCAAAGATACGGTGATTGACCGCAGATGCAAAAATATCTGAGTCAGAACATATAAATTGTGTCTATCGCGATATTTGAGCTATTCCACCATTTTTAAGTCGGCTTTGGAGCTTTTTGGACGATTTTGAAGAAAGGTTTCAAGGGAACTTCATTAAGGTAAGGATTTTGGACCTAAAACACGTTCCTATGGTATTATTTCACGGATTAGAGCTATAGTTAATGAAATTTAAGGGTTAAAAATTGGGGAAACTAAGGCTTGATATTGGAGACCTAGACTTGAGGATTTAAGGAAACATTTATGGTCGGATTTTGGTACTTTTGATATGTATGAACTCGTGGGAAGATAAAGAATCTATTAATGTAAAAATTATCGAATCCCGAGACGTGGGCCCGGGTGTCAGGTTTTTGTAATATCAGGATTTATGTTGTAAATTAATTATTTTCGCTTGGGCTTCGTTCCCTTAGCATATTTTGACGCCATGATTCTGATTTTGGATAGATTCGACGCGAGTGGAGGCCGATTAGAGGGGCAAAGGCATTGCGGGCTAGAGATTTGACCGTATTGAGGTGAGTAATGATTATAAATGATGTCCTGAGGGTATGAAACCCCAGATTTGCACATCGTTACGCACACGCTTGATGACGAGCGTGGGGTCGTGCACTATTGGGAATTCTGAATTAGTCCGTCCCGAATGACTATTTTACTGCGTATTTGACTGAAATCTACTTGCTATTATCATGCTTTGAGCTGAATGCCATATTTGGGCCTCGTGCCAACTATTTGAACCCTTAGGGGATTTTTATTGATATTTCCTCACTTTTTGACTTTATACTTGAACTCAGTCATGTTATATTCTATTATTTTCATAAATCAGCCATGTTTACTCTATTTTAACACTTAAATGATTTTTCAAATAATATTCTGGGTTGGGCATCATGTTTTACTGTTGCCCGAGTGGCTTGTGAGATTCTGACTGAGTAAGGCTGAGGGCCTATATTGTGAGGAAACACTGATTATGATTATGAGACCGAGGGCCTGAGATTTGTATGCCACGAGGTGGCTTGTTGATATGAGGCCGAGGGACTAGTGATGATGCCACGAGATGGCTTGATATTACGCTTGGGCCGTAAGGGGCTTCTCTAGGAGCCTGCACACCTCCAGCGAGCGCGGGTACCCATTGTGATGTGAGATATAGCCCGAAGGGCTGGTATTGTTAACATTGTGCCCGAGGGGCAATCCTTTATGTGCTTATCTGTCTCATTTATCTGTCATTTACCTGCTTAATTATTAAAAAGGCATTTCATGAAGTTTGAACTCAAATAAAAATGACTTTACACATTATCACTGCTTCACTGCTTCTACTGGTTTTACTGCTTCATTTTAGCATGTAATGTGCCTTACGTGTTTTCATATCTCTCAGTCGTTTATTTATGATTATTACTCACTGAGTTTAAGTACTCACTTTACTCCCTGCACCCCATGTGCAGATGCAGGCGTTGATAATCCTACCAGCGCGAGTTGAGAGCTCCTGATAGACTTCGGAGTCCACGAGATAGCTTCTTGGCATTCGCAGTCCCGTGTTTCTCCCCCTTTATCTCATTTATATCTCTTTATTAGTTATTCTGTAATAGTTTAGTAGGTATTTCAAACTTGTAGCATACTGATAGATGCTCATGACTAGTGACACCCGGTATCGGACTGTGTTAGGTTGTATTCCGCAAATTATTTGTATTGTCACTACTTACTTTTGGATATATAGCATGTTTAAGACTAAATGCCTACTGTTAAATTGCTTAAAACTGGGTTGGAAATGTATCAGATGACCTTGTCTTCACGAGAGGCGCCATCACGACCGGGTCCGGGTTTGGGGTCGTGACAAGTTTTTATCAGAGCCTAGGTTACATAGGTCTCACGAGTCATGAGCAGGTTTAGTAAAGTCTCGTGGATCGATACGGAGACGTCTGTATTTATCCTCGAGATGCTGTAGAACCTTTAGGAAAAACTTCATATTCTTAAAATTCTTGTCGTGCGAATTTGTTGCTCCGAGTACTAAACTTCTGTTATTCTATTTTCTCACAGATGGTGAGGACACGCGCTACCGGTCAGGATGGACGACCACCAGTACCACTAGCTGTGGCCACTAGAGGCTGAGGATGCAGTTGTGGTCGCGGTAGGGGCAGAGGTGTGGCTCGCACAACAGCTAGGGCAGCACCTACAGATGCACCAGCCGCCCCAGTTTAGGATCAGGTCCTAGTTGTGGATGCTCTAGCAGCACCAGCTCAGGCACCAACTGTGCCCATTATGATTCCAGGTCTTTAGGAGGCCTTGGCTAAGATTCTATCAGTTTGCACTGGCCTAGCTCAGGCGGTCTCAGTTACTACAGTCGCATTTACTTCTCAAGCCGGGGGAGGCACCCAGACTCCCGCTGCTCGCACACTTGAGCAGGTCGTGCAGGGACTTCAGACACCGGGGGCACATCTAGCCCAGCCGGTTGCAGCTGCTCAGGACTATGTAGTTCCTGCCATGCCAGAGGACGAGCAACGTAGGTTGGAGAGGTTTGGTAGATTTCAGCCTCCGACCTTTAGTGGTGCAAAGGGAAAGGATGCCCAGGGTTTCTTGGATAAGTGTCAGAGGATGCTTCGTAATGCAGGTATTCTAGAGACCAGCGGGGTCTCTCTCACTACTTGTCAGTTTTCTGGAGTTGCCTTCACTTGGTGGGAGACTTTTGAGAGGCATAGGCCTGTTGGTGCAACACCCAGACCTGATAGCAATTCTTCGTTCCCTTTCTAGAGGTATGTGCCACAGTCTCACATAGAGGAGCTGCGTATGGAGTTTGAGTGGTTGCGTCAGGGAGAGATGACTATGATGCAGTAGAGATGAGGTTCTCCAAGTTAGATCGTCATGCTATTTGGTTGGTTCCGACAAATAGAGAAAGGATTATGAGGTTTATTAATGGCTCACTTATCAGCTTCGTATTCTCATGACCAGGGAGAGGGTGACTGGTGCTACCTTTGAGGAGGTTGTGGACATTGCTCATGAGATTGAGTCTGTTCATCGCCAGGAGCGAGAGGAGAGTGAGGCCAAGAGGCCTCGAGGATCTAGTAGTTATAGTGGTGCTCCTTCGAGAGATCAGTTTCAGCACGACAGAGGTCGTCCATTCAGGAATGCTCAGCCAGCTCGCCCAGGTTATCGTGGGGCATCATCGGGTCATGGGTCTCATAGTTTTCATCAGGTCCAGTCATCACTTAGTGCCCTTCTAGATCAGAGTTTGTCCCGTGCTCCATCAATTCAGGGCTCTTCCATGCCAGGTGCATCATCTAGTCATTCAGATGCTAGGGGTTCCCTTCAGTATCCTTCTCCAGCACCCGAGAGTTTCTATAAGTGTGGAGAGATGGGTCATATGTGGAGGCAGTGTCCTCGTCGTCTTGCAGGTCCATCTCAGCAGAGGGGTCATTCATCGGCTTCAGCGCCAGTTACTTCATCATCACCCACCCAACCAACTAGGGGTGAAGGTTATTCAACTAGAGGTCATCCCAGAGGGGGAGGTCGATCAGGTGGCGGTCAGGCTTGTTTCTATGCACTTCTAGCTAGACCCGATATTATTGCTTCCGAAGTTGTCATTACATGTATTGTTTCAGTCTTCCACAGAGATGTCTTTGTATTATTTGATCCCGGTTTCACCTTTTTTTATGTGTTATCATACTTTACTTGTTATTTGGGTACACCCCGTGAGTCTCTTATATCACCTATTTATGTATCTACCCCGATGGGTGATATTGTTGTTGTATACCATGTGTACCGGTCTTGTGTGGTAACTATTGGGGGTTTGGAGACCCGTGTGGATCTTTTATTATATGTATGGTGGATTTTGGTGTCATTTTAGGCATGCATTGGCTATCTCTATGTCATGCTATTCTGGAATGTCATGCTAAAACAGTCATCTTGGCTATACCGGGTGTGCCACGAATTGAGTGGCGAGGTTTGACTGATTATGTTCCCAGTAGAGTAATCTCATTCTTGAAAGCCCAGTGTATGGTTAGGAAAGGTTTCCTTTCGTATCTAGCCTTTGTGAGGGATGTCGGTGCAGAGACTCCCAGTATTGATTCTATTCCAGTTGTGAGGGATTTTCCCGATGTGTTTCGTGTAGACCTACCGGGCATGCCATCGGACAAAGATATTGATTTTGGTATTGACCTAGTGCCGGGTACTCAGCCTATTTCTATTCTGTCGTATCGTATGGCACTAGCGGAGTTGAAAGAGTTAAAGGAGCAGCTTCAGGAACTCCTTGATAAAGTGTTCATTCGGCCTAGTGTGTCACCTTGGGGTGCGCTGGTTCTATTTGTGAAGAAGAAGGATGGCACTATGAGGATGTGCATTGATTATAGGCAATTGAACAAAGTAACAGTTAAGAACAAATATTCTTTGCCTCGCATTGATGATTTATTCGACCAGCTTCAGGGAGCGAGAGTGTTCTCCAAGATTGATCTCCGTTCAGGTTATCACCAGTTAAAGATTAGGGACTCAGATATTCTTAAGACAGCGTTTAGGACCCGATACGGTCATTATGAGTTCTTGGTGATGTCTTTTGGGCTGACCAATGCCCCAGCAGCGTTCATGCATTTGATGAACATCATGTTCCGGCCTTAGCTCGACTCGTGTGTCATAGTCTTCATTGATGATATTCTGGTATTTTCGCGTAGTTAGGAGGAGCACGCGAAGCATTTGAGAGTTGTGTTGCAGAGATTGAGGGAGGAGAAGCTTTATGCAAAATTCTCCAAGTGTGAGTTTTGGCTCAATTCAGTGGCTTTCTTGGGGCACGTAGTGTCCAGCAAGGGTATTCAGGTTGATCCGAAGAAGATAGAGGCGGTTCAGAGTTGGCCAGACCGTCCTTAGCCATAGAGATTTGCAGCTTTCTTGGTTTGGCAGGCTATTATCGCTGGTTTATTCAGGGATTCTCATCTATCGCATCGCTCTTGACCAAGTTGACTCAGAAGGGTGCTTCATTTGTATGGTCGGACGAGTGTGAAGAGAGCTTTCATAAGCGCAAGATAGCCTTGACCACAACTCCAGTGTTAGTTTTGCTATCAGCTTCAGGTTCATATACCGTGTATTGTGATGCTTCGAGAGTTGGTATTAGTTGTGTTTTGATGTAGGAGGGTAGAGTTATTGCTTATGCTTCTCGTCAGTTGAAGCCCTATGAGAAGAACTACCCCGTTCATGATTTGGAGTTGGCTTCCATTATTCATGCGTTGAAGATTTGGAGGCATTATTTGTATGGTGTGTCTTGTGAGGTGTTTACTGATCATCATAGCCTCCAGCACTTGTTCAAGCAGAAGGATCTTAACTTGAGGTAGCGGAGATGGTTGGAGTTGCTAAAGGATTATGATATTACTATATTGTACCATCCGGGAAAGGCCAATATGGTGGACGATGCTTTGAGCCAAAAGGCGATGAGTATGGGGAGTTTGGCATATATTCCAGTTGGGAGAGACCTCTTGTAGTTGATGTTCAAGCCTTGGCCAATCGGTTCATGAGGTTGGATATTTCGGAGCCCAGTCGAGTATTGCCTTGTGTAGTTTCTCGGTCTTCCTTATATGATCGTATCAAAGAGCGCCAGTATGACGACCTGCATTTGCTTGTCCTTAAGGACAGAGTTCAGTATGATGATGCTAGAGATGTGACCATTGGTGATGATGGGGTGTTGAGGATGAGAGCCGGATATGTGTGCCCAATGATTATGGGCTTCGGGAGTTGATTCTGGAGGAGACCCATAGCTCGCGATATTCCATTCATCCGAGTGCTGCGAAGATGTATCAGGATTTGAGGTAGTATTATTGGTGGAGGATAATGAAGAAAGACATTGTGATATTTATAGCTTGGTGTCTCAATTGTCAACAAGTGAAATATGAGTATTAGAGACCGGGTGGCTTGCTTCAGCGGATGAATATTCCAGAGTGGAAGTGGGAGCGGATCACTATGGACTTTGCAGTTGGGCTCCCATGTATTTTGAAGAAGTTCGATACTATTTGGGTGATTGTGGATCGGCTGACCAAGTCCGCGCACTTCATTCCAATATATACTACCTATTCTTCAGAGCGGTTGGCAGAGATCTATATCTGGGAGATTGTTCGTTTGCATGGTGCCCCAGTTTCCATCATTTCAGATACGGGCACTCAATTTACTTTGCAGTTTTGTAGGTTTATGTAGCGAGAGTTGGGTAGTCAGGTTGGGTTGAGCATAACTTTTCACCCTTAGACGGACGGGCAGTCCGAGTGTACTATTCAGATATTGGAGGACATGTTGCGTACTTGTGTCATCGATTTCGGAGGGTCATGGGATCAGTTTCTCCCGCTTGCATAGTTTGCTTATAACAACAGCTACCAGTCAAGTATTCAGATGGCTCCATACGAGGCTTTGTATGGGAGGCGGTGTAGATCTCCAGTTGGTTGGTTTGAGTCGGGTGAGGCTAGGCTATTGAGGACAAACTTGGTGTAGGATGCTTTAGAAAAGGTAAAGGTAATTTAGTAGAGGCTTCGTACAGCGCAGTTGAGGCAAAAGAGTTATGCTGACAGGAAGGTTCGGGATGTGTCCTACATGGTTGGCGAGAAGGTTCTGTTGAAGGTTTCACCCATGAAGGGTGTTATGAGATTTGGGAAGAATGGTAAATTGAGTCCTCGGTTCATTGGGCCTTTTAAGGTGCTTCGAAGGATTGGGAAGGTGACTTATGAGCTTGCTTTGCCACCCAGCTTGTCGAGTGTGCACCCGGTATTTCATGTATCTATGCTCCGGAAGTATATTGGGGATCCGTATCATGTTCTGGATTTCATCACGGTTCAGTTAGATGATGATTTGACCTATGATATGGAGCTAATAGCTATTTTGGGTCGTCAGGTTCGGAAGTTGAGTTCAAAGGATATAGCTTCAGTAAAAGTGCAGTGGAGAGGTTGGCCCGTGGAGGAGGCTACCTGGGGGACTGAGCGGGAGATTCAGAGAAGATATCCTCACATGTTTAAGGCTTCAGGTATGTTTCTTGACTCGTTCGAGGATGAATGCTTGTTTAAGAGGGGGATGTGACGACCCGATCAGTCATCTCATGAGTTACCGCTCTGTTTCCCCCATTTCTGCTTCTTATTGCTTTGTCTATCAGTTCTAGATATGATCAGGTTGGTTGGCTCGGGTTCGAAAAGGATTTGGTAAGGTTTGAGACACTTAGCCTCTTTTGAGGAAGCTTAAATTGGAAAAAGTCAATCGGATATTGACTTATGTATTAGAGGTCTTGGATGTGAGTTTCGAGGGTTCAGATAGCTTCAGAAGGTAATTTAGGACTTAGGAGCGTGGTCGGAATGAGCTTTGGAGGTCCGGAGTAGATTTAGGCTTGAATTGGCGAAAATGGATTTTTGGCGTTTTCCGGTTGATAGGTGAGATTTTGATATAGGGGTCGGAATGGAATTTCAAGAGTTTCATTAGCTCCGTTGTGTCATTTGGGATGTGTGTGCAAAATTTCAGGTCATTCAGACGTGGTTTGGTTGGGTTTTTGATCAAAAACGTAATTCGGAAGAATTTGGAAACTTAGGCTTGAATCCGATGTGTTTTGGTTGATCCGATGTTGTTTGAAGTGTTTGAAGATTTGTATAAGTTTGAATAAGGTTATGGGATATGTTTGTGCTTTTGGTTGAGGTCCCGGGGGCCTCGGGTGGTTTCGGATGGATGACGGAGAGTTTGGAATTTTTGTAGAAGGTGCAGATTTTCTACTTCTGGTATTTCAGCACCAGTGTTCTCGGGACCGCGGGTGAAATGCCGCAGATGCGAGGGGGAAGACCGCAGAAGCAGAAGAAAGTGAAGGAGGCAGAAACTGTAGAAGCGATTGATGAACCACACCTGCGATGGCGCAGGTGCGGCTGGTGCATCGCAGATGCGGAAAGCTGGAAGATAAGTGAAAATCGCAGAAGCGGCTCTTGGACCGCAAAAGCGGTACCACATATGCGAAAATGCCTGGGTCAGAACATATAAATTGTGTCTTTTGCGATTTTTGAGCTATTCCACCATTTTTAAGTCGGCGTTGGAGCTTTTTGGATGATTTTGAAGAAGGGTTTCAAGGAAACTTCATTAAGGTAAGGATTTTGGACCTAAAACTCGTTCCTATGGTATTATTTCACGGATTAGAGCTATAGTTAATGGAATTTAAGGGTTAAAAATTGGGGAAACTAGGGCATGGTATTGGAGACCTAGACTTGAGGATTTGAGGGACCATTTATGGTCGGATTTTGGTACTTTTGATATGTATGAACTCGTGGGGAGATAAGGAATCTATTGATGTAAAAATTATCGAATTCCGAGACATGGGCCCGGGGGTCGTGTTTTGGTAATTTTGGAATTTGTGTTGTAAATTGATTATTTTTGTTTGGGCTTCGTTCCCTTAGCATATTTTGACACTGTGATTCTGATTTTGGATAGATTTGACGCGAGTGGAGGCCGATTCGAGGGGCAAAGGCGTTGCAGGCTAGAGATTTGACCGGATTGAGGTGAGTAATGATTGTAAATGATGTCCTGAGGGTATGAAACCCCGGATTTGCACATCGTTATGCTATGTTGAGGTGACGCACACGCTTGATGACGAGCGTGGGGTCGTGCACTATTGGGGATTGTGACTTAGTCCGTCCCGAATGACTATTTTACTGCGTATTTGACTGAAATGTACTTGCTATCATCATGCTTTTGGTTGAATGTCATATTTGGGTCTTGTGCCATCTATTTGAACCCTTAGGGGATTTTTATTGATATTTCCTCACTATTTGACTTTATACTTGAACTCAGTCATGCTATATTCTACTGTTTTCATAACTCAGCCATGTTTACTCTATTTTAACACTTAAATGATATTTCAAATAGTATTCTGGGCTGAACATCATGTTTTACTGTTGCCCGAGTGGCTTGTGAGATTCTGACAGAGTAAGGCCGAGGGCCTATGTTGTGAGGAAACACTGATTATGATTATGAGGCCAAGGGCCTGAGATTTGTATGTCATGAGGTGGCTTGTAAATATGAGGCTGAGGGCCTAGTGATGATGCCACGAGATGACTTGATATTGCGCTTCTGTCGTAAGGGGCGCCTCCGGGAGTCTGCACACCCCCAGTGAGTGCAGGTACCCATTGTGTTGTGAGATATAGCCCGGGAGGCTGGTATTGTTAACATTGTGCCCGATGGGCAATCCTTTATGTGTTTATCTTTTTTATTTGTCTGTCATTTACCTGCTTAATTGTTAAAAAGGCATTTCATGAAGTTTGAACTGAATTAAAAATGACTTTACACATTATCACTGCTTCTACTAGTTTTACTACTTCATTATAGCCTGTAATGTGCCTTACGTGTTTTCATATCTCTCAGTCATTTATTTATGATTATTACTCACTGAGTTGGAGTACTCACTTTACTCCCTACACCTGTGTGCAGATGGCATTGCTGATCCTGTCAGTGCGAGTTGAGAGCTCCCGGCAGACTTCGGAGTCCACGAGGTAGCTGCTTGGCGTCCATAGTCCCGTGTGTCTCCCCCTTTTTCTCATTTCTATCTCTTTATTAGCTATTCTGTAATAGTTTAGTAGGTATTTCAGACTTGTAGCATACTAATATATGCTCATGACTAGAGACACCCCAGTATCGGGCTATGTTGAGTTGTATTCCACGAATTGTTTGTATTGTCACTGCTTATTTTTGGATTTATAGCATGTTTAAGACTAAATGCCTACTGTTAAATTGCTTAAAACTGGGTTGGAAATGTGTCGGCTGGCCTTGTCTTCATGAGAGGCGCCATCACGACCGGGTCCAGGTTTGGGGTCGTGACAATGAGTACAAAATATCTAAATAAGAATCATGTTACATAATTACCATGGCTCCACTCTATTCAGTCATACCTTATTAGGGATTCCAGAGTTCATAGTTTTCGATTTGGCATGTGATACCATTCCAGTCATCAACTAAATACTAGGGCTATTCTATAGTTCATTAGATTAACCATGGCCGCCGTAGAAGAATGAAAAAACTATGTTTTAACCACAATAAGAACATAATTGAAAAAGAAACAACAATTATAAAGGAGTCCAAATATGTGTGAAAGCCTTAATTGTCACGACCCATTTCCATAATAGGTCATGATGGCGCCCAACACCATTGTCGGGCAAGCCAATGCAGAAAATACTAAATAAGCTCTCGTTTACTTTTACCCAAAAAAAAAATAGTTGCAATGATTCCTTAAGTTGAAATAAAATCAGAAATGATCAGTAACGCCAAAAATAATCATACAATCCCAAATATATAGTCTACTAACGTGTGTGCCAAGATCTGGTGTCACAAACTGTGGGCAACTAGTAGAATATACAAAAGAATCACACTATCCTACTGTCCGAAACAGAATAGACAATAAAAATACATAAGAGAGACTCCTTTAGGCTGCTGAACGGCATGGGAATGGGAGCAGCTCACCGTAGGAGTATTGAAATCCGCTCAGGGATGCGCACCAGACTGATAACCAGAGACACCTGCCTCAGATCCTGTACAATTAAGTACAGAAGTGTAGTATGAGTACATAAATAATATGTACCCAGTAAGTATCCCGTCTAATCTCGAAGAAGTAGAGACGAGAGGTCGACTTGATACTTACTAGAGTCAAATAATATGAGAAAGAATTTATAATAAGTATGGATAGCACAATTTTAACATTTTATGGCAAGGAATAACAGTTCTTTCTCCAGATAATATCATGGGTATCCATTTAAGTTTCAAGGCATATATGAAGTTCAGTCCACAAAAAATACTAAATAAAACATGCGCAAGTAACACCAAGGGACGTACGACCCGATCCAACATAAAAGTAAATTGTGCATTGCCGAAGGTCGAATGGCTCGAACCATAGATGCATCTATTACCCCGCTCGCGAATCACACGTGTGACACGGTCAAATACAATAAACTCATCAACAAGCCGACAATAAAGTATATCTGAGGAGTAGTTATTCACAGGAATGTTCAAATTCTCCTTTGAAAGACCAAGCAGATAAGGTTCCTCTTACTAGTCTCATTCACCTTAATCAACATAATTTATACGAATCCGAATTTATCATCAAGTTACAAGAATATCACATAGAGCATGCTTTTGGGTCCTAGACTACCCGGACTTAACATAATAGTAGCTACGCACGGACTCTCGTCACCTAGTACATACGTAGCCCACCGCATATAATGGCAATTAATTCAATTATTACACCTATGAGGACAATTCCCTCTTACAAGGTTAGAAATGCGACTCACCTCGCTCCAAAGTGCACTTCCAATACCAAGAATGAGCCTAAGCCCTCAATTCGGAGCCGAACGATCCCAAACTAGTTAAATGAGGTAGGAAATAGTCAATATAAACTCACAAGATCAAATTCTAGCTATTTAAGCACTTTCCCAACCTTTAACACAAGTTTCCTAGAATCCGACCCCGGGCCCACGTGTCTGGATTCTAACATTTTTCGTAGAAAGTTGTTCTTTATAACCTAAGGATCAATAATATATGATTTCTAATTCATTTCATAACCAATTTTGTGGTAAAATCTAAGTTTTATTAAAACCCTAGGTTTAGCTCTAACCCCTTGATTTCTCCAAATCTTTAGGTGTTAATCTACCTAAAACTCGAGTGTTAAACTTAGAAATAAGGGGGATGAACTTACCTCACGATGCTATGTGGAAATCCCTTCTCAAGAGCTCCAAAATCGCTCAATACCCGAGTGCCAAGTGGTCAAAAATGGCTGGAGCTCGACTTAAATGAAGCCCACTACTTCAGCAATTTTCGCATCTGCGAGAGGAGACCGCATCTGCGGAATCGGCTAAAAGGACTGGGACCGCTTCTGCAGTCTGGAAGCCGCATCTGCGTAGCCGCTTCTATGGTTAGGGAGAAGCTTCTGCGGTTTGGCCTGGCTAGCTCTAGGCCGCATCTGCGAGTCTACGACCGCTTCTGCGGTTTCGCACCTGCGGCTGACCAACCGCAGGTACAGTTATGATAGAAGCAGATATTTCAGCACTTCTCCAAATTCCCAACTTCACTCGAGTCTCGCCCGTTTGACGCTCGGGGCACCTGGTCCCCGCCCGAACATACCGACAAGTCTGAAATCATGAGACGGACTCACTCAAACCTTCGGAACGCCCGAAACTATGCTAAATCTAAGAATCACCCCCTAAAACCAAATGAATCAAACTTATGAACTTCAAGTTCTTAATTTTCCTCTAACGAGCCGAAACGCCCTAAAACTACTCGGATGGACACCAAATTTTTCGGGCAAGTCTTAAATGATATAT
The DNA here is from genome assembly GCF_000393655.2 of Nicotiana sylvestris. Classification (NCBI taxonomy): domain Eukaryota; kingdom Viridiplantae; phylum Streptophyta; class Magnoliopsida; order Solanales; family Solanaceae; genus Nicotiana; species Nicotiana sylvestris. The sequence goes on from NC_091059.1 coordinate 167,205,740, forward strand.
CGAACCTGTACCGCAATCCGGAACCAACATACAAGTCTGATACCCATGAATCAATCATTAATTAGTTTTCTTTAAATCCTTAGAATTTAAGTTTAACAATTTCTAATAAAAATTCATTACTCGAGTTAGGGGCTTCAGAATTCGATTCCGGGCATACGCCCAGGTTTCATATTTTCCTATGGATCCTCCGGGACCGTCAAAATACGAATCCGGGTCCGTTTGCTAAAAATATTGACCAAAGTCATATTTAGCATTTTAAGAAAATCTTAAGGAGTCAAATGAGCATATTTCAACCCAAACTCTTCCAAATCCCGAACCAACCGTTCCCGCAGGTCGTAAATTAGCTAAAGCAAGTGTGGAAAGTTTTATTTAAGGGAATGAGGTTCTAGAAAGCAAAACGACCAGTTGGGTTGCTATATTAATTTACTACCTCCATTATCAGCCTTGAAAATTAATTCCGTTTTATATGTGCTTAGCTCCAAATTAGTATTTGCCTCCCTTTCATTACACTTTATAGAAATGTCATCATATGCCCTGGGCTAAAAATCAGGCCCTGTCAATTTTGAAAGAGTAAACGACATAATAATTAAAGTTGTCAGCATAATCTTGTTGACACAATTACCTTCTTAATTTTAACATAACTTTTCTATAATATTGAGGCTGGAGTATTTGATAGTCACCGATGGAAATTGATCTTTAATGTTGTATGTATCTGAAATAGAAATCCATTTGCTCCTACAGTTAGACCTTAAAAACTATAATAATAGTAAAGAACATAAATTTTAGTCTTACCCATAATAGGTTCCTTTATGGCCTTTAGCAAACTGAAAAGATTGAGCCACAAACCAAGAAAATAACATGAGTATATATTTAGAAGTAAAATAAAATAAATATCATACAATAAGGATAGAGTTAGTACCAGTTTGGCTTTGCCGAGTAGTTCACTGGCATAGTTATGACTTGTTTTGCGAAATACAATAGAAGTAGCAGTCATTGGTACAAAAGTCTCAACAATAATTTCTGTTCCACAAATATTTTGATCTATGAGTAGTACAATTTGTGGTGTTTTCATGTTCTCTGGCCTTGTCCAATATTTATGATCTTTCACTGGATCTCCAACCTTAAAAAAATGCTCAATTAAATTTTTAACATTTAACAGGCATATGTTTATGGAGAAAGTTAGAAATAAATTAATTTTCAATATTCTTGAAAACTATTGAGACTAACATGAATGTAAAAGCGAAAGGAAGAAAGAATTGAAATTTTTTATTGCTTTTCTATATTCTTGTTAAATATATGTTCATAATCTAGAGAAGCAAGGAGTGAAAGGAAGAAAGAACTAAAAAGTTCGTTGCTCTTTCTAAAAATTTAATTAATATTTTAGAATTACAAATCATTGAACTTACCTCCTGCAAAATTATTGAGTGGTATGTGAAGAAAGGAGAAAGAATTGGAGGCTTATACGTGTGAAACTGATCTGAAAAATCATGTTACTGGGACTCCGGCGAAGAAGAATTAGTGGATTAGAAATTGAGATCATGGGGCAACATGGATTATTTGAAGCGCAACTCCTTAGAGTTTAGAAATTTAGTTGGAAAGTCACGCGTGAATGGAGTTAGTTCCTTGTTGGTAAATTCCAAAGTTTTATTCCTTGTTAGTAAATTAATTTTTAATGAATGTTAAAAAATTGATATTATTTTAAAACCTCCACAATCGTGACTTCCAATTCCTGAATTCTATTTCTTCTTGGTAACGTCCTTGTTGGTAAATTAATTTTTTTAAAAGTAAATTTTTTTGATATTTTATTATTTTGAAATTCAAATTCAAAAAATAAACTAAATTTAACTAAATTAACTAATTATGTCCTAAAATTACCACATGACATTTTCTTCACGCAACACATGGCGAATTCTCATGGCTGACTCCTTTCTTTTTAATAATAGATAATAGATAATTCAAAAAATAAACTAAATTTAACTAAATTAACTAATTATGTCCTAAAATTACCACATGGTATTTTCTTCACGCGACACATAGTGAATTCTCATGGCTGACTCCTTTCTTTTTAATAATAGATAGATTACATGGCCATATAAAATTTACCAGTTATATAAGAATTAGTTTTAAATGAATATCTCTTTAAATTAGAAATTGAATAAGAAATCAGTTATTTTTCATCCTTGTTCTCTCTCTCCTGCTCTCTCTCTCTCTCTCCTTCTCTCTCTGTCTCTCTATCTCTCATTCATGTTGCATAATTGGTGTTCAAATGTCAATCAATAACTTAGAAATTTTCTCATTCATGTTGCACAATTGGTGTTCAAATTGAAATTGTCAATCAATAAATTTTAAAGGTGTTTGACTCTCCACCATTGACAGTCATTAAAAAACTTTAAAGCTTTGAATTTGGATTTTCAAAGACAATTATTTGTTTGGATTGGGTGTTGTTGCAAACAATTAGGAATACTGTTAGGAGTTTATATCTCAATTTTGAGGGTGTTTGGTGAAAATTAGACTTGATTTTGGCTGAATTTCAGATTGAAATTCGTCGCCAAAGAAGAAGAAGACATAACATAAAATATAGGGAAAAAGGCTAGATTTGTACCTCTACTTTGGTTAATTGTTCACGTTTATACCTAGTTCTACTTTCCGTCTAACTATATACCTACCGTTAGCAAAGTAGACAAAATCGCCCCTAACCCTAACAGATCTTCAACGTGACAATGGGACCCCTCAATTAATTTGCCAACTAAACAAATATCAACCTAAATTAAAAGACCCATGTCCGACCCAACTATAACAAATGGGTCAAAATCTGGAAACAAATCGACGATGACAATGAACAGGTCGTCGAATCAGTGCCGTCGGAGAAATTGCAAGACTCGCTGCCTGATGATTGCTCCCTCTATTTATTCTTTGTGTTCTTCGTCGACACTTGAAAAAGAAAAGAAAATTCACTTCTCCCCAAGTTCTTAGGCACCAATTTCCATTACCAAAAATGTGATCTTTCAGATCAAAAGTAGGCAAACTCTCTGCTGTATTTAAAAGTTGGTTTAATAATAATTTGACACTCCTCTTCGTTCCTCCATGGCTAAGCTGCCGCAGTCGCCGCCATGTTCTATTTCTCTGTCCTGTAGAAATCAGGAAATGAAAAAAGGGAGAAGAAAAAGAAACAAGATCTGTCTGTTTCATTTTTTGTCATGAAAATCCTTTTTGATGATATGCTATTCAATGTGTATTTAGTTTTCATTTTATTATGGAATCTTCTAAATTTTTCAAATTGATTTTTTGTTTTCTAAAAATTGTAGTTGAATACCTGAATTAAGAGAGAGAGGTGGGACCCATAAGGTGGTTGAATAGTTGGGTCAAAGAAATGGGCATGAGTCTTTTAAAATTTGGGTTGATATTTTGTCTAGTTGGCAGATTAATTGAGAGGTCACATTGCCACGTTGGAGATCTGTTACGGTTAGGGATGATTTTATCTACTTTACTAATGGTAGGGACATATTTAGACGGAAAGTAGAACGAGGTATAAACGCGAACAATTTATCAAAGTAGAGGTACAAATCTTGCCTTTTTCCCTAAAATATACTTACAAAATTGAGTAAAGATGTATTATAAATTTATAATTGTATGTAAATTGTATTCTGTTGTAGTTATATAATTTTTTTTATTTGAATGTTATATGAAAGTTGAAAGATAGTTGTATAATATATGAATCGTTGTATAAAATTTGTATTTAAGTTATCAATACTATATTTTTACATAAAGTTGTTGATATGTATCAAAATTGTATTAAGAGAGAAAGTTTTGATTGAAATTTTAGAGAGGAAGAAGCACACACCACATACAAAATATATACAAATCAAATACAAAATATACAAAAGATATATTGTATAAAATTTGTATGAAAATTGTATTTAAGTTGTATGATGTTGTAGATGTATTTTAACTGGTAAAAACAATGTATGCAAGTTGTAGATAAGTTGTAGATTAATTGTAAATAAGTGTATACTGTATAATTAGTTGTATGAAATTTATTTTTAGTATGTATGAGAGTTGTAAATAAGTTGTATGAAATTTATTTTTAGTATGTATGAAAGTTATAGATAAGTTATAAATAAGTTGTATATTATATAATTAGTTGTATAAAATTTATTTTTAGTTTATATGATGTTGAAGATGCAGAGAATAGGGAAATTGAGGGGGCTGGCAGACTTGATATTTTTCGCTCCGTATTAATAATATACTCGTATTGTTATATTGTTGATGAATTGGTCATGCCCAATTCAATTGAAATAGAAATATGCGTATTACTAATACTATTATCAATATCTGTATAAAGGGCAAACATCTGAGAAGATCATCTTTTGAACTGTTATTCTTTTATTTAACATTATCTTATTATTTGTAATTCATTTCTAGCGATGTTGGTAATACATTGTAAAAAAAGTGCAAAAAATTACTTTTCATTTCAGAATAATGGTATTTCATTAGTTCAGCAGAGAAAACCAACCAGCCAATTCCAAAACTTCGTTAGGACATAAATTTCAGTCTTTTATCGTCACAAGAAATTCAGAAGTTATGGAGTTTCTGTAGTATCTTTTAAACAGCACAAAATGGTTTTGGAGCCACTACATCTGACATGCCTTTGAAATACCTATATTGCATCAGCAATAATACTTAGGCCGAGAGAAGCAGGGGACTACTTGCGAATGTACGATTTTGGATGGAGAGAGGCAGAAGAGAATAGGGAAATTGAAGGGAGGAGAGAAAAAGAAAAAGAAAAAGAAAAATGGTGTAATTAAATCTCCTAATTTAAGATACTAATAATCGATCGTATATAAATGGTAAGAAAAACTTGTTTAGGGCGGGTAATATACAAAATATGGACAATTTTAGTAAATAAGTTTCAACTATTATATAGGAAGAAAAAAATCCCTTGAGAAAACTACGTGTCACGACCCGGATTTTCCACTCTTGGGAGTCGTGATGGCGTCTACTAGTGAAAGCTAGGCAAGCCAACCTTTTGAATTATTTACCTTTTTCCATTTTTAATCCTTTAACAATTAAGCGTCAACATTATATAAACAACGAAAATTTTAAAAGCGGAAGACTGAAATGTAATATAGTAATAAAGATGACAATACCAATCCATACATAAACTACCAAAGACTGGTATCACAAGTTCACAGACTATCTAGGAATAATACAAATAAAGGTCCGAAAGATTTATTACAACACTATCTCTGAAATGTATAAAAGAAACAGATTAAAAGGATAGGAGAAGACGCCAAGGCCTGCGGACGCTTGCAGGACTACCTCAGAATCTCCAACTGGACTGAAGGCAGCAACCCAAAGCTACGATCCGAAAGCTGCTGCACCAGGATATGCACACAGTGCAGAGTGTAGTATCAGCATAACCGAACACATGTGCTGGTAAGTCCCTAGCCTAACCTCGGCGAAATAGTGACGAGGCTAAGACCAGACTACTAAATAAACCTGTGCAATTAAATCATATACAGCGGAAAATAAAAGCAGAAATATACAGTTAGGGATGGGAGGGGGAAACATGTTGCGGGGACATCAGAAGAACAACAAATAAATATAAGAATTACCACAGTTCAATTGAAGATAGGAAGGGGGAATCATGTTGCGGGGTACAACAAGTATCAACAGAAAACCAACAATTAAATGTAGAGAATCCATAACTCAGTTATCAATAAAAATCAGGAAATCAAAGACAAGTGCATGACATCACCCTTCGTTCTTTAACACTCTCTCACCAAAATAATGCACGACATCACCCTTCGTGCTTTAACACTCTCTCACCAAAACATGCACGACATCACCCTTCGTGCTTTACACTCTTCCTCACTTAAGCAACAATCACAAAGCAATTAAGGCAAGGGAAGCAATAACATCACAATAAAATCAAGTAACAACAAAAAATCAGTAAATAAACGTAAAGAACACCATAATTCAATTATCAGCAAGAATCAGGAAAATCAAGGGCAAGTGCACGACATCACCCTTCGTGCTTTTACTCTCATACTCACCATAAAATCAATATAAATGGCACGACATTACCCTTCGTCCTTTTACCTCACATAATTATGGTACGTAATGATCCTTCGTGCATCATCACTCATATAATGGCACGGAATGGCACATCGTGTGGTACGACATCACACTTCGTGCTTTAACACTCTCTCACCAAAATAATGCACGGCATCACCCTTCGTGCTTTACACTCTTCCTCACCCAAGAAACAATCACAAAGCAATTTGGGCAAGTAAATCAATAAATTTATAATTAAATCCCGCCAAGGGAACAATAGTACAACAGTCGTATCCCGGCAAGGGAAACAATATCAATGATAATATCCCGGCAAGGGAGACCACATTAACAACAACATCCCGGCAAGGGAGACAACATCATAATCCTCTTTTATTTTTCACCTTTACTTCATAACTCAATTCACAATTTGAGCCAATGCTCTATAAGGTTCAATTGCCAATTATACTTCCACAAATCTCTTTACAACTTGAGCAAGCGCTCTCCAATGTTCAAATACAAATATCATTTCCACAAGCCTTGATCACAATGGAAATCATCACATAAAGCATGAACGATACAAACGGAGTCACATTATTCATAGTATAAGACTCACGGGCATGCTTGACACCAACGTATAGATACTCCTCACCATGCCTATACATCGTACTCAACAAATAACACATAGCAAATAGGACACAACTCCTAATCCCTCAAGTTAAGGTTAGACCAAACATTTACCTCGATGTCACGAACACAATTCAAGCCTCAACTATCATTTTACCTCTTGATTCCACCACCAATTCGCTTGTATCTAGCCACAAGTTACTTAACTATATCAATACATGCTAAATGAATCTATTCCAATGCATGAAAATAGGTTTTCTAAAGTTTTTTCCAAAAAGTCAAAATCAACCCCGGACCTACATGGTCAAAATCTGAGGTTCGAACCAAAACCCGATTGTCGCACCTCCTTTTTCCGCCCCCGCAGGGGTGCAAGAGGAGTTTTCTCCAATTAAAGGACAGTCGAAACGGGATTTGTTTGTTTGTTTCAGAGTCGCCACCTGGGAATTTTAAGGCGTCCCAAGTCACCAATTTTAATCCCTGAATCGAGGAGAATATGACTCTGTTTATTATTCTGCGAACCAGAAATCCGGATAAGGAATTCTGTTAACCCGGGAGAAGGTGTTAGGCATTCCCGAGTTCCGTGGTTCTAGCACGGTCGCTCAACTGTTATATTTGGCTTGATTATTTTGATTTATTAAATACATTTTTATTGCATGATTTTATTGTTACCGCTTCTATTTAAATTGTTTATAATTAAAGACCCTTCTTCGAATCGAATCACGCGTACGTGTATTCGTTTTATATATTAATATTTTTTAACGTGAAAATCGTGTCACGCGTACGTATACACAATATAATAATTATTATTTATTTTTTTTCGAAATTTTTTATTATATAAAAAAAAGACTTAAGTTCGAAATTGTGCTAAAAATAAAATTAAGAACGTTCGTCGCTCTTGTATAATTAAATATTGAACCGCACATCTCGAGTTATATGAAATTAATATTGATATTCTCCGAAGAGCCCCCTTTTTATTAAATGTTCGTTCGAAGTTGCGCGAACGCATAATCCGAATTGCTTTTAGAAATATAATCAGGTTACGCGAACGCATCCCTAATCACGCAAAAGATTCTTAATAGTAGTATAGATTTTCCATAAATGTTTATTGCATCTATCTATTTTTAAATGTAAGAATCGTGGAGAATTACCGATTGGGATGCCACCAAATTTCTTGACAAAGAATTCAAAATTTATTAGGCGTTGCTACAAGTCTTATTTTACGCGTATGAATTATATACCTCAAAACTATTCAAATTTTAAAGAATTAATGATATGAAAAAGAAACAAACAACATGTAACTAAAAATACTACCATTTTTATCGTGGATACAACATTAACATATCCAAAAATTGAATCGCATATAAAACTGGAAAAAGAATTAATTTGATAAACAAATTAATAGTTTCTGAAGAATTTTTATTGTTACATTTAATGCGAATTCTATTTCTACATATCCTTGACATAAAATGTTGCAATTCGTGCTTGTAAATCCCATATCCTTCTCATATACTTGTTTTTAGTCCAAAGTTATAATTGTTTGGTTAATTTGTTTACAAAGATTGAGTTTGAGATAAATAAACCAATTCTTATTCTCTGCCTATGCGACTATTTGCAAACACTTAACTCTATATTTTGTAAAAAAAATCATTGACATTATTTCATATATTAAAAGAAATGAGTTGATCGCGTTCCTAAAATAACTAAGCCATTAGTTATTAAGAAAGAGAACTAATCTACTAATTGATTTAATACTATATTAACCAACTAAAACAAAACTGAAATTTAAACTAATAAAATTTAAATGAGTAGAAGACATCCTTATAATTCCAAACTTCATTTACTTGCCATGTTGAAGCTCTTCACAACATGAGTTTAAAAGATATGTACCTGATATTGGAAGCAAAAGAAAATGAAGATGAAAATCAGCAACAGTAATAACAGTGCAATAGCAACAACTGCCCAGCAACAGTAACAACCCAAATAGACCGGTGGAGTAGTAATCCCAAAAACAAAAGCTTTAAGCTTTAAATGTAACAACAACCATTAATACTAATTTCAAACAAAGAAAGAAAACAATAGATTTTTTTAGCTTTTATTTTTATTTTGAAAGCTTCAATATTTTTCGGAATTTTTCTCTCTTCTATTCTCTGTCCGTTTTTTTCTCTCTATCTGTATTCTTGTTATTCTCATTTGTCTTCAAGACTTCCCATATATATAATCCCATCCCATAAATCTTTTAATCAATTAAATCAATACTTTTTCTCTACCCAACCCATTATCTTTCCACTCATCCCCATTACATTAAATAAACATATCACACCACCCCATTATATTTTGTCCCCCATGCTTTAATTAAAATAATGCAAGATTCCCCTTTAATTTAAATCTTGTCCCCCCTTTATATTAAATAATCATATCACAACCCACCCCATTTCATTTTGTCCCCCATGCTTCAAATAAACAATTTCAAAATGTACAATTCCTAAACTACCCCTTCCGACCTTACTGAAATTACCAAACTACCCCTGAACGTATTATAAATTTACCAAACTACCCATCAGCTATAACACATCAATTAATCAAACTTAACCAAAATATAGACAATATGATCAATTTCTAACAATGTTCAAACAACAATATGAACATGGATGAACATCATAACAACAATATCACATGAACACGATTTTAACAACATTTCAACAACAAATCACATGAACACAAATTGAACAACAAAGAACAACTAAAATTTGATTGAACAATATTTTAGCAACAAACCTATTTTCGGATTTAAACAACAACAACAAACAAGTATATTTAGATTTCTAACTTCAATCATATTGAACTTAAAATCAACTACTAACAACATTACAACAAACAATTCTTATATTAAACTTTAAACAAGATTATGAGACCAATTCAAGAAATAATCATAAATGGTAAACAAGAAATCAAACTATACAAATTTCGGATTCAAGATCAACCAAACAAAGTATGAACATGAATGAAAATATTCAATAACAATAACAAACAAACTTTGTTCAAACTTCGAATTAAACTTAAACAAAACAAATAAACATATTCAAATCACTAATCTTCAAATAATCAACTAATCTTTCTTAAATTAAATCCAACGAAACTTATAACAAAGATGCATGATCCAAAAATTAAAACCAAAACATAACTTCACATTAAATCACTAAATTAAAACCAACTTCAAAAATGAATACGAATTAAATCTATATTAACAACAAACAACGGATTTAAACGATTTAAACTAACACCTTTCTACATTAAAACTAAATCCTCTTAAAATTAATAAAATAAACTGAAAATAATTAAATTAAATCTTCAACTTAAATCTAACAACAATATAATTAAACTAACAATTTTTATCTAAAACAAAATAAGAAAAATAAAGCAAACTTATGCTAATTCAAAATCTGAAAATATCAAACAAATTATGGACGTAATAGAACTTAGAATAACTAACCGTGAATGTCCAACGACGAACATCGAACGAACTCTAAACGAAACCAACGAACTTGGGCATAAACGGACTTGAAGACGACAAAGAAACAAGCATCATTTGAGGTGAAAGATGAAGAAAAACGCAGCAAGAAGCAGCTGGAACGGAGCAGCAGTAGCGCGATGGAGTTGGGCTTCGATGAAGAAGAAACAGCGGCGTCCATGGATGTCGAGCTCAAGCTTGAGCTCGACGAAGAGGACGAAGGCAGACCCGGCGAGAAGCAGCTGGAGCAGAAACGTGAGCAGCAGCAGCAATGGTGAAGCTGAAGACGCAGCGACGCAGCAACACGACGGAGCGACAATGGAGCTCGTTTTTGGGCTGGTTTCGAGCAGCTCTCATTGCTGCGTTTTGGAGAACGGAGCAGCTTGGTCGTTTGGACTTGAGGTTGAGAAGATGGAAGCAGAAGGACCTCCATGGATGACGAAGGAACAGCAGTAGCAGCTGCAACGACTGGAAGAAAACGCAGCAACAATGGCGGACGTGAAGCTACTCCAATGGTCTTTTGGTTTCGACAACGGGAAATGGGGGGGGGGGAAAGCAGCCATGGCTGCTCGTGTTGGGGTCGATGGGACGATGGAGAATGTCATGTGTGTGTGTGTGTTGAGGTGGTGGAGGCGTGAGGAAGGGATGCCATGGATGTGTGCTTGAGAAAGCTTGAGGAAGAAGAAGAAGATAGGAGGGGTGGGGGCGGATTGGTTTAGTGTTAGGGTTTCTTGTCTTTTAATTTTTGTTTTGTTTTGTAAAATGTAAGACAAAGGGGTTTGGGTCTTTTGGGTTATGGACTGGGTCGACCCAGTTCGAAATGGACTGGGTCGTAGGGAAGATTGGGCCATTTTTTGGGCCTATGGCTTGAAATCGAAGACGAGGCCCAATTCCGACTTTCTTTATATTTTCGCTCTCTTTTCTTCTTTTATTTCTCTAAAACTAAATTATAAAAATACTTAAACTATTATTAAGAACTAAATTAAGTTATAAAAGTGCAAATTAACTCCAAATAACAATTAACGCACAATTAAGTAATAATTAAGCATAAAATTGTATATTTGGACATTAAATGCTAAAAATGCAAAAGATGCCTATTTTTGTAATTTTCATTTTTTGTAAACAAATTTAATTAGTAACAATTATAGAATTAAATCCTACATGCAAATGCGACATATTTTTGTATTTTTTATTAATTTATCAAATAAACACGCACAGACAAATACAAATAATTATTCAAAATATCACAAAATATCACAAAATTGCACACCAAAGAAAAATCATTTTATTTTTGGATTTTTTGGGAGTAATTCTCATATTGGGCAAAAATCACGTGCTTACAGCTGCCCCTCTTTGCCCGAAGACACGAAGGGTTTTCGTGCAAAGATAAAGCGAGCGATTTTTGCCCATCCGAGTACTCCGTGTGAAGCATTTTTTTTTTGAAAAAGATTTGACCGAACCTTTGCTTCAAAGGTTTCCTACATATCCTGGGCTAAACAGGAATCAGGTCAATGTAGTTCGGGAAATTTTGGTAGCTGGGACTACCGTTGGACTGCAATGTTACTGTTGTTGCATGCTATTACTACTGCTTACTGATCTCCTTGTTACACCGTGCTTAAAAGAAAACAAGAAGCTAAGCTATACTGCAATTTTTCTTGTTGCCTTGCTTTCTTGTCTGCTTGCATTTTTTCCGGTGCTTTTCTTCTTTTGACACATGCCCTTGAGTTTGTGCTGTGACCTCTTGTTGCAACCTTCTGCTTCCCGGTGCCGGGGAATTTTATTGTTTCCTGCTCGCCATTCCTTTCTTTAGGTTGGCAAGATTTCAACAACTTTTAAAAATGCCTTTCCTCTCTTCAGGCGGGCTCCTGACAACAACTTTGAAAATAATCGCCATTCCTCTCTTCAGGCGGGCTCCTGACTTCAAACAATACATCGCCATTCCTTTCTTTAGGTTGGCAAGATTTCAACAACTTTTAAAAATGCCTTTCCTCTCTTCAGGCGGGCTCCTGACAACAACTTTGAAAATAATCGCCATTCCTCTCTTCAGGCGGGCTCCTGACTTCAAACCATACATCGCCATTCCTTTCTTTAGGTTGGCAAGATTTCAACAACTTTTAAAAACGCCTTTCCTCTCTTCAGGCGGGCTCCTGACAACAACTTTGAAAATAATCGCCATTCCTCTTTTCAGGCGGGCTCCTGACTTCAAATCATACATCGCCATTCCTTTCTTTAGGTTGGCAAGATTTCAACAACTTTTGACAACGCCTTTCCTCTCTTCAGGCGGGCTCCTGACAACAACTTTGAAAATAATCGCCATTCCTCTCTTCAGGCGGGCTCCTGACTTCAAACCATACATCGCCATTCCTTTCTTTAGGTTGGCAAGATTTCGACAACTCTTTTAAAATGCCTTTCCTCTCTTCAGGCGGGCTCCTGACAACAACTTTGAAAATAATCGCCATTCCTCTCTTCAGGCGGGCTCCTGACTTCAAACCATACATCGCCATTCCTTTCTTTAGGTTGGCAAGATTTCAACAACTTTTAAAAACGCCTTTCCTCTCTTCAGGCGGGCTCCTGACAACAACTTTGAAAATAATCGCCATTCCTCTCTTCAGGCGGGCTCCTGACTTCAAACCATACATCGCCATTCCTTTCTTTAGGTTGGCAAGATTTCAACAACTTTTGAAAACGCCTTTCCTCTCTTCAGGCGGGCTCCTGACAACAACTTTGAAAATAATCGCCATTCCTCTCTTCAGGCGGGCTCCTGACTTCAAACCATACATCGCCATTCCTTTCTTTAGGTTGGCAAGATTTCAACAACTTTTGAAAACGCCTTTCCTCTCTTCAGGCGGGCTCCTGACAACAACTTTGAAAATAATCGCCATTCCTCTCTTCAGGCGGGCTCCTGACTTCAAACAATACATCGCCATTCCTTTCTTTAGGTTGGCAAGATTTCAACAACTTTTAAAAATGCCTTTCCTCTCTTCAGGCGGGCTCCTGACAACAACTTTGAAAATAATCGCCATTCCTCTCTTCAGGCGGGCTCCTGACTTCAACCAATATATCGTCATTCTGTTCTTCAGGTGGGCTCCTGACTTCTTCTTAAATTCTTCATCCTCGTTCTCCAGGTGGACGCCTGACCTATTCTTAAATTCTTCATCCTCATTCTCCAGGTGGACGCCTGACTTCTTCTTAAATTCTTCATCCTCATTCTCCAGGTGGACGCCTGACTTCTTCTTCAATTTTTCCTTCGCTCTGCTTTGTTCTTGCTTGCTGGGGATAATACCACTGTGGGAGTCTCCTTTCTTCCCCTCCTTCAAATTTTTTTTTTTTTTCAGAATTTATTTTCGCTCAACACTGCTAGGGATAAAAGTGTTATCTTCTTGGGATAACGTTGTTGAGGATAATGCTGCTGGGGAATTTTATCCCTTCAAATCGATGCTTCATTCTTCTGGAAGCTGCTGAGGATGATAATGGTTTTTGCTTTTCTGAGCACAAATGTCATCCCTTTGTTCTGTCTGCTGGGGAACAACTTCTTTTATTAAAACTTGTTATGCTGGGGGTAAAACTGGTTCAAAGACCACTTCCCTTGAGACTGGTGCTATATTCATTTTACCCTGAATGGGTATCTGACTTCCAGAAAATTTTCCAAATGAAAGGAAAATTTTCTGCCCCAGTTTGACAGTCTCCCTTATGGCCTGCATTTCTGTCATCAATGCCACTTCCTTTACCTGTTTCAATTTAAACAAAATTTGTTAGTTTAAAACGCGGTGGTTGGTTGTGATACTCCCACTGGGATGGTTTTCCCTTTTCCCTTTCTTGCTCTGCGTTCCACAACTTGTTGGGGATGATATTCTTTGCTGGGGATAATCCTTTTCTGCTGGGGATATCCCTCTTCTTTCGTGGCATGGCTCGGAAACTTGCATTTTCCCGACCTTTTAGTCTCGCATGAATTTCCCAAATCATGCTTATTGTTTTTCTTGTTTTGTCCACGGGCTCTGGTCTTGAGGTTTAGTAACCTTTGATTTCGGCAAGGATATCCCTCTTGACACTCGTCAATCCTTTTGCTGGGGATATCTTTCTTGACACTGGCCTCGCGCTTGTTCCTTCCTGACTATATCACTTGGATGTACTAGTCAGATCTTATCTTGGAAAGCTGATGGTCTACTTTGAAGTCATTTCCCACTGGTCTTGACCAAACAGACTCTACTGGGGAAATTGCTATGAAAGGAAAAGATAAAAGGGAACAGAATAAAAGACAAAGGAAAAAATGACTCTTTAACAAAAGAAACTATAAATAAAAACCTATCAAATGAAAACACTGACTCTAATGGTCATGACATGCATATGTGGCCTATCCTTCGTCATCAATCGTCTTTCAAGGTCTTCCCTTGACTATTCCCCATCTGATTCCCAATCTTATTCGACTTGTAGTGCCCGAAGGGTTTTCACTATCAAGCCTCTCTCATTTTGGGTTTTTCTCTCAGCTTTCATCGCCTTATGGTGTCCGTGAAGATTTTCACCGATAAGACTCTCTCATTTATATCACTTTCTAGCTGGGGATTTGGAGTGTTGCCGGTATGACTCTCTCTGCTGGAGATTAGAGTCCTTTCTGCTGTGGAACAGAATGTTATGTTCGCTGGTAAGATTCTCATTTGTCTGACTTGGCATCTTTTGCAGACTGATCAGAAGGTCTTTCTTTGGACCGTAATGTGGGTTTTTTGGATAGGCTTAGAAAGAAAGGGTATTAAAGGCTCAAAAACAAATCAATTTGGGGTTCAAAATTACAACCTTCGGAACCAATTTTGCTTACAACGAGCATAACTCTTGCCCCAGTTTCTTGCTTGGGGATTATTTTTTTATAATTAATTATTTTTTTTTCTCTTTTTATTACACCATGCACACCATGCACACCATGCACACTATGCACACTGTGCTCCCTATGACCGAGCCGTGAGGCGCCTACGTATCCTCTTTGAGGAATCAGGTCAAACGTAGTTCCCAGTTCCTCTGTTTTCTTCTGACTTTCTTTTATCATTTTTCTCTTATTTTTCGTTTTTTTTTGTTGATTTTTTCTTTACCTTCCAGGCTCGTATTTCCTAGTCGTTGCTATTGATTCCGAACGAGGGGTATGAAAGAAAATAAAATAAGGCTCAAAAGGGGTAACGAAGGATAAAGTGTTTAGGTAGCAGAACAAAATGCCTTCGTCATTCCAGTCTTCACAACATGCCAAGTGCAAACAACACAATTGAACATAGATTTATAGTGTCTTCCGACGGTGCTGGCCTTGACAATTATGTTAAACACTTACTTTTCATTTGTCCTTTCTAAAGCACTGCTGGGCGACACTCTCACTCTCATGCACGACCCTCATGTCAATTTGGCGAATCTTGCATTTAACGGTTTTCTTTATGTTTTACTTGCCCCAGTTCCACATGACTCGGGCTTCAAATAATCTCAAACCGTTCTTATTTCCTTTAAATGCTTTGATCACCTTCCCAGGGTTTTATGATTAACTTTATAGACTAGGCCCAAACTGTGTGCGCATGTCATGTCCCTAGAATCGGCATTGAACGAAAATGACAAAAGGACTAAATAAAAAGATGACTGGAAATAATAAAAGACCGGCTTTTGTGTATTAAACTTCCGGCGAAATGGTTAGAAAAACAAACAAAATAACCAGAATAAAATCGACAAACATGGAAAGATAAGAAGGTTTGACACAAGACAATATTCGGATTACAACCCTAAGAATAATATGGATAACAGAAATGACAACAAAATAACCACCAACAGCTTCTCTCTTGCTAACCAAGGAACGGAGCGTCCTCCCATTTTATCAAAATTGGCATCTTAGCCACTAAGCTTTGCATTAGTATTGCCAAGACCATTATCAGCTTCCATATCATCAACCTCCGTCAACAAGTTCTCGATAGGGTTCGAGTGCTCCATGTTACTGTTATCGATCACAATCCGCCCTTCTTGGATCATTTTCTCTACTTCCCTTTTCAAATTACGACAACTCTCAATGTTGTGCCCTATGACATTGGAGTGGTACGCGCATTGCGCTGCCGGATCAAAGTTTCTTGCATGTGGATCTGGAGTATATGCGGGGAGCGGCTCAATCAAGCCAGCATGCTTTAGCCTTTCAAACAGACTTGCATAAGATACTCCGATAGGGGTGAGAGCCTTTCCTCGTTTCAGCAACCTTTCGTTCCTAAATGCTTGATTGGGCCGGAAACCTGATCCAGGGGGCTTCCGGTAGGCTTGTGAGGGTGGATAGGCCTTCTGTGGAGCTGGGTATTTGGAAAGTGAAGCCCATCTTTGGGAACCTCGTGGAGAGAAGTAGCATTGGGGAGGGGAGTAGCGTGGACGAGTGATGGAGCTACTCGGGTAGCTAGGAAAGCTGTCATAAGTGGGTTGGGATGGAGAGTATGGGGGATGGGTAATGCCAGAGTTTGAAAAGCTTGGCGGTGGTGGGGGTGGTGCTTTCCCAGTTATCCATGCTTGATACATGTCTGCCACATGTTGTCTCAGCATTTTCACTTCTTCTACCAACCCGTTGTTCTGTTCGACCAATTGTTGTCGGTCATCAGTACCGACCCATCCTGTTCTGAGGTTCTGTGTCATTTGCTTTGCGGGGAGGAGTTACCACAACCAACCACTTTTCTATATATGAACACAGCAAAGGGAAGCCATCATGTTAGTGTCAGGGCATTTGACAGATAATCATATATTAGAGATGCAATGCACCTAAGCAGTTAAACTGTTCTATCAGAAATGCGATGCACTTGCGCTTTCTTTTATTTTTCTTTCTTCCTTTTTTTTTCTTTTTCAGTGGTGGTCGAATCTTATAGAGATTGCCTACGTATCATGACCCCGCATGAATCAGACCTTGCGTAGTTCGGACCAATAAAAGATAAGCAATACTAATCATTTTTTTTTCAATTTTCATATTGGGTTTCAAAGGTTTAAAAATGACCTACAAACTTGAAAATCAAACGACCCACATATTATAATCAAAAGTTTTACAAACTCCAAAACAAAAAGGTCAGCTTCCTTTCCCCGTTTGACAAATGCAACCAAATGGCTATTTTTGCAATTGTGGCCCCATCCAAATCTCACATGAATTTTGAGGCCGGGGAGGATTATTTTGACACTTTACAAACTTGTTCGTTCTTTTACGAAAATAGCCTTTCGACAACTGAAAGATACTCTAAGGCTATTTTGGCAAGAACGGTTTAAGACACTGTCGAAGCTAGCTCGGTTTATTTTTGACTAAAAAAAATTCACCTGACCGTTGACTCTTTTTTTTTTTTCA
Source organism: Nicotiana sylvestris (assembly GCF_000393655.2). NCBI lineage: Eukaryota > Viridiplantae > Streptophyta > Magnoliopsida > Solanales > Solanaceae > Nicotiana > Nicotiana sylvestris. The sequence goes on from NC_091059.1 coordinate 167,223,247, forward strand.
AATTACAATAAAAACCAGGTGTTGCAACACGGCCCTTCAGCGCCTCGGGGACGAAGATTTTTAAGGCTGTGTGGGTCAACTGGACCAAATCTTAAAAAACGACCCAAAGGTGGCTGTTTATGCAAAGTCAGCCTTCCGGCGTCCCTTTCGGGAACATTCGGCTGTGTCTTGACAAAACAGCGTCACCCGACTTCTTTATGTCAAAATTAAAATTTGACATAAGATATTTTTGGCTATTTTGTTTTAGCAAAAAGTGGAGGCTGGACACTGCCCGACTTATTTATGAAAAAAAATTAAAATTTTGACATGTTTTTTATTTATTTATTGGTTTTTGGCTATTTTAGCAAAAATGGGGGTTGGACCCGATGAGGGTTGCCTACGTATCTCACATCCGGTGAGAATCAAACCCGCGTAGTTCGGGCAGGTCATGAATAAAGTAAGTAAACTAATTTTAAATTATTATTATTTTGAATTTGTAAAAGAACTGCTTTGAAAGAAGAAATGAAGTATATATATTTTTTTTGAATTTTTGATTGATTTTCTTTTTGAAAGAAAGACTTCTAAGAATTCCTTTTCTTTTGATTTGAACTTTGAGAATTTCAAAAGTAAAAGGAAGATTTTTTTTTGTTTTTTCTTATTCCAAGAAGAAAGAAAATATTTTTTTGAAATTTTACCTTTAATAAATGAAATGCTTTCTAAAAAAAAAATATTTTTTTTTTGAATTTTTCAATTTTTAAAGAAGAAGGAAAATATTTTCGAATTTGTTTTATTTTATTATATATATATATATATTTTTTTTAATAATTAAAAAGACTTTCTTAAAGAAGTCAATAATGGAAAATATTTTTGGATTTTTTGTTTTGAAAATTGGGAGTCTAAAAAAAACTTTTCTAGACTTTTTGGTAGGACAAATATTTTTGCAACAAATAAAGATATATATACATTTTTGGAAATAAAGAAAAACTTTTTGGATTTTTATATATATATATATATATATATATATTTGCAACAAATAATAAAACCACTTTCAACGCGACTCTTTTTATTTTATTATTTTGAATTTTTCAGAAACGAATAAAAAAAAACTATTTTAAAAGTAAGACTCTTTTTCATTGTCATTTTCAGGGGAAGACAAACTATTATATATATATATATTTTTTGAAAAATAAGACAAAACAACGATTTTTTTTTCTTTCTACTTTTTCTTTGGTTTTAATAAAACAAACTAATAAGACATTTTTGTTTTCATTTTCTCAAAATTTCGGCAGAGTTTTGACAGTATTTGGGCATTGGTTTTTTTTTTCAAAAATAAACAGTCAATTCCCTAACCGCTATTTCTTTTTTTTCAATTTTAAAATATTATTCATGATATTCAAAAGTCAGTCAACACACAAATCCGGATCAAATAAATGCGCAAGTAGCAGCAAGTAAGATGCATCAGGATGGTCATTTTTTTTGGTACACCTGTCCTAGACAGACCCAACCCCTGTGTTGAGTCTCCAAAGTCAAATGCACGTGATGCAAACAATCGCTCCTACTAGGGATCCGACATGAAGCTGAGTTATTCTAAGTGAAAAAACCTGAGGCATATTGATCTAGCCCTGGCTTACCCAAACGGACAGTTTGAGCCGAAGCGGGGGCAACGTACCGGGAGCACGAAAGTCTACCCGGCCTAGTTACTTGTCCCAACTTCGTCTTATTTGGTATGACTTTAACAGAAAGGTGGGCCACGCGCACGTGTGCACCATAAATTTAGAAGACTCAGAAAGAAGGGGGTTTCGTAGCAGTTGTATATATTCATAATTCAAATAATATTAAAGCGGTAAAAGTGTCATTTAGCACATTGGGCATATATCATGTAAAAAAATCAGATAATAAATAAAGCCAACTATAACAATTATTTTAAGCTCGAATTCTTGAACCCTGAACCAGTGGTTCTGGGTTCGTCCCCAGCAGAGTCGCCAGAGCTGTCGCACCTCCTTTTTCCGCCCCCGCGAGGGTGCAAGGGAGTTTTCTCCAATTAAAGGACAGTCGAAACGGGATTTGTTTGTTTGTTTCAGAGTCGCCACCTGGGAATTTTAAGGCGTCCCAAGTCACCAATTTTAATCCCTGAATCGAGGAGAATATGACTCTGTTTATTATTCTGCGAACCAGAAATCCGGATAAGGAATTCTGTTAACCCGGGAGAAGGTGTTAGGCATTCCCGAGTTCCGTGGTTCTAGCACGGTCGCTCAACTGTTATATTTGGCTTGATTATTTTGATTTATTAAATACATTTTTATTGCATGATTTTATTGTTACCGCTTCTATTTAAATTGTTTATAATTAAAGACCCTTCTTCGAATCGAATCACGCGTACGTGTATTCGTTTTATATATTAATATTTTTTAACGTGAAAATCGTGTCACGCGTACGTATACACAATATAATAATTATTATTTATTTTTTTTCGAAATTTTTTATTATATAAAAAAAGACTTAAGTTCGAAATTGTGCTAAAAATAAAATTAAGAACGTTCGTCGCTCTTGTATAATTAAATATTGAACCGCACATCTCGAGTTATATGAAATTAATATTGATATTCTCCGAAGAGCCCCCTTTTTATTAAATGTTCGTTCGAAGTTGCGCGAACGCATAATCCGAATTGCTTTTAGAAATATAATCAGGTTACGCGAACGCATCCCTAATCACGCAAAAGATTCTTAATAGTAGTATAGATTTTCCATAAATGTTTATTGCATCTATCTATTTTTAAATGTAAGAATCGTGGAGAATTACCGATTGGGATGCCACCAAATTTCTTGACAAAGAATTCAAAATTTATTAGGCGTTGCTACAAGTCTTATTTTACGCGTATGAATTATATACCTCAAAACTATTCAAATTTTAAAGAATTAATGATATGAAAAAGAAACAAACAACATGTAACTAAAAATACTACCATTTTTATCGTGGATACAACATTAACATATCCAAAAATTGAATCGCATATAAAACTGGAAAAAGAATTAATTTGATAAACAAATTAATAGTTTCTGAAGAATTTTTATTGTTACATTTAATGCGAATTCTATTTCTACATATCCTTGACATAAAATGTTGCAATTCGTGCTTGTAAATCCCATATCCTTCTCATATACTTGTTTTTAGTCCAAAGTTATAATTGTTTGGTTAATTTGTTTACAAAGATTGAGTTTGAGATAAATAAACCAATTCTTATTCTCTGCCTATGCGACTATTTGCAAACACTTAACTCTATATTTTGTAAAAAAAATCATTGACATTATTTCATATATTAAAAGAAATGAGTTGATCGCGTTCCTAAAATAACTAAGCCATTAGTTATTAAGAAAGAGAACTAATCTACTAATTGATTTAATACTATATTAACCAACTAAAACAAAACTGAAATTTAAACTAATAAAATTTAAATGAGTAGAAGACATCCTTATAATTCCAAACTTCATTTACTTGCCATGTTGAAGCTCTTCACAACATGAGTTTAAAAGATATGTACCTGATATTGGAAGCAAAAGAAAATGAAGATGAAAATCAGCAACAGTAATAACAGTGCAATAGCAACAACTGCCCAGCAACAGTAACAACCCAGTAACAGACCGGTGGAGTAGTAATCCCAAAAACAAAAGCTTTAAGCTTTAAATGTAACAACAACCATTAATACTAATTTCAAACAAAGAAAGAAAGCAGTAGATTTTTTTAGCTTTTATTTTTATTTTGAAAGCTTAAATATTTTTCGGAATTTTTCTCTCTTCTATTCTCTGTCCGTTTTTTTCTCTCTATCTGTATTCTTGTTATTCTCATTTGTCTTCAAGACTTCCCATATATATAATCCCATCCCATAAATCTTTTAATCAATTAAATCAATACTTTTTCTCTACCCAACCCATTATCTTTCCACTCATCCCCATTACATTAAATAAACATATCACACCACCCCATTATATTTTGTCCCCCATGCTTTAATTAAAATAATGCAAGATTCCCCTTTAATTTAAATCTTGTCCCCCTTTATATTAAATAATCATATCACAACCCACCCCATTTCATTTTGTCCCCCATGCTTCAAATAAACAATTTCAAAATGTACAATTCCTAAACTACCCCTTCCGACCTTACTGAAATTACCAAACTACCCCTGAACGTATTACAAATTTACCAAACTACCCATCAGCTATAACACATCAATTAATCAAACTTAACCAAAATATAGACAATATGATCAATTTCTAACAATGTTCAAACAACAATATGAACATGGATGAACATCATAACAACAATATCACATGAACACGATTTTAACAACATTTCAACAACAAATCACATGAACACAAATTGAACAACAAAGAACAACTAAAATTTGATTGAACAATATTTTAGCAACAAACCTATTTTCGGATTTAAACAACAACAACAAACAAGTATATTTAGATTTCTAACTTCAATCATATTGAACTTAAAATCAACTACTAACAACATTACAACAAACAATTCTTATATTAAACTTTAAACAAGATTATGAGACCAATTCAAGAAATAATCATAAATGGTAAACAAGAAATCAAACTATACAAATTTCGGATTCAAGATCAACCAAACAAAGTATGAACATGAATGAAAATATTCAATAACAATAACAAACAAACTTTGTTCAAACTTCGAATTAAACTTAAACAAAACAAATAAACATATTCAAATCACTAATCTTCAAATAATCAACTAATCTTTCTTAAATTAAATCCAACGAAACTTATAACAAAGATGCATGATCCAAAAATTAAAACCAAAACATAACTTCACATTAAATCACTAAATTAAAACCAACTTCAAAAATGAATACGAATTAAATCTATATTAACAACAAACAACGGATTTAAACGATTTAAACTAACACCTTTCTACATTAAAACTAAATCCTCTTAAAATTAATAAAACAAACTGAAAATAATTAAATTAAATCTTCAACTTAAATCTAACAACAATATAATTAAACTAACAATTTTTATCTAAAACAAAATAAGAAAAATAAAGCAAACTTATGCTAATTCAAAATCTGAAAATATCAAACAAATTATGGACGTAATAGAACTTAGAATAACTAACCGTGAATGTCCAACGACGAACATCGAACGAACTCTAAACGAAACCAACGAACTTGGGCATAAACGGACTTGAAGACGACAAAGAAACAAGCATCATTTGAGGTGAAAGATGAAGAAAAACGCAGCAAGAAGCAGCTGGAACGGAGCAGCAGTAGCGCGATGGAGTTGGGCTTCGATGAAGAAGAAACAGCGGCGTCCATGGATGTCGAGCTCAAGCTTGAGCTCGACGAAGAGGACGAAGGCAGACCCGGCGAGAAGCAGCTGGAGCAGAAACGTGAGCAGCAGCAGCAATGGTGAAGCTGAAGACGCAGCGACGCAGCAACACGACGGAGCGACAATGGAGCTCGTTTTTGGGCTGGTTTCGAGCAGCTCTCATTGCTGCGTTTTGGAGAACGGAGCAGCTTGGTCGTTTGGACTTGAGGTTGAGAAGATGGAAGCAGAAGGACCTCCATGGATGACGAAGGAACAGCAGTAGCAGCTGCAACGACTGGAAGAAAACGCAACAACAATGGCGGACGTGAAGCTACTCCAATGGTCGTTTGGTTTCGACAACGGGAAATGGGGGGGGGGGAAGCAGCCATGGCTGCTCGTGTTGGGGTCGATGGGACGATGGAGAATATCATGTGTGTGTGTGTGTTGAGGTGGTGGAGGCGTGAGGAAGGGCTTCCATGGATGTGTGCTTGAGAAAGCTTGAGGAAGAAGAAGAAGATAGGAGGGGTGGGGGCGGATTGGTTTAGTGTTAGGGTTTCTTGTCTTTTAATTTTTGTTTTGTTTTGTAAAATGTAAGACAAAGGGGTTTGGGTCTTTTGGGTTATGGACTGGGTCGACCCAGTTCGAAATGGACTGGGTCGTAGGGAAGATTGGGCCATTTTTTGGGCCTATGGCTTGAAATCGAAGACGAGGCCCAATTCCGACTTTCTTTATATTTTCGCTCTCTTTTCTTCTTTTATTTCTCTAAAACTAAATTATAAAAATACTTAAACTATTATTAAGAACTAAATTAAGTTATAAAAGTGCAAATTAACTCCAAATAACAATTAACGCACAATTAAGTAATAATTAAGCATAAAATTGTATATTTGGACATTAAATGCTAAAAATGCAAAAGATGCCTATTTTTGTAATTTTCATTTTTTGTAAACAAATTTAATTAGTAACAATTATAGAATTAAATCCTACATGCAAATGCGACATATTTTTGTATTTTTTATTAATTTATCAAATAAACACGCACAGACAAATACAAATAATTATTCAAAATATCATAAAATATCACAAAATTGCACACCAAAGAAAAATCATTTTATTTTTGGATTTTTTGGGAGTAATTCTCATATTGGGCAAAAATCACGTGCTTACACCGATTACCCATTCCCTCCACGAACCCAAATATTTAATTTGTTTTGAACTCGGACCTAAAATCGAGGTCCAAATCCCCAAAATTTGACAAACCTAGGTTTTACCCAAAACACTCAATTTTTCCCATGAAAATCCTAGATTCTAGAATGAAATCTTGTTAAAAGAAGTTAAGGAGTGAAAGAAATAAGTTAGAAATCACTTACTAGTGTTTTGGGAGAAGAAAGAGTGTTTGGAAAATCGTCTCTTATGTTTCAAGGTTTTGAAAAGTGAGAAATAACTAGAAAGTCCATTTAAATATACCCCTCTCAGACCCTCTCCACGGACCGCATAAAAAGGGCTGCGGCCGCAGAGCTCCACCGCGGACCGCATAAAAAGGGCTGCGGCCGCGGAGCTCCACCGCGGACCGCAAGAAATCGAGCGCGGCTGCAAAGGAATGGCCTTGTCCCACCGCGGTCGCGAAGGTTTCTCTGCGGACCGCGAGACCTGACTTCAGAGACCTGCAACTTTTTCTAAGTGTAAAAAAAAAACCCCCGAACAATTACATTCCAATTTCCAAAACTCTAAAATTTTCAGTTAAACAATTTTCTTCAAAAAATTATTCCTCGGGCTTGGGACCTCGGAATTCAGTTCCGGGCATATGCCCAAGTCCCATATTTCCTACGGACCCTTCGAGACCGTCAAATCACGGGTCCGGGTCCGTTTACCCAAAATGTTGACTGAAGTCAACTTAAATTCATTTTAAAAGCAAAAATCATCATTTTTTTTTACAGATTTTTACATAATGGCTTTCCGGTGACGCGCCCGAACTGCGCACATAAATCGAGGTGAGACACAAGGAGGTTTTAACGGCCTCGGAACACATAATATTTTTTCATATGTTGTATGGTCGTCGAAGAAAATATTAGCCCAGAGTTTTGCACGTAACCCGAAATGTCCGACGCAAAAATTAAGAGGAACTTTCAGAAATAACTATTGTTTGGAGGTTTTATTCTGAGCATAGCTATTATTTAGCTAATTACATTCCGTAGCTACTAAGTATTTGCCATGAGATGTATGTCGCTGTATTTAATTTGGTTGTATACACTTTATTTAATTTGAATGTATTCGTATGTATTCATTCCTATATATTTTACATTGTATTTGATTTCACTGTATTGCATTCCATTGTATTCAAACAACAAAAATGAAGAAATAGAGTGTACACTGCTGTATTTAATTAGGTTGGATACACTGTATTCAATTCGGCTATATTCATTCATAATTATTTTACATTGTATTCAATTTCACGGTATTCAATGACTATATTCAAAAAATAAAAAATCACAAATATGATTATATTTGGCTATATTGAAATCACTATATTCATTCGTAGCTGCTTTTATAATGTATTTAATTTGCTGTATTTAATTCGGTTGTATTCTGACAATAATTATTCAAAAAATGCAAAGATCTGCAACAAAAAATAACCTTCAAAATACATAAATACAGGCGAAACTATAAAAAATAAGTTGTATTTGGGTTGAAAAATACGGAATACACTCAAATTTGAGTGTATTTATACAGGATATATATTTGTATCATTGTATGTGACTCAGTATCAAAGAAGAAAAGAAAATTCGCCGGAGATGATGTCGTCCGCCTAAGAAAAATACTCTATACGTTGTATTAAAACTAAAATGGAGACGAACAAAGAAGGAGAAGAAGCCGTAGATTCTGGAGAAAAAGTCATGGACTCCAAAGAATAAGAAGAAGCCATAGATTCTGAAAGTTTCCCTTTTAGAAGAAGACATGGATTCTTAGATTCTGATAGTTCTTTTTTTAGAAGAAACCATAGAGCCATAGATTTTGAAAGTTCCCCTTTTAGAAGAAGCCATCGATTTCAAAGAAGGAGAACCCTAAATATAGAAAATTAATTTTGAGCGGAAAAATTAGATAAAAAATGGCTTTATTATGAGTAAATCGGAATCAAGGTCAATGGTATTAGTGGGCCTCCACCGGCAAACCAGATCTAGGGTTTCAAAAAAAGAGATGAGAGAGGGAGAGAGAGAGAGAGAGAGCGCCGATAGAGAAGAGATAGAGGGTTGATTGAAATGTTAAGGGATGTATATATTTGTACTATGCTATAAAATATAAAAAGTGACTATAAATAATAATATTTTTAAACTATTTTGATTTCTAATAAATAGGGTGCATTATTTAGCTATAACATATAATTTTTTTAAATATTAATATCAAATTGTAGCCCATTGAATAAAAGCAACGTGTCACGACCCTAAACCTAGACCCGGTCGTGATGGCACCTCTCGTGAAGACAAGGCCAGCCGACACAACCCTCGATTCATTCTTAACAATTAAAATAACACAATTTAAGTCATTAACATGCGAATAATCCCAAAATAAAAGTGAACTATTACAATTTGCGTAAAACCAACACAACCCGACATCAGGGTGTCATCAGTCATGAGCATTTAAACATGTGTCTAAGAGTCTGAGAGAGTTTATACAGTCTATTACAGAACTAGAAACAGAAAATAAGATAGGAGGGAGAAACACTGGGCTACGAACGCCGGGCAACTACCTAGTGGATTCCGAATAGCCTGCTGGGAGCAATCAATCCTCACTGGCGGGACCTGAAGCTCCCGACTTTGCACACAGGATGCAGGGAGTAAAGTGAGTACTCCAATTCAGAGAGTAATAACAATAAATGAAGATTGAGCGATAAAAATCACGTAAAAATACAACAACATGCTATAAAGAAGCAGAGTAAAACCAAATATACGCAATAAAATAGTGAATCTTATAAAACACATTGGTTCAGAATAAGATTCTTTAAAATACCTTTTCAACAGTTAAACAAGTAAATGAAAAGCAGCTAGAAAGGATAAACACATAAAATCCGCCCCTCGGGCACAATGTCAACAGACTAAGCCCCTCGGGAAATAACATGGAACAACACCAGCCCCTCGGGCTATATCTCATATCATACTGGGTACCCGCACTCACTAGGGGTGTACAGACTTTGGGAGGGGCCCCTTACGACCCAAGAGCAATATCAACCCATCTCGTGGCATAATCAATAGGCTCTCGGCCTCATATCAACCCACCTTATGGCGTACAACTCATGTAACGACCCGACCGTTCCTTTTGAGCTCTAGCACGTCGTTCAGTAGTTTGGGGCCATGAGCAGCTTCACTTCAGGTATTATGACTTGTATGCATGGTCGGAATTGAATTCCGGGGAATTCAGAGTTGATTTGGAAAGAGAATTCTCATTTCGGAAGCTTTAAGTTGAAAGAATTGATTAAGATTGGATTTCAGAGTAAACGACCTTAGAATCAGGATTTGAAGGTTCCAGTAGGTTCGTAGGATGATTTTGGACTTGGGCGCATGTCCGGATCGTATTTTGGATGACCCGAGAGCATTTTGGCACCTATTATGGAAGTTAGTATTTTGGAAGAAATTTTATAAGTTTGGGTTGAAGTGCATTTCAGTGTTATCGATGTCCGTTTCGGATTTTGAGTCTGGGAGTAGCTCCGTATGGTGATTCTGGAGTTGGGAGCGGTGATCGGAAGTAAATTCGGAGGTCCGTAGGTCATTTTGAAGTCATTTGGCTAAAGATAGAAATTTGAAGGTTTTGAGAAGTTTAACCGAGAGTTTGACTTTTTCATATCGGGATCGGATTCCAATTCTGAAAGTTGGAGTAGGTCCGCAATCGGAGGTGATTTGACGGGCTTCGACATCGAATGTAGAAGTTTGAAATTTTAAAGTTCATAAAGTTTGGATTGGAGTATGATTCATGATTTCGACATTGTTTGATGTGATTTGAGGCCTCGAGCGAATTCGTATCATGTTTTGGGATATGTTGGTATAATTGGTTAAGGTCCCGAGGGTCTCGGGCGGATTTCGGAAGGTTAACGAAATGAATTTCGGACCAAAGAGTTGCTGAAATTTTCTGCAAAAAGTTGTTTTGACAGCAACTAGTGCAATCGCGAAGCTGAATTTGGAAGCTTATATCTCGAAATATATAAGGAATCGGAAAATTTGCAAAACACAAAAGTTATTGTTCTTACATTCTAGTTTCCAGAAAGGTAAACCATTTATGATTTGGACAATTTATCAGAAAGTTATGATCAGTTGAATATGGCTGGTGGAGCAGTTTCGACTGAATTTTCTGATGCATGGAGCCGACTGTAGAAGCTCATATCTCGGAATATATAAAGAGTTATATGGTGTACAACCTATCAAATGAAAGATCTTCAAGTGTAGTTTCTAAATATTCAATACGTTTATCATTTGGATATTTTCACAAGGAGTTATGAGCATTTTAACAGAAGGTGTACAACGGGGAAAATTGTACAACCTGCACAGTGCAAGGTACAACTCGATGAAACCTGGGCAGATTGTTTTAAACACGAGTTTTGGCCCATTCCTTTCATTTGGCTTGGACTATTTTGGAGAGCTCAAGGAGGGATTTTCACCAAGCATCGGTAGGTAAGTGATTTCTTCTTATTTTTGAGTTAAATATGTGATTTTACATGGATTTAGACATGGAAAATTAGTATAAATTTGGGATTTTTGGGGAAGACCTAGAATTTGGAAATTTGGACTTTTACCTTGAATTTGAGCATGAAAATTAGAGCAAAATGTATATTTGAGTTGGTAAAGCTATGGGTAGAATTTATCTTTGAGAAATTTCGGAATCCGAGCACGTGGGCCCGAGGGCATTTTGGTCAACTTTTCGAGCGGGGTAGGGAACTTATATAATTTGAATTGTTACAAGTATTAGAGTGAATTTTTACTGGTTTGCCCGTTATTTGAATAGTTTTGGGGAGTTGTGCATCAATTGGAGTCGTTGGAAGGGCATGGAAGCCGGTTATGAAAATTTTGGAGCGAGATGAGTCTCCTTTCTAATCTTGTAAGAGGGAATTTTTCCCATAGGTGAAATAATTGGTTATGTGCTTCTATTTGTGGGGGCTACGTACGCACGGGGTGACGAGAGTCCGTGCGTAGTTACTATTATATGTAAGTCCGGGTAGTCTAAGACCCAAAAACATGCTATACTTGGAATATATGTAATCTTGTTGGCAGTTGAATTGCTTAAATCCTATCAAATCGGTAAATGAATTTCTAAAAGGATTAAACTTCATTTTCTTAAATCGCTAAAAGAGAATTGGCTTTTATTTGAATAAACGTTCCTCGATAAATTCTTAATTGGCTGTTTGAGCATGTATTTCTATGTGTACCTGCATCGCATGTATGATTTGTGAGCAGGGTGATTGTTTATTTAAATTTGACCGCATCACATGTATGATTCGCGAGCGGGGTAATAGATGCATCTATGGTTTGCGCCGTTCGACCTCGGCAGTGCACATTTTACATTTATATTGGATCTGGCCGTACGACCTCTGCATGATATGCACATGCTTATTGCTTGCCTAAGAATTTTAAATATTGATAATTGCCTTTCCCGGCCAGAGATAAATTGATAAAGACAATGAAAAGCAAATCTTTGGAAATCCTTTATTATTTGAGAAGTTGTTTACCTGCTTTCCGGCTTTATGAGTTTAATTTTACTTTATGAAATTCATGAATTCCTAACACTTTTGCTATATTATTATTGGACCACTAGTAAGTGTCGAAGTCGACCTCTCTCTCTACTTCTTCGAGATTAGACGTGATACTCATTGGATACACATTATTTTCGTACTCATACTACACTTGCTGTGCATTTTTATTGCACAGGTTCATTTGTGGCTAATGGCTTAGTGGCATAGCGGCATGATTGATACGGAGACTTAGGTGAGCTGCATTTATCTAGACAACCCGCAGCTAGCAGAATCCCCTTCAGAGTATTTTACGGTGTTTTTCATTTCTGTCCACCCTGTATTCTATACAGTTACTATATTTTATTTCATTCCCTAGTAAATGCTCATGCACTTGTGACATCGAGTTCTGGGATGATTATAGGGTATCTTGTATTAACTTCTAAATATTTATATTTAATTTGAAATGATTATCTTTTACTAGTGGAATTTAAGGAAAATCATAGTTTTTAAAATTTATTAAAACAAGAATTTAATTAAGTATTTTGGTTGGCTTGCCACATAGCGGTGTCCGGCGCCATCACGACCCTTAGTGGAATTTGGGTCGTGACAACTCAGTCCCTCGGCCTCATAATCATAATCAGTACAACATTGTTGCGGCGTGCATCCCGTTCCCATATTAACCACACAACACAGGCCCTCGGCCTTACTCAGTCAGAAATCTCTAAAAGCCACTCGAGCACAGTAAAATATGATGCTTAGCCCAAAATATCATTTAAAGTGTTAAAAATAAGTAAACATGGCTGAGTTATGAAAACAGTTTAATATAGCATGACTGAGTACATATATAAAATCAAAACAGTGAGGAAATAGCAGTAAAAAACCCCTACAGTAAAAATCCCCTACGTGTCCAAATAGTTGGCAGAGCCCTAAATATGACATTCAGCCCAAAACATGATGATATCAAACAGTTTCAATCAAATACGCAGTAAAACAGTCATTCGAGGTGGACCAAGTCACAATCCCTAATGGTGCATGACCCCATGCTCGTCATCTAGATGTGCTCCACCTCAACATAGCACAATGATGTGTAATCCGGGGTTTCATACCCTTAGGATAATATTTACAATCATTACTCACCTCTATCCGGTCCAAACTCTAGCCTACGATGCCTTTACCCCTCGAATCGGTCTCCGGATTCTCCAAATCTAGCCAAAATCAATACATAACCATCAAAATATTCTAAGGGAACAAAGCCCACTCAAAAAAAATCAAATTACAACATAAATCCCGAAATTAACCAAAACCCGACCCCTGGGCCCACATCTCGAAATCCGATAAAATTTGTATCAATCAACTCCTTATCTCCCCACGAGTTCATACATATCAAAAGTACCAAAATTCGATCACAAATGGCCCCACAAATCCTCAATTCAAGGTCTCCAATACCAAGCCCTAACCCCCAATTTTTAACCCTTAACTTCCATTAATCTTAGGACAAATCAGTGAAATAATGTCATAGGATCGATTATTAGGTTTAAAGATCTTACTTCCAAGCGTTATCCCATGAATCCCTCTTCAAAATAGCTTCCCCAAGCTCAAACCTGCATAAAAATGGTGAAGAACAACTCAAAAATCGCAAAGGAAGCCTTTTATACTTTCTAGCCCAGGGATTCCACACCTGCGGTCCAGCTACCGCTTCTGTGGTCCAAGACGTCGCATCTGTGGTCCTAACTTATATCCTAGGCTCCGCATATGTGATGCAAATCCCACACCTGCGCTACCGCAGGTGCACCTACCTAGCTGCTTCTGCGACTCCAGCTCTCCTTGGCCCTTTCCGCTTCTGCGAATCATTTCTGCATCTGCGGGGGTCGAACCTGCGGCCTCCCAACCGCAGATGCGGTTATGATAGCAACCCCAACACTTCAGCTGCCATTTCCAAATTCCTATCGTTCCGTCAACACCCGAAATCACTCCGAGGCCCCCGGGACCTTAACCAATAGCACAAACTAGTCATATACCATCATTCAAATTTATACCAATCTTCAAAACACCTCAAACCACATCGAATCAACCAAAACACATCGGATTCAAGCCTAAGGTTCCCAAACTCTTCCAAATTTCTCTTTTGATCAAAAAGTCTATCAAACCACGTCCGAATGACCTAAAAGTTTTCACACACATCCCAAATGACACAACATAACTACTGCAACTCCTGGAATTCTATTCCAACCCCTATATCAAAATCTCACCTATCAACCGGAAACGCCAAAATACCAATTTCGCCAATTCAAGCCTAAACCTACTACAGACCTCCAAAACACGTTCTGATCACACTCCTAAGTCCCAAATCACCTCCCGAAGCTATCCGGACCATCGAAACTCGCATCCGAGCCCTTTAACATATAAGTCAACATCTGGTTGACTTTTCCAACTTAAGCTCACTCAAAAAAGACTAAGTGTCTCAAACCTCACCAATACTTCTCTGAACCCGAGCCAACTAACCCGGTAACACAAAGTACAGCCTAACAAGGCACTAAGAAGCAGAAATAAGGAAAACGAAGTGGTAACTCATGAAATGATTGGTCGGGTCGTTACATCCTCACCCTCTTAAACAAACGTTTGTCCTCGAACGAGTTAAGAAACATATATGAAGCATCAAATAGGTGAGGATATCTGCTCCGCATCTCCCGCTTGGTCTCCCAGGTAGCCTCCTCCACGGGCCGACCTCTCCACTACACTTTCACTGAAGCTATATCCTTTGATCTCAACTTTCCAACCTGACACTCCAAAATAGCTGCTGGCTCCACATCACAAGTTAGATCACCATTTAATTGAACCGTGCTAAAATCTAAAACATGAGACGGATCCCCAATTTACTTCAATAGCGTAGAAACATGAAATACCGGATGCACACTCGATATGATGGGTGGCAAGGCAAGCTCATAAGCCACCTCTCCAATCCTCTGAAGCACCTCAAAAGGCCTAATGAACTGAGGACTCAATTTACCTCTCTTCCCAAATCTCATAACACCCTTCATGGGTGAAACCTTCAACAGAACATTCTCACCAACTATGTAGGACACATCCTGAACCTTCATGTCAGCACAACTCTTTTGTCTCGACTGCGCTATACGAAGCCTCTCTTGAATTACCTTCACCTTTTCTAAATCATCCTGCACCAAGTATGTACCCAAAAGCCTATCCTCACCCAGCTCAAACCAACCAACTAGAGATCTACACCGCCTCCCATACAAAGCCTCATATGGAGCCATCTGAATACTCGACTGGTAGCTGTTGTTATAAGCAAACTCTGCGAGTGGTAGAAATCGATCCCATAACCCACTGAAATCAATGACACAAGCATGAAACATGTCGTCCAATATCTGAATAGTGCGCTCGGACTTCCCGTCCGTATAAGGGTGAAAAGCTATGCTCAACTCAACCTGAGTACCCAGCTCTCGCTGCACAGACCTCCAAAACTATAAAGTAAACTGAGTGACCCTATCTGAAATGATGGAAACTTGGACACCATGCAAACTAACAATCTCCCAGATATAGATCTCTGCCAACCTCTCTGAAGAATAGGTAATACAGACAGGAATGAAGTGCACGGACTTGGTCAGCCGATCCATAATCACCCAAATAGCATCGAACTTCTTCAAAGTCTATGGGAGCCCAACTACAAAGTCTATGGTGATCCACTCCCACTTCCACTCTGAAATATCCATCTGCTGAAGCAAGCCACCCAGTCTCTGATGCTCATATTTCAACTGCTGACAATTGAGACACCGAGCTACAAATCCCACGATGTCCTTCTTCATTATCCTCCACCAATAATACTGCCTTAGATCCTGATACATCTTCGTGGTGCCCGGATGAATGGAATACCACGAGCTATGGGCCTTCTCCAGAATCAACTCCCGAAGCCCATCCACATTGGGTACAAATATTCGGTCGTGCATCCTTAACACCCCATCATCACCAATGGTTACATATCTGGCATCATCATGTCGAACTCTGTCCTTAAGGACAAGCAAATGAGGATCATCATACTGGTGGTCTCTGATGCAATCATATAAGGAAGACCGAGAAATCACACAAGCCAATACCCGATTGGGCTTTGAAATATCCAACCTCACGAACCGATTGGCCAAGTCGTGAACATCAACTGCAAGAGGTCTCTCCCCAACTGGAATATATGCCAAACTTCCCATACTCACCGCCTTCCTACTCAAGGAATCAGACACCACATTGGCCTTCCCCGTATGGTACAATATAGTAATATCATAACCCTTCAGCAACTCCAACCATCTCCGCTGCCTCAAATTGAGATCTTTCTGCTTGAACAAGTGTTAGAGGCTATGATGATCAGTAAACACCTCACAAGACACACCATACAAGTAATGCCTCCAAATCTTCAACGCGTGAACAATGGCAGCCAACTCCAAATCATGAAGAGGGTAGTTCTTCTCATGGGGCTTCAACTGGCGAGAAACATAAGCAATGACTCTACCCTTCTGCATCAACACACACCCAATACCAACTCTCTAAGCATAACAATACACGATATATGAACTTGAAGCTAATGGCAAGACTAACACTAGAGTTGTGGTCAAGGCTGTCTTGGACTTCTGAAATCTCTCCTCACACTCGTCCGACCACATGAATGAAGCACCCTTCTAAGTCAACTTGGTTAAAGGCAATGCGATAGACGAGAATCCCAGAACAAACCGGCGGTAATAACCCGCCAAACCAAGAAAGCTACGAATCTCTGTGGCTGAGGACAGTCTGGCCAACTCTGAACCGCCTTTATCTTCTTCAAATAAACCTGAATACCCTCGTTGGACACCACGTGCCCCAAGAAAGCCACTAAACTGAGCCAAAACGCACACTTGGAGAACTTTGCATAAAGCTTCTCCTCCCTTAATCTCTGCAACATAACTCTCAAATGCTCCGCGTGCTCCTCCTGACTACATGAGTAAACAGGAATATTATCAATGAAAACTATGACGAACGAGTCGAGATAAGGCCGGAACGCGCTAATTATCAAATACATGAACGCTACTAGGGCATTGGTCACCCCAAAAGACATCACCAAGAACTCATAATGACCATATCGGGTCCTAAAAGCTATCTTAAGAATATCCGAGTCCCTGATCTTCAACTGGTGATAACCTGAATGGAGATCAATCTTGGAGAACACTCTCTCTCCCTGAAGCTGGTCGAATAAATCATCAATACGAGGCAAAGGGTACTTGTTCTTAACTGTTACTTTGTTCAACTGCCTATAATCAATGGACATCCTTATAGTGCCATCCTTTTTCTTCACAAATAGAACCGGCGCATCCCAAGGCGACACACTAGGCCGAATGAACCCCTTATCAAGGAGTTCCTGAAGTTGCTCCTTTAACTCCTTCAACTCCGCTGGTGTCATACGATACGGTGGAATAGAAATGGGCTAAGTGCCCGGTACCAGATCAATACCAAAATCAATATCCCTCTCCGGTGGCATGCCTGGAAGGTCTGCAGGAAACACATCAGGAAACTCCCTCACAACAGTAACAGAATCAATACTAGGAGTCTCTGCACCGAAATCCCTCACAAAGGATAGATATGAAGACAGCCCTTCCCAACCATACGCTGGGCCTTCAAGAATAAAATTACCCTACTGGGAACATAATCAGTCGAACCTCGCCACTCAATCCATGGCACACCCGACATCGCTAATGTCACTATCTTAGCATGACAATTGAAAATAGCACGATACGGAGATAGCCAATCCATGCCCAATTTTACATCGACGTCTACCATACATAACAACAAAAGATCCACTCGAGTCTCCAGAATCTCAATAGTCACCACACACGGCTAGTACATACAGTCTGCAACAACAGTATCGCCCACCGGAGTAGATACACGAACAGTTAAAATAAGAGACTCACGGGGCATATCCAAATAACGAGCAATGTACGATGACACATAAGAATAAGTGGAATTGGGATCAAATAATACAGAGGCATATCTGTGGAAGACTGAGACAATACCTATGATCACGACGTCTGAAGTAATAGCATCGAGTCTAGCTAGAAGTGCATAGAAACGGGCCTGACCGCCACCTGATCGACCTTTCCCTCTAGGGTGACCCCTAGCTAACTGACCTCTACCCCTAGCTGGGTGGGTGGGTGGTGGTGAAGTAACTATCATTGAAACCGATGGCTGACTCCTCTGCTGAGATGAACTCCCAAGACGATGAGGGAACTGCCTCCACATATGACTCATCTCTCAACACTCATAGCAACTTTCAGGTTCTGGAGACGGGGACTGAAGGGAACCCATAGCATCGAAATGACTAACAGATGCACCTGGCGTAGAAGAGCCTTGAACTGATGGAGCACGAGATGAACTCTGAGCTGGAAGGGCACTGAGTAATAACCTGGGCGAGCTGGCTGAGCATACATGAATGAACGGCCTCTTCCATGCTGAAACTAACCTCTCGAAGGAGCACCACCATAACTACCAGATCCTCAAGGCCTTTTGGCCTCCTTCTCATCTCGCTCCTGGCGACGAATTGACTCAATCTCACGAGCAATGTCAACAACGTCCTCAAAAGTAGCACCGGACACCCTCTCCCTGGTCATAAGAATCTGAAGCTAATATGTAAGGCCATCAACGAACCTCCTGATCCTCTCTCTATCTATCGGAACCAACCAAATAGCATGACAAACTAACTCTGAGAACCTCATCTCATACTGCGTCACAATCATATTTCCCTGACGTAACCACTCGAACTGCATGCGCAACTCCTCTCTGCGAGACTGTGGCACATACTTATCCAAAAAGAGAATGGAGAATTGCTGCCAGGTAAGGGGTGCTACACCAATAGGCCTACGCCTCTCATAAGCCTCCCACCAAGTGAAGGCAGCTACAGAAAACTAAAAAGTAGTAAAAGCGACCCCGCTGGTCTCCAAAATACCTGTTGTATGAAGAATCCTCTGACACTTGTCCAAGAAACCCTGGGCATCCTCGCCCTCTGCACCACTAAAAGTCGGAGGCTGAAGTTTACCAAACCTATCCAACCTGCGCTACTCGTCCTCTAGCATGACAGGAGCTACACAGTCCTAAGCAGCTGCAACCGACTAGGCAAAATGTGCCCCCGGTGTCTGAAGTCCCTGCACGACCTGCTCAGGTGTGCGAGCGGTGGTAGTCTGAGTGCCTCCCCCGGCCTGAGAAGTAGCTGCGGCTGTAGTAACTGAGACCGCCTGAGCTAGGCCAGTGCATACTAATAGAATCTAAGCTAGGGCCTCCTGAAGACCCGGAATCACAAAGGGCACAATTGGGTGCTGCTGGAGCGTCCACAATTGGAACCTGATCCTGAACTTGGGCGGCTGGTCGATTTGAAGGTGCTACCCTAGCTGCTGTACGGGCCACAACCCTACCCCTACCGCGACCACGATCACGTCCTCGGCATCTAGTGGCCACAACTGGTGGTACTAGTGGTCATCTATCCTGTCCGGTAGCACGTGTCCTCACCATCTATGAGAGAATAGAATAACAGAAGTTTAGTACTCGGATCAACAGATTCGCACGACAAGAATTTCAAGAATATGAAGTTTTTCCTAAAGGTTTTACAGCCTCCCGAGAATAAATACATATGTCTCCGTACCGATCCGCAAGACTCTAATGAACCTGCTCATGACTCGTGAGACCTATGTAACCTAGGCTCTGATACCAACTTGTCATGACCCTAAACCCAGACCCGGTCGTGATGGCGCCTCTCGTGAAGACAAGGCCAGCCGACACAACACCCGATTCATTTTTAACAATTAAAATAACACAATTTAAGTCATTAACATGCGAAAAATTCCAAAATAAAAGTTAACTATTACAATTTACGAAAACCAACATAACCCGACATCGGAGTATCACCAGTCATGAACATCTAAACATGTGTCTAAGAGTCTGAGAGAGTTTATACAGTCTATTACCGAACTAGAAACGGAAAGTAAGATAGGAGGGAGAAACACTGGGCTGCGAACGTCGGGCAACTACCTAGTGGACTCCGAATAACCTGCTAGGAGCAATCAACCCTCACTGGCGGGATTTGAAGCTCCCGAATCTGCACACAGGGTACAAGGAGTAAAGTAAGTACTCCAACTGAGTGAGTAATAACAATAAATAAAGAATGAGCGATAAGAAATCATGTAAAAAGACAACAACATGCTATAAAGAAGCAGAATAAAACCAAATAAACACAATAAAACAGTGAAATTTTATAAAATACCTTGGTTCAGAATAACTTCTTTAAAACACATTTTCAACAGTTAAACAAGCAAATGAAAAGCAACTAGAAAAAATAAACACATAAAATTCGCCCCTCGGGCACAATGTCAACAGAATCATCTCTTCGGGTAATAACATGGAACAACACCAGCCCCTTGGGCAATAACATGGAACAACACCAGCCCCTCAGGCTATATCTCATATCACACTGGGTACCCGTGCTCACTGGGAGTGTACAGACTCTGGGAGGGGCCCCTTATGGCCCAAGCGTAATATCAAGCCATCTCGTGGCATAATCAATAGGCTCTCGGCCTTGTATCAAGCTACTTTGTGGCGTACAACTCAGGCCCTCGGCCTCATAATCATAATCAGTACAACACTGCTGCGGTGTGCAACCCATTCCCATATTAACCTCACAACACGGGTCCTTGACCCTACTCAGTCAGAAATCTCTAAAAGCCACTAGGGCACAGTAAAATATGATGCTCAACCCAAAATATCATCTAAAGTGTTAAAAACAGAGTAAACATGACTGAGTTATGAAAAACGTACAATATAGCATGACTGAGAACAGATATAAAATCAAAATAGTGAAGAAATAGCAGTAAAATCCCCTAAGGGCCTAAATAGTTGGCACGAGGCCCAAATATGGCATTCAGCCTAAAACATGATGATAGCAAACGGTTTTCAATCAAATACGCAATAAAACAGTCATTCGGGGTGGACCAAGTCACAATCCCCAATGGTGCACGGCCCCACGCTCGTCATCTAGCGTGTGCGCCACCTCAACATAGCACAACGATGTGTAATCCAGGGTTTCATACCCTCAAGATAACATTTACAATCGTTACTCACCTCTATCCGGTCCAAACTCTAGCCTGTGATGCCTTTGCCCCTCGAATCCGCCTCCGGATGCTCCAAATCTAGCCAAAATCAGTACATAACCATCAAAATATGCTAAGGGAACAAAGCCCACTCGAAAGAAATCAAATTACAATACAAATCCCGAAATTAAACAAAACCTGACCCCCGAGGCACGAGGCGCAATCCCCATGGGTATTTAATTTTTAATATTTTTTAAAATAATACAATTACAATAAATATATATAAATAGGTAAAAGTTACATAAAAATTGAAGAAACTTATAAATATGTGAAATATATATATATATATGCTCCATCCCCACAAAAAATTAGTCAAAATAATTCATTATCGCTACTTACAAGCACAAACACCCTGAGTCGAAAAGAATAAAGTTTTCTACATGTAGGAACAAAAAGGATGACTAACATGCAATTTGAACTTTGAACTTGCTTCTAAGAAGGAGAATGAAGTTCTCTCTGTATTTGTAAAAAAAAAATTGTCTATTCATTGCTTTTGGGAGATAGTAACAGACTAGCGAACAAGATAAAGAATTTGGAAAGACCATAAATTAGGGCTTCAATCAATAGAAAAAGTCTTGACTTTTAAATTCAATAATTCAATTCCTTTTTAAAACTTTTGAGTAATCTGGTTTTTGAGAATTTAGGTATTATATAAAAGACTTATTCAATAATTTTTGTTTTAATTTGAAAAAGTCTTTGGGGCTTATGCCTCACTACAAAAACACGCCTCAAACGCCTGGGCATACGCCCCGAATTTCTGGGCGTACGCCTCTTGGGACTTTCGCTTCATATCATCACCTCAGGACATTTTTGGTGCACCTCACCCCAGGGCTCGCCCCAAAAATGCCTTTAAAAATACTGGGTATGATAAATGATGCTGGGGTGATAGTAGAAAAGGTGAAATTTTTAGCCAAGTTCTGCACGTTGCTGATTGTGTATGTTGGTGGTATGGTAACTTTTGTGAGGATGTGATATATATATATTAAGTAGTTTGCTTGTGTATCTAAAGTATATGTTGAGTGTATCCCCGTGTATTTTTGTATCATGAGTGTATAATCTGTCTATACAATGTATCAAAACTTTATACACATGTGTATTGTCTCATATGTAACCATAGTGTATACAAATTATATACACATTTTGTAATGTGTACACACCGTATATTTAGAGTGCATCATGCATTTTGAAATGTATTCCCAGTATATCATTAATGTGTGTGTGTGTATGTGTATGTGTGTGTATATATATTTTATACTAGTGGGTACACAAACTGCAATATAGTGAAACATTTGCAAGATTTTTGCTTTTTTTTGTATAAACTTGTATATTTTTTACATAAGTAATATTATATGTTGTGTGTAATTTTTGTATAGTAAGGGTATATATATATATATATATATATAAATATAGTGATCGTGTATAGTTTGGATGTAATTTAATCGTTCTAATTTCAGTAATGTAGAGAAGGAATGATCATACTCCCAATTATAGCGATTTTGTGAAGTTTTATTTATCCATCGATCACTTATAGCATGCCCACATTTTGGACTCGCAGAGGAAAAGGCACAAATCAATTTCTTGGATTTCAAATTATAAATTTAAATGATATACTAATGTGTATAAAAAATGTAATGACCAAACATGTACGATTATTGTGTACCCGACACTTGTCCTTTTTGCCCCTTCCATCAGCTGATAAAAATCAATATTTATGACAAATTTTATTTTTATATTCCTCACAAATATATATATATATATATATATATATATATAATATCAATATGTGAATAGCATAAAACCGAAAAAAGAATCAAATGATGAATGTTTTTCTATGAAGAAATTAAAAGCCATCTCAATATTTTACCTCTCTATTCTCGTTCCCTCATGTCCCCTTGTGTTGTGTCAGTTTGATTTGTTAATTCAAGCGGCTAGCCTTTAGAATAAGTTTTGGGCTAGAAAACGCATACCATAATTATGGCTAGCGGCTGATGTATCATGTAAGTTTCCAGCAGAGGGTTAGTAATGATTTTTCCTCTTTTTGATTTCTAAAAAAATATTTTTCTAAACCATTCCTAAAAAATATCACATTAAAAGTATTTGTACTTACAGTTTCATAAAGCATAATCTAACGAGATAAATTTGATACAAATGTCAAATAAATACTATACGATTGTGCATTTATCTTATATTAAACTTTTTGGTCAAAAATTATATGTCGTTCGGATCACCATTACTCTCTCTTGAATATAGTCTCTCTCTCTATATATATAAGGAATAAAGTTACCATATATAATTGTCATTGTGGTTAAGCCAAGTATCAAGCTAATAAATGCCAATAGTAAATAATAACTTTATTCTATATTTTACTATGTTATATATATATATATATATATATATATATATATATATTTGAATTAAAGTATAATTTTGACTTTATAAATAAAGTTTTTAAATTTGAATTAAAATAAAAAAGAAATTTATCTTTTGTTACCATGTTATCATACATAATTAGGTTAATGATCATATACAATCATGTTAGGAACTTTTGTTATCTTTTCTAATTATTTAAATACTACTTCGCATCTAGCAAAAAAAAAAAAAAAAACTACTGCATATAACTATAAAATCATTTTCTTTTAAAATGGTATAATTATAGTATTTTAAAACACTATATCTAGATAGAATAAAGTGAATTTCTTTTAAAATAAATGTAATATATGTGAGCACGTGATTTTTGTTTTACGCGACAATCACTCCAAAAGAAACAAAATAATAGCAATTGGTCTTGTTGTACATTTTCTGGATTTTTATGTGGCATTTTTGGTAGTTATTTGTGATTTTGCCCGTGGTTATTTTATTCAAACAAAAATAAAAAAATATATGTATATATGTCGTGTGAACCGTAATCCGTTTATTAAAAGAAAAATAAAATGTGTGCATCCTTCATTGTATTTTGTCATTAAGTGTTTAGTATAATTAAATGTTAATTGTGTGATAATTGTTGTTCAATGTTTTATATGGTTTTATTTGGCAAATTAATTTAAGAAATTAAAAAGAAAAAAAAAGGAAGAAAGAGTTTCGGACTTGGGCCAGTCCAATTTTTAAACAAACAAGCCCAAACAACCCAACCCAAAACCCCATATCTACCCGGTCCAGACCAGCTGACCTCAGGGGGGGGGGGGTCCAAACGACGCCGTATTGATCTGGTCTGATCTGGGCCGTTGATCTCAGATCGATCAACGTCCAGGATCACATTCCCCATACCCACGAACAAACCCGACCCGTTCAACCCCGGACCGACCCCAACCCTTTGCACTTGAAACGACACCGTTTCCCATTAGCTGAAGGATCCTGGCCCTTCATCTTGTCTCATCCGACGGCCAGGATCTATTCACCCACTAACTATATAAGCCTACCATCATACCCCACGCCCCATTCGAACACCCCCCTACCTTCCATCGTCCTCACCACAGACCCCTTGAAACCCTAGCCTCCCCCTTTCCCTTCACCATTAATCCCGGCGGCATGGACGCCGGTGACCCCCTCCTTGACACCATAGATCCGCCTCATTACCCTGAGCATAGATCCGTTATCCTTTTCCCTCGAATCAGATCCTAGTTGCTCGAATCTTCATTTGAAGACTCGAGCAGAACCTCAACTTACACCGATGTACCCCAGTTTCATACCAGATAGTCCCCGGACCTCCCTCGTGACCAAACCATGTTTGGTTTGGTCCGAATCTAACCATGGGAACCCAGATCCCAAATCTACCACCTAGGTTTCCTCGTGACTGACTTATGTCTGTTTGAGCCAAGTGATTAGGGTCTAATGGACCTTAATCGAAGTGTTTCTCATTTGAGAAGCACTTCGATTAAAGTCCGTTCAACCCCAAGAAAGGTCTATTCGAGTCCGAGCTAAGGCTTTCTGATTTTTCGAGGGTTTAAGGTAAGATTCGTTTTTCTTTATTCAGTTCATACGTTGATTAAAGGTCTGTTCGTATGGCCAAATGTTTGTTTAATTTGTGTTTTGAACTGCTGTTGTTCACCTTGCCCGAACCTCTGTATTCTGTCAATTCCTTTCTTCATAATGTGTGTGTGTGTGTGTGTAAACTGTATGTTCGATTGAATTTGAAATTGGTCATTTAATTAGTTTCCAGGATCATTCTTGTTCTGATAGTGCAATCTGAACCCCCTTTTGTTGATACTGTTGGATTCCTGATTATTGGTTTTCGATTGTACATGTTAGGATTAGTATAGTCGAGTCGACATGTGTCGTCAATTAGTTTCAGCTGTCTGAACAACAACAAATTGATCTGCTTCTGTTAAGCATTGTCAGAATCAACTAGGAATTGAGTTTAGCTACTTATAGTTGTTAATTTGAATCAGAAATACAAAAGGATTGGTTTTGTTTAGTTGCAGTCTGAATTGGAGGGCATGTGCACTTGTGCACAACATGTGCATAAAGGCCTTTGTTAAGTTTAAAATAGTTTGATAGCATATGCTGTCAGATTATACTCTGCTTCCCATATCCTGCTTTAGTTTAGAAATGATAAACCTCACTTAAAAGGTAAGTCTTCCAGGGAATATCATGGGAGTTTGTTTATATTTAAATAGAAGTGGAAACTGAAACAAGACAGACCACATGGACAGGGAGTTGGAAGGTGTTTAACAGGCTGTGAATAGCATGATGCTAGGCTATAAAAGAGAGGAGAACTTCCATTAGAAAGGGGGGCTGAACATTGAGAACTGAGGTTTGAAAGACAGAACACTGAAAAAGAATTATTTTTGATAACTCAAATAGATTTCAAGACTGAAAATTGGCACTGGATTTTGAAAAGAAAAGATATAGGGAGAGGGATATCACAGAGGGGCTTATACAGACACACATACGAGAGAGAAAAACATACAAAAATCAGAAACTGTTTTCTTCCTGCTGTTTGTTCGATTCTCAGTTTGTTCAAACTGTTCAATCAGTTCTGTTTTCTTTCAAGTATCAGCTAAGTTTATTGGTTGGTTCGTATCGGTTGTTTCTCTTGGAATTGGATTGTCTGGATCTCTATTTCTATACTACTGGTTATTGCTGTCATTCTGCCATTTTCCATCGGCTCTAGCTGCCTCTTGCACTGGGATTTGTTCTATTTGTTACCTGCTGCCACTGCTGCTGTTTGGTATTGCTTCTATTGCTCTAACTGACCCCCTTGCTTCTTCTGTTGTATCCAACATCCAGGTACATACTAGAACTTTGCATTTGATGTAACAATGAAAGTATGAAATAAAAGATATGCGGGAGTTTAATCATTCGTTGCTGCAGTTACAGTTTTTACAAATGTTATTAGATTTGTGTAACTTGTTTAGTTTGTAATTCAATAAAGAAACACATTAGGTAGCCTTGTACTTAATTGCAGCTTAGTTTGTTTCAAATTGTGATTTCAGTTGTTTAGTGGGTTGTATGATAAGGAATGCATGAGTTGTTTTGGCACACAGGTAATTAGATAACTTTTTGGCTATATTCTGCATGTATAGAGCAGAATGCCTTAATCTTGCCAGATATAATGTAGTTTTATTGGATCTTTTTAAGCAGTTCACATGATCACGTTCAAACCCTATTAGTAACAGTTTTCGATAAGTTAATTCTACTGACCTGGTTTAAATAAGTGAGTTTCAAATTCGGATTTGAAGAACATTTAACATAGGCTTTTTTAGCAATTTTATTAATCTTGTATATTAATTTCCTCTAGCAATTTAACAACATGTTCATCCATGAAATAAGGCACAAAACAATTCATGCCTCATAAACAACTAATCAGATAATCAAATAAGAATCCGAAGTTGGTCAAGCATGTAATTATCACGCATTCCTTCTTCTTTCATTTTATTAGAGACGAACACAATAGAAATGTAGTCACTGTAGGTTTATCCTTTTAAATAAAAATGAGATGAGCCTCAACAAACAAAATGCACCAGCTGCGGGGCCCTCTAAATGTATACATTAAAATGCTTAGAATTCGGGACAGGCCGTTTAGCGAATTTTGCGGCCTTCCTAAAATAACAACACGCTAGTCGCTTTAGGCACGGCTTAATTAGATTACATTCTTAAACTCGGGTGCACATTGATGTGACCCAGATCCAAACCTCAACGGAGTCGAAATGTATTAATAACCACGGGTGCATTGATTGTGACGTGGTTCGAGATGCATTTTCACGACGTTGCAATTCTATAAAAAATAAATGATAATTGTAAAAGCAGTTTAAACTTAATAAAAGCACGTAAGTCATAACATATATTGAAATCAGATATTTAGCCATTATAACAATTTAAGCGACCGTGCTAGAACCACGAGATTCGAGGGTGCCTAACACCTTCCCTCGGGTCAACAGAATTCCTTACTTAGAATTTCTGGTTCGCAGACTTCATTTGGAAAAGTCGAAAATTTCCTCGATTTGGGATTCAAGATAAACCGGTGACTTGGGACACCAAAAGCCAAACCTTTCCCAAGTGGTGACTCTGAATTAAATAAATAATCCCATTTCAAATATTGTCACTTAAATTGGAAAAACTCCCTCACGCATTTAACCCTTCGGGGCGGGGCGCGCAAAAAGGAGGTGTGACAGCTCTGGCGACTCCGCTGGGGATTTAGCTCCCAGAACCACTGGTTCAGGGTTCAAGAATTCGAGCTTAGAATAATTGTTATATTTGGCTTTATTATCTGATCTTTATTACATGTTTTTGCATAACGTGCTAAATATTGTCTTTTACCACTTTGATATTATCTGAACTGTATATAAACTGTGCCGAAACCTTTCTCTTCTTACCTCCGGGGAGAAGCTCGCTGGTCGAGACTCCCTATTCTGTTAGTGTCTATACCTGAAATAAGAAAGAGGTCGGATAAGTTACAAAGCCGGACGATCTCGCGGGTCCCTGGTACGTAGCCCCCTCCTCGATTCGAGTTGTCCGCTTGGGTACTCAGTCTAGAACAAATGCCCAGGTTATAAACCTAGTATAACGAAACTTCATGCCGGATCCCTAGTAGGAACGCTTATTTGCATCATGTTGCATTTGACTTAGGGGACTCAACACAGGGGTTGGGTCTGTCTAGGACAGGCAACCTGAAATGAAAAGACCATCCTGCTGCATCCTATTTGTTTTGCGCATTTATTTGTTTCGGTTCCGCATGTTGACCGGTTTCTAAAAAAGGGGAAAAATAGCAGCGAAGGGAGATAATTACTTATCTTGGAAAAATAAAACCAATTTCCAAGTAGTGTCAAAACCTCGCCGGAATTTTTCTAAAAAAAAAAGAATAAAAACAAAATTTGTCTTCTAGTTTGATTTATTAAAAAAAAACATATAAATTTTTTTCTTTTTTATCACTTTCAAAATCAAAAAAGGGTATTTATTTAAAAGTAAAAAAAAAACGGAAAATTCATAATTCAAAAAAAAAAAAATGATGTTTCTTTCGTAGTACCTCCTTTATAAATTCAGACTAATAGTCCAAATATTTCCTTAAAAAAATAAATATTTTCTTTAGTCTTTATCTCTTTTCAAAAGAAAAAAAAATATTCTTGCTTTCTGGGTTTAATCGATTTTCTCTATTTACGATGTACCGAACTACGCCGGTTTGATTCTCACCGGGTGTGAGATACGTAGGCAACCCCCATCGGGTTCAACCCCACCTTTTACTAAAAAAAAAATAGTAATAATAATAAATAATAAAAAAAATGTGTCAAAATTTTAATTCTGTCACGAATAAATCAGGTGATGTTGCTTTGTCATAAATAGCCGAATGTTCCCGAAAGGGACGCCGGAAGGCTGACTTTGCATAAATAACCACCTTCGGGTCATTTTTTAGGATTTTCATCCAATTGACCCACACAACCTCAAAATCTTCATCCCCGAAGTGCTGAAAGACCGTGTTCGAAAACTTGATCCTCCTTGTAAAATATTTTGAGTCAAGTTATTTTTGTTAAGAACATCTTAATAAATGTGCAAGATGAGCACAATGCAAAATGAACATTTTTCAATAATGACCAAAATCCCTGTCAAGTTACGGCTATGGTGGAATGATCTAGGTGCTGAAGGACAAGATGAGGTCAAGAAATATCTGAAAGGTCTCGTGGGTTTGTTGGAAATCCAGCCTCGGGGAGATATCATAAGAGCTTTGGTTACCTACTGGGACCCGGCGCACAATGTTTTCCATTTCTCTGATTTTGAACTCACCCCGACTTTGGAAGAAATGGCTGGGTACATCGGAAATGCTGAACTTCCGTTAAGGCAAAAATACTTGGTCGCCCCAAGAGCTGTCACGGTACATCGGTTCCTGGATTCACTGAAGATACCCAGAACGGTCCACAACCCGGATCTGGCTGCCGGTTTTTGTACTTCATGCTTCATATATGATAGGTACGGTCATGAAGAGGGATTCAATAATCCAATCAACAAACTGTGCAGCAAAGGTATTCGTCAGAAGTGGGACAAACACAGACGGGTAGCCTTCATGATGATGTTCCTGGGCCTTCTGGTATTTCCAAGGAAAGACGGAAACATTGATTTGAAGATATCCGGGGTCGTCAGCACTTTACTCACGCAAAGTGACAGTACTCTCGCGCCTATGGTGGTATCTGACATCTTTCGAGCTCTTACAGCTTGTAAAGCTGGGGGAAATTTCTTCGAAGGTTGTAACTTGCTCCTACAGATATGGATGACCGAGCACCTCTGCCATCATTCCGAGATTTTGAGCCATGGTTCCCCGGAAAAGACTTGCATAGAAGAATCTTACACGAGAACCAAAGAGATCAGTTTGCCCAAAGGAGTCCTGGCATGGACCTCGTTCTTTCAAGCTCTTACTGCCAGCCAAATACAATGGACGCTAGGATGGTTGCCTGTTGATGAGATCCTATATATGTCGGCAGCTAAAACTCATTTCTTACTGATGGGGCTTAAGAGCATTCAACCTTACGCACCCTGCCGAGTTTTGAGACAGTTCGGAAGATGCCAGACAGTACCTCATGAGGAAGATCTTAGCACTCAAGCAGTTGAGATAAGTCCTAACGGACAATTCCCAGAAGCAAAGATTCGCCAAATCTGGAGTGAGTGTCAATATTTGAAATCAGATACTTGCGTGCGGGATCGAGCCAAAGGAGAGACGGCGCCAGGTTACCTTGCATGGTATAGAAGGGAACTTGAGCATGAAAGGCCAGCTAAGAGACCCCACATCCTGAATTTCACCGAATCGTCGCAAAGGCAGTGGGATTGGTTAGCAAAAGAAAGAGGCTATTGCGCCGAAATCAGCAGGTTAAAGCAACAAGTGGAAAGCCTGAAGTATGAGCACAACGTGCAATTTGCTACCGACCTGGGAGAGCGGAACAGGTTGATTCAGGAAAACGAAATGCTCAAAGCCCAGATCAAACAGATAAGGATGGATGCGGATAAGCAGCCAAGGCGTCGATCAGACGAGCAGTTGATAAAAAGGCTAAAAAGTGAAGTCAGGGAATGGCAAGAGGGTTTATAGAAATCTAAAAACATCATAGCGGAGCTCAGGGCACAGTGGGATACAAGAACAGATAAGCATCGCCGACACTTGAATCAATTGAAAGGCGACCACGAGAAAACTGTTGTCAGAATGAAGAGAGAGATGGCCATACTTGAAATCAAAACAGTTAATCAGGCCAAGGATTTCCAAATTGAGAGCAGATACTGGCACGACTTGTTAGCCCAGATGAAGTTAGAAGTACGACGACTGAAGAATCAGCATATACAGGATTCTCAGGTATTCAAGATGTGTAGCGATAAGATAAGACGTCTACTCATAGACAAGAAGCAAACAAGAGATAGGATCAAGGCCATTGCCCATGCCATCACCAGACGATGTCTACGATGTGAGAACATGACCAGTGTTACCGTCCTCTCGGCAGTGATGGGTTATGTCAAGCAGACCATGCATGAGCTGGAGCAGCTTGAGAGGGATCTCACACCTAGGACCGCGGCGAGGCCGAACGATGCCCCGCGGGTACCCATTTTCAAAACCATAATGTACTCATAAGTCCATTCTGTATCTTAGCATCTTCTGCCTGTTTTTCCCCATCAGGGTGATTTTAGTCTATTTTGAGTCTAGGTTTATTTTCAAAGTTTGCTCTTTCTTTTGCAAAATATAGTTTGTAATAGATCGTTTCAACAATAAAAAGGTTGTTTCTTTTACGCTCATTCGTGTTTTTTGAACTACGTAATGATCTGATTCACGTGGCATCGTGATACGTAGGCAATCCTTAACGGATCCGGTCGCGGTTTAACCAAAGAGAAAAAAAAATTGAAAAAGGGGGAAAATAATAAAAAAGGCCTAAAAAGAATGCCAGAATGACGCATGTTTTCATCGCTAACATATAGGAATCCACTTAACTGTATAGGTGCATCATGCCCAACATGAGATTGCCTATCTGTTATTTATTTCGAATTAACCGCTCGTTTGTCGTTGAGTTCCTCCAGGTCTTTGGAAAAGGTGGTTGGTTTGGTGAAAGTCTGGCCTCGCACTCATACTTCACGAGGTCGAAAGGGAGTGTTCTATTACCTATTGTTAAGACAGGAGGCAGTGCTCACACTTACTTCACAAGGTCAAAAGGAAGTGTAGAAATGTCTTCAGAGATTCCGTTGCCAACAATCCCTGTTTCCGAGGAAAGTTCGATCTCGGCTATCCTCACACCCGAGTCCGCAACTGCGGAGGAAAATAAAATCCTACGGCTCCGCATGTTGGAAATGCTGGACGACTGGAATAATGGGAAAGAGCCGCCAAGTGTCGTCCCCGGATTCCCTGAGTTATTCTCTAGGTCAAGCGGGACTTCTAATGTCCCCATAAATTATCCTGCTACCCCATTCGGGTACCCAGCCACTTCATCCTTCTCTGCTGGATCGCCTTCTGAGCCTCACCCCCGAATGTCAGCCACCGATGCAAACACGAACATCTTTACTGCACTGCCCTGCCCGATTACGACACAGCCTGCTACGTACAAGCCAAGCTTTGACTCATCCTCCTTTACATTCCAAGCACCCTCCTTCTCAATGGAACCAACTAGGTTCGCTACCAGCACTAATCCTCCACCGCCTCAGTGCGAGCTTGCACCCGGGCAGGATCAGAACCCCAGAATTGCAGAACAAAATGAGATGGCCAAAAGAATGAGAAGCCTTGAACAGAGTTTGAAGAATATGCAAGGTTTGAGCGGACAGAAGAGCGTCTCTTACGCCGACCTATGCATGTACCCTCACGTACACCTACCAGTGGGTTTCAAGACCCCAAAGTTTGAGAAGTACGACGGGCACGGTGACCCCATTGCTCACCTAAAGAAATATTGCAACCAATTAAGGGGAGCCGGCGGAAAAGAGGAATTGCTAATGGCATATTTCGGGGAAAGTCTGGTAGGAATAGCCTCAGAATGGTACATGGACCAGGACATGTCCCGATGGCATGTCTGGGATGATCTCGCTAGAGATTTTGTGAGACAATTCCAGTATAACATCGACATCGCACCAGACCGAAATTCTCTGTCGAACTTGAAAAAGAAACCTTCAGAAAGCTTCAGAGAGTATGCTATTAAGTGGCGCGAGCAGGCGTCGAGGGTGAAGCCTCCCATGGATGAAGTGGAAATGGTCACTACCTTTCTCCAGGCTCAAGAGTCTGACTATTTCCAAAACATGATGTCAGCCATGGGAAAGCCGTTTGCAGAAGCAATTAAGATTGGAGAGATGGTGGAGAATGGTCTGAAAACAGGTAGGATTTTGAGTCAAGCAGCCATAAGGGCGACCTCCCAAGCCGTCCAAAGTGGGTCCGGAGGAATGGCAAGAGGGAAGAAAAGGGAAGAAACGGCCATGGCAGCCTCAGGAACAAGGGAATATCGTAATCTCCGACCCCATTTTCCGGAAAGAACCCCACAACACTACTACCCCCACTCAAATCTGGCATTTGCTCATCAACTTTATATGGTCATGAATGCCCAACCTTATGTCCATCCGCCGCAACAAGCCAACCGAGGCCAAGCTCCACCTCCCAGAAATCAGCCTCCTTACCGCAACCACTATAACCCGCAACCTCCGCAAAATAACTTCCGCCCTCAGGATCCACCCAGGAGGCGGAATTTCACGCCCATCAGTGAACCATACTCTACTTTGTTCCCGAAGCTAGTCCAATTGGGTTTCCTGCAGCCAGTCCCTCAGACAAGGCAAAACCCGACGTCACCTTCTTACAAAGCCGGGGTCAGATGCGCCTATCATTCAGGAGCCGAGGGGCACGATACAAATGACTGCTGGTCGTTGAAAAGAGTGGTCGAGAATTTAATAGAACAAGGGAAAATAGTGCTAAAGGACGAGGAGGTCCCAAATGTGACTAACAATCCATTACCTGCTCATAATAACGGGCCGCTGATCGGAATGATTTGCGAAGACAAAGAATTCGACCCTGCTTTGAAGGCTATAATCACCATTGTCGACACGGGGAAAAGGCTCGAGACAGACCAGAAACCAGAAAAGAGGGAGGAGGCCAATGCTGTAAAGAGCGAGCCTGAAAAGAAGGTGGAGAAGAAAGTGGTACCGGTAAAGGATGGAGTTCTTTACATACCACGAGGTCGAGCAGAGAAGCCGCAGAACTTCGGGATCAAAAAGGCAAAAGCCTATGTACGTACCAAAAGGGGCCTATGTGGTCCGGGGGACGATTCAACCACCTCGGTTGAATGATCCAGTGGTTATCGGACGCGTGCCACAAAAGCCGATGACAAACCTGTCCACAGTACCGTGGAACTATCAGAGGACGTTGGTAACGTACAAAGGTAAAGAAGTCACATGGGAACTTCCGGAAAATACTTTCATTGGAAGGCATTCAAACACCCAAGAGCTGAACAACGCCACACAGAGACGCTTCCCACCAAAGAAGCCTGTAAGCGTTGAAGAAGCGGAAGTGTTCTTCCAACAAATGAAATGCCGGATTACGAAGTGATAGATCAACTGCGCAAGTACCCCGAGCAAGTGTCCATGCTATCATTGTTGATGAGGTCGGCCGAGCATCAAAAGATCTTTCTGAAAACCCTGAATGAAGCATACGTGCCAGTTGAAACCTCAGCTAAACAACTGGAACGGATGACAGAAAGGTTTTTCGCCGTTAACCAAATCTCTTTCAGCAAGAATAACTTACCTCCAGAAGGAGCAGCTCACAACAAAGCTCTGCATCTAACAGTTAAATGCGAGGACTACTATGTCAAGAGGGTGATGTTGGATGGAGGCTCAGGTGTTGACATTTGCCCGCTCTCCATGCTACAAAGAATGGAAATTGGGACCGGAAGAATCCGACCCAATAATGTCTGCGTAAGGGCTTTCGACGGCATCAAGAGAGATACCATGGGGGAAATAGACCTGTTGTTGGTCATAGGACCAGTCGAGTTTGAAGTAACCTTCCAGGTGCTCGACATGGATACATCCTACAATTTTCTCCTCGGCAGGCCTTGGATCCATGCGGCAGGAGCTGTGCCTTCCACTCTTCACCAGATGGTGAAGTTTGAGTACGAAGACCGAGAGATCGTGGTCCATGGAGAAGACGAGCATGCTATTTATCGGGACCCATCCATCCCATATCTTGAACCAAGAGAAGGGAGCGAACATACGGTCTATCAAGCTTTCGAGATTGTACTAGCAGAGCAGCATGAAGAGGGAATACCTTGCCCCCAGCCTTTCTTGTCTAACGCCTCGGTTATGGTGGCCAAAGAGATGATCCGGCACGGATTTAGGCCAGGGAAAGGGCTTGGACGAACCCTGCAGGGAATAACAGAACCCATCACCTTGCCGACCACCAAGAAACCTTTTGGACTAGGTTTCAAACCCACTCCAGGAGATGAAGAGTGGGCAAAGAAAAGGAAAAATGAGGGTTGGAAGTTACCTCGACCATTGCCGGATTTATATGAAACTTTCATCAGGCCAAGATACACCGAAGAAGAAGACGATGAGGTCTTCACGGCTGAGGAAATCGAGGAGATATGTGGGGCAATGAGAGAAATGCTCTACGAGACTCACATGGTTCAACCAGGTGAAGGCACAAGCACTGCTGAGATGCTGTACGTGGGACCGAATGCCAAACTTCGAAACTGGGAGGCCACGCCATTCCCGACTAGACGGAAGTCCGGGTAGACCTGTCCTGCCACCTTTCCTGTGTCACAAGTTATCTCCAGGACATAACTTGAACGTTTTCTTCCTTTCAATTGTTGTTTTGAATTTCTAAGTTGTAAACATTGTTGTTTTCCAACTTCCCAAAGAAAATGAAAAAAATCGTCATTTGCTTTCCCATTTTTTCCTTTGTTCTGATTTTTGTTATTCTTCCTTTTATCTTTCCTTTCAGTTATAATAGTGCGGCTTTAAATATGACATGCTTGCGGACTTCACGCCCAGATCACAACGAGCTATTTAACTGTGAATTAATGAACCCAGAACCGGAATATGATGCGGAAGAAGCTTTTAGGGAGATAAACCGAGAGTTGGAATATTTCGAGAATAAACCTAAGCCAAATCTGAATGACACTGAACCGGTAAATTTAGGAACCCCGGAAGAAATCCGGGAGACCAAGATAAGCATTCACACGGACAAGAAAACGCGAGAGGCGATAATTCAACTTCTTTTTGAATTTAAAGACGTGTTTGCTTGGTCATATGATGACATGCCGGGACTAGGTGTTGATCTAGTGGTTCATAAATTGCCGATTCATCCTGATTGTCCTCCAGTTCAACAAAAGCAACGAAAGTTCAAAACTGAGGTCAGTGACAAGATTAAAGAGGAGATCACCAAACAACTGAAAACGGGAGTGATTCGGGTAGTCCAATATACAACATGGTTGGCAAATGTGGTTCCAGTACCGAAAAAGGACGGGAAAACTCGGGTATGTGTAGATTACCGAGATTTGAATAGAGCAAGTCCCAAAGATAATTTCCCACTGCCCAACATCCACATCCTCGTTGATAATTGCGCCAAACACGAGATACAGTCTTTCGTAGATTGTTACGCTGGGTATCATCAGGTATTGATGGATGAAGAGGACGCCGAGAAAACTGCCTTCACCACGCCTTGGGGCACCTACTGTTATCGGGTCATGCCATTTGGTTTGAAGAATGCTGGGGCTACTTACATGAGGGCCATGACTGCCATTTTTCATGACATGATGCATCAGGAAATAGAGGTGTACGTGGACGACGTGATAGTCAAGTCCAGGACGCAGGATAATCACATCCAAGACTTGAGGAAGTTCTTCGAGAGATTAAGGAAGTATGACTTGAAGCTGAACCCAGCCAAATGTGCTTTCGGAGTTCCGTCGGGCAAACTTTTGGGCTTCATCGTAAGCAGGAGAGGTATCGAACTAGATCCAACTAAGATAAAATCTATCAGAGATCTACCTCCCGCAAGAACAAAGAAAGACGTGATAAGTTTGTTGGGCAGGTTGAACTACATCAGTCAATTTATTGCCCAGCTGACAAGCACGTGTGAGCCCATATTCAAGCTGTTAAGGAAAGATGTGGCGATCAAATGGACACCTGAGTGTCAAGAAGCCTTTGATAAAGTCAAAGAATACCTTTCAAATCCCCCAGTTTTGGTCCCGCCAGAGCCAGGGAGACCACTGTTCTTGTATCTAACAGTCTTGGAGAACTCTTTCGGTTGCGTCCTCGGGCAACACGACATAACCAGAAAGAAGGAGCAAGCAATCTACTACTTGAGCAAGAAATTCACCTGCTACGAGGCCAAGTACACTCTGCTGGAAAGAACATGTTGCGCTCTGACGTGGGTTGCTCAAAAGCTGAGACATTATCTCCAAGCCCACACTACGTTCCTCATAAGCAGGTTGGATCCTTTGAAGTATATATTTCAGAAACCGATGCCTACTGGGAGACTGGACAAGTGGCAAATCTTGCTTACTGAATTCGACATAGTCTATGTCACTCGCACGACAATGAAAGCCCAGGCGCTAGCGGATCATTTGGCCGAAAATTCGGTCGATGAGGAATACCAGCCATTGAGTACCTACTTTCCAGATGAAGAAGTAAACACCGTAGAAGTGGTCTCGGAGGACGCTCATGTTTGGAAGATGTTCTTTGATGGAGCCGTGAACGCTAAAGGTGTAGGGATCGGGGCAATTTTGATTTCGCCTTCTGGTCAGCATTATCCCGCCACAGCTCGACTGCATTTCTTTTGCACAAACAATACAGCTGAGTATGAAGCCTGCATTATGGGCATGCACATGGCGATCGATCAGGATGTCGAAGACTTACTGATTATGGGGGATTCTGACCTGATCATCCGGCAAACCCAAGGTGAATGGGAAACTCGGGATGTCAAACTTATCCCTTACCGACAACACGTGGAGGACCTCGGTAAGCATTTTAAAACAATAGAGTTCAGATATATCCCGAGGTGTCACAATGAACTAGCGGATGCACTTGCTACTCTGGCTTCAATGCTACCCTACCCGGGCAACGCCCACGTCGATCCTTTGGAAATCCAAATAAGGGAAAGACACGGTTACTGCAATGTAATCGAGGCGGGATCACATACGCAGCCTTGGTACCATGACATCAAGAGGTTCTTGAAGACGCAAGAATACCCTGAGCATGCTACTGGAGATCAAAAGAGAACCATTAGGCGGCATGCAAGTGGTTTCTTTCTGAGCGGTGAATTGTTGTACAAGAGGACCCCAGATCTCAACCTACTAAGATGTGTCGACGCCGAGGAGGCGAGAAAGATCATGCATGAAGTACACGCAGGTGTGTGCGGACCTCACATGAATGGGTATGTCTTAGCGAAGAAAATCCTTCGAGCAGGTTATTACTGGATGACCATGGAAAAGGACTGCTTTAGCTTCGTTCGGAAGTGTCATCAGTGTCAGGTGCACGGTGATTTGATTCATGCACCTCCCACATAACTGCATCCCATGTCTGCGCCTTGGCCATTTGTCGCCTGGGGCATGGACGTCATTGGACCAATCGAGCCAAAGGCTTCAAATGGACACAGATTTATACTGGTTGCCATCGACTACTTCACAAAATGGGTAGAGGCTGTCACTCTCAAGTCGGTCACTAAAAAAGCTGTAGTGGATTTTGTACACTCAAATCTTATCTGTCGTTTCGGTATTCCTGCGACTATCATTACAGATAACGCAGCAAACTTGAACAGTCACTTGATGGGAGATGTATGCGAGCAATTCAAAATAACGCATAGGAATTCTACTCCTTATCGGCCAAAGGCCAATGGTGCTGTAGAAGCGGCGAACAAAAACATCAAGAAGATTTTGAGGAAAACGATCCAAAGTTCCCGACAGTGGCACGAGCAGTTACCATTTGCATTGTTGGGATATCGTACTACGGTACGCACGTCAGTAGGATCAACTCCTTATCTTTTGGTTTATGGGACCGAGGCTGTGATACCAGCAGAAGTAGAAATCCCTTCGCTTCGAACCATTGTTGAAGTAGAAATCGAAGACAGCGAGTGGGTCAAGACTCGATTAGAGCAATTGACTTTGATCGATGAAAAGCGAATGGCCGCGGTTTGTCACGGACAGTTGTACCAACGAAGAATGGCCTGTGCTTACAATAAGAAAGTCCGACCCAGGAATTTCGAAGTAGGTCAGCTGGTACTGAGGCGTATTCTGCCACATCACCAGGAAGCGAAAGGGAAATTTGCTCCAAATTGGAAAGGCCCATACATCATAAGGAAGATATTGCCGAGAGGAGCATTGTATCTAGGTGATATCGAAGGAAATGACCCCGAAACAGCAGTAAATGCAGATGCAGTCAAGAGATACTACGTCTGAATTATACTCCAGTGGTCCTGACACATTTGAAATGACGAGGGTTTTATTCCCCACTACTCCCAAACACTACCAACTCTCTCTACAAGCCATTTGAGCCGGTCACATCCCTTCGGCGACCAATTAAAAAAAAATTGACGAGAGCCTGAACTACGTTTGACTTGATTCCGAAAGGATACGTAGGCAGCATCTCCCTGAGGTTCAGTCACACCAACAATAAAATCCCATTTACCCTGAAGTTGAAACCGGGGCACGCTAAACGGTTTAGAAGTTAGTATCATCTACCTCTCTTTACCAAGCACAGGCCTTCAGATCAATTACCAAAGATAGCGGGAAGCCAAGAAGCATCACGAATGGAGGCCGACACACTCTAAATTGAGAGAATAAAATGAGAGAGTCTCGTCGGTGAAAACCTTCGGGCACCGCGAGGCGATGGGAGTAGATAAACCAAAATGAGAGAGCTTGTTTAGTAAAAACTCGCAAAGAGTGCTATCAAGCGATGACAGGAAGAGAAATGAGAGAGGTCAGCCAGCGAAAACCAGCAAAGGGCGCTGTTGGCCGAAAGAATGACTCCACCCCAAGGAGGTCTCGGCAAAGGTCCACCGGTTTGAAATCACAGATCCGTTTTGGTTCAGGAAAACGCAAGTTCATTGAAGGTCAGGCATCTAGTCCAAAGAGCATGTCATGTCCATTTAAAGCCGACATTGTCTTCCTCAGATAAGTCTTTCTCGTCCCGAAAGGGACACTCCTTTTCTGAAATTTGCTTTCTCCTTTCTTGGTTTTTCTTCGAATCCCTTTCATGTTTAACCCCAAGTTCCAGATATACCGGAAAGGACAGGTGGCAGGTTTGGTTTCGCGGAATTCCGTTTCATGAAGGAAAACACCTCGTTTCGTTGATACGTTTGTCCAAACCTGATAAATCATGATGTTTGACTGCGTTCGAAGTAAAGAGGAAAGAGAGAAATTTCCCCAGCAAGTCCGCCTCGTACAAATCCCCACAGGGTTTCCCTTTGTACAAATCCGCACAAAGAATCCACTACGTAAATATTCCCCAAAGAGTCTGCCCCAACGAAATTTACACAGATTTTCTTTCTTGTACAGATCCTCACAAGGTCTTCCCTTTGTTAATACTAATAAAAAAAAAAGAAAAGAAGGATTTCCCCAGCAAATCCCCAGCGAGTCCCTTTGTAAAAATTCCCCAGCGAGCTTACCCCAACAAATCCTGG
Source organism: Nicotiana sylvestris (assembly GCF_000393655.2). NCBI lineage: Eukaryota > Viridiplantae > Streptophyta > Magnoliopsida > Solanales > Solanaceae > Nicotiana > Nicotiana sylvestris. The sequence continues at coordinate 167,263,472 of NC_091059.1, forward strand.
AAAGTCCGCTTTGAAACAAATCCCTAAGCATGTCCCCGTTGTACAAAAATCCACACAAAGAATCCACTTTGTAAATATTCCCCCACAGAGCTTCCCTTTGTACAAGTCCCCACAGAATACCTCCAATAAAATCCCCGTTGAGAATCTCCAAGCAAAACGGGACACAAAAAAAGAGCCTTACGAGGCAAATCATCACAGAATCTGGAAATACAAGCCTGAGCAGTCTAAAGGGTTTCGCCATTTGAATCCAATCAATGACAGGACTTCGCAACAAAAATAAGGACGCAACAAAGCAACTGGAACGATCAAGGTCACCGAACTAACCGTCATTTCCGAACTAACAATTATTCTTTGTCTGAAAAGTTGAAACAGGTATAATCCAAGACAACCGTGCAAGAAGCAGGTGTCACCCAAAGAAGAAGGTACATGGGTACAAGAAATATTTTGGCAATAAGGAATTCACTCGAAAGGTAAGTTTCCACGAGACTCCCTTTTATCTTCTACTAAAACAAGAAAATTCAAAAAAAAAAGGTCAGTTAGTATTCTCGAACTTTGTCCCCAGCCAGTCAGCATTAGGGTTTTAAAACCCTAAACTGAACTTTTCCATTCAGTCAACATTAGGGTTTTAAACCCTAAACTGAACTTTTCCATTCAGTCAGCATTAGGGTTTTAAACACTAAACTGAACTTTTTCCATTCAGTCAGCATTAGGGTTTTAAACCTTAAACTGAACTTTTCCATTCAGTCAGTATTAGGATTTTAAACCCTAAGCTGAACTTTTTCCTTTAATCAGCATTAGGGTTTTAAACCCTAAACTGAACTTTTCCGTTCAGTCAGCATTAGGGTTTTAAACCCTAAATTGAATTTTTCCTTTAATCAGCATTAGGGTTTCAAACCCTAAACTGAACTTTTCCATTCAGTCAGCATTAGGGTTTTAAACCCTGAACTGAACTTTTCCATTCAGTCAGCATTAGGGTTTTAAACCCTAAACTGAACTTTTTCCATTCAGTCAGCATTAGGGTTTTAAACCATAAACTGAACTTTTCCATTCAGTCAGCATTAGGGTTTTAAACCCTAAACTGAACTTTTTCCATTCAGTCAGGATTAGGGTTTTAAACCCTAAACTGAATTTTTCCATTCAGTCAGCATTAGGGTTTTAAACCCTAAACTGAACTTTTCCATTCAGTCAGCATTAGGGTTTTAAACCCTAAACTGAACTTTTTCCATTCAGTCAGCATTAGGGTTTTAAACCCTAAACTGAACTTTTCCATTCAGTCAGCATTAGGGTTTTAAACCCTAAACTGAACTTTTTCCATTCAGTCAGCATTAGGGTTTTAAAACCTAAACTGAACTCTTTCCAGCCAGTCAGTATTAGGGTTTTAAACCCTAAACTGAACTTTTCCATTCAGTCAGCATTAGGGTTTTAAACCCTAAACTGAACTCTTTCCTTTAGTCAGCATTAGGGTTTTAAACCCTAAACTGAACTTTTTCCATTCAGTCAGCATTAGGGTTTTAAACCCTAAACTGAACTCTTTCCAGCCAGTCAGTATTAGGGTTTTAAACCCTAAACTGAACTTTTTCCATTTCAGTCAGCATTAGGGTTTTAAACCCTAAACTGAATTTTCCTTTAATCAGTATTAGGGTTTTAAACCCTAAACTGAATTTTTCCATTCAGTCAGCATTAGGGTTTTAAACCCTAAACTGAATTTTTCCTTTAGTCAGCATTAGGGTTTTAAACCCTAAACTGAACTTTTCCATTCAGTCAGCATTAGGGTTTTAAACCCTAAACTGAACTTTTTCCATTCAGTCAGCATTAGGGTTTTAAACCCTAAACTGAACTTTTTCCTTTAATCAGTATTAGGGTTTTAAACCCTAAATTGAATTTTTCCATTCAGTCAGCATTAGGGGTTTAAACCCTGAACTGAACTTTTTCATTCAGTCAGCATTAGGGTTTTAAACCCTAAACTGAACTTTTTCCATTCAGTCAGCATTAGGGTTTTAAACCCTAAACTGAACTTTTCCATTCAGTCAGCATTAGAGTTTTAAACCCTAAACTGAACTTTTTCCATTCAGTCAGCATTAGGGTTTTAAACCCTAAACTGAACTTTTCCATTCAGTCAGCATTAGGGTTTTAAACCCTAAACTGAACTTTTTCCTTTAGTCAGCATTAGGGTTTTAAACCCTAAACTGAACTTTTCCATTCAATCAGCATTAGGGTTTTAAACCCTAAACTGAACTCTTTCCTTTAGTCAGCATTAGGGTTTTAAACCCTAAACTGAACTTTTTCCATTCAGTCAGCATTAGGGTTTTAAACCCTAAACTGAATTTTTCCATTCAGTCAGCATTAGGGTTTTAAACCCTAAACTGAACTTTTTCCATTCAGTAAGCATTAGGGTTTTAAACCCTAAACTGAATTTTCCTTTAATCAGTATTAGGGTTTTAAACCCTAAACTGAATTTTTCCATTCAGTCAGCATTAGGGTTTTAAACCCTAAACTGAATTTTTCCTTTAGTCAGCATTAGGGTTTTAAACCCTAAACTGAACTTTTCCATTCAGTCAGCATTAGGGTTTTAAACCCTGAACTGAACTTTTCCATTCAGTCAGCATTAGGGTTTTAAACCCTAAACTGAATTTTCCTTTAATCAGTATTAGGGTTTTAAACCCTAAACTGAATTTTTCCATTCAGTCAGCATTAGGGTTTTAAACCCTAAACTGAATTTTTCCTTTAGTCAGCATTAGGGTTTTAAACCCTAAACTGAACTTTTCCATTTAGTCAACATTAGGGTTTTAAACCCTAAACTGAACTTTTTCCATTCAGTCAGCATTAGGGTTTTAAACCCTAAACTGAACTTTTCCTTTAATCAGCATTAGGGTTTTAAACCCTAAACTGATCTTTTTCCTTTCAGTCAGCATTAGGGTTTTAAACCCTAAACTGAACTTTTTCCTTTAGTCAGCATTAGGGTTTTAAACCCTAAACTGAACTTTTCCATTTTTAGTCAGCATTAGGGTTTTAAACCCTAAACTAAACTTTTCCATTTTTAGTCAGCATTAGGGTTTAAACCCTAAACTGAACTTTTCCTTTAGTCAGCGTTAGGGCTTTAAACCCTAAGCTGAACTTTTCCCCAGTTGGTCAGCATTAGAGTTTCAACTCTAAACTGCACTTCTCCCCAGCTAGTTGGCATTAGGGCTCCATTCCTAAATTGAACTATTTCCATCCCGCCAGCCTTAGGGCTCCAACCCTAAACTGAGCACTCATATCTTGTGGCCGTACCGTGGATCCGACCCCGAAAATGGGCATTTTGGAAACTAAAATTGTCCAAATTCTTTCATCAATCCTATGAACTTCCAGGCAAATAACTCACGAAATTTTCCCAGTGAAACTGGGGCAGAAAATTTCGTTCGTTTGTTTTTCCCCGCAGGTCTAACCTCGAGCCACACGGATCGAAACGACCCACGAGATGAGTCTCAACTCAGAATCAAAGAAGAAAAAGACAAAAAGAAGATGTCCCGAGATACCGGAGAAAATGGAAGGCGGATCGTTCCAAGATTTGATTAAGGTCCCGAACTCCGCCAGTTGCGTCTCACTCAGTATCCCAGAGATTAAACAAGCACCTACAACTCGCAAGCATCAAGATTCGGATCGAAGTCTCCAAGCAAAATCAGCTAAGACCCAAGATCAAGTCGCAAAAGAATCATAGATAGGGATCTTGTAACTAGCAGTTGACATGCATATAAGTATTTAGTTCAGTTTCAATTTTTCTTTGGTTGTAATAAGGTGGTCAGTAAAGCAACGGTGACAACAACAACAGTAGTAACAACAAGCATTGCAATCCCATGGTAGTCCCAGCTGCCAAGAATTTCCCGAACTACATTGACCTGATTCCTGTTTAGCCCAGGATATGTAGGAAATCTTTGAAGCAAAGATTCGGTCAGATCTTTCAAAACATGCTTCACACGGAGTAGTCCAATAGGCAAAAATCGCTCATATCCGCTCACTTTATCTTTGCACGAAAACTCTTCGTGTTTCCGAACAAAGAGGGGCAGCTGTGAGCACGTGATTTTTGTTTTACGCGACAATCACTCCAAAAGAAACAAAATAATAGCAATTGGTCTTGCTGTACATTTTCTGGATTTTTACGTGGCATTTTTGCTAGTTATTTGTGATTTTGCCCGTGGTTATTTTATTCAAACAAAAATAAAAAAATATATGTATATATGTCGTGTGAACCGTAATCCGTTTATTAAAAGAAAAATAAAATGTGTGCATCCTTCATTGTATTTTGTCATTAAGTGTTTAGTATAATTAAATGTTAATTGTGTGATAATTGTTGTTCAATGTTTTATAGGGTATTATTTGGCAAATTAATTTAAGAAATTAAAAAGAAAAAAAAGGAAGAAAGAGTTTCAGACTTGGGCCAGTCCAATTTTTAAACAAACAAGCCCAAACAACCCAACCCAAAACCCCATATCTACCCGGTCCAGACCAGCTGACCTCAGGGGGGTCCAAACGACGCCGTATTGATCTGGTCTGATCTGGGCCGTTGATCTCAGATCGATCAACGGCCAGGATCACATTCCCCATACCCACGAACAAACCCGACCCGTTCAACCCCGGACCGACCCCAACCTTTTGCACTTGAAACGACACCGTTTCCCATTAGCTGAAGGATCCTGGCCCTTCATCTTGTCTCATCCGACGGCCAGGATCTATTCACCCACTAACTATATAAGCCTACCATCATACCCCACGCCCCATCCGAACACCCCCCTACCTTCCATCGTCCTCACCACAGACCCCTTGAAAACCTAGCTGCCCCCTTTCCCTTCACCATTAATCCCGGCAGCATGGACGCCAGTGACCCCCTCCTTGACACCATAGATCCGCCTCATTACCCTGAGCATAGATCCGTTATCCTTTTCCCTCGAATCAGATCCTAGTTGCTCGAATCTTCATTTGAAGACTTGAGCAGAACCTCAACTTACACCGATATACCCCAGTTTCATACCAGATAGTCCCCGGACCTCCCTCGTGACCAAACCATGTTTGGTTTGGTCCGAATCTAACCATGGGAACCCAGATCCCAAATCTACCACCTAGGTTTCCTCGTGACTGACTTATGTCTGTTTGAGCCAAGTGATTAGGGTCTAATGGACCTTAATCGAAGTGTTTCTCATTTGAGAAGCACTTCGATTAAAGTCCGTTCAACCCCAAGAAAGGTCTATTCGAGTCCAAGCTAAGGCTTTCTGATTTTTCGAGGGTTTAAGGTATGATTCATTTTTCTTTATTCAGTTCATATGTTGATTAAAGGTCTGTTCGTATGGACAAATGTTTGTTTAATTTGTGTTTTGAACTGCTGTTGTTCACCTTGCCCGAACCTCTGTATTCGGTCAATTCCTTTCTTCATAATGTGTGTGTGTGTTTAAACTGTATGTTCGATTGAATTTGAAATTGGTCATTTAATTAGTTTCCAGGGTCATTCTTGTTCTGACAGTGCAATCTGAACCCCCTTTTGTTGATACTGTTGGATTCCTGATTATTGGTTTTCGATTGTACATGTTAGGATTAGTATAGTCGAGTCGACATGTGTCGTCAATTAGTTTCAGCTGTCTGAACAACAATAAATTGATCTGCTTCTGTTAAGCATTGTCTGAATCAACTAGGAATTGAGTTTAGCTACTTATAGTTGTTAATTTGAATCAGAAATACAAAAGGATTGGTTTTGTTTAGTTGCAGTCTGAATTGGAGGGCATGTGCACTTGTGCACAACATGTGCATAAAGGCCTTTGTTAAGTTTAAAATAGTTTGACAGCATATGCTGTCAGATTATACTCTGCTGCCCATATCCTGCTTTAGTTTAGAAATGATAAACCTCACTTAAAAGGTAAGACTGCCAGGGAATATCATGGGAGTTTGTTTATATTTAAATAGAAGTGGAAACTGAAATAAGACAGACCACATGGGCAGGGAGTTGGAAGGTGTTTAACAGGCTGTGAATAGCATGATGCTAGGCTATAAAAGAGAGGGGAACTTCCATTAGAAAGGGGGGCTGAACATTGAGAACTGAGGTTTGAAAGACAGAACACTGAAAAAGAATTCTTTTTGATAACTCAAATAGATTTCAAGACTGAAAATTGGCACTGGATTTTGAAAAGAAAAGAGATAGGGAGAGGGATATCATAGAGGGGCTTATACAGACACACATACGAGAGAGAAAAACATACAAAAATCAGAAACTATATTCTTCCTGCTGTTTGTTCGATTCTCAGTTTGTTCAAACTGTTCAATCAGTTCTGTTTTCTTTCAAGTATCAGCTAAGTTTATTGGTTGGTTCGTATAGGTTGTTTCTCTTGGAATTGGATTGTCTGGATCTCTGTTTCTATACTACTGGTTATTGCTGTCATTCTGCCATTTTCCATCGGCTCTAGCTGCCTCTTGCACTGGGATTTGTTCTATTTGTTACCTGCTGCCACTGCTGCTGTTTGGTATTGCTTCTATTGCTCTAACTGACCCCCTTGCTTCTTCTGTTGTATCCAACATCCAGGTACATACTAGAACTTTGCATATGATGTAACAATGAAAGCATGAAATAAAAGATATGCGGGAGTTTAATCATTCGTTGCTGCAGTTACAGTTTTTACAAATGTTATTAGATTTGTGTAACTTGTTTAGTTTGTAATTCAATAAAGAAACACATTTGGTAGCCTTGTACTTAATTGCAGCTTAGTTTGTTTCAAATTGTGATTTCAGTTGTTTAGTGGGTTGTATGATAAGGAATGCATGAGTTGTTTTGGCACACAGGTAATTAGATAACTTTTCGGCTATATTCTGCATGTATAGAGCAGAATGCCTTAATCTTGCCAGATATAATGTAGTTTTATTGGATCTTTTTAGGCAGTTCACATGATCACGTTCAAATCCTATTAGTAACAGTTTTCGATAAGTTAATTCTACTGACCTGGTTTAAATAAGTGAGTTTCAAATTCGGATTTGAAGAACATTTAACATAGGCTTTTTTAGCAGTTTTATTAATCTTGTATATTAATTTCCTCTAGCAATTTAACATGTTCATCCATGAAATAAGGCACAAAACAATTCATGCCTCATAAACAACTAATCAGATAATCAAATAAGAATTCAAAGTTGGTCAAGCATGTAATTATCACGCATTCCTTCTTCTTTCATTTTATTAGAGACGAACACAATAGAAATGTACTCACTGTAGGTTTATCCTTTTAAATAAAAATGAGACGAGCCTCAACAAACAAAATGCACCAGCTGCGGGGCCCTCTAAATGTATACATTAAAATGCTTAGAATTCGGGACAGGCCGTTTAGCTAATTTTGCGGCCTTCCTAAAATAACAACACGCTAGTCGCTTTAGGCACGACTTAATTAGATTACATTCTTAAACTCGGGTGCACATTGATGTGACCCAGATCCAAACCTCAACGGAGTCGAAATGTATTAATAACCACGGGTGCATTGATTGTGACGTGGTTCGAGATGCATTTTCACGATGTTGCAATTCTATAAAAAATAAATGATAATTGTAAAAGCAGTTTAAACTTAATAAAAGCACGTAAGTCATAACATATATTGAAATCAGATATTTAGCCATTATAACAATTTAAGCGACCGTGCTAGAACCACGGGATTCGAGGGTGCCTAACACCTTCCCTCGGGTCAACAGAATTCCTTACTTAGAATTTCTGGTTCGCAGACTTCATTTGGAAAAGTCGAAAATTTCCTCGATTTGGGATTCAAGATAAACCGGTGACTTGGGACACCAAAAGCCAAACCTTTCCCAAGTGGCGACTCTGAATTAAATAAATAATCCCATTTCGAATATTGTCACTTAAATTGGAAAAACTCCCTCGCGCATTTAACCCTTCGGGGCGGGGCGCGCAAAAAGGAGGTGTGACAATATATAGGGCACACGTCTATGTTTATCCAGATAACAAAAAAGAGTTTAAAAATCGAATAAAAATTTACTTACATATATAATGAAGTACACCTACATGCTGAAGAAAGAAACATCACAAGAATCCGTCAATATTCAAAAACAATTATTTTTTCTTTCTTTTTGAAGAATGTTTATTTGAAGAGTCGATTTGTATAAATGGACATCAAACAAATAACAAAATTTTGGCTATACAATTGCTATCATTAATTTTAATTTAGCACCTTCTAGAAATTGAAGGGTATAAGCAAGCCAACACTGCAAGGGTATAATATTTTTTCGTTGAACAATATTAGTTTTGAATCAGTAGATTTCAAGGAAGCTTTTTTTCTCGAATTCAACTAGAGGGATATTGGTTTCTAATTGAATAATTTCTATAGCGATTTTCAAGTGTAGCAAAAAGTATATTTAAAAAAAAATTGGTATGACATAATTTTTTTAAATAAAACATATAGACAAATTATTTCGAAATGAGATTATTTTTTAAAATACAATATAATTTTAAAAATGAAAAGATAAGATATTTTTGAATTTTAGTAAAGAGTTTTTAAAATTATTACAATAGAAGCCATATCATGGATAAAATCAAGAAATCGAAATCTTATGGAATATTTACATAAATATCCGGCCATATTAATTGTTTAATTTTTATAGCTAATATACATAGATAATATGCCGACACACTTGATTATGCACATATTATATATGAATTATATATAAATTACACATCATTCAATATTTTAATTTAATTGTTTGGGTAAGTACCGATTTAGGCTGATTAGATAAAGCCAAAAGAAAAATATTAAAGAATTTCAACAAATGTGAGAACCCGGCCGGTCGTCTCATGAGTTACCGCTCCGTTTCTCCCATTTCTACTTCTTATTGTTGTGTTTATCGGTATTATTTGTTATCGGGTTGGTTGACTCAGGTTCGGAAAGGTTTTGGCGAGGTTTGAGACACTTAGTCTCTTTTGAGTGAGCTTCAATTGGAAGAGTCAACCGGATGTTGACTTATGTGCAATAGGGTTCGGATAGCCTCAGGAGATGATTTGGGACTTAGGAGTGTGATCGGAACGTGTTTTGGAGGTCTGTAGTAGATTTAGGCTTGAATTGGCGAAACTGGAATTTTGGCTTTTTCCGGTTGATAGGTGAAATGTTTATATATGGGTCGGAATGGAATTCCGGGAGTTGCAGTAGGTCTGTTGTGTTATTTGGGATGCGTGTACAAAATTTCAAGTCATTCGGACGTGGTTTGACAGACTTTTTGATTAAAAGCTGAATTCGAAAGATTTTAGAATCTTAGGCTTGATTTCGATGTGATTTGGTTGATTCTATGTCGTTTGAGGTGTTTTGAAGGTTGGTATAAGTTTGAATAGTGGTATATGACTTGTTTGTGCATTTGGTTGAGGTCCCGGGGGCCTTGGGGTGATTTTGGATGGTTGGCAGAAGATTTGAGTTGGTTTTTTTGTAGCTGAAGTTTTAGGACTGTTGTCATAACTGCATCAGTAGTTGGGAGTCCGCAGGTGTGACCCCCGCAGATGCGGAAGCAAGTCGCAGAAGCGGAATGGGCTATGGGGAGCTGGAACCAAAGAAGCGGCTAGGTGGCGCACCTGTGCGCTCGCTGGTGCGGATATCTTATCGTAGATGTGACTTTAGACATTTAAGTGAAAATCGCAGGTGCGGTGGTCAAGACCGCAGAAGCAGTAATGGGATCGCAGGTGCAAAAAGCCTGGGTCAGAAGGTATAAATGACTTCCTTCGCGATTTTTGAGTTATCCTTCACTATTTTCATGCGGGTTTGAGCTTGAAGGAGCTATTTGAAGAGGGATTTCAAGGGGATTTCATATAGGTAATGTTTTTGGACCCTAAACTTGTTTCTATGGTGTTATTTCACTGATTTGACTTGGAATTAATTGGAATTTAGGGGTAAAAATTGGGAATTAAGGCTTGAGATTAGAGACCTTTGTGTAAGGGTTTGAGGGGCCATTTGTTGCCGGATTTTGGTACTTTTGATATGAATGAATTCGTGGACTGATAAGAATTTCATTGATGTAAGTTTTATCGGATTCCGAGATGTGGGCCCGGAGGTCCGGTTGGGCCAATTTTGGGATTTTTGGTATAATTTGATTATTTTCGCATGGGCTTCGTTCCCTTCGCATATTCTAATTCTATGATTCTGATTTTTGTAGATTCAACGCAAGTTGAGGCCGAGGTGAGAGGCAAAGGCAAAGGCATCGCGGAGTAGTATTGCATCCGGTTTGAGGTAAGTAACCATTGTAAATCTGGAACTGAGGATACAAACCCCAGTATTTTGTATTGTTTTTGATAAATGAGATGATGCACATGCTAGGTGACGAGCATGTGGGCGTGCACCGGTAGGGCTTGTGACTTGGTCCTTCCCCTAGCAACTATTAAGCCACGTATTTGATTTTTAAATCATATGATATCACTTATTTTAGAGATTGATACTATATTATGGGTTGTATGCCATGTTTGGGGCCTTATGCCGACCTGTTGAGATCTTTAGGGGCATTTTTACTGTTTTCCTCACTCTATTTGTTTGAAAGCATATCCTCAGTCATGTTTTACCTATTTACTGTTTAAAAATGGTTTTTATCACTCTATTTCTTAAAATATGAAACATGTTTGGGCTGAGTTTCCCTGATTTCCATTGTTATGCCCGAGTGGTTGTGAGGTTAATGACTGAGAGAGGTTGAGGATTTAATGGTGAGGGATATAAATATTATGGATCGGGCTGCATGCCGCAGCGATACTTATACGGATTGGGCTGCACGCCGCAACAATATATATATATTGGATCGGGCTGCACGCCGCAACGATATAACGCTTGGGATGTAAGAGCCCCTCTGGAATCTGTACACCTCCAGTGAGCGTAGTCGACTATAAACTATAGATCGGGTTGCACGACGCAGCGTTTATCATGATTATTACTAATATGAGATATTACTGAGCCTGAGTACTGAGAGTGAGTACTGTGTGATGAGAGTGAGACACGAGTGACTGAGAGGCTTGCCCGAGAGGCCTTATATGTGAGTGATACCTCGCCCGATGAACCCATTTATGATACTTTTGATGATTTATCTCTTTTTTATAATGAGCCTTTGTTGATAACCGCTAAGTAAATGATTTCAAGTGTTTTAATTGAAAAATGAAGTTTTTGGGAAGTAACTGGCTTTTAAACTGTTGAGTTTTGATTTGATACTCAATTGTATACTCTTATATATAATTTTAACTGCTCTTCACTGTACTCAGACCTTATTTACTTTAGTTACTTACTGAGTTGGCGTACTCACGTTACTCCCTACACCTTGTGTGCAGATCTAGGTGCCCGAGCGACAGAGTGAGGGTCCTCAGCATTATCGAAGTTTGCCGGAGACTGCAAGGTAGCTGCATGGCGTCTGCAGCCCTACTTTCCTCCTCCCTATCCTTGTTTTTTTTGCATTTTTAGACTTGTTATGCAATAGACAGTCAGACTAGTTATATTTAAAGGCTCTAGACTCGTGACACTAGATTGTTGGGTTGTGTTGGTTTGATATTTTACCATTTTCTGCACATTTTAGTGATTTAAATATTTCTTATGAAAATTTGAGAGTTAAGTAATGATAGAAAAATGTTTTTATTAAAAGAGATTTACTGTGGATATTTGATTAGGTTGGCTTGCCTAGTATTGTGATAGGCGCCATCACGACCAGGTAATTGGGGCCGTGACAAGTTGATATCAGAGCCTAGGTTATATAGGTCTCGCGAGTCATGAGCCGGTTTAGTAGAGTCTCGCGGATCGGTACAGAGACGTCTGTATTTATCCTCGAGAGGTTGCAGAACCTTTAGGAAAACTTCTAATTATTGAATTCCTATCGTGCGATTCTGTTGATCCTAGTAATAAACTTTTGTTATTCTATTCTCTCATAGATGGTGAGGACACGTCTACCAGTTAGGATGGATGACCACTAGTACCACCAGTTGGGGCCACTAGAGGCCAAGGATGCGGTCAAGGCCGTGGTAGGGGCAGGGGTGTAGCCCGCACAGCAGCTAGGGCAGCATTGGTAGATCCACCAGCTGCCCCAGTTCAGGATCAGATCCCAATTGCGGGCGCTCCAGCAGCACCAGCAGAGGCACCAGCTGTGCCTATTGTAATTCCAGGCCTTTAGGAGACTCTAGCTCATATTCTATCAGTGTGTACTGGTTTGGCTCAGGCGGTCTCAGTTACTACAACCGCAGCTACTTCTCAGGCCAAGGGAGGCACTCAGACCCCCGTTGCTCGCACACGTTAGTAGGTTGTGTAGGGACTCCAGACACCCGGGGCACCTCCAACCTAGCGGGTTGCACTAGCTCAGGAGTATGTCATACCAGTTATGCCTGACGACAAGCAGCGTTGATTGTAGAGGTTTGGTAGACTTTAGCCTCCGACTTTCAGTGGTACTGAGGGCAATGATGCATAGGGTTTCTTGGACAAGTGTCAGAGTATTCTTCGTACATCGGTTATTCTGGAGATCAGTGGTGTAACATTTACTACCTTTCAGTTTTCTAGAGCTGCCTTTACTTGGTGGGAGGCTTGTGAGAGGTGTAGGCCTGTTGATGCAGCGCCCCTTACCTGGAAACAGTTTTCTGTTCTCTTTTTGGAGAAGTATGTGCCACAGTCTCGCAGAGAGGAGCTGCACAGGAAGTTCGAGCAGTTGCGTTAGGGTGATATGACTATGACACAGTATGAGATGTGGTTTTCTGAGTTAGCTCATCATACGGTCTGGTTAGTTCCCACAGATCGGGGGAGGATCAGGAGGTTCATTGATGGCCTCACATATCAGCTTCGGATTCTCATGACTAGGGAGAGGGTGTAAGATGCTACTTTTGAGGAGGTTGTTGACATCACCCACGAGATTGAGTCAGTTCACCACCAGGAGCGAGAGGAGAGAGAGTCCAAGAGGCCTCGAGGATTTGGTACCTTTGGTAGTGCTCCTTCGAGGGGTCAGTTTCAACACGGCAGAGGTCGTCCATTCAGGCAGGTCAGTCCGCTCGCCCAGGTTATCGTGGGGCATCATCGGGTCATGGTTCTCACAGTTCTCATTAGGGACATTCATCACTCAGTGCCCTTCCAGCCCAGAGTTTGTCCCGTGCTCCATCAGTTCAGGGTTCCTCTATGCCAAGTCCTTCTACTGGTCATTCCGGTACCAGGGTTTCCCTTCAGTCCCCATCTCCAGCACTAGGGAGTTGTTATGAGTGTAGAGAGTTTGGGAATATGGGAGGTAGTGTCCTTATCTTCTTGAGGGTCCGTCTCAGGAAAGGGGTCAGCTCTCGACCTTAGCTCCAGTTACTTCACCACCCGCTCAGGTAGCTAGGGGTAGGGGTCAGTCAGCTAGGGGTCGCCTTAGAGGGGGAGGTCGATCAGGTGGTGATCAGGCTCGTTTCTATGCCCTCCCAGGTAGACCAGATGTTGTTGCTTCAGAGCTGTGATTACAGGTATTGTCTCAATTTGCCGCAGAGATGCCTCTGTGTTATTTGATCCCGGTTCCACCTTTTCTTATGTGTCATCATGTTTTGCTCATTATTTAGATATGCCCCGTGAGTCTCTTGTTTCATTTGTTCACGTATCTACTCCGGTGGGCAATACTGTTGTTGTAAACTGTGTGTACTGTTTGTTTGTGGTAATATTAGTGGTCTGGAGACCTAAGTGGATTTTTTGTTGTTATATATGGTAGATTTCGATGTTATATTGGGCATGGATTGGCTATATCCGTGTCGTGCTATATTGGACTATCTCGCAAAGACTGTGACGTTAGCTGTGACGAGTGTGCCATGGATTGAGTGGCGAGGTTCTACAGATTTTGTCCTCAACAGGGTGATTTAACTTCTAAAGGCCCAACGGATAGTTGGGAAGGGTTGTCTTTCATACCTAGCATTTGTGAGGGATGTCGATGCAGAGACTCCTAGTATTGATTCTGTTCCTGTTGTGATGGATTTTCTCGATATGTTTCCTGTAGACCTGCCGGATATGCCACCAGATAGAGATATTGATTTTGGTATTGATCTGGTGCTGGACACTCATCCCATTTCTATTCTGCTATATCGTATGGCACTAGCACAGCTGAAGGAGTTGAAGGAACAACTTCAAGAACTCCTTGATAAAGGGTTTATTCGGCCTAGTGTGTCGCCTTGGGGTGCATGTTCTATTTGTAAAGAAGAAGGATGTCACGATGAAGATGTGTATTGATTACAGGCAGTTGAACAAAGTACCAATCAATAACAAGTATCTCTTGCCTCGTATTGATGATTTGTTTGACCAGCTTCAGGAAGCGAGAGTGTTCTCCAAGATTGATCTCCGTTCAGGTTATCACAAGCTGAAGATCAGGGACTCGGATATTCTTAAGACAACTTTCAGGACTCGATATGGTCATTTTAAGTTCTTGGTGATGTCTTTTGGGTTGACTAATGCCCCAGCATCATTCATGCACTTGATGAACAACGTGTTTCGGCCTTATCTCGACTCTTTTGTCAGTCTTTCTTGATGATATTCTGGTGTATTCACGTAGTTAGGAGGAGCACGCGGAGCATTTGAGAGTTGTGTTGTGGAGATTGAGGGTGGAGAAGCTTTATGCAAAGTTCTCCAAGTGCGAGTTTTGGCTCAGTTCAGTGGCATTCTTGGGGCACGTGGTGTCCAATGAGGGTATTCAGGTTGATCCAAGAAGATAGAGGCGGTTCAGAGTTGGCCCAAACCGTCCTCAGCTATAGAGATTCGCAATTTTCTTAGTTTGGTAGGTTATTACCGCCGGTTTGTTCAGGGATTTTCATCTATCGCACCGACCTTGACCAAGTTGACCCAGAAGGGTGCTTTATTCAGGTGGTCGGATGAGTGTGAGGAGATCTTTCAGAAGCTCAAGTCTGCCTTGACCACAACTCCAATTTTATTGTTTCCATCAGCTTCAGGTTCATATACCGTGTATTGTGATGCGTCGAAAGTTGGTATTGGGTGTGTGTTGATGCAGGATGGTAGAGTTATTGCCTATGTTTCTCGCCAGTTGAAGCCCCATGAGAAGAACTACCATGTTCATCATTTGGAGTTGGCTACCATTATTCATGCGTTGAAGATTTGGAGGCATTATTTGTATGGGGTGTCTTGTAAGGCGTTCACTGATCATCATAGCCTCCAGCACTTGTTCAAATAGAAAAATCTCAATTTGAGGCATCAGAGATGGTTGGAGTTGCTAAAGGATTATGATATTACTATTTTGTACCATCCGAGGAAGGCCAATGTGGTGGCTGATGCTTTGAGCCGGAAGGCGGTGAGTATGGGGAGTTTGGCATATATTCCAGTTGGGGAGAGACCTCTTGCAGTTGATGTTTAGGCTTTGGCCAATCGGTTCGTGAGGTTAGATATTTCAGAGCCTAGTCAGGTATTGGCTTGTGTGATTTCTTGGTCTTCCTTATTTGATCGCATCAGAGAGTGCCAGTATGATGATCCTCATTTGCTTGTCCTTAAGGATAGAGTTCAACACGATGATGTCAGAGATGTGACCATTGGTGATGATGGGGTGTTGAGGATGCAGGGCCGGATATGTGTGCCCAATGTAGATGGGCTTCGGGAGTTGATTTTGGAGGAGGCATATAGCTCGCGGTATTCCATTCATCCGGGTGCCGTGAAGATGTATTAGGATCTGAGACAACATTATTGGTGGAGGAGAATGAAGAAGGACATTATGGGATTTATAACTCAGTGTCTCAATTATCAGCAGGTGAAATATAAGCATCAGAGACCGGGTGGCTTACTTCAGCGGATGGATATTCCAGAGTGGACGTGGGAGCGAATCACCATGGACTTTGTAGTTGGGCTCCCACGGACTTTGAAGAAGTTCGATGCTATTTGGGTGATTGTGGATCGGCTGACCAAGTCCGTGCACTTCATTCTTGTGTGTACTACCTATTCTTCAGAGCGGTTGGCAGAGATTTTTATTCAGGAGATTGTTCATTTGCATGGTATCCCAGTTTCCATCATTTTAGATAGGGGCACTCAGTTTACTTCACAGTTTTGGAGGTCTGTGCAGCGAGAGTTGTGTACTCAAGTTAAGTTGAGCACATCTTTTCACCCTCAGATGGATGGGCAGTCCGAGTGTACTATTTAAATACTGGAGGACATATTGTGCGCTTGTGTCATTGATTTTAGAGGGTCATGGGATCTATTTCTACCGTTCGTAGAGTTTGCTATAATAACAGTTACCAGTCGAGTATTCAGATGGCTCCATATGAGGCTTTGTACGGGGAGGCGGTGTAGATCTCCAGTTGGTTGGTTTGAGTCGGCCGAGGCTAGGCTATTGGGTACAAACTTGGTGCATGATGCTTTAGACAAGGTGAAGGTGATTCAGGAGAGGCTTCGTACAATGCAGTCGAGACAAAAGAGTTATGCTGATAGGAAGGTTCGGGATGTGTCCTACATGGCTGGTGAGAAGGTTCTGTTGAAGGTTTCACACATGAAGGGTGTTATGAGATTTGGGAAGAAGGGTAAATTGAGTCCTCTGTTCATTGGGCCTTTTAAGGTGCTTCGGAGGATTGGGGAAGTGGCTTATGAGCTTGCTTTGCCACCCAGCTTGTCGAGTGTGCATCCAGTATTTCATGTTTCTATGCTCTGGAAATATATTGGTGATCCGTCTCATGTTTTGGATTTCATCACGGTTTAGTTAGATGATGATTTGACTTATGATGTGGAGCCAGTGGCTATTTTGGAGCGTCAGGTTCGAAAGTTGAAATCAAAGGATATAGCTTTAGTGAAAGTGCAGTGGAGAGGTCGGCTCAAGGAGGAGGCTACTTGGGAGACCGAGCGGGAGATGCAGAGCAGATATCCTCACCTATTTGACGCTTCGGGTATGTTTCTTGATTCGTTCGAGGATGGGCTTTTATTTAAGAGGGACGACCCGGCAGGTCATCTCATGAGTTACCGCTCTGTTTCCCCCATTTCTACTTCTTATTGCTGTGTTATCGGGTTGGTTGGCCCGGGTTCGAAAAGGTTTTGGTGAAGTTTGAGACACTTAGTCTGTTTTGAGTGATCTTAAGTTGGAAGAGTCAATCGAATGTTGACTTATGTGAAATAGGTCTCGGATGTGAATTTCTATGGTTCTGATAGCTTCTTGAGATGATTTAGGACTTAGGAGTGCGATCAGAACATGTTTTGGAGGTCCGTAGTAGATTTAGGCTTGAATTGTAATTGGAATTTTGGCGTTTTCTGATTTATAGATGAAATGTTGATATATGGGTCGGAATGGAATTCCAAGAGTTGCAATAGGTCTGTTGTGTCATTTTGGATGTGTGTGCAAAATTTCAAGTCATTCGAACGTGGTTTGATAGACTTTTTGATCAAAAGCGGAATTCGAAAGATTTTGGAATCTTAGGCTTGATTTCGACGTGATTTGGTTGATTCTATGTCGTTTGAGGTGTTTTGAAGGCTGATATAAGTTTGAATAGTGGTATATGACTTGTTTGTGCTTTTGGTTGAGGTCCCGGGAGTCTCGGGGTGATTTTGGATGGATGGCGGAAGATTTGAGTTGGGTTTTTTGTAGCTGAAGTTTTAGGATTGCTGTCATAACTGCATCTGTAGTTGGGAGTCTGCAGGTGCGACCCCCGCAGATGCGGAAGCAAGTCGCAGAAGCGAAATGGGCTATGGGGAGCTGGAACCGCAGAAGCGGCTAGGTGAGCGCACCTGTGCGCTCGCTAGTGCGGATATCTTATCGCAGATGTGACGTTGGACATTTAAGTGAAAACCGCAGGTGCGGTGGTCAAGACCGCAGAAGCGGGACCGCAGAAGCAGTAATGGGATCGCAGGTGCAAAAAGCCTGGGTCAGAAGGTATAAAAAACTTCCTTCGCGATTTTTGAGTTATCCTTCACTATTTCATGCGGGTTTGAGCTTGAAGGAGCTATTTGAAGAGGGATTTCAAGGGGATTTCATAGAGGTAATGTTTTTGGACCCTAAACTTATTTCTATGGTGTTATTTCACTGATTTGACTTGGAATTTAGGGGTAAAAATTGGGAATTAAGGCTTGAGATTGGAGACCTTTGAGTAAGGGTTTGAGGGGCCATTTGTTGCCGAATTTTGGTACTTTTGATAAGAATGAACTCGTGGACTGATAAGAATTTCATTGATATTGGTTTTATTGTATTCCGAGATGTGGGCCCGGAGGTCCGGTTGGGCCAATTTTGGGATTTTTGGTATAATTTGATTATTTTCGCATGGGCTTCGTTCCCTTCGCATATTCTAATTCTATGATTCTGATTTTGGTAGATTCAACGTAAGTTGAGGACGAGGCGAGAGGCAAAAGCAAAGGCATCGCGGAGTAGTATTGCATCCTGTTTGAGGTAAGTAACCATTGTAAATCTAGAACTGAGGGTACAAACCCCAGTATTTTGTATTGTTTTTGATAAATGAGATGATGCACATGCTAGGTGACGAGCATGTGGGCGTGCACCGGTAGGGCTTGTGACTTGGTCCTTCCCCTAGCAACTATTAAGCCACATATTTTATTTTTAAATCTTATGATATCACTTATTTTAGAGATTGATACTATATTATGGGTTGTATGCCATGTTTGGGGCCTTATGCCGACTT